>NC_138296.1:34200000-34940000 GCF_965601325.2 Salmo salar | reverse complement strand
GAGACAGTCTGTACTAGAGAGAGACAGTCTGTACTAGAGAGAGACAGTCTGTACTAGAGAGAGAGACAGTCTGTACTAGAGAGAGAGACAGTCTGTACTAGAGAGAGAGACAGTCTGTACTAGAGAGAGAGACAGTCTGTACTAGAGAGAGAGACAGTCTGTACTAGAGAGAGAGACAGTCTGTACTAGAGAGAGAGACAGTCGGTACTAGAGAGAGAGACAGTCTGTACTAGAGAGAGAGAGAGAGAGAGAGACAGTCTGTACTAGAGAGAGAGAGAGAGAGAGAGAGACAATCTGTACTAGAGAGAGAGAGAGACAGTCTGTACTAGAGAGAGACAGTCGGTACTAGAGAGAGAGACAGTCGGTACTAGAGAGAGAGAGACGGTCTGTACTAGAGAGAGAGACAGTCTGTACTAGAGAGAGAGACAGTCTGTACTAGAGAGAGAGAGACAGTCTGTACTAGAGAGAGAGAGAGACAGTCTGTACTAGAGAGAGAGAGACAGTCTGTACTAGAGAGAGAGAGACAGTCTGTACTAGAGAGAGAGAGACAGTCTGTACTAGAGAGAGAGAGGACAGTCTGTACTAGAGAGAGACAGTCTGTACTAGAGAGAGACAGTCTGTACTAGAGAGAGAGACAGTCTGTACTAGAGAGAGAGACAGTCTGTACTAGAGAGAGAGACAGTCTGTACTAGAGAGAGAGACAGTCTGTACTAGAGAGAGAGACAGTCTGTACTAGAGGAGAGAGACAGTCTGTACTAGAGAGAGAGACAGTCTGTACTAGAGAGAGAGACAGTCGGTACTAGAGAGAGAGACAGTCTGTACTAGAGAGAGAGAGAGAGAGAGAGACAGTCTGTACTAGAGAGAGAGAGAGAGAGAGAGAGACAATCTGTACTAGAGAGAGAGAGAGACAGTCTGTACGAGAGAGAGAGAGAGACAGTCTACTAGAGAGAGAGAGACAGTCTACTAGAGAGAGAGACAGTCGGTACTAGAGAGAGAGACAGTCGGTACTAGAGAGAGAGAGAGACAGTCTGTACTAGAGAGAGAGAGAGAGACAGTCTGTACTAGAGAGAGAGAGACAGTCTGTACTAGAGAGAGAGAGACAGTCTGTACTAGAGAGAGAGAGACAGTCTGTACTAGAGAGAGAGAGACAGTCTGTACTAGAGAGAGAGAGAGACAGTCTGTACTAGAGAGAGAGAGACAGTCTGTACTAGAGAGAGAGAGAGACAGTCTGTACTAGAGAGAGAGAGCGGTACTAGAGAGAGAGACAGTCTGTACTAGAGAGAGAGAGACAGTCTGTACTAGAGAGAGAGAGAGTCTGTACTAGAGAGAGAGACAGTCTGTACTAGAGAGAGAGACAGTCGGTACTAGAGAGAGAGAGACAGTCGGTACTAGAGAGAGAGAGAGAGAGAGAGAGACAGTCTGTACTAGAGAGAGAGAGAGAGAGAGAGAGAGACAATCTGTACTAGAGAGAGAGAGACAGTCTACTAGAGAGAGAGAGACAGTCTACTAGAGAGAGAGAGACAGTCTACTAGAGAGAGAGAGACAGTCTACTAGAGAGAGAGACAGTCGGTACTAGAGAGAGAGAGACAGTCGGTACTAGAGAGAGAGAGACAGTCTGTACTAGAGAGAGAGAGACAGTCTGTACTAGAGAGAGAGAGACAGTCTGTACTAGAGAGAGAGAGAGACAGTCTGTACTAGAGAGAGAGAGAGACAGTCTGTACTAGAGAGAGAGAGAGAGAGAGAGAGAGAGCAATCTGTACTAGAGAGAGAGAGACAGTCTGTACGAGAGAGAGAGAGACAGTCTACTAGAGAGAGAGAGACAGTCTACTAGAGAGAGAGAGACAGTCTACTAGAGAGAGAGAGACAGTCTACTAGAGAGAGAGACATGCTGTACTAGAGAGAGAGAGAGAGAGAGAGAGAGAGAGAGAGAGAGAGAGAGAGAGAGAGAGAGAGAGAGAGAGAGACAGTCTGTACTAGAGAGAGAGAGAGACAGACAGTCTGTACTAGAGAGAGAGAGAGAGAGAGAGAGAGACGGTCTGTACTAGAGAGAGAGAGAGAGAGAGAGAGGAGAGACAGAGACAGACAGTCTGTACTAGAGAGAGAGAGAGAGAGAGAGAGAGAGAGAGAGAGAGAGAGAGAGAGAGAGAGACAGAGACAGACAGTCTGTACTATAGCTCTACAGGGTGTTTTGAAGTAAATTGTGCCTCAGTGGGCATGTAGCACTTCCTGTCTCTCTACCAGAGGGAGTTGTGTACTATGAAGGGAGGCTGGGGGGTTCTGCTGTGTCTAGCTACAGTGACCGACAGGGCCAGGATCATCTCTAAGAGTAATGGCATAGAATGAGGGAGAGAGGGAGGGGGAAGGAGAGAGAGCTAGAGGAGGGGTGGAAGAGAGATTCTAATCCCTCTGTTCAATCCAGCAGCCTGACTGAGAGGTGATAAAATAATCTGACATTAAAAATGCATGTGTGAGGGAGCATCTCTGCAAACAGCCTAGTTATTAGGACAGCTTCTAAAATCTAAAACAATGTCTGTCTATTGGTGGATAGGAAACAAGTTTGCTCCAGTCCGAAGTCTATGGAGGGACCTCAGAGTAAAGACAAAGGCCTACTGTAAAGACTGAGGTATCTTAGACATATGACAACGCAAATAGAAAGGTATCAAGTTTGATAATGCGATACTAAATACGGCTTACCTGGAGGCTTCTTAATTCATTTAATAGAGTATCATAGACTGATCTTACCATTATGTCAGGATATTATAATGGAGATACCGTGAGCTGCGCTCCAGGGCTTCCTCACACAAAGAGAGTCTGAAGAAAGAGCACAAGTAGGGGAGACTAGAAATGCAGGGCAAGAAACTGATATTTTGTGTGAATAAAACCAGCTGCTGAGGCCCAGACTAGGGATGAGCACAAGTGCTGTCACGATACAAGTATTTTGACTTGGATGCTGATACCAGGTTTAGTATCACGACTGGTGCAGTGGTCTAAGGCACTGCATCTCAGTGGTTCGATTCCAGGCTGTACCACATCCGGCCGTGATTGGGAGTCCCATAAGGCGACTCACAATTGGCCCAGCGTCGTCCGGGTTTGGCCGGGGTAGGCCGTCATGGTAAATAAGAATTTGTTTTTAACCGACTTGCCTAGTTAAATAAAGGTTAAATAAAAACAACACTCTATACCGAAACGATAACACAGAGAGAATGTGATTTTTCAGTTTGTTCGGCATTTAAAAAAAGATAAACTACATTGGAAGTTCTTAGTCCACAACAATGACTAAACCACATCAGGGGATTACTTGTAAAGTCTGGGAAAAATGGAAGACGTTAATATGTTTTAGTGTAGATACCCTTTGATTCAAGTGCAGACGCTTAGCACTGTTGTTTGGTTAGCGGTGTTTCTGTAGCGCACATGTGATGGAGTTTGCAAAACTATTGGCCACTGAATTGATGCAAATAATCATGATTCTGCCAGGTAGGCATAGACTACTGGGAAAAGCTTTCCACCTACCAGACGGTTATCATTAGCATCCATAATGGTTACACTAAGTGATAGACATACGCGCACCGCACAGACAGGGGCATTCCTGTGTCGTTGCCTCTTCAGAAAATTGCAGGGAATACGAATCCCTGATGCATTCTGGTCATGTATTATGATAATAGATAATTTATTCATTTGCCCAAGTTAAGGTCAATACATTTAGTTCATTTCCAAACGTGAGACACATTTGATAGAACTGAAAGTAACAAAATTTAAGTACCGAGACGTTTTTCATGTTGTAATATTGAGTACAGAAGGGTCGGTGCACCTTACCCCAAATGACTTGATTTCCTAAGTGCTTCTGAAAACACTTCACACCTCTGTGAGAGTCACACACCAAGCAGAGTATACACACACACACACACACACACACACACACACACACACACACACACACACACCCTCCCTTTCTTTCGTGAACCTTCAGTTGAGATCTCTCTACACCTAGATGAAACCCGTGTGACGTTGGTCTCATTAGGCCTGCCTTAGGGCCACTTAGCCCAGTGAATCCTGCCTCTATCCTCTGAGGTAGAGCTCGGTTTCCTACCCTAATGCAGCAGGGTTTATTTGGGCCATGGGGTGGGGATGTATTAAGTCACTCAGGGGCCAAGGGCTTTACACAGGGCCCAGCCATGAAAGAGGGACGTCAGGAGAGGGAGGTGAGAGGCCGGAGGTACACAATCCCTCCTCTGTCCTTCCCTTCAATTCTCTCTCCTGTTCTCCCTGGCAGGACGTGAGAGTCCAGAAGAGAGAAAGGCCCTTGAAAAGGCTCTGTGTTCAAAGCACGCAGGTCTCTCCTCCTGTCAACCCAGCCGTCTCTCCCTCTCTAGAAGAGAACAGGGACACCTCTTACCTCATCACTCTAGCACACCACTCCAATGAAAGAGAGAGAGAGGGAAGGAGAGACAGAAAGAGAGGATGAGAGAGGAGGGAGATATTTATGGAGTGAGATGGAGAGGGTCTGACCTGTCTCCAATCAGGCCCCTCAGTACCAGGTTGGAGTGCTGTCATCCCTGCAGACTGGAATGCACTGGGGTAGTATATCACCCACCTCACACACACACACACACACACAAGCAAGCAAACACGCACATGCTCACACAAACACAGACAGACAGACACACACACAAGCAAGCAAACACACATGCGCTCACACACACACACACACACACACACACACACACACACACACACACACACACACACACACACACACACACACACACACCTCCCCCAGCCAGACCAGGGACAGTGAGAGAGTTACAGCCTCTCAGAGCCAAGGCACCATCCTGTCAAATGACATTCCTGCTGATAGTGTCACATTCCCCAAGGTGACCTGGCCAGTCTAGTATCTCTCTATCTATCTGACTGGCTGGCTGACTGATTGGATGACTGACTGGCTGACTGGGAGGTCAGAGGCTAATAACTTCCTTCCGATCTGGGCTGTGTACTAATCGTTTCAGCAAACAGGGTGGCCTGGCCTTGGTCATCTATGCACAGCATCAATGCAGGTGGGCCCTATAGCTCTGTGTAGCACAGTAGTAGAGCCAATGAAATGGCTTGGAAACACAGGAACTAAGACATCACTTTTAGCTACATTTCAATGGTGAGGTCTTTTTTGGATGCCTTTGGTATCTTTCCTATGTTCCTTTATAAGTCAATGGATTTTATATGACAGTACAAGCTGTCTGAATGAAAACATTTACAGGGAGTTTTTACGAGCGCAGGTTCAGACACGCCGTTTCATTCTCTTAAATATACAGTCTTACACACACACACACACACACCACACACACACACACACACACACACACACACACACACACACCTTCCTCCCACAGGGAGCTGTATCGACATACACTTCTAACATGGCATGGATGACAGCTTCTATGGTAGTTTGGAAACAGAGCAGGCTTTCTGTCCAGCTCTCAGAGGGAGAGGTAGTAGTGTATAGTTCTCTCCTGCCAGGGTTGGTTCTTTCCCTCCATTGCTTCAGATGACAGGGGTGTGTTGACGGGTCCTGGCAGTACTGCCCTCTGTGGACACACAGACACACAGGCCAGGGATCCAACCAGTCCCCCACAGACAGGCACAGCCATTCAGCCCAGGCCATTCCAGTGCTGCTCTCCATGGAAACAGAACCCCAAACACAGACCAAAAGCTGGAAAAGTTCATGGAGACTCAAATACTAATTTGTCTCACAGGGTTGCAGAAAAGAGACCCTTTCATATATTACAGCACCAGTGTTTGTTCAGCATGCCTTTCTCTGACACACACACAATCTCTTTCTCTCATGCATGCTAGCACATACACGGAGAGAGGGCAAATAAAGTCTACGGAAATGGGATGAATGGGTGCCAAGCACACTCTCACAGCCACACACACACACACACACACACACACACACACACACACACACACACACACACACACACCTTAATAACAGTTGCGTGAGCTGACCAGTTGGCCAGTTTAATAGGTACACCACCCCGCTCACGGAAATGGTTATCTCCTACAGAAAGTGAGTCACGTGGCCGTGGATTACTTTATAAAGCAGGCAGACAGGCAGGTCCATGGCCCCATCCTGCCTGGTGTCAACGGTAGAGGCTGGTGGCGGTGGTGTTATGGTGTGGGGAATGTTTTCCTGGCAGAGTTAGGTCCCTTGATACCAATTGAGCAATGATTCTATGCCCTGAAGAATTCAGGCTGTTCTGGAGGTAAAGGGGGGTCCAACCCAGTACAAGATGTGTGAACCTAATAAACTGGCCACTGAGTGTATACCAACCATGTCCACGCCTACAGTAGGGGATGAGTAAGAACCTTTCATCATCCTCTCATACAGGTCTTCACCTGAACAGCATTCATAGTACTACATACTAAAGAGCCCAGTCATACCCCCCTCACTACTGCCAAGACGGACTGAACACTTTCCATGATTGCCCAACAACAAAGTGTTCTAGAAAAACAAACCACACATGAGTGATTACTGTTGTAAACATAATTGCTGTGTGCTGTGCTTCAACATGATCGCGTATGGCCTACTAATGGAGCGCTAGACTAAGCTATAGGATATGAGACTGAGCTGTAGTGATAAGATGAGGGGTCGGGTTCCTACAGTAGTATAGTCTGTGTTTAACGCTAGAGAGAAAAGCAGAGCAGTGCCAACAGCACTGATGAATAATGAAAGACCTTTCCCTCCACTTGAAATTCCATGTCCCCGCGGGGGCCATTAGAACTCGAGCAGCACACACACACGCACGCAGCCTGAGTAACACACAGCAAGACACAAATTAACACTCTTCCGACATGCTAATGTTGAGCCCCACATACTTTTGTATATACTGTATAGTGTATGTGGAAACCTTCAAATAAGTGGATTCGGCTATTTCAGCCACGCCCATTGCTGACAGGTGTATAAAATCCAGCACACAGCCATGCAATCTGCATAGACAAACATTGGCAGTAGAATGGCCGTACTGAAGAGCTCAGTGACTTTCAACGTGGCACCGTCATAGGATGCCACCTTACCAACAAGTCCGTTCGTCAGATTTCTGCCCTGCTAGAGCTGCCCCGGTCAACTCTAAGTGCTGTTACTGTGAAGTGGAAACGTCAAGGAGCAAAACAGCTCAGCCGCGAAGAGGCAGGTCACACAAGCTCACAGAACAGGAACGCCAAGTGCTGAAGCCCGTAGCGCGTAAAAATTGCCTGTCCTCGGTTGCAACACTCACTACAGAGTTCCAAACTGCCTCTGGAAGCAATGTCAGTACAAGAACTGTTCGTCGGAAAGCTTAATGGCTGAGCAGCCGCACACAAGCCTAAGATCACCAAGCGCAATGCCAAGCGTCGGCTGGAGTGGTGTACAGCTCACCGCCATTGGACTCCGGAGTAGTGGAAACACATTCTCTGGAGTGATGAATCACGCTTCACCAGCTCGCAGTACGACAGATGAATCTGGGTTTTGCGGATGCCAGGAGAACGCTACCTGCACGAATGCATAGTGCAAACTGAAAAATTGGTGGAGGAGGAATAATGTTCTGGGGCTGTTCTTCATGGTTCGGGCTAGGGCCCTTAGTTCCAGTGACGGGAATTCTTAATGCTACAGCAGACAATGACATTCTAGACTTCTGTGCTTCCAACTTTGTGGCAACAGTTTGGGGAAGGCCCTTTCCTGTTTCAGCATGACAATGCCCCCGTACACAAAGCGAGGTCCATATAGAAATGGTTTGTCAAGATCGGTGTGGAAGAACTTGACTGGCCTGCACAGAGCCCTGACTTCAACCCCATTGAACACCTTTGGGATGAATTGGAACATTGACTGCGAGCCAAACCTAATCACCCAACATTAGTGTCCGACCTCACTAATGCTCGTGGCTGAATGGAAGCAAGTCCCCGCAGCAATGTTCCAACATCTAGTGGAAAGCCTTCCCAGAAGAGTGGAGGCTGTTATAGCAGCAAAGGGGGGGACCAACTCCATGCTATTGCCCATGATTTTGGAATGAAATGTTCAATGAGCAGGTGTCCACATACTTTTGGTCATGTAGTGTATCATCATCATCAAGCCTTCAACTCTGTTTCCAGCCAAGTTTTTTCTCTCTGGTGCACTAGTATATAATTCCCGGACGCGGTAGCTGTCATCACTGCATTGAGTTGTGTGGCAGCTTTTGTAAACACTCCCATCTAAATTGGTCATAGTCCCGCCCTCTACGCCAGACAAGCCCCACCCCTGACCCCGGCCCCCTCAGGCTCCGCCTCTGAATTCCCTGCCCCCCCAGCCCCTGAGAGCTGACAAAGAGAGAGGAGGGGGTTGGAGAAGATGCATAACAAGCAGTAAACCATGGCCAGAGCCTGGGGGGGGGGGGGGGGGAGAGAACCTGGGCTCTGATATATGGTGCGCCAATGTCCTGCTCTCTGGACCGTTTTACAGCCATCTCAGAGGCACGGCTTATCTAAAAGGTCTCCCACTGTTGTCTTGGCTCTTCTCTCCACTTTTGTTACTCTGTTTATTTAGGCTGAGTGAGGGGGCACCAGTAGTGTCTGTAGAGGGGGAAGGCTGTTTGGATGGATGTGGGAGTGCTATAAGAGGTAGTTATGTTTGGATATCTCGGGTGTGCTAAGCCTATCGGACTCAATCTGAACTCAGATTGACTGTAGACTTTGCCAGATCTACTTTTTGACTAGTTCATATTCTACAGGGAGCTGAGCGACTCTTTAAAAAAGCCATGCTGCACCAAGGGATCTCACCAATTTCATCAATGTGCTATTCTATCAGCTACTGAGAGCAATTGTGAAAATCAGTATGGCTCTAGCAGCTGACAAAAATATCTGCGATGAAAACATACCACCCTGTGAGAAGGGCAAAAGAGAGGAAACGGAGAAAGTGAGAACTTTCATATGGGATCCAAGTCCCTCCACAAAGAGAAAAATAGATGAGGAGAAACTAGACCTATGCTAATAAGCGAGAGGGGAAAATTTTTACAGTCAGCATTTCCACTGGCAGACAGGGTAACGGGGGGGGTTAGTAGACTGTGGTGTGTCTGTTTTTGGGCAAGAAGCAGTTGTAAAAACAACAATTAAATTAGCGTTTTCAGCAGTGACACCTCCGCTTCTCCTCCAGACACAATTACCAGTTAGTCTGCTTTGGCTGACTTAGCAGAAGGCCATGATTCAACCGAAGGCAAACTAACGCAGAGTGTTTATCACAAGCCAAGACAAGACGCATTGAGCTTTAAAATCCCAGCACTTGTATGTAGAAGCTACATAGTAGAACTACTGTTTTACAGATACAGAAAGAGTAGCTTATTGGTAGGCCATCTTTTATTATTACGGTTTCCATCCAATATATATATATATATATATATTTTTTTTTTAACAGAGGTTGTCAGTCAGTTCTTTAGGACAGTTATTATCATCACACACTTACCCATCTCCATCCTGGTAGTTGACGTTCAGTCTCTTCGTGGAGCCCAACAACTCTGTAAAAACACAAGAGAGAAAATAAATCAACATGCGTTCAGGATATTTTTAGAACAAACACTGTGCTACTGGTTAACCTAGAAACTATTCACTCAAGCCTGGAGGGAAGTGTCTTCATGGTGCAGCTTCAGTTCATGGTTTATAGTAGTATACTGGATTGGCTTGCTTTTTGGTTGTGCAAAATCTGGAGGTTGAGCATTGTTTTACAGATAGATCTATTATTAGTTCACTCATTATCAGGTGTTTGCTTGTGAGCTCAAAGCATCTCCAGGTTCAACAAGATTATCTGTGGGAACCAACTCAGTCATTCTAAAAGATTATAGAGCATCTGGTTGTGGAAAAGCTGAAGACCTGCAGGCCACAGGACTAAGAGATCCTGGTCTAGATACTCACCCTGATTAGTTGCTACCATGTTGTTGTCATGTGTTGCTACCATGCTGTGTTGTCATGTGTTGCTGCCTTGCTATGTTGTTGTCTTAGGTCTCTCTTTATGTTGTGTTGTCGCTCTTGTTGTGATGTGTGTTTTGTCCTATTTTTAATCTCAGGCTCCCATCCCCGCAGGAGGCCTTTTGCCTTTCGGTAGGCCGTCATTGTAAATAAGAATGTGTTCTTAACTGACTTGCCTAGTTAAATATATATATTTTTAAATTAGAGGGCTATTGGGTCATGGTTTAGGGTTTAAGGAGAGAGCGACAGACAGTGGAGTGGAGACTCCAGCTAGCTCACCCACCAGGTCTCAAAAACCTGGTGGATGAGCTAGCGATCCTAAGCAAACTGTCCCTGATAGATCTGTCCCTTTCTTTCCATCTCTAGAGGCAGTTCATTAGCCTCTCACCCCAGGCTGACCTCTGTGGCCAGGTCAGGAGACAATACACTGTTCAGAGAACAGAGGGGGGGGAGGAGACCTTGTTGTGTCTTTTGATCTTCTGATAGAGATGCCTCTCCATCAGCCTAGTGTGGCTTTAGAAGAAAGAATGTCACTGGCCACCACAGGGACTCATATGGTGCTTTTCCATCTAGAGTTAGCCCCAGACCTGGGTGTCCTCAGTGTTTTATGTTAACGTAACCTCTAGTTATTCTGTTTCCATCAGGACTGTAACACTAAAGACTTGTGGCGAGCAGAATCAACAACCTCTGCATCATTCAAGAAGACCGTTGCTTTGTCATGGCTCCAAGTCAGAGCAGATCTGCTGGAGCCATGGCCAAGTGAGACACGGGTGCTGGCCCACGTGGATGGAAACCGAAAATTCTGCGCCTTTTGGGTAAAACACTGGGATATATCCTTATTGGAAATGTGCCAAGTCTCTACAGCCTCTATGGGCAACGTCCAGACCTGTCAACTAAACTGATGGAGACATCTCCTGCCCTCCCAAGACGTGATCAACCAATGGCAGGGTCGTTCCCTTGTGTATCTCACTGGCCCTGCTGACACCCCAGCTTCCTTTGACATCTTTCATACAATTTCTCTAAACATAAGCATAGACTCACCAGTTGCATGTGATAAGGAGCACATTCTTATCGATTCTGTGAATTCCAAACAAAGTTTGTGCTTTGTAGAGTCATGCAGCTTATGCCCTGCGTTCAATCAGCATGTCAGTGTGATGCCACAGTCATCGTCCCTGAGCTGAAAATAGTCACTCATTTCACAGCAAGGTCATTGAGACTATGATTCACCACCGCCAGCGGTAGATATACAGTTTAATGTCAGATACTAAGCATTTGCCATCTGCTGTAACAGTAATGGAGGTCTGTGAGGCAGAGCTCCATCCATGTCAGCTGATCATAAGACAGAGTCTGCACTTGTGTTCTGGTCTCCCATGGTGTCTGAAGGTGGGTCAGCCGCTGTGAGGGTCACTGTTTGCTATGAGTTCAGCGAGGTCAAAGGGCAGGCCACAGGGGGGTAACACAGAACCGAGTGGGAAAGAAGTCCCAGACACTGGATACACCCACGGTGTGGAGACATGGCGACAGCCCGTCTTACTACCGCTCATTATGTCTGAGCAGGAGGCGAGCAAGGCCAAGGTAGCCTCAACAGCCCCAAAACAAGTGCTTTGAAGTGAGCTTCTATTCAAGATCTCTGCTACACAGCCAGTTTCCCCTTGGGGATCGCTGTGGCTCTTTGATTATGACCTCAATTCCATAATTAATTAGATGTATCAAACATTGCGTGTCGCAGTCACGTCATGGGAACACAAACCCCTCTTCGAAAAAGTTTTTAGATCACTTTGCTGGCTGTGTAACAAGCACACACTGACATCAAACCCTCATGTGACTGACGGGACAGGCTGCCTGGCCTTGTCTTCACGACAGGAACCAGTCTCTAATGCTGAATATTGCAGCAAATTGCCCATTGAAGCGTTCATCTGCTGCATATTTGTTGAAAGTTATTTTTAATGTAGTTTATGGAGAGGGGGGAAAGCGCTGCCTGTTCGGTTACAACGTTTTGAGGACTCCATATCTTTTTTTAATTTAAAGATAAAAGTATAACGTACCATAGATTTGGTACCGCAAGAATGCTGGGCAAAGGGGAGATTTTGCTAAAGTCTCCACATTTGAGAATTCTGTCTTGGAACAAGTTCATGGATTCAAGTCGCAGCCTGTGTCTCTGGTGCGACTGGCAGAAACAGAATCTGTTGTAAAATATCAGACTAAAATTAGACAACCACTGTGAGTATCAAAACTATGATTATATGTTCTTCCATAAAAGAGCAGGCAACGCCTCAAAAATCCATTTTGTTTCTGGGGCTCAAATGACTGCACTTAGGTCTAGGCAATAAACATACAAAAGTTCAGGTCATGATTTTCCTTCTGCACTCATTGTGGTGTAGAACAGAGACCAGGCCACCAGTATCCATCCAAAATGTGAGGCAGGAACAGCTCTGTTACAGAAGAGCTTTCAAAAGTAGGCCTTGTCGAAAACTGCTCTGTGAAAAATGTCAGCAGTCCCATCATGCCATATTCCCGGCCATTTGACTCAATGCCCGAGATTCAAGTTTTAAGTTGCAATAAACAAACCCTGATACCTTTAAAGGACTTTTTTTTTTTTTTAAACGCCACATCTACATCTTCCAGATTAATTGTGAGTAAATCCATATGGCTGTTTTGTATGGTTTTAAATGGCTCGATGGCTGGTTTTGGTCCAACACTACTATGGTATCTTCCTGTCGCAATAACAGGACTTACTGTGACTGGCATCACTCAAACCAGTAAATAAAGAGGACCAATGACAAGATAAATATACATCCCTTCACTTCTCTGTTCCCGAGGACATATTATACTCAAATAGTGACAAATTAGGTGAACTATAGTAGTGGTTTACCAGCTGGCCATCTTCCTCCTCGGGAGCTGCAACCAGTCATCTTGCTTGGATGATTAAAGGGCTGAAGAAAGCCCTTTCCTCCCCTCGCCTTATGGAGGCCTGATTGTTTAGCATCTGAGACAGAGTGTTTGATCTGATGGCACTATCTGAAGACTCAAGAGTGTCAGCGGAAACCCCGGGTCCACAATGAGGGCTGGTGGATTCCAGCAAATTCATAGCTCTGCTGTGCTCCTAGGGCTCTCACAGGCCTGGCACTGGAACACAGGAAGCTGCATGCAGTATGGCTAAGGAAGGAACGGGACGGGACCTGCAGCGTCTTAGAGCCACAGTTACTACACTTTATGTAAAAATACAGTCGGCTACACATATTACTGAAATGTAAACTAGCGTACTTGCTACGTCTCGACTGCTACCTCCAGGTAGAGCATGACACCCACCAAACAGTTACCCCCCTGGAAGCAAGGCAGTACAAACAGAATAAATGGTAATAGCAGAGCAATGTTTTTGAATATCTGAGACTCGTTTTATTGAGTTTTCACCTGGATTTGTTTTTTTTTTACCTGGAATGCATCCCTGTTACATTCTAGGGATGAGCATGAGTAATTGATTGAGTTTTGACCTCCGTTCGAGCAATCTTTAACCAGAGATAAAATAAAAAAATTAAATCCAGAGCAGGCCTTCTGTTCTAAAAATAGCTTGTTCTTTTTATTCCGAGAACTCAAAAGAAAATCATGTTACTTGAACAGTCAAATAATGACAAATGGCCGTCCTTATTACAGTGAGGGAAAAAAGTATTTGATCCCCTGCTGATTTTGTATGTTTGCCCACTGACAAAGAAATGATCAGTCTATAATTTTAATGGTAGGTTTATTTGATCAGTGAGAGACAGAATAACAACAAAGAAATCCAGAAAACCGCATGTCAAAAATGTTATAAATTGCATTTTAATGAGGAAAATAAGTATTTGACCCCTCTGCAAAACATGACTTAATACTTGGTGGCAAAACCCTTGTTGGCAATCACAGAGGTCAGACGTTTCTTGTAGTTGGCCACCAGGTTTGCACACATCTCAGGAGGGATTTTGTCCCACTCCTCTTTGCAGATCTTCTCCAAGTCATTATGGTTTTGAGGCTGACGTTTGGCAACTCGAACCTTCAGCTCCCTCCACAGATTTTCTATGGGATTAAGGTCTGGAGACTGTCTAGGCCACTCCAGGACCTTAATGTGCTTCTTCTTGAGCCACTCCTTTGTTGCCTTGGCCGTGTGTTTTGGGTCATTGTCATGCTGGAATACCCATCCACGACCCATTTTCAATGCCCTGGCTGAGGGAAGGAGGTTCTCACCCAAGATTTGACGGTACATGGCCCCATCCATCGTCCCTTTGATGTGGTGAAGTTGTCCTGCCCCCTTAGCAGAAAAACACCCCCAAAGCATAATGTTTCCACCTCCATGTTTGACGGTGGGGATGGTGTTCTTGGGTTCATAGGCAGCATTCCTCCTCCTCCAAACACGGCGAGTTGAGTTGATGCCAAAGAGCTCCATTTTGGTCTCATCTGACCACAACACTTTTACCCAGTTGTCCTCTGAATCATTCAGATGTTCATTGGCAAACTTCAGACGGGCATGTATATGTGCTTTCTTGAGCAGGGGACCTTGCGGGCGCTGCAGGATTTCAGTCCTTCACGGCGTAGCGTGTTACCAATTGTTTTCTTGGTGACTATGGTCCCAGCTGCCTTGAGATCATTGACAAGATCCTCCCGTGTAGTTCTGGGCTGATTCCTCACCGTTCTCATGATCATTGCAACTCCACGAGGTGAGATCTTGCATGGAGCCCCAGGCCGAGGGATATTGACAGTTCTTTTGAGTTTCTTCCATTTGCGAATAATCGCACCAACTGTTGTCACCTTCTCACCAAGTTGCTTGGCGATGGTCTTGTAGCCCATTCCAGACTTGTGTTGGTCTACAATCTTGTCCCTGACATCCTTGGAGAGCTCTTTGGTCTTGGCCATGGTGGAGAGTCTGGAATCTGATTGATTGATTGCTTCTGTGGACAGGTGTCTTTTATACAGGTAACAAGCTGAGATTATGAGCACTCCCTTTAAGAGTGTGCTCCTAATCTCAGCTCGTTACCTGTATAAAAGACACCTGGGAGCCAGAAATCTTTCTGATTCAGAGGGGGTCAAATACTTATTTCCCTCATTAAAATACAAATTAATTTGACATTTTCGACATGCATTTTTATGGATTTTTTTGTTGTTATTCTGTCTCTCACTGTTCAAATAAACCTACCATTAAAATTATAGACGGATCATTTCTTTGTCAGTGGGCAAACGTACAAAATCAGCAGGGGATCAAATACTTTCCCCCCTCACTGTACATTCTGAAATTGTCGCAGTAGCTGCCGGCTGCACTGAGCCACGTAAAACTATGGAAGCCCATCTCCACAGGTGTAACGGCTGTCGGAAGAGAGAGTAGACCAAGGTGCAGCGGAGTTAGTGTTCATCATGATTTTAATTTAATAAAGAACACTACACAAAACAAAACGAGAAAACTGACAGCCAAACAGTCCTGTCAGGTGCAAAACACTCAACAATTACCCACAAAACCCAAAGGAAAAACATGCTCCTTATGTGTGACTCCCAATCAGCAACAACGAACTTCAGCTGTGCCTGATTGGGAGCCACACACGGCCCAAAACAAAGAAATACAAAAAACCTAGAAAACGAACATAGAACGCCCACCCAATGTAACACCCTGGCCTAACCAAAATAAAGAACAAAAAACCCCTCTATGGCCAGGGCGTTACAACAGGCGAGAAAATAAACCCCTTAAAAGGGAAGGTAGCATACACAGAACCACATGTAACATATGGATTTGCATTAGTATACACATTAAAAGTCCCACTGCAAAGTTGCACCTCACTTTTCTTATTTCTCAAGTTATTACATAAAACCAAATCAGAATTACGAAGAATGCCGAGGTCATGTCGGAAAATGTTTTTCTGAGTGTGTGGTGTAATATGGATTACATATAGGCAAGCCAGCCTATTCCTTATAATGTAAACTCCAACAGAAATAACTTCAAACACTAGTTTCAAAAACATTTTCCGCAAACTTACAAGCAAATACTTTATGAATGTATTGTTACGTTAGCACAGCATGAGTCAGCCATCTACAGCTACATTAAAGTAAACCAACGTTTTGGAAATACATAACGCCATCTAACCAGTTATCAAAGAATGTTATCATTGCAGGTATTTTAGCAAGCAAGCTAGCCAGTCAGCTAACATTATTTATTTAGCCAACTAGCTAATAGCCTAGCCAACCACCTAGCCAGAGCCTAACAACTGGAGACAAGCTAGAAAACTAACACAAGTAAAACATAACTATAGATCAAAAGCAAAGAGAGAGCAGAGACTTACAGATTGATGGCTGGGACCCATCCGATTGAAAAACTTTTTAAGAGTGCAGGCTGAGTTAGCTACCAAAATGAGGAGGAGGCGGGCGCTTCCCCCGGGTCGATGGAGAGTCAGTGAGGGAAATTCAATAGCTATAGCAATAGATTACAGATATCAGCTAGGACGCTAGCACTAAGCCAAGATGGAAAAAGTTACAAAACTCCAGTAGCATACTTCCCAGAGAACATGCCGAAAAGTTGTATTTTATTTAGTAAAAAAAAAAAAAAGCCCCATTTTCTCCCCAATTTCGTGGTATCCAATTGGTAGTTACAGTCTTGTCTCATCGCTGCAACTCCCATATGGACTCAGGAGAGGCAAAGGTCGAGAGCCGCGCGTCCTCCGAAACACAACCCAACCAAGCCACACTGATTCTTGACACAATGCCCACTTAACCCGGAAGCCAGCCGCACCAATGTGTCGGAGGAAACACTGTGCACCTGGCGACCGTGTTAGCGTGCACTGCACCCTGCCCTCCACAGGAATCACTAGTGCGCGATGGGACAAGGACATCCCTGCCGACCAAACCCTCCCCTAACCCGGACGACTCTGGGCCAATTGTGCGCCACCCCATGGGTCTCCCGGTCACGGCCGGCTGCAACAGAGCCTGGACTCGAACCCAGAATCTCTAGTGGCAACACTAGCACTGCAATGCAGTGCCTTAGACCACTGCCCTGCTCAGGAGGCCCAACATGCGGAAAAGTTGCCAAAACAAAAAGGAGAACAGACGAGGTACTATAGAGCAAAGAGGTATGATTTTCTTTCGTTTTGAGCCCACGGCAAGAAGGCACCAGAGTGTGCCGTGCTAACAGGTTCCTACTAGATAACACAGCCACAACGTCCGTGAAGAGCATGAGGATGCTAACGTTAGCCAGCTTGAGCTAGATTCCGAGCTAGCATACGAACTCTCTCCATATGATGTTGCGAAATAGTGCATTGTGGGTAGTTTAGAAGATATCTGGAAATAAGTTCATAAGTAATAACCCAAAAACATAACTATGTTTGTAGTTGTAGGTAACCAGATCATGACTACACCTAAGTTACTAAGTCTTTGACAACACTGTGTTGTTTCTTTGGTGAGTAAAAACTCATGCTTCCTACCCTTTGCACATACATGCTTGTGAATTGTTGCATTATTGAAGATTGTAATATGGTTTGGTTGCATTATTCAATAGTGTAATATGTTTAAGAATAAAAGTTTGTCACTGTTGAATAGTTTTGCTTACTGGCTTGTGGCTACTGTGATATTTACGGTACATTTGAGCTGAGGACCAAAAAATTTTGCATTGCCAGCCACAACAAAAGGTACAGTAAAGCAAGGATGTAATGTGAGTTGAAAAGTAAAATGATCTTTCGCCACCCCGCTCCTCAGTCTCTCCTTCATATCTCGTAGTGGGAATAGGGCCTTATCTGCTGAGTAAATGGGGACAGGAAGTCACAGCGCAGTGCTGGGGTATTTCTTTTTTGCCTTATCTGAGCTCTGGGACAATGACAGGGTCGCACACAAAGGAGGCCGTTCCCCTGGCCAGTTTCCAGATCCCTGTCGTTTTTAAACAGCTCTGTGAGGCGTCAGAGTGGCTATTCCCCACGTCTAGAGGCAGCGCTGCCAGAGTGGACCACAGCCACAGATTTCAACATAGATCGGTTTTATCTGTTTACTTAGCTTTCCTCAAATCAACAGTTACATGTGGAGAAAAGTCATCACACACTGCTAAGTCCACTGGGTAAAGTTAGGTCCTCAGTTTGCCTGGTGGCTAGCCCTCTCTGGAGCGAAATATTGACCTTTATAGTATTTTGACCGTAGGAGGCTCAACCATCTATCAACACCGACCTGTTCCTGGTGCAGTTAACACCTGCGTAGCTACACCTGCCTGGTTACATCATAGGAAGCAGTACTCTCACTGCTGTGTCTTGAGGCCCCTTGTGCTGCTGCTCACTCCTACACATCCACGTCCTGTCTGAACACCTGCCTCCTAGCCAAAGAGCGGGAAAATCCCTCAGCAATCAGAGCCACAGTTTCTGAACTCTCGCACTTAAACTATAAGGGGAAGTGCTGTCAGAGAGAGAGAGTAGGGAGGAGAAAGTGAAGGCTGAGTGCTTCCTCCTGTGGCAAACAAGCATTACAAAATATATATATGGTCATCGCCCCTCAGAAATCTCCATGCCAGATTACCCCATATTACTTCAGTATACGCAGCTACACAGAGGAGTCCAAACTGTCTGGCCGTTAAGAACACAAGGTTAAGAACACATCAGGGGTAAGAGATTGGTGGTGTGGCTGAGTATTTTTCCTAAAGTGCTAACAAACTAAGCAAAATTTCCTCTCTCCATCTCGTGTCCATGACTGTTCATTCTGCATGGTATTTTCCCACCCTGCACACTGTACTGGCACATGATAGGACCCCATTGCTGAGACCACAGTGAAATGGCACACACTCACACTCAGCCGGGCAGAGACAAGCCCATCTCAGTTCACCTCCCAGGCCTCTGGCGGTCCACTTTGTTTATGTGTTGTTTTTCTCCGGGGAGGAATGTACCTCGTCTTGTAGGGCAGTTTTCCGGTTTGCCCCATCACCTCCACCTCCTGGGGGTGGTGTTTGGGGGTGATCAGAGGGGGCCAGAGTTTTACTGGAAGCACCATGAGGAAGCACTGGCTGTGTGACCAGGAACCGGAGGTGTAGGAGTGTGTGAGTGACCTCAGGGGTGTTTCGTTGCAATCTAGCTGTGACACGAAGGGGGGGACCTCTCAGAAACAAAAGCAGAGACTTGAGCTGGGCCTCTTCTACACTTCCTTTCCCAAGACCATTGTTCCAAAGAGCGGGAGGCTTAGGCCATTGTGTGAGCCCCCTCCCAGGGGAGGGAGAAAGGGAGACGGCGCGATAGAGAGAGAGGTCCCTAAACTCTGTGTTCCTCCATCTCACCGACTCTACTCCGCCCTCTCCCTGCCCCCTCTCCCTTTTTTCTGCACTCTATTTTCCCCTCGTTCCCCCGGCTCTTCCTCTGATGATTAGAGTAATGCCTGAGAAGCAGGGAGTTCCTCCTGTTCCATTCACAACTCATTACGCAGCCTACACGCAAACCAGGACCACCTCTAGTACACAAGAGGATCCAGACACAGACAACCAGCTTCTCACACAATCAAGTAACCAAACAACCAGCAAAACAAACAAACAAAAAAAAGAGTACAAATGCCCTTTCATAAAAGTGGAAAAACATTCTTTAAACAACTGAGCAATTACTTAGCTGAACAGAGCAAGGGGACAAGGCTGCCCTCCTGCCCTAAGCAGTGTCCTACTGATCCAGACCTTTCACACACTTCAGCCTCTCCAGAGGAATGTGTACACTGCTGTACTGTAGTGTCTCCCTGCCTGCCCACAACTGCTGCCCCACGCCTGGGGCTTTACTCACGCCACACTCTTATCAGGAGACAAGAAAAGGCAGATAACACCGACATCCGACACATAGCAACACAGATAAGAGCCAGATTGTTCTCTCCCCATCATATCTGGGCCTGCTCTCCTCTCCTGGCCCTCTAGGCTCCAACAAGCTACGTCCTAATGGCTGACAGGAACGCCAACATGCATGGTCTAACACATGAGAATGAAGAGAGTTGAGGCTCCCAATGTTTTCCTTTGAGATGAGGTGGAGTGAAACCTGAGGCCCATGTGTTGTCTTCCCAGTCCGGCTCTGGCTCAGCCAGTGGGGGAGTCTGGGGTTCGGAGCCCGGGCCAGCTTGGCATGGGGAGTAGCACCACGGTATGTAAATAAAAGAGTGCTGCAGATGGGCCTGGAGGAGTGTGTGGTCACACAGGGACACGGCACACCAGAGGGCCAACACTAACACCAGCAGAAGAACTGAGCTTTGAAACACACATGTACACACACACACACACACAACACCCCGGGTCAAGGGGGGTGTTTATGGGAAAAGGTGATTTGCCCTGTCAGTAGTTGAAACTGCTGGTGTCCCAAATTGCCTGTAATGACTTCACACAGCCATTTTGTTGTCGTCTGGAACTGTTTTGGGGTCAGTGACAACAGTCTAACTCCTTTCTGTCACTCTGTAGAAGTACTGCTGATCCCATTACAGTCAGCAAAGATTTAATTCATTCACTCATACTGAGGGGACAAAGAAGAAAACTATCGCCTGAATCGATCTCTCATGAGGAGTTGAAAAGGTTGTGAAGGATAACACTAGAACTGCTAAAGCAGTAATTTGGACTGCTCATTAAAAAAAAATACTCTGCCATTTAAGTCATGCCCCCCTCAGTCCTTGACTTTTCCTAAATAACCCAATATAACACACTGTCATTCTTAGAATCTTAATATCACAAACAGAACTGGTGTTATAATTAGTTTTAGGAGGGCATGTCATTTTTTTAATGGTTTTCCCCCATTGCTCCTCCCCCCCGACAGCGGGGCCTGCTCCACTCCTCCCCCCCCCCCGACAGCGGGGCCTGCTCCACTCCTCCCCCCCCCGACAGAGGGGCCTGCTCCACTCCTCCCCCCCCCCGACAGCGGGGCCTGCTCCACTCCTCCCCCCCGACAGCGGGGCCTGCTCCACTCCTCCCCCCCCGACAGCGGGGCCTGCTCCACTCCTCCCCCCCCGACAGCGGGGCCTGCTCCACTCCTCCCCCCCGACAGCGGGGCCTGCTCCACTCCTCCCCCCCGACAGCGGGGCCTGCTCCACTTCTTCTCCCGACAGTTGAAGGCACTGTCCCAGTTGATAATCACCTCAATAATTGCTTCAAAACTGAACCTAAACCGAAACTAATTTCACACATATAACAGATTAAATAAATGAAGTAAAGTATGATGGGGAGAAAGGGGAGGGGAAGCGAACGATGCATAATTATGTCATCACCAGTTGTGAATGAAGAACAGGATAGACCATTCTATTGTATTGATCTATTCTAATTAGAACCTCAAAACCGTATGTACCCTATTAGACTATTCTCCAAAATTAAAACAATTATAGTAATGGCCTTTGAGTGTGGACTGTATTATTATACATACTGGATGGACTGGTTACCTTATGCTAAGCCTGAACCTAAGCCTGAACCTAAGCACTAAAAAGACATGCTCCAGCTGATGCTACTGTGTGAACACGAACACCATGTAAGTACGAGCTGACAATAATTGACTATTTTTGACTGCTGTCATTGCCACTTATATTCATTATAATGCCATTATTGCTTTTGTGCTGATTTACACTTTATCAAGCGCACTTGGAGCTTATAATGTTAAGGATACTGATGTTTTCATCGTTTGACTGCGCGTCTTGCTGACCTTGCATCTTGGTGGATGGGGATTATTATATATTTCTTGAAATAAAAATAAATCGTAACCGCATTCCAACACATATGCTTTCTGTTTCATAGTTGTGACAAAGGAACTCCACAAATAAAATACATTGAACACTTGAATGTGTTTCTATTTTTGTTGTTTTTACATATAGCCTATAGTAACAAACTAGTGAAAATGCTATTGTGTTATTTAAAAAAATATATATTTGTATTCTAATGTTACCTAAGACCTTCATAAACACAACCAAATTATTATTTTTGCGATAGAATATATGAAATGTATTAATTACACTGTTAGAATGCTGCAGTCAGAATGGCTGCTCATTACTTAATATCATTTAAAAAAAATGTAACCTTTATTTAACTAGGCAAGTCAGTTAAGAACAAATTATTATTTACAATGATGGCCTGCCCTTGCCAAACCCGGACGACGCTGGGCCAATTGTGCGCCACCCTACGGGACTCCCAATCACGGCCAGTTGTCATACAGCCTGCAATCGAACCAGGGTGTCTGTAGTGATGCCTCAAGCACTGAGATGCAGTACCTTACACAGAACCCAAACCGGCTGTGCGCGTGCATAAATGTATTTTGTCCCCTACACCAAACGCGATCACGACACGCAGGTTAAAATATCAAAACAAACTCTGAACCAATTACATTAAATTTGGGAACAAGTCGAAAAGCATTAAACATTTATGGCAATTTAGCTAGTTAGCTTTCACTTGCTAGCTAATTTGTCATATTTAGCTAGCTTGCTGTTGCTAGCTAATTTGTCCTGGGATATAAACATTGTTATTTTACCTGAAATGCACAAGGTCTTCTACTCCGACAATTAATCCACACATAAAATGGTCAACCGAATCGTTTCTAGTCATCTCTCTTCCTTCCAGGACTTTTCTTCTCTTGACTTTATATTGCGATTGGAAACTTTCATAAATTAGGTGCATTACTGCCACTGACCTCGTTTGTCTTTCAGTCACCCACATGGGTATAACCAATGAGGAGATGGCACGTGGGTACCTTCTTCTATAAACCAATGAGGAGATGGGAGAGGCAGGACTTGCAGCGAGACCTGCGTCAGAAATAGAACTATTTTAGTCCTTGGCAACGCAGACGCTCATTGGCGCGCGCGAGCAGTGTGGGTGCAATAATTGAATAACATTGATTTCTAAATTTATTTTGCAACGCTAGAGCACGCGACGCGAGCGGTGTGGTCAGCCTATTAGGGCTCCCGAATGGAGCAGCATTCTAAGGGAAAGGGGTGGTCCATCGAGGCCCAGCGGTACTAGTGTTAAAGGGTAACTCTACCACCTTTCATTACCTCACCACATTTTCATTATCTCCAGCACAATATCAGTGTCAACATGTGAAAATGGCGCATTTCAAAGTTTTGTATAAAAAATATAAAAAGTTAAAAAGTTCTAACCGATGACATCAAAAGTTTCAACCTTTAAAAAAAACAGTGATTTTCAAACACTATGACATTCGCGGTGACATGGGGAGCAAGAAAGTACCATCCCTTGGACTTGAAAATCAGTTTTTCCCTTTTAATCCTATTTTCTTATTTTTTTAACCACAGATCATAGAAATGGGCAGTTTTCACATATGTAGACACTGGTTTGGTGCTGGATATAATTAATATGATGTTGAAAAGTGGCGGAATTGCCTTTAAAGTTTAAAAGGGGAGGTTGCTTCATCTCCCGTGGTCTGCGGGGTCTTGAACATGTTGGCGTTTGACTTTCTTACTGGTCACAGGTCCAGCAGTGAGAACAGACAGACAGAGGTTAGGAGGATTAGTACTAATAACATTGTGGTCTTAGTTGAGGGAGGAAACACGGGGAAAACGATAGATTGAGGTACAGTAGTCACCCGGAGGGTCCACACTGAGGAAAATAAATTGCACACTAAATAGACTTAATGATAACAGAGGAAAGCCTTCCTTTTAAGATCCAGATGAAAATATGGAACAGAAAGATAGGGAACACTCTTCCAAAGAGAGAACAAACATTGTGCTTTATGAATTGGGCCTAGAACAAAAAGTCATAAAATTGGTTCTTACGGTCCCTGTAGTTTGGGGAAACTGAAAGACCCCCTTTCCTTGTTTCATATGAAATAGAAATTTCTTGTCCAAGACCTACCATGAATAACCATTCTCTCATGATTGAAATGTCCTCATGTAAAGCGGAATGTGATTATATACGGGGAGCAGTAGTTTCATTACAGATACAGTATGGAACTTGTCCCATTTCATTACACCAGGCGAGGATTTACTGGATTTGAAAAAGCCAAATTACGAGCGTCTCAGTAAGAAGAGAGCCCTCTTTAACCATGTTGAAGAGACAGGGTGGTAGTGGTACCCTCTTTAACCATGTTGAAGAGACAGGGTGGTAGTGGTACCCTCTTTAACCATGTTGAAGAGACAGGGTGGTAGTGGTACCCTCTTTAACCATGTTGAAGAGACAGGGTGGTAGTGGTACCCTCTTTAACCATGTTGAAGAGACAGGGTGGTAGTGGTACCCTCTTTAACCATGTTGAAGAGACAGGGTGGTAGTGGTACCCTCTTTAACCATGTTGAAGAGACAGGGTGGTAGTGGTACACAAGCAAAACCAGCAATAAGTGTATTACTCAGCACGCTATACATGTATTGATACACATCTAAAACGCCCAGCAGTACAGACATTGTGGCGCGGCCTCTCTCAGTAATAATGGTTATTTGATGTCTATCACTACATTCATTGTTTACTCAATAATGCATTTATTGCCGTTTCCTGCTTATGTACACAGTCACACCCTTGGCATTACATTCTCACAGTAGACTTTTGGGGGGTAAGAACTTCAGTTTATATAAGGCCTGTCATGTTTAGTGTAGGGATTTGGACGCTCCTTTCATGCATGAGAAGACAGTGCAGTTTACTGACAGAGACCTCTACTACACTGGGCTGCTGATCATGGTGCATCTCTAGCTATTTCCAGTGGAGCGCCAGAGGAAGGATGTGAACTGAACTGGGGGATGAATCAAAGCATGGTTCACAATGCATGATTAGGTTATTTGTGAGACTAGTGATCCATAAAGATGTTGTAAATGATGCGACAATGCTGCTGTACCATTTGAATTGAATGTCAGTCGTTACAGCACGATATTTTTATTTTTACCTTTATTTAACTAGGCATGTCAGATAAGAACAAATTCTTATTTTCAATGACGGCTCAGGAACAATGGGTTAACTGCCTTGTTCAGGGGCAGAACGACAGATCTGTACCTTGTCAGCTCGGGGATTCGAACTTCCGGTTACTAGTCCAACGCTCTAACAATTTGGCTACCCTGCCGCCCCGATATCATTGAGGATGAGAACAAGTTTTACCGTACGTCAGCAGGGACCTAGAAACAAAGCTCCCATCCAAGGGCTTGAAATTGACACGGCCTAGTCAGTTAGACGGATGCATCAATTTACGACCCTTGAAACGGTGTTCAATTAACCGGTGCACAGGGGGGCCTTGGAGTCATAAATCATGATTGTGTGTGATGCGTTACACAGCTCTCTGCCTCAGGGTGTGTGTGTGTGTGTGTGTGTGTGTGTGTGTGTGTGTGTGTGTGTGTGTGTGTGTGTGTGTGTGTGCACCTGGGCTGTGTGTGCAGTGAACTCCGCTGTCTGTGGAGCTGGCCTGTCACTCACTGGGCCCTAATGGACACGTATCCGTGACGACACGACGGTCAGGCACTCCCCGTGAAGGAGAGGGCTGCGAGACTTTCATCTCCAGGCCAACTGACATGGCTCGACAGCTGCAGGGAAGGCCACTGGGGAGCTGGCTGAGAGACCCCAAGTATCAGAGCTCAGGCCAGCCCCGGCTAAAGGAGGCCACCATCACACTGCAGCAGGAAGCAGCAACCCTGGAGAAAATACATCGAAGCCGCCCTAAATACAGGCCTGGCTACTCAAAATCCTTGCTCCGGCCAAACGCTACGCCACGACCACGGACATAAGTTTCTACTCCGCAATGAGTCTAGATCGGAGTACCTCCTGGACGATTTCTAGCACGCAAACACATTGTACCTGTTCTGATTGGTCCCAGAAACCGACGGGTTGGGCCAGAGCCAGAATACGTAGGTAGAGAGGCGTTTTGAAAATGCGTCGTTGGCTTTGATACGCTGATTGGTTAGAGATGATCCAATCACTGATTACTTGTGTTTTGTAGAACACACTCATTTCGATGTAACCACAAACGGATTCAACAATGGCAGACTCCGACTGGAGTATATCGCGAACGCAGGGGAGCAGCGGAATAATTCCGTTGGGAGTCGTCAGTCAACCTAAACACTGGCCTGGCGCTTCTTTTGTGATCAGGATTTAAATGCAAAGAAAAAGAAGTCGTTGGTGCTGATGCAGAAGTCAGTTACATGAGAAGACGCTCCAAAGACGTGTTTGGTTTAACTGAAAGAGGAGGAACGAGGAGAGAAAAGTAAAGGGCAATGAAAGAGGGAATGTTTTCCTTGGCACAGAGAGCAGAGAAAAACAGCCCTGCTGTTTCATGACAAACGACCAGAAAAGTGCTTTAATTATACGTGTGCAAAGGACTGACAGTACAGCTTTCTGTATGATTTGATAGGTAAAGCTGAACAGTGTAAGGAGGGCAGGCAGTTAAGAAAACACATAGATCATAGTTCATCTCAAGGCAAACCTCAGAAGGTTCCGTTTGGGGATTCAATCACTGGGTTTATTTTCTACCCAAATACGGCAGATCAAGCTTATTCCCATCTGTCAGAGACTATCATCTGATGAAGTGTCATTTTATGAAAGGAAGGATCAATCTCAGAAGATACACAAATCAGGCTGCATTCTACTATACCAATGGTTCCCAAACTTTTTATAGTCCCGTACCCCCTAAAATATTCAACCTCCAGCTGCATACCCCCTCTAGCACCAGGGCCAGCTCACTCTCAAATGTTGTTTTTTGCCATCATTGTAAGCCTGCCACACACACACACACACACACACACACACACACACACACACTACGATACAGTTAAACATAAGAATGAGTGTGAGTTTTTGTCACAACCCGGCTTGTGGGAAGTGACAAAGACCTCTTATAGGACCAAGGCACAAATAATAATACACTGCTCAAAAAAATAAAGGGAACACTTAAACAACACAATGTAACTCCAAGTCAAGCACACTTCTGTGAAATCAAACTGTCCACTTAGGAAGCAACACTGATTGACAATACATTTCACATGTTGTTGTGCAAATGGAATAGACAACAGGTGGAAATTATAGGCAATTAGCAAGACACCCCCAATAAAGGAGTGGTTCTGCAGGTGGGGACCACAGACCACTTCTCAGTTCCTATGCTTCCTGGCTGATGTTTTGGTCACTTTTGAATGCTGGCGGTGCTTTCACTCTAGTGGTAGCATGAGACGGAGTCTACAACCCACACAAGTGGCTCAGGTAGTGCAGCTCATCCAGGATGGAACAACAATGCGAGCTGTGGCTAGAAGGTTTGCTGTGTCTGTCAGCGTAGTGTCCAGAGCATGGAGGCGCTACCAGGAGACAGGCCAGTACATCAGGAGACGTGGGGGAGGCCGTAGGAGGGCAACAACCCAGCAGCAGGACCGCTACCTCCGCCTTTGTGCAAGGAGGAGCAGGAGAAGCACTGCCAGAGCCCTGCAAAATGACCTCCAGCAGGCCACAAATGTGCATGTGTCTGCTCAAACGGTCAGAAACAGACTCCATGAGGGTGGTATGAGGGCCCGACGTCCACAGGTGGGGGTTGTGCTTACAGCCCAACACCGTGCAGGACGTTTGGCATTTGCCAGAGAACACCAAGATTGGCAAATTCGCCACTGGCGCCCTGTGCTCTTCACAGATGAAAGCAGGTTCACACTGAGCACATGTGACGGACGTGACAGAGTCTGGAGACGCCGTGGAGAACGTTCTGCTGCCTGCAACATCCTCCAGCATGACCGGTTTGGCGGTGGGTCAGTCATGGTGTGGGGTGGCATTTCTTTGGGGGGCCGCACAGCCCTCCATGTGCTCGCCAGAGGTAGCCTGACTGCCATTAGGTACCGAGATGAGATCTTCAGACCCCTTGTGAGACCATATGTTGATGTGGTTGGCCCTGGGTTCCTCCTAATGCAAGACAATGCTAGACCTCATGTGGCTGGAGTGTGTTAGCAGTTCCTGCAAGAGGAAGGCATTGATGCTATGGACTGGCCCGCCCGTTCCCCAGACCTGAATCCAATTGAGCACATCTGGGACATCATGTCTCACTCCATCCACCAACCCCACGTTGCACCACAGACTGTCCAGGAGTTGGCGGATGCTTTAGTCCAGGTCTGGGAGGAGATCCCTCAGGAGACCATCCGCCACCACATCAGGAGCATGCCCAGGCGTTGTAGGGAGGTCATACAGGCACGTGGAGGCCACACACACTACTGAGCCTCATTTTGACTTGTTTAAAGGACATTACATCAAAGTTGGATCAGCCTGTAGTGTGGTTTTCCACTTTAATTTTGAGTGTGACTCCAAATCCAGACCTCCATGGGTTGATAAATTGGATTTCCATTGATTATTTTTGTGTGATTTTGTTGTCAGCACATTCAACTATGTAAAGAAAAAAGTATTTAATAAGATTATTTCTTTCATTCAGATCTAGGATGTGTTGTTTAAGTGTTCCCTTTATTTTTTGAGCAGTATATAATACATCAATAATTTTCTCTTTATTTAGCCATCTTACATATAAAACCATATTTGTTCATCAAAAATTGTGAATAAGTCACCACAGGTTAATGAGAAGGGTGTGCTTGAAAGGATGCACATAACTCTGCAATGGTGGGTTGTATTGGAGAGAGACTCAGTCTTAAATCATTTCTCACACAGTCTGTGCCTGTATTTAGTTTTTCATGCTAGTGAGGACTGAGAATCCACTCTCACATAGGTACGTGGTTGCAAAAGGCATCAGTGTTTTAACAGCGCGATTTGCCAAGGCAGGATACTCTGAGCGCAGCCCAATCCAGAAATCTGGCAGTGGCTTCTGATTAAATTCAATTTTCACAGAACCGCTTGTTGCAATTTCGATGAAACTCTCTTGTTCAGATATCAGTAAGTGGACTGGAGGCAGGGCATGAAAGGGATAACGATTCCAGTTGTTTGTGTCGTCTGTTTCCAGAAAGTGCCTGCGTAATTGCGCACCCAGCTCACTCAGGTGCTTTGCAATATCACATTTGACATTGTCCGTAAGCTTGAGTTAATTTGCACACAAAAAATCATACAATGATGGAAAGACCTGTGTGTTGTCCTTGTTAATGCAGACAGAGTAGAGCTCCAACTTCTTAATCATAGCCTCAATTTTGTCCCGCACATTGAATATAGTTGCAGAGAGTCCCTGTAATCCTAGATTCAGATCATTCAAGCGAGAAAAAACATCACTCAGATAGTCCAGTCGTGTGAGAAACTCGTCAGCATGCGGTCAGACAAGTGAAAATGATGGTCAGTAAAGAAAACTTTAAGCTCGTCTCAATAAAAAAATATGTGCCAATATTTTGCCCCTTGATAACCAGCGCACTTCTGTATGTTGTAAAAGCATTACATGGTCGCTGCCCATATCATTGCATAATGCAGAAAATACACGAGAGTTCAGGGGCCTTGCTTTAACAAAGTTAACCATTTTCACTGTAGTGTCCAAAATGTCTTTCAAGCTGTCAGGCATTCCCTTGGCAGCAAGAGCCTCTCGGTGGATGCTGCAGTGTACCCAAGTGGCATCGGGAGCAACTGCTTGTATGTGCGTTACCACTCCACTAGGTCTCCCTGTCATGGCGTTTGCGCCATCAGTACAGATACCAACACATCTTGACCACCAAAGTCCATTTGATGTCACAAAGCTGTCCAGTACTTAAAAAAATATCCTCTCCTGTTGTCCTGGTTTACAGTGGTTTGCAGAAGAGGATTTCTTCCTTAATTGGCCTCCCATAAACGTAACGGACATATACCAGGAGCTGTGCCAGGCCCGCCACGTCTGTTGACTCATCCAGCTGTAACGCATAGAATTCACTGGCTTGTATGCGAAGCAGTAATTGTTTCAAAAAAATCTCCTGCCATGTCACTGATGCATCGTGAAACAGTGATGTTTGATGAAGTAATTGTCTGTATAGTTTTTTGGGCCTTTTCCCCCAGCATTGTACCAGCCATATCCTCAACAGCAGGAAGAATTAAGTCCTCCACAATAGTATGGGGCTTGCTTGCCTGTCCTAGCCATTCGGTAGCTCACCATATAAGACACTTCTAGCCCCTTCTTATTAATGCTATCTGTTGCTTTTATACACGTCTTACTACACGCAAGTCATCTTTATTCTTGCTCAAAAAACTCCTGTGGCTTATTTTTCAAATTGTCATGTTTCGTTTCTAAATATCTGCGCAAGAGTGAAGGTTTCCCGCGAGAGAGTAACGGTTAATGTGATTGGATGTTATTTATTTGACTAGGCTACCTGTATTTGACATCGTGTTGTTATTTCGCTGAACACTAGATGGTTGAATTTGATTTTTGGCAGTGAAACGAGGCTACTCATACGAGAGGAAAAAAAAATCACCAAAATGTATATCCCCGTTGGAAAATATTAATGTACTGTTTGAAAACGTGAGAAAGATTCCACAAAAAATTATACATTTTACCCCCGTTTGGGAATACTTGTACTATACAAATAAAGACAACAAAAACTGGACCCAAAGTCCTGCGTAGAAAACCAACAATAGAATGGTCATCCAAACCAAAATAGAAAGAGCAATAATTTCCTTGACCACATCCTATTTTGTCTTAAAAGTATCACCAGAGAGGGTTAACCCAAAATGCCATGAAAAGGGAAACATCTTTCTCAACTACGTGTCTCTGCACCTCAGCCAATTCATTAGGCCAAAAGAGTTAATGCACCCGAGACTATTTTGAGGGAAGCAAACATTAGAAAACAGGCTAGACCTGTACATTGAAGAGATGTTCTTATCTTAATCATAAGGACATACCAGTCAGAGCTGGGGGGGGGGGGGGGGGGGTCACAAGCTCTGTATTATTATATGTAATATCAACACTGCAAAGGTGATGGGGCTCCCCAGGGTTCACAGGTGATGGGGCTCCCCAGGATTCACAGCTGATGGGGCTCCCAGGATTCACAGCTGATGGGGCTCCCCAGGGTTCACAGGTGATGGGGCTCCCCAGGGTTCACAGGTGATGGGGCTCCCAGGTGATGGGGCTCCCCAGGTTTCACAGGTGATGGGGCTCCCCAGGGTTCACAGGTGATGGGGCTCCCAGGTGATGGGGCTCCCCAGGGTTCACAGGTGATGGGGCTCCCCAGGGTAAATGGTGTCCCTTTGACTCCCTATGAGCCCACCATCATACAGCATCAGTTGAATCACATTACAGTACATTGGTACACTGAGAAAAGAACAAGGGACAAAAATCCAAGACTACATCCAAGACGTTGTTTTCAAGTACAAGGCCTAAAATGTACTAGCAGCCGTTGTCTGTCTCTCTCCTCCATGCTGCAGTGACCACTACAGAACTTCAGTGTTTATTGCGCCGTCCATATTATTTTTATTAGTGTTACAACATTGTTCTTACGTAATTTAAACATATACAATTCTAGTAGCATGTCTTAGACTGATGGACTGTGCCACCCCCACGGCCTCTACAATAGATTAATCCACTCAGACATGCACAAATCAGACATGTCTTGTACACAATGAAATTATTATTATTATTATTATTATTATTATTATTATTATTATTAGCTACAGCTCGACTAAAGAAATCTCGGTCGACCAACAGCCTATCGACCAAACAGTTGACTAAATGGGATCAGCCCTAATGTCCACCAACAGGACTAGCAGCTACAACACATCTGGTGTAGCAGGGTGAAACCGCTGCACCACCTTGGGAGATAATCCCATGGCTTCACTCTGGACCTGCTGGACTGTGATGTGGCGTTATCTGCACCGGACGCAGAGTGGAGATTGCATCTCCAGGTCCCAAATTGTAGGCCTAAGCCCCAGTGCTGGAGCAGTGCCTGGAGAAGTGCCATGGACACAGATACTGACTCACCTCTGTGATTATATCATATTCCCACTGCTACCATGCTGGGACCTCCACCAACCCACCAAGACTGTACTATGCCCTAAACCTCACAATGACCCTGAGACTAAACACTGAACTGAGTTCATATTCAGCACTGTCCCAAAAGAGAGATCCAAATTCTTTGTCTAATGGGTGCAGCTATTGCTCTGACCCAAATGATTCATCCAATTCTCTTTTCCCGAGAATTCTCTGTTTCCAAGTAATTAGCTTATTTGCCAGAGGATCGCACACAAACACTAAAAGACAGTAAAACATTTGAGACGAGGTACTAATTGAGCTACAATCATTCACTCTGTCATTTGTTCCCAGGAAAGACAGAGCCTTCCTGGAAACCCTGGTGGGGGCCTGGCTGTGGGAGCGGGATGCAAAGCAAGACTATGAGAGGAGATAAGGTCCCTGGTCGTTCTCCCTGTTGAGGCCCATTAGACAACTGACGCAATGGAGCGCCACGCATGCAAATGACCTGCGTGAGTTGCATTGTGTCTCCGCCCAGCTGGGCGTCCACAGAGAATAGGGCTCGGGGGTGTGACACATACGGCAGGTTTTATTAAAGAAAGAGACACACATTCAAATGAAAGAAGGACATCAGGGTGACATAATCGTCCTGATGGGGGGTTCTGCCATACGGACCCATATTGGCTGGGGGGTGGGGCTAATGAAGAGGCAGGTGCATGACACCAGCATCACAACATCTTAGAGGAAATGAACAGTGATGTTTGCATACGATACATGCAGAAGATTACATTTGGTTGCTGTTTGTAATGGGGCCAGAGTCAGCAGAGGCTAATGAAAAGAGAGCCAACCAGCTAGCCAAGACAGACAGGACAGGACAGACACACACACTATAGTAGCTCTGTGTTGATCCAGCTGGAAGCTGCTGACAGGGCCTAACTCACGCTGACCTGCAGGAATGCTCAACGGGACACTTCACCTCTGTGTCACTCAGGTGTTTGTGACAGAAATGGAGGGCCCAGAGACCAGGCCCTAATGATTATAGCTTATTGGATGGCAGGCCCTAATGATTATAGCTGATTGGACGGCAGGTCCTAATGGGAGGCCTAATGGCCAGTTGATGATGTAGTGGCAGACTCTAGGGTCCTCTTGGAAGAGCTTGTCAAGGAGGTATGCATTTAAACCTTTACCCCTGTGGTAACTGACTGCACACACAGAGAACCAAGCCCTTAATGAGATACTTTTTCCCAGCATGGAGAATGTTTTCTTTTTCTACCCAAGGAACAAACATTGCATTGTTTTTGTCTTGAGGGGTGGAGGACAGCAAATATGAATGTGTGTGTGTGTGAGTTCATGCCTCTTCCTCTTTAAGCTAAACAGACACACTAGAACACACTTTTTGGTCACAGGATAAGAGGGAACTCCACACCCAATCCTTTGTTCATAATGGACTTTTACTCTCCAGCGGCGCCAAACTTTCATCTACTTACTTCCCCAGTACTAACTCCCCTCTCCTCCTGAAAGAGTACTAATCATGTCCATTTGCGGTCAGTGTGGGTGCGGTGAGGGGCATCAGGCCTCCACTTACAGTAATGGAGATAAGGTGACAGATTAACAGCCCAGGGAGAGATCCCAGCCACTTTCCCTTTCGACAGCTCTGCTCCTCTCCCCTTCGATATCAGCACCGCAGCCGAGACCACATTTCCTCATCTCCATGACAAAAGCTAGACTTTTCTCTCCTCTAAACCCAAAGTCCTGTTTGAAGTCGCCTCAGACTCCTGGAGGGCAGAATAGTAACAGTTCTGTTGGAAAGTTCTGAGGCCTCTTACCCTTCTCTTTGTCCTCTAGACCAAAACTTTCATCTCAGTCTTCGGGTTAAGCCAAACTGTAATTTCACAAGAGGAGTTGGATTCCAGTTCCAGAAAACAGATCGGAGGTTTCCTTATGGGGTACACATTCCTACAACATGACATCATCCCTCCTATTCTTTTTCTGCATTCAAACGCACTGTGCTGCTATGTCGTGTCTTGGACAATGGTTGGCACAGATAGAGCGGGAGGGATTTGGGGAAAATAACTGAAACCTTGATAAGACCAAGCAGTCCACAGCTGGGAGTCATAAGTCATACTGTTCTGTTGCCCGTTTGGTGCCTTAGCTTTTTGTCAGCGTGAAACTGCATCTTAATGTACCGTTTTTTCCAGTTCAGAGTGCCAGTGTGCACCTGGGCCTATGCTCCAGTCACATCCTGCATGTTTTCCAGTTCAGAGTGCCAGTGTGCACCTGGGCCTATGCTCCAGTCACATCCTGCATGAAGGCTGAGTCATTAAGGCCCTCAACAGGAAGGGTGCTTTGAAAGCTCTGCACTGGTACCTTTTGGAAAACAACTGCACTCAGAATAGCAGCTTTCCACTATTACGCACGTGTCAAAATGTGAATGTTTAAATCCAGCCATGAGCCATAAGAGGTAGAGATATGTGCATATGAGCCTACGTTTCTATGTTGTGGAAATATCATGACGTGACATCCAAAATGTCATTCTAATCTTGACTGTATAAAGATTAAGATTTAATACATTTTCAAAAGAGGTGAACAATCAGTCATATCTTAAAATCTTATGGTTGTTCAGTCAGGCAATGTCAATGATGGGACATTGTGAAAGCTATACATCTGACATGATGCTGTGGAAACAGAATGGCAGAGATAAGCAACAAACAAAAAGAGCCCATTCTGCTGAACAAAGCTTACATAATACACAAAAACATACACCCCCAAACCCCCCCAGACTACACACATCCTTACAAGCACATGCATGAACTAACATACACCCCCAAACCACACACATCCTTACAAGCACATGCATGAACTAACATACACCCCCAAACCCCCCCAGACTACACACATCCTTACAAGCACATGCATGAACTAACATACACCCCCAAACCACACACATCCTTACAAGCACATGCATGAACATACACCCCCGAACCACACACATCCTTACAAGCACATGCATGAACTAACATACACCCCCAAACCACACACACCCTTACAAGCACATGCATGAACTAACATACAAAATAGGGCAATGTCATTCAACTTCTTTATAAATATGGTAGTGCATTCCAATGCGTGTTGCATCATTGACATTGGTATCTGCTCTAGCGTGTGGTTTTGGAAGACCCCCACCCTTTTAATTCCAGTAAATCTGGCACTCATCAACACAAATGAAAGGATGGTTAAAGAGAGACATGAAACAAAGTTCAACAGAAGTTCAGCAGTTTCTAAATGTCCAAGGCAAGAGATAACCTTGAGGCTGTGTTTATAGATTCATCTTGGTCTTAGATGAGTAAAACTAAGAAATGCTTTGATAAATGTTGGCTAGCTTGTCTGTGATCCAACCCAGTAGAAAACAGAACACTTGACAAAGGGTCATAGGTAGACCACTCTGGTAACAATAACCTTTGCTTTTCCCATTTGGGTTTCTTCTCTTTCCACTTGCGTCAGAGACCAGACACAAAATCCCTGACAGCTAGAGGTCCTGAAGGGCCCCATTCCAACACAGACCAGTGCTTCTTCCTCTTCTGAGGCATAGGCTAACTGACCTCCTTTACAAGGTCTATGGGACCTGTCTGTTTAGCGAGCCAATTAAACATTTAGCACACCAACGGTAGAGTTGACAGGCAAACACCGGCGGCTTCAGTACAGAGACAGAATTTCACAGTCTGTTTAAAAGAATTTAACACTTTCCCATCAATATGCCCAGTCTGAAAAGAAAGTGGAAATGTCCTCATTATCCTGAGCTGTACTTGAGGCATTATGACATGGGAGAGGAAGGTGCAATGGTGAAGGAGAACGCATAATATTCTGTTGAACTTCAACCATAAAAACTAGCAGATGACAGAGCAAACAATATGCTGTGTTTGCGTGAAACAAGGTCAAGTCTATATGCAAAATGTCTAGTATGTTGGGATGGAAACTAGAAAAACGTGTACAATATTCAGATCAAGTGAACTCTAGCTCATTCCTTTTTGCCAGTAGCAAGAAGTACTATACTGGCAATGACTAAACTGTAAATGGATGGAGCTTTTCCCAGAATTATTGTTAGTTCAATAGTTCAACAGTGCGATGCCTCTGTAGTGGAGGGAAGGAGGTTGTGTGCCTGTCTGTGTCATGATGCCCCAGATGTGCTAGCTAGAGGCAGGAATAACAAGGCAGCAGGAGTAGGCCTAAGTAAGTGGAATGAAGGGACTGGATTGGGTGTTGGGGTGGGCTGGCTCTGTTTGAACACAAAGTCATGAATAAACCATGGCAGCAGTATGGGCGAGCGGCCTGGCGACCAATAGACAGTCACAGTGGGCTCTTTAGAAGCCTATCCCTGGCCTGGGGAGGCTGACAGCTGCTCCCTCCCGGAGAATCACCACAGACACCACCGCCGCACTGGACGTTTTGTTTGGGGCTCTCTTAACGGCACTGTCTTTCATTGTGGCCCAACAGTTTTACGAGACGCCGATAATGGGACATTGATGGTCTTCAATGCGGAACACCGCTCCCTCTGGTCAATAATAATGCAGTGTGTGGCACACTTACGTTTAAAAAAGACAGATGGCGATGTTATAAGCCAAGGGGGTTTCACTCCCAATTCCTGGGGGTTTGCATGGATGCACATCTAACATCAAACCAATTCCCCAAGCTTTGTAGGTCTAATAGGGCAACAAGCTGTGAAATATTTCTTGGCATAAAAACACAAATGAAACCTTTTCAACTTGAATAGATTGAATATGTTGGACTTTCAACTAGAGGCCGGAGGTAAAGATGGCTTATAAAAAACCATGATGGAAACCAACATCAGTTTTAAATATTGACGTTCTAATGAAGGAGAAATGAGTAGCTCCATACAGTACACAAACATGTGATCCTCTGTCATTCTAACAGCTCCCATATTCCAATATGCCATATGTCAATCTCAGACAAAGACTTTTAAAAATGTTTTAATTGCGGCAGCTCTGAACAAAGCCAAATCCACAGAATGGGGGGAAAAACCAATGCAACTAAAAAACAAAGGGATTTGTGGTATCTGATGTCTAGCGGATGTAATAAAACTGAGTTAGACGGGATTAACACATGGATTTTGTCTATATTATCACACACTTAACCTCTTCAAATAAATTCCTAAATAATCCAACCTGGGTCCCTCATTCTGTTGTGGCCAGAGTGAGAGAAAGAGGTCAGAGTCCGAACTTGTGTCTCTGAACCAACTGACCTGGCTACATCCCACCATTCCTGAGACTCTTTGATTCTTTGACCATGAGACGTGGGACACAGAACTCACACCGTGCTGTTGCTGGCTCACCGGGGGCCTGTTAAGGGTTTAGTTTGGCTGACTCTGCCATGTAGGAGAGAGAAGAGGAAGCCCCGCTACGTTGGACCCCTCTTTCTCATCCCAGCCCGACCCATAATTCCCCTTAATCTGGTTGAGCACCATATGGGAGGGAGTGGATTGGGTGAGGCAGAGACCTGAGGTACCAGATGTCAGAGAAACGGTCATGTGATGTGTGTTTGTTTGTGGAAACCTGATGGCGGGGGTAATGACTGTCCTCAATCCCATCAATGGGATATACATTTCAAAGATGGCGTAGCAGTCAGACGTCTTTGTCCTGTCGTGTCCCTTGTATACCTTTTTACATATTTTTCTTCGCATATCTTTTTTAAATATTTTCCTAAACCTCAACCTCTAAATACTCTCCTGCAACCCACCTCACCCAATGTAGCGTGGATCTGTTTTTTTATCTAAAGTATTTCTATTTACTTCGGATCTGGAAGTGATTACTGTCTTATTTCACTGTAGAGCCTCTAGCCCTGCTCAATATGCCTTAACCAACCATGTTGTTCCACCTCCTACATATGAGATGACATCATCTGGTTTAAACGTCTCTAGAGACTAGAGGTCGACCGATTAATCGGAATGGCCGATTAATTAGGGCCGATTTCAAGTTTTCATAACAATCGGAAATCAGTATTTTTGAATGCCGATTTGGCCGATTGTTTTTTCTTTGTTGTTTTTTTTACCTTTATTTAACTAGGCAAGTCAGTTAAGAACACATTCTTATTTTCAATGAACGGTGGGTTAACTGCCTTGTTCAGGGGCAGAACGACAGATTTTCAGCTCGGGGATTCAATCTTGCAACCTTACAGTTAACTAGTCCAACGCTCTAACCACCTGCTTTACATTGCACTCCACGAGGAGCCTGCCTGTTACGCGAATGCAGTAAGAAGCCAAGCTAAGTTGCTAGCTAGCATTAAATTTATCTTATAAAAAAACAATCAATCATAATCACTAGTTAACTACATATGGTTGATGATATTACTAGTTTATCTAGCCTGTCCTGCGTTGCATACACTGCGTGCACAATTATTAGGAGAGTGAGTATTCTGATCTTATCATTGTTTCTATTCACATTTTCGAACTCCAAACCATATAAACTTGAATGCTTATTGGATTTAATCGTTTTCAGGTGATGTGTATTTGTGTAATGAGGGAGGGTGTGGCAAAAGTGAATAACACCTTATATCAAGGTGTGCATAATTATTAGGCAGCCTCATTACCTCAGGTAAAATGGGCAAAAAAATCAATTTAACTGACACTGAAAAACCCAAAAATTTAAAAATGCCTTTCAGACGGATGTGACACTCTTTAAATAGCTAAACTATTGAGGTGTGACCACCGGACATTCAAACGTTTCGTTGCGAATAGTCAACTGGGGCGCAAAAAACGCATGGGGAAGAAAAGGCGCAAATTAACTGCAAAAGACTTGAGAAGAATTAAACTTCAAACTACCAGGAACCCATTATCCTCCAGTGCAACCGTATTCCAGAACTGCAACCTACCTGGAATGTTCAGAAGTACAAGGTGTCAAGTGCTCAGAGACATGGCCAAGGTCAAGAAGACTGAAACAAGACCACCACTGAATAAGATTCACAAGTTGAAGCGTCAAGATTGGGCAAAGAAATAACTGAAGACAGATTTTTCAAAGGTTTTATGGACAGATGAAATGAAAGTGACTCTTGATGGACCAAATGGATGGGCCCGTGGCTGGATCAGTAATGGACACAGGGCACCACTGAGTCAGCTGCCAGCAAGGTGAAGGAGGGGCACTGGTATGGGCTGCTATCATTGAGGATGAGGTAGTTGGACCTTTTCGGGTTGAAGATGGACTGAAACTCAACTCCCAAACCTACTGCCAGTTTCTGTAAGATTCTTTCGTCAAACAGTGGTACAGAAAGAAGTCCTCAGCATTCTAGAAGGCCATGATATTTATGCAGGACAATGCTCCATCACATGCATCCAAGTACTCCACTGCTTGGCTAGCCAGCAAGGGCCTCAAAGATGCCTGAATAATGACCTGGCCCCCTTCCTCACCTGACTTAAATCCTATTGAGAACTTGTGGGCCCTTCTCAAACGTGAGATTTACAGTGATGGAAGACAATACACCTTTTTGAACTGCATTTGGGAGGCTGTGGTTGTTGCTTCAGTGAAAAGTCATCGTGAACAGATCAAGAAACTGACAGACTCCATGGATGGAAGGCTCATGGCAGTTATTGAAAATAAGGGTGGCTATATTGGTCACTGAATATTTTTGAAAGGCCAAAAATGTTATATAATTGTCATTTTGTGTTACACTTACTCTAAAAATTGAGAATAAACAAGTGAGTTGAGAGAAATTATTTTTGTAATTTAGTTGCCTAATAATTTTGCACACTAATAGTTGCCTAATAATTGTGCACACTTATATATTTTCCTGAGAAAGACAAAACTCACTTTTCCTTTGTTAAACATTCAGGTTTGAGGTTCAATAACATTTTGGATTGACTGAGAGCATTGTGTTTGTTTAACAATAAAATGAATCCCGAGGAATACAATTTGCCTAATAATTGTGCACGCAGTGTATAATCGCTTAGGTACACGTTGCTCCAACCATAAACATCAATGCCTTTCTTAAAATCTATACACAAGTATATATTTTTAAACCTGCAGATTTAGTTAATATTGCCTGCTAACATGAATTTATTTTAACTAGGGAACATGTGTCACTTCTCTTGCAAACAGAGTCAAGGTATATGCAGCAGTTTGGGCCGCCTGGCTCGTTTCGAACTGTGAAGACTATTTCTTCCTAACAAAGACAGCCGACTTCGCCAAACGGGGGATGATTTAACAAAAGCGCATTTGCGAAAAAAGCACAATCGTTGCACGACTGTACCTAACCATAAACATCAATGCCTTTCTTAAAATCAATACACAGAAGTATATATTTTAAAACCTGCATATTTAGCTAAAAGAAATCCAGGTTAGCAGGCAATATTAACCAGGTGAAATTGTGTCATTTTGCGTTCAGTGCACGCAAAGTCAGGGTATATGCAACAGTTTGGGGCGCCTGGCTCGTTGCGAACTAATTTGGCAGAATTTTACGTAATTATGACATAACATTGAAGGTTGTGCAATGTAACAGGAATATTTAGACTTCGGGATGCCACCAGTTAGATAAAATACGGAACGGTTCCGTATTTCACTGACAGGATAAACGTTTTGTTTTCGAGATGATAGTTTCCGGATTCCACCATATTAATGACCTAAGGCTCGTATTTCTGTGTGTTATGTTATAATTAAGTCTATGATTTGATAGAGCAGTCTGACTGAGCGATGGTAGGCACCAGTAGGCTCGTAAGCATTGATTGAAACAGCACTTCCATGCGTTTTGCCAGCAGCCCTTCGCAATGCATTGCGCTGTTTATGACTTCAAGCCTGTCAACTCCCAAGATTAGGCTGGTGTAACCGATGTGAAATGGCTACCTTGTTAGAAGAGGGCGCGCTAATAGCGTTTCAAACATCACTCGCTCTGAGACTTGGAGTAGTTGTTTCCCTTGCTCTACATGGGTAACGTTGCTTCGAGGGTGGCTGTTGTCGATGTGTTCCTGGTTCGAGCCCAGGTAGGAGCGAGGAGAGGGACGGAAGCTATACTGTTACACTGGCAATACTAAAGTGCCTATAAGAACATCCAATAGTCAAAGGTATATGAAATACAAATCGTATAGAGAGAAATAGTCCTATAATTCCTATAATAACTACAACCTAAAACTTCTTACCTGGGAATATTGAAGACTCATGTTAAAAGGAACCACCAGCTTTCATATGTTCCCATGTTCTGAGCAAGGCACTTAAACGTTATCTTTCTTACATGGCACATATTGCACTTTTACTTTCTTCTCCAACACTTTGTTTTTGCATTATTTAAACCAAATTGGACATGTTTCATTATTTATTTGAGGCTACATTGATTTTATTGATGTATTATATTAAATTCAAATAAGTGTTCATTCAGTATTGTTGTAATTGTCATTATTACAAATAAATAAGAAAAATCGGGCAATTAATCGGCATCGGCTTTTTTTGGTCCTCCAATAATCAGTATCGGTATTGAAAAATTCATAAATCGGTCAACCTCTACTAGAGACTATCTCTCTCATCATTACTCAATGCCTAGGTTTACTTCAAATGTACTCACATCCTACCTTACCTTTGTCTGTACACTATGCCTTGAATCTATGCTATCGTGCCCAGAAACCTGCTCCTTTTACTCTCTGTTCCGAACGTGCTAGATGGCCAGTTCGTATAGCCTTTAGCCGTACCCTTATCCTACTTCTCCTCTGTTGCTCTGGTGATGTGGAGGTTAATCCAGGTCCTGCAGTGCCTAGCTCCACTCCCACTCCCCAGGTGCTCTCATTTGTTGACTTCTGTAACCGTAAAAACCTTGGTTTCATACATGTTAACATTAGAAGCGACTTACAGTAGTGAATGCATACATTTCAATTCATTTCATACCTTTTATTTATTTTTATTTTTTTCGTACTGGCCCCCCGTGGGAATCAAACCCACAACCCTGGTGTTGCAAACACCATTGCAAACACAATGCTCTACCAACTGAGCCACAGGGAGGCCCAAGTTTACTCACCTAAGTTTATTTTATTCACTGCATTAGCACACTCTGCCAACCCGGATGTCTTAGCCGTGTCTGAATCCTGGCTTAGGAAAACCACCAAAAACCCTGAAATCTCCATCGCCAACTATAACATTTTCCGCCAAGATAGAACTGCCAAAGGGGGCAGTGTTGCAATCTACTGCAAAGATAGTAATACAGAACTCTGCAGGCTATCCAAGTCTGTACCCAAACAATTCGAGCTTCTACTTCTAAAAATGCACCTTTCCAGAAACAAGTCTCTCACTGTTGCCGGTTGCTATAGACCTCCCTCTGCTCCCAGCTGTGCCCTCGATACCATTTTTTAATTGATTGCCCCCCATCTATCTTCTGAGCTCGTGCTACTAGGTGACCTAAACTGGGACATGCTTAACACCCCGGCCATTCTACAGTCTAAGTTTGATGCCCTCAATCTCACACAAATGATCAATGAACCTACCAGGTACAACTCCAAATCTGTAAACACGGGCACCCTCATAGATGTCATCCTAACTAACTCGCCCTCCAAATACACCTCTGCTGTTTTCAATCAAGATCTCAGCGATCACTGCCTCATTGCCTGCATCCGTAATGGGTCTGCGACCAAACGACCACCCCTCATCACTGTCAAACGCTCCCTAAAACACTTCTGCAAACATGCCTTTCTAATCGACCTGGCTGGGGTATCCTGGAATGACATTGACCTCATCCCGTCAGTAGATGATGCCTGGCTATTCTTTAAAAGTGCCTTCCTCACCATCTTAAATAAGCATGCCCCACTCCAAAAAATGTAGAACTAGGAATAGATATAGTCCTTGGTTCACTCCAGACTTGTCTGCCCTTGACAAGCACAAAAACATCCTGTGGCGTTCTGCATTAGCATCGAATAGCCCCCGTGATATGCAACTTTTCAGGGAAGTTAGGAACAAATATACACAGCCAGTTAGAAAAGCTAAGGCTAGCTTTTTCAAACAGAAATTTGCATCCTGTAGTACTAACTCAAAAAAGTTCTGAGACACTGTAAAGTCCATGGAGAATAACAGCACCTCCTCCCAGCTGCCCACTGCTCTGAGGCTAGGAAACACTGTTACCACCGATAAATCCACTATAATTGAGAATTTCAATAAGCATTTCTCTACGGCTGGCCATGCTTTCCACCTGGCTACCCCTACCCCGGTCAACTGCCCGGCACCCTCCACAGCAACCCGCCAAAGCCCCCACCATTTCTCCTTCACCCAAATCCAGATAGCTGATGTTCTGAAAGAGCTGCAAAATCTGGACCCCTTCAAATCAGCCGGGCTAGACAATCTGGACCCTCTCTTTCTAAAATTATCTGCCGAAATTGTTGCAACCCCTATTACTAGCCTGTTCAACCTCTTTCGTATCGTCTGAGATTCCCAAAGATTGGAAAGCTGCCGCGGTCACCCCCCTCTTCAAAGGGGGTGACACTCTAGACCCAAACTGCTACAGGCCTATATCTATCCTACCTTGTCTTTCTAAGGTCTTCGAAAGCCAAGTTAAACAGATTACCGACCATTTAGAATCCCACCGTACCTTCTCCGCTATGCAATTTGGTTTCAGAGCTGGTTATGGGTGCACCTCGGCCACGCTCAAGGTCCTAAACGACATCATAACCACCATCGATGAGAGACATTACTGTGCAGCCGTATTCATCGACCTGGCCAAGGCTTTCGACTCTGTCAATCACCACATTCTTATTGGCAGACTCGACAGCCTTCATTTCTCAAATGATTGCCTCGCCTGGTTTACCAACTACTTCTCTGATAGAGTTCAGTGTGTCAAATCGGAGGGCCTGTTGTCCGGACCTCTGGCAGTCTCTATGGGTGTGCCACAGGGTTCAATTCTCGGGCCAACTCTCTTCTCTGTATACATCAATGATGTTGCTCTTGCTGCTGGTGATTCTCTGATCCACCTCTATGCAGACGACACCATTCTGTATACTTCTGGCCCCTCTTTGGACACTGTGTTAACTAATCTCCAGACGAGCTTCACTGCCATACAACTGGTTCATCCTTGGGAGCAATTTCCAAATGCCTGAAGGTACCACGTTCATCTGTACAAACAATTGTACGCAAGTATAAATACCATGGAACCACGCAGCCGTCATACCGTTCAGGAAGGAGACGCGCTCTGTCTCCTAAAGATTAACGTACTTTGGTGTGAAAAGTGCAAATCAATCCCAGAACAACAGCAAAGGACCTTGTGAAGATGCTGGAGGAAACAGGTACAAAAGTAACTCTATCCAGTAAAACGAGTCCTATATTGACAAAACCTGAAAGGCCGCTCAGCAAGGAAGAAGCCACTGCTCCAAAACCGCCATAAAAAAGCCAGACTACGGCTTGCAACTGATAAAAGATACAATCTTCGGCAAAATCATTCAAGGAGATTCCTGCAAAAATATTATTTGAAGATGAAGTTCAGTTAATCTTTCAGCCGATGTATAACACTTGTATATTTTATGAATGTTTATTATGTGTATTCCTGTTTTTTGAATTTGGCGCTCTGCAATTTTACCGGATGATGGCCAGGTGGGACGCTAGCGTCCCACATACCCTAGAGAGGTTAAACAATTTAAAGGCAATGCTACCAAATACTAATTGAGTGTATGCAAACTTCTGACCCACTGGGAATGTGATGAAAGAAATAAAAGCTGAAATAAATAAGTCTCTCTACTATTATTCTGACATTTCACATTCTTAAAATAAAAGTGGTGATCCTAACTGACCTAAGACAGGGAATTTTTCCTTTGATTAAATGTCAGGAATTGTGAAAAACTGAGTTTAAATCTATTTGGCTAAGGTGTATGTAAATTTCCGACTTCAACTGTATGTGAAAACAGTGCGTTTCTATGATCTGTGGTAAAAAAAGATAATTAGAAATTTAATAAAAACATGATTCTCTGTCACATTGCTCCCCACGTCACCGCAAATCTAACAAAAAATGTTTAACTAGGCAAGTCAGTTAAGAACAAATTCTTATTTACAATGACGGCCTCAGTGTTTGAAAATCACAGTTTTTAAAATGTTTAAACTTTGATGTCATTGTGTAGAACTTTATATAGGTTTCTACAAAATTTAGAAATCAAATCAGTCACATGCGCTGAATACAACCAGTGTAGACTTTATCGTGATATGCTTACTTACAACCCCTTTCCCAACAATGCAGAACTAAAAAGTAAGACAAATTAGCAAAAAAAATTACAAGGAAATAGTAACACAAAATAACGATAACAAACCTATATACAAGGAGTACCGGTATCAAGTCAATGAGTGCAGTTACTGTGGATAGTCAGATTAATAGTTTGATTAAAACGTTTACATGCTTTGCAAGTAGAACGATTTCCTAATAATCCTGTTTACGTGGACACTTCTGAAATCAGGCTACCCGATGACACTGATAAATGCAGAAAATCGGCAATCAAAATAAACGTCCTACCACGGCGAACATGTTATTTTGGTAAGCATATTTGATAAAGTTTGTATGTGAAAACTACTTCTAAGACACATACATTGTTGTTCCGAACACACTTAATTCGTGTTAATAAAGGAGGCTCGCTCGGCTGGTGCTAGCACATGGGCAGATCAAATACACTGCTGGAAAGCCGATTAAGGTGTTTACATGTCCTAATAATTTGAAAGATTGCTCAGAAAACCAGGTGTTTTAATCGGTGTATGCTTACTTAGATTTTGACCTTACGTCGATTAAGTTGAGCAGAGTAAGGTGTTTACATGACTATTGCATAATCTAAAATAATCCGTTTAATATCTAATTATTAGTGTGCATGTAAACATACTCAATTGTGCAGAGGTACGAGGTAGTTGAGGTAATATTAACATGTAGGTAGGGGTAAAAGTGACTAGGCAATCAGAATAGATAATAAACAGAGTAGCAGAAGCGTATGTGAAGAGTACGAAAGTGTGTCTATGCGTGAGTGTGTTTGGCATCAATATGCATGTGTGTTTTGTGTGTGAGCGTATGTAGTCGAATGTAGTTTGTATGTGTGTTGGAGTGTCAGTGTAGTATGTGTGAGTAGACTCCAGTGAGTGAGCCGGTGCTAGAGAGTCAGTGCAAACAAAAAAGGGGTCAATGCAAATAGTCAGGGTAGCCATTTGACTAACAGTCTTATGGCTTGGGGTTACAAAGCTGTTCAGGAGCCTTTTGGTCCCAGACTTGGTGCTCCGGTGTCACTTGCCGTGCGGTAGCCGAAAGAACAGTCAATGACTTAGACGGCTGGAGTCTGACCATTTTTACGGCCTTCCTCTAACATTGCCTGGTATAGAGGTCCTGGATGGCAGGGAGCTCGGCCCCAGTGATGTACTGGTCCATATGCACTACCCTCTGTAGCGTCTTACGGTCAGGTGCCAAGCAGTTGCCATACCAAGCATGATGCAGCCAGTCAAGATGCTCTCAATGGTGCAGCTGTATGTTGACACTGGTATTGTGCAGGATATAATGAAAATGAGGTTGAAAAGTGGGAGTTGCCCTTTAATATGAACGCTTGACAGGGTTTACAACCCCATGGCAGACAAAGAGACCTTTATAGTGTAGTTACACCTTATGTCCAACATTCTTACAATATAATAGTCTGCTGAATTTGATAAACACAGGAAAAACACAGGGTACGCTGAGACCACTTAACTATGACAACCTCCCCATCCCTCATATCCCATCATCTCTCCCCTCTGGGTCAGAGCAATTCATGTTTGTTTAGAGCCAAAAGAGGGTCCAGAATAGCACAGAGGGTGATAGGTTATCACAATGATAAAGCAGCCCAACCTCCTGGCCTGGGGCTCTCAGTTCTCTCAGTCACTGGGCTGTGTGGTGTCATGTTGAACTCAATGTCGGACACTATCTCGACAGTGATTGAGCAGAGAGCAGCAACTAAATACAACGTCTTGCACCTTGTGCCATTGTGGTTGCGGAAAAACAGCCTCTAAACAGCAGCCCAGCACTGTCATTTTTGTAATTACATAGGCCTCTGAGAACACGACAACACTCATAGTCAGAGAAAAAGTCCTCCTGGGTGTGTGAGTAATGGTCTTTGTGTTTGTAAACTATGCCAGTAGGTGAATTTAGTGATTGGAAGAGCAGAAGGATAAAGGTGCAGTAAACTGCAGTTGATAGACCATTGTAGTTGGCAACAACAGCTTTTGAGAGCAGAAAGATCAGAGGACTTGATAGCACAAGAAGCAACTGAGTTCCCCCTCCCCTCAGAACTTTGAGGCATTTGTGATGGGGGTCTGCAAGTGGGAACGCACCCATCCCATCCACAAACCCTCATACAGCAGATAGCAACTTTGGGGATAGAAAGTATCCCTCTCAAGGGAGACGATATAGATGGCTGTAAGCTTATGGTCCAGTGAATTAAAACCCGGGGAGAATGTGGATAGGCTTTCAGTTTCCCGAGAGCGAGAGTTCATTAGTGCGCCATCATCATAAGGGCTGGATTGGAGCTGGCCTGGCTAATCCAAAGGGATAGATTTCCCCAAAGCTTTAGCTGAGGCTCAGCGTCTTCTGTAGTTAAGTTCCTGAAGCTTGATCTCAGAGTAGAGAGTTGAGAGCACTCACCTCCTCTCAGCACAGCTCCCCTGAACAAACACACTCAATCACTGAACATAAGGATCACTCTACATTCAATAGGTTTAGCTCCAACACTCCACTTTGTAAAAGGTAGGCTATCTTTCACATAATCCAATAACAGAGTTTATCACTTTTTCATGAGAAAGAATATACACATAACTGTGTGGGGCAGCAGGTAGCCTAGCAGTTAAGAGCGATGGGCCGGCAACCGAAAGGCCGCTGGTTGGAATCCCCAAGCCAACTAGGTGAAAAATCTGACGAGCAAAGCACTTACCCCGATTTGCTCCTGTATGTCGGTCTGCATAAGAGCATCTGCTAAATGACTGAAATGTTATTTGTTGAAATATTGAGTCAACCAGCAGACCTAGAAAACTGGTTGATGAGTCAGTTCGATAGCAAACACAGGCTTATGCATCATGTCTGAACAACTGAGAACTGTCGATTTCCGCTGGCTCGACTAGCCTACTCCTGTTAGAGAATCACTGGCGTAGACGTTTAGCAGGATCTATTGATTTGGGAGACGTTTAGTAGTTATGACAGGTGTGGCATCAGCAGCAGCAGACAGAACTAAGCAAACTGCTTGTTTAAGCATGTTACCGATTGCCTTACTGCCTCCAGAGGAAGAGATTTCTGACTGTGCGCACATCTAATTGTCTTACTTAGGCGCCATCTGCCAATAATCCCAAAGCTTGGGCAAATAAACATAACGGAGATGTATTGCACAGCACACTCCCTCAGCCTTTCAGCAACCTAAAACAAACCTGGCTATGAGATTTAAGGGTAACTTGAGGACTCACTGTTTCGGCTGGCTTTGAGCTTGGCCAGTAGTTTCTGAGTGGAGGGCAGGTCTCCGCTCTTGACGGCCTGCAGTAGGTCCTGCTCCTTCCCCATGACTGTCCAAGGTGTGTAAGCGCTTCACTGGTGTCCGTCCAGAGTCCAGGCAGCGGCTTCCTCACAGCGCCATGCTAAGGCACAGCCGCATCAACCTACCTCAGAGTTACTGTCCTCACAGAAACACACACAGCTGACAGGTGAGGGAATGTGAAGCAGTAGAGTGGAGGACACTCACAGCCTCAAATCAGCTGTCTCAACTCCCAGTCCGGTTACGGATGCCAAGTCAAGGGAGGCCTGAGAGACGGAAAATCTCTTTTGCTGCTTAAATTTCCTGTTCAACGTTCATTCGGTCTTTATTTGATAAATATTTTATTGTACAGAGTGTGTCAGGGGTTGGCGTTGTGTGGAGCTACCATTTATGTGCTTGAGGGCCCCGGTGGGTGCTATGGTCAGAGCACAGAGAAGGCTGGAATGGAGCCGCATGAACCAGCAGGCCAGAACCTGAGAACAGAGAAAACGAGAATAACAGTTAGGTTAATAAGCTATATCAATAGTCCAGACTCAATACTGGACAAGCCACACACCCATGCAAGTCTTTCAATGCCCATATGGCTATAGAAGACATGGAGGCTAAACCAAAGCAAGGCCGTCAACCCCAAGGAACCCCAAGGAAGCGTGTAACCGCAAGGAAGCGCCAACCCAAAGAACAGCAACAGGGTTTTTACCATGCATCAACAAAATTCCACCCCAATGCTATGGGCTTATTCATTTGGAAATTAATCAAAATATTAAACTGTGAAGAAAAAACTATTTGCCACAAAGTCCAGGGTGCCTAGGATCTCTTATTCATTTTTAACCTGGCTTGCCCTTACATGAAAAATCAGTGGAGTGCCCTTTATCTCTCAGGAAACTGAAACAGTGAGGGAGGGAGTAATATCCTGAAAAACTCAAAGAATCTCCCCACAAAATGAACATCTCACTCACATACATAAATACACATCGTTGTCACTTCAATTCATAGTGAGCACTAAATATCTGAGATTAAATTAAGCAGCCTACGCTATCCATCCCCCTCAACAACAACAAGGCTGGTAAACAGTGCAATTTATGAGAAAACAAATGTGGTTTAATGACTGCAGTGCATACCAGGACTTTATGGACAAATGGTTCATGAGAGAGCAACTTGCCCATAGAAGATGATGGACATTTTTTTTTTGCCTTTTCAGCAAGTGAGCTGGTGTTATTTACAGTTTTCCTTGAGGCTCTGAGATAAGGTTTTCAATGCTTGACCATGTATCAAATGCAATTTGAATAGGAGGCTACTTAAACTCTTCCAGCCCAATGGCCAAGAACAGTTGAGAGAAATGAGAGCAAGAAGTAGCCTAGTTTAGGAGTGTTTGTTGCTTTTAAACACTTGACCTATATTTGTTTCACTTAAGATGGGAGCAGAATTAGATAGAACTTGTGCATGAAAGTACAATAACGCAAACTGTGATGTGTTCACGATCACACTGAACGGGCAGTGTAAGGAAAGGAGACAATGAATATGATGAGTCTATCTCTCCAGCTCAGTTAGCTACAGTACCATTCATTTCCCCGTTAGACAGCTCAGCAAGCGTTATAATGTCAAAATAAGTTTGTTATTCACCAAATACGGAGTTTCGCTGAGAAACTATTGTAATTTACTCCCGTCACGCCCTGTATGTACCTCCAAAAAAGTGAAACTGCAAAAAATATATTGTCTGGAAAGAATGTATTGTTTTTGACCAAGCGCGCATGCACCAAATCCACCTCTTCAGCACCTCCAATAAAATCACTCATTACTAATGGTGTGCAACTGCAGCCTGCAATTTGGGGCGTTTCTGCATGTGGGCATTCCTGCAAGCACACTTTGCAAGCACACGGTGTCGCCACCGCTTCCTGCCTGCTGTGTACCGGAGTCCTCCTTGCTAGCTAGCGGGAGGGACACCAGTGTACTTCGCTCTCGCCTACCCTCACTGTTGTTTCTAAACACCTACCAGGGTGTTTACAAACACTACAGGAACAAGATCATCCACACGCATTGATCACATTTGTACTAATACTGTTGAACTTTGTTCTAAAGCTTTATCTGTACCCATTGGATGCATATTCAGGAAAGCTAAAGTTCCAAAAGATGGGCCTAAAATAGTTTATAAGATCTCATACAAAAGATTTTGCTGTGAATTATGTGGATGATGTTAAAAAAATATATTTGTTTGTCTGATGTTATTAATAAGGAGCATCCAGATGCTCCTGCACTTGATTAATTTATGATAAAAATGTTTGCTAAACATACACATGTTAAGAAACTGACTGTTAGAACTGTTAAGGCTCCATGGATTGATGAGGAATTGAAAAACTGTATGGTTGAAAGAGATTGGGGAAAAGGACTGGCTATAAATCTGGCTGTATATCTGACTGACTGGCTGACTTACGGCAAATTGAGAAATTGTGACTAAACTTAAAAATAAAAAACTATTCAGAAGCCAAGATCAATGACAAAGAATGATGGAAGAAAACCTGAGTACTTGAAATTAAATTATGGGAAGACAGACAAATTAAACTCCATCTTTCGTTGAATAAGATGACTTATTCATCACAAAACCATTTGATGTTGCCAATTATTTTAATGATCACTTCATTGGAAAAGTGGGCAAACTTAGGCAGTAAATGCCAACAATGAACAGTGAGCAATCGTATTCAAGCATAAAAAAAACGAATAATGAAAGAAAAGCATTGTAAGTTTGAATTTTGTAAAGTTAGTGTGGGAGAGGTGGGAAAATAATTGTTATCAATCGTTATCAATCAATGACAAACCTCCTGGCTAGAGGTCGACCAATTAAATCGGCATGGCCGATTAATTAGGGCCGATTTCCAGTTTTCATAACAATCGGTAGTCAGCCTTTTTGGACACCGATTATTATATTGCAATCCACAAGGAAACTGCGTGGAAGGCTGACCACCTGTTACACACGTGCAGCGTCAAAAGGACCTTGTGGCTGCAAGGAGCCAAAGTAAGTTGCTAGCTGGCATTAAACTTAGCTTATAAAAAAACTAAAAACAATCTTCACATAATCACTAGTAACTACACATGGTTGATGATATTACTAGATTAACTAGCTTGTCCTGCGTTGCATATAATCAATGCGGTGCCTGTTAATTTATCCTTGAATCACAGCTTACTTCAACTTCACCAAACGGGTGATGATTTAACAAAAGCACATCGCCGAAAAAAGCACAATTGTTGCGCAAATGTACCTAAAGATGAACATCAATGCCTTTCTTCAGGGTTTATGCAACAGTTTGGGCCGCCTGGCTCGTTGCGAACTGTGTGAATACAATTTCTTCCTAACAAAGACTGTAATTAATTGGCCAGAACTTTACATAATTATGACATAACATTGAAGGTTGTGCAATGTAACAGCAATATTTAGACTTAGGGTTGGCACCCAGTTGATAAAATACGGAACGGTTCCGTATTTCACTGAAAGAATAAATGTTTTGTTTTCGAAAAAAATGATTGTTTCCCGATTTGACCACATTAATGACTAAAGGCTCGTATTTGTGTGTTTATTATATTATAATTAAGTCTATGATTTGATATTTGATAGAGCAGTCTGACTGAGCGGTGGTAGGCAGCAGCAGGCTCGTAAGCATTCATTCAAACAGCACTTTCCTGCGTTTGCCAGCAGCTCTTAGCAATGCTTGAAGCACAGTGCTGTTTATGACTTCAAGCCTATCAACTCCCGAGATTAGGCTGGCAATACTAAAGTGCCTAATAGAACATCCAATAGTCAAAGGTATATGAAATAGAGGTCGACCGACTATGATTTTTCAATGCCGATACCGATTATTGGAGGACCAAAAAAAAGCCGATAACGATTAAATCGGCCAATTAATATTTGACATTTAATCCTAGTAAAAAGTCCCTGTTTTAACTCAGTTAGGATCACCACTTTATTTTAAGAATGTGAAATGTCAGAATAATAGTTGAGAAAATGATTTATTTCAGCTTTTACTTCTTTCATCACATTCCCAGTGGGTCAGAAGTTAACATACACTCAATTAGTATTTGGTAGCATTGCCTTTAAATTGTTTAACTTGGGTCAAATATTTCAGGGAGCCTTCCATAATAAGTTGGGTGAATTTTGGCCCATTCCTCCTGACAGAGCTGGTGTAACTGAGTCAGGTTTGTAGGCCTCCTTGCTCGCACACGCTTTTTCAGTTCTGCCCACAAATGTTCTATAGGATTGAGGTCAGGGCTTTGTGATGACCACTCCAAAACCTTGACTTTGTTGTCCTTAAGCCATTTTGCCACAACTTTGGAAGTTTGCTTGGGGTCATTGTCTTCATTGTCCATTTGGAAGACCCATTTGTGACCAAGCTTTAACTTCCTGACTAATGTCTTGAGATGTTGCTTCAATATATCCACCAATTTTCCTCCCTCATGATGCCATCTACTTTGTGAAGTGCACCAGTCCCTCCTGCAGCAAAGCACCCCCACAACATGATGCTGCCACCCCCGTGCTTCACGGTTGGGATGGTGTTCTTCAGCCTGCAAGCCTCCCCATATTTTTCCTCCAAACATAATGATGGTCATTATGGCCAAACAGTTCTAGTTTTGTTTCATCAGACTAGTGGACATTTCTCCAAAAAGTACGATCTTTGTCCCCATGTGCAGTCGCAAACTGTAGTCTGGCATTTTAATGGCGGTTTTGGAGCAGTGGCTTCTTCCTTGCTGAGCGGACTTTCAGGTTATGTCGATATAGGACTCGTTTTACTGTGGCTATAGATACTTTTGTACCTGTTTCCTCCAGCATCTTCACAAGGTCCTTTGCTGTTGTTCTGGGATTGATTTGCACTTTTCGCACCAAAGTACGTTCATCTCTAGTTCTTCCTGAGCGGTATGACGGCTGCGTGGTCCCATGGTGTTTGTACTTGCATACTATTGTTTGTACTGATGAACGTGGTGCCTTCAGGCGTTTGGAAATTGCTCCCAAGGATGAACCAGACTTGTGGAGGTCCACAATTTTTTTCTGAGGTCCTGGCTGATTTCCTTTGATTTTTCCATGACGTCAAGCAAAGAGGCACTGAGTTTGAAGGTAGGCCTTGAAATACATCCACAGGTACACCTCCAATTGACTCAAATGATGTCAATTAGCCTATCAGAAGCTTCTAAAGCCATGACATAATTTTCTGGAATTTTCCAAGCTGTTTAAAGACACAGTCAACTTAGTGTATGTAAACTTCTGACCCACTGGAATTGTGATACAGTGAATTAAAAGTGAAATAATCTGTCTGTAAACAATTGTTGGAAAAATTACTTGTGTCATGCACAAAGTAGATGTCCTAACCGACTTGCCAAAACTATAGTTTATTAATATGGCTTGGGGGCAGTATTTCGACATCTGGATGAGAAGGGTGCCCAAAGTAAACTGCCTGTTTCTCAGGCCCAGAAGCTAGGATATGCATATAATTGGTAGATTTGCATAGAAAACACTCTAAAGTTTCCAAAACTGTTAAAATAATGTCTGTGAGTATAACAGAACTGATATGGTAGGCAAAAACCTGAGGAAAATCCATCCAGGAAGTGGGATATTTTTATGTGGGTATTTTCAATTGAATGCCTATAGAGTATCTAATGGGTTAGGACCCAGATTGTAGTTCCTATGGCTTCCACTAGATGTCAACAGTCTTTAGACATTGTTTCAGGCTTGTTTTCTGAAAAATGAAGAAGAATGAGACCTTTCTGTCAGTGGACTGTAGAATCATGCAGTGCTGGTTTGCGCACGTGACCGAGTGCGCGCCCTTCGTTGTTTTTCCTTTCTATTGAATACGCTATTGTCCAGTTGAAATAATTTCGATTATTTAGACAATTGACCATCTGAGGATTAATTATAAACATCGTTTGACATGTTTCGACGAACTTTACCGGTAGTATTAGGATGTATTCGTCTGCATGTTGTGACCGCCTTTGAGCCAGTGGATTACTGAACAAAACGCGCCGACAAAACAGAGTTTTTGGGATATAAAGAGGGACTTTATCGAACAAAACAAACATTTATTGTGTAGCTGGGACTCTCGTGACTGCAACCATATGAAGATCTTCAAAGGTAAGTGATTAATTTTATCGCTATTTCTGACTTTTGTAATTCCTTTACTTGGTTGTAAAATGTTTGTATGCTTTTGTAAGCGGGGCGCTGTCCTCAGATAATTGCATGGTATGCTTTCGCCGTAAAGTCTTTTTGAAATCTGACAAAGCGGCTGGATTCATCTTTAAGCCGATGTATAACACTTGTATTTTTGTGAATGTTTATTATGACTATTTCTGGATTTTGAATTTGGCGCTCTGCAATTTCACCGGATGTTGTCGAGGTGGGTCGCTAGCGGAAGCCTGCGCCAGAAAGGTTAACAAGAAATTTGTGGAGTGGTTGAAAAATGAGTTTTACTGACCAAAGGAACTTAAACGTTAGCTTTTTTACATGGCACAGTGCACTTTTACTTTCTTCTCCAACACTGTGTTTTTGCATTATTTAAACCAAATTGAACATGTTTCATTATTTATTTGAGACTAAATGTATTTTATTTATGTATTATATTAAGTTAAAATAAGTGTTCATTCAGTATTGTTGTAATTGTCATTATTACAAATATATATAAATAAATTGGCCGATTAATCGGTAGCGGGCTTTTCGGTCCTCCAATAATCGGCATTGAAAAATCATAATCGGTCGACCTCTAGTGTGGTGTAGCGCATGGCAGTTCTCTAGGCCCTGAACACTTTTCTATTTTTTACCTATGACCTGCCACTGGCATTAAGGGGATCCTAATAAATGCCAAATGCCAAATACCAACAGATCTGCTCGACAGGCGGGGGAGGAGGACACTGTCTAGTACCGGTCGCCGCCGACCTCCCGCTGGCACAGCAGGCGGGAGGCTGGAGTGACACTGTGATAGTTAACTAGCTAGCTAATCAGCGACACCGTGTGCTATCTTGCTAGTTAGCACACAGTGTCGCCCCCGACTTCTGTGCACTGGAGAAAACCTTGCTTGACAAGCGGGGGCAAAGGACACTGTCTACCAATCGTCCCCAACTCCCGCTAGCACAGCAGGTGGGAAGCGACACCATGGACTAGCTAGCTTGATAGTTAGCTCGCTAACTAGCAAGCACATGGTGTCGTTAACTATCACGCTAGCTAGTCCATGGTGTCGCCTCCCGCCTGCTGGGCTAGCAGGAGGTGGGGACGATTGGTAGACAGTGTCCTTTTTTTTAAGCTAACTAGCAAGTACGTGGTGTCGCTAGCACACAGTGTCGCTCCCGCTTGCTGTGTACTGGTTCTTAGGACTAGCTGGTTAAGCTAGTACACAGTGTCCTTCACTCCCGCCTGCCGAACACCTGCCCTCGCTGTCGGCAGGGGCGAAGGACACCATCTACCGGTGTATGGCTAGCTAGCTACTGTTGCCGCACCTTCTTCTGTGAGTTTATTGGCGGCTGGCATCCAACATTATTGTAACGACCCGGTATTGTGTTCTGTGTTTGTGGGTGTGTTATGGTTCTCATGGCTACTAGCAGGGGTTAAATATGTCAGGACAGAGGGAAAGCTTGGGGGGTTATGATGGGTAATCCCGCGGGATTTGGAAATGCATAAATAGGGATTACTGTCTCATCTTCTTTCTTTTCTGTTCGGGGCCTTGATCTGTTCCTATGGGAGTGACCCGTAACTCGACATGGTATAATTGTGTACGTTCGGCATTTAGCGGCGTGGGCTGTGGCCTGAACAATAGCCCAGTTTAGGAATAAACCTGTGTTCTGACCTGCACACCTAGAGTCCGTCTCTTTTCCCTTTATGACCCAGCCGGGTCATTACATTATTGTGCATTAACCCCACTTACTGTACTGGAGCGCCCCCACTTCCTGCATGTCCTAACTTAAAAATGTACCAATAAAAGTATAAAGAGTGGTTCCTGCAGATGCAGGAATACCCACATGCAGAAACACCCTGAATTGCGGGCCAATTGCACCCTTCTCCTCATTACTGCCATGCACAGGTCAACTGATACAGCAGGAGTACAGTATCCCAAAAGATCATTGATAAACATTTATTCCGAGTACTTCCGGTTTGGAGCGAGCAGTCGCACTACGCTTCGCTCCACAGGTAATATTACACTTCACTACATTACAACGGCTTGATTTGTTTGATCTGAGCAATTCTTCTTAGCTAGCTACATAGCCGTCTTTGTATCAAAGATAATTGTGTAGTTTAGAGTAATTAGAGTAAATATCGAGGCTAGCTATCTTCGTCATCCTAACGTAGTCAACACTGCTAGCTGCTAGCTAGCTAGTCATCACTGCTAGCTAGCCAACTTCTACCGACTAGCAGCACTGCAGAAACTATTACATTACAACGTAACGACTTGATTAGTGTGGTGTTAGTGTTAGTTAGCCAGCTACATAGTTGTCTTTGCTGTCTCTGTATCTAAGATAATTGTGTAGTTTGAGTAATTATCGAGGTGAGCTAGCCAGCCGCGACGCGGCGCCAGACTTAGTCAACACACCTAGTCATCATTAACCCACTGCTAGCTAGCCAACCGTTACCGACTAGCAGCGCTGTAGATACTAATACTTTACAACGGAACGATTTGACTAGTGCAGTGTTAGCTAGCTAGCTACTTAGTTGTCTTCGTCATAGCTTGATAATTGTGTAGTCTAGTAATTACCGAGGTTAGCTAGCCAGCCATTGAGGTCAGCTAGCCAGCTATTTCCGTCCCCCGCGACGCCATTTTTCCTAACCCAGGCAACTATTACCGACGAGCAGCATTGTAGAAACTAAATACATTACAAGGAACGTCTTGATTAGTGTTATGTTAGCTAGCTAGCTACAAAGTTGCTTTGTATCATGACAAGGGGTAGTACTGAAACTATCGAGGTTACCTAGCCAGCTACACGTTCAAAGTCAACAACGCAGCCACTGCTAGCTAGCCTACTCCACCAGCCAGCAGTACTGTATCATTTTCGTCATTTTAGTCAATAAGATTTTTGCAACGTAAGCTTAACTTTCTGAACATTCGAGACGTGTAGTCCACTTGTCATTCCAATCTCCTTTGCATTAGCGTAGCCTCTTCTGTAGCTTGTCTACTATGTGTCTGTCTATCCCTGTTTTCTCCCCTCTGCACAGGCCATACAAACGCTCCACACCGCGTGGCCGCTGCCACTCTAACCTGGCGGTCCCAGCGCGCACGACCCACGTGGAGTTCCAGGTCTCCTGCAGCCTCTGGAACTGCCGGTCTGCGGCCAACAAGGCTGAGTTCATCTCAACCTATGCTACCCTCCAGTCCCTAGACTTCCTGGCGCTGACGGAAACATGGATTACCACAGAGAACACTGCTACTCCTACTGCTCTCTCCTCGTCTGCCTATGTGTTCTCGCATACCCCTAGAGCATCGAGCCAGCGGGGTGGTGGCACTGGAATCCTCATCTCTCCCAAGTGGACATTCTCTCTTTCTCCCATGACCCATCTGTCTATCGCCTCCTTTGAATTCCATGCTGTCACAGTTACCAGCCCTTTCAAGCTTAACATCCTTATCATTTATCGCCCTCCAGGTTCCCTTGGAGAGTTCATCAATGAGCTTGACGCCTTGATAAGTTCCTTTCCTGAGGATGGCTCACCTCTCACAGTTCTGGGTGACTTTAACCTGTTAGGGCTAGGGGGCAGCATTGACACGGCTGGATAAAAAACATACCCGATTTAATCTGGTTACCACTCCTACTCAGTAACTAGAATATGCATATACTTATTACATATGGATAGAAAACACCCTAAATTTTCTAAAACTGTTTGAATGGTGTCTGTGAGTATAACAGAACTCAAATGGCAGGTCAAAACCTGAGAGATTCCTTTACAGGAAGTGGCCTGTCTGACCATTTGTTGAACTTCTTTTCCATCTCTATCATTTACTAAGGATCTCTGCTCTAACGTGACACTTCCCACGTCGTCCATAGGCGCTCAGAGCCCGGGAAAAAACAGAATGTCGTCATTCCAGCCCCAGGCTGAAACACATTATCGCCTTTCTCAAGTGGCCGATCAAGAGACACTAGCTTATGCGCATGACCCCGACCGCCCCCGCCTTTGGGATTTTTTCCTCTGTTTGCCGAAAAGGAGATTCCCTGTCGGAATCCCCACGTCTACCTTTGACTCATTCCTCTCTGCCTCCTTCTTTCCACTCCTCTCCTCTTTTGACCTCACCCTCTCACCTTCCCCCCCTACTCACAAGGCAGGCAATACGCTTGACCTCATCTTTACTAGATGCTGTTCTTCCACTAATCTCATTGCAACTCCCCTCCAAGTCTCTGACCACTACCTTGTATCCTTTTCCCTCTCGCTCTCATCCAACACTTCTCACTCTGCCCCTACTCGGATGGTATTGCGCCGTCCCAACCTTCGCTCTCTCTCTCCCGCTACTCTCTCCTCTTCCATCCTATCATCTCTTCCCTCTGCTCAAACCTTCTCCAACCTATCTCCTGATTCTGCCTCCTCAACCCTCCTCTCCTCCCTCTCTGCATCCTTTGATTTCCTCTGTCCCCTATCCTCCAGGCCGGCTCGGTCCTCCCCTCCTGCTCCGTGGCTCGACGACTCACTGCGAGCTCACAGAACAGGGCTCCGGGCAGCCGAGCGGAAATGGAGGAAAACTCGCCTCCCTGCGGACCTGGCATCCTTTCACTCCCTCCTCTCTACATTTTCCTCTTCTGTCTCTGCTGCTAAAGCCACTTTCTACCACTCTAAACTCCAAGGATCTGCCTCTAACCCTAGGAAGCTCTTTGCTACCTTCTCCTCCCTCCTGAATCCTCCTCCCCCCCCCCCCCCCTCCTCCCTCTCTGCGGATGACTTCGTCAACCATTTTGAAAAGAAGGTTGACGACATCCGATCCTCGTTTGCTAAGTCAAACGACACCGCTGGTCCTGCTCACACTGCCCTACCCTGTGCTTTGACCTCTTTCTCCCCTCTCTCTCCAGATGAAATCTCGCGTCTTGTGACGGCCGGCCGCCCAACAACCTGCCCACTTGACCCTATCCCCTCCTCTCTTCTCCAGACCATTTCCGGAGACCTTCTCCCCTACCTCACCTCGCTCGTCAACTCATCCTTGACCGCTGGCTACGTCCCTTCCGTCTTCAAGAGAGCGAGAGTTGCACCCCTTCTGAAAAAACCTACACTCGATCCCTCCGATGTCAACAACTACAGACCAGTATCCCTTCTTTCCTTTCTCTCCAAAACTCTTGAACGTGCCGTCCTTGGCCAGCTCTCTTGCTATCTCTCTCAGAATGACCTTCTTGATCCTAATCAGTCAGGTTTCAAGACTGGGCATTCAACTGAGACTGCTCTTCTCTGTGTCACGGAGGCTCTCCGCACTGCTAAAGCTAACTCTCTCTCCTCTGCTCTCATCCTCCTAGACCTATCTGCTGCCTTTGATACTGTGAACCATCAGATCCTCCTCTCCACCCTCTCCGACCTGGGCATCTCCGGCGCGGCCCACGCTTGGATTGCGTCCTACCTGACATGTCGCTCCTACCAGGTGGCGTGGCGAGAATCTGTCTCCGCACCACGTGCTCTCACCACTGGTGTCCCCCAGGGCTCTGTTCTAGGCCCTCTCCTATTCTCGCTATACACCAAGTCACTTGGCTCTGTCATATCCTCACATGGTCTCTCATATCATTGCTATGCAGATGACACACAATTAATCTTCTCCTTTCCCCCTTCTGACAACCAGGTGGCGAATCGCATCTCTGCATGTCTGGCAGACATATCAGTGTGGATGACGGATCACCACCTCAAGCTGAACCTCGGCAAGACGGAGCTGCTCTTCCTCCCGGGGAAGAACTGCCCGTTCCATGATCTCGCCATCACGGTTGACAACTCCCTTGTGTCCTCCTCCCAGAGTGCTAAGAGCCTCGGCGTGACCCTGGACAACACCCTGTCGTTCTCCACTAACATCAAGGCGGTGACCCAATCCTGTAGGTTCATGCTCTACAACATTCGCAGAGTACAACCCTGCCTCACACAGGAAGCGGCGCAGGTCCTAATCCAGGCACTTGTCATCTCCCGTCTGGATTACTGCAACTCGTTGTTGGCTGGGCTCCCTGCTTGTGCCATTAAACCCCTACAACTCATCCAGAACGCCACAGCCCGTCTGGTGTTCAACCTTCCCAAGCTCTCTCACGTCACCCCGCTCCTCCGCTCTCTCCACTGGCTTCCAGTCGAAGCTCGCATCCGCTACAAGACCATGGTGATTGCCTATGGAGCTGTGAGGGGAACGGCACCTCCGTACCTTCAGGCTCTGATCAGGCCCTACACCCAAACAAGGGCACTGCGTTCATCCACCTCTGGCCTGCTCGCCTCCCTACCTCTGAGGAAGCACAGTTCCCGCTCAGCCCAGTCAAAACTGTTCGCTGCTCTGGCACCCCAATGGTGGAACAAGCTCCCTCACGACGCCAGGACAGCGGAGTCAATCACCACCTTCCGGAGACACCTGAAACCCCACCTCTTTAAGGAATACCTGGGATAGGATAAAGTAATCCTTCTAACCCCCCCTTAAAAGATTTAGATGCACTATTGTAAAGTGGTTGTTCCACTGGATATTATAAGGTGAATGCACCAATTTGTAAGTCGCTCTGGATAAGAGCGTCTGCTAAATGACTTAAATGTAAATGTAAATTCCAACCTTTTTTGGAAGTACATACCGGGTGTGAAGGCAGTAAATGACGATAGTTGCTCAGCAAAACTCCATATTTGGTGAGTATAGCAAACATATTGACATAACGTTTGCAGAGCTGTCTAATAGAAAAATGAATGGTGGCTAACTGGGCTAGAGTGGCTACTCGTCATATTCATTGTCTCCTCCTCTACGCAGTTCAGATCATCCTGGCCAGGAAATGCATGTACAGCAAAGTGTTGCTATGTAAACATACACCGTTTTGAGAAAGTTCACAGTGTGCACAGCAGGATCCCACTAATGAGATGGTGTCTGCACAGCACAGCTCTGCAGTCTGCACTGTTCTTTTGTGTGAACATAACTTGCTACATTACATAACCTGGCAGTCTCAGTACACCACACACCCAAAGAGGTGCACAGGGCGTAAGCAAAGCTGTCATTCCCAATAACAGTGATCATGTCCTCCTCCTCTTCCTCCACCAAGGCCATTAGCCAGTCTTTTCATGCTTGCTGCATTGCTGGCAAGGGGTCACACAATATGAATGTGTGTTTGAGAGGTTGGAGTGTGTAGCTGGTGATGGGGTGCAACTTTATTCACTGGTCCCAATAGAGAACTACACCATGATGTAGGATTTAGATTATGGATCATTTATTGCCAATAATGTGTTTTTAGAAATAGACCTAGTTAGTTATTGTTCATCCAACTGTAAAATAGTTATTACTCAATTCTAAAATTATCCATAAATAAGACACACATTACAAAGCATGGCGCAAACGTGCAATGCAACTTGAACTGGACTGTGTTATTATGAAAGGAAAAATCCCGTTAGCTAGTAGCCCTTACAACATATGTCGCAAGCCTATCACTTTTGCTAGCATCTACTTTTCAATCTCGCGGTTGCTTCGTTCACTAAAATAACATGGCTAACTAGCTAGCAAAGCTAACTAGTGTGCTAGCGACCTTCGGACTGAACTTCTTAACTAGCAACACTAGTTTCCCGAGCCCGTCGGTAGGGGCCATTCCTGTCTTATCCATAATTATAACGTTTGAATTCACATTTGTCTTACCTTATACAGTGTTGTTGTTGCATGTTAGAAAACGGGAATACATGTCAAGGTGGCAGTTTTCAGAGAGCCCTCCAAGGTCCAAGCAAAAGTAATCGTAGCCTTCCAATAACTAAAGGAAAGTAATTTTGAGTCAGTCTCCCACAGAAAGCGAATCTTAGTACTCCTCTTGTGTCCAGTAAACACATAACCTACTCTTCACAAATATATGTGAAATATAAAAATACATAAAAGTATGTATAATTTGATGCAATATTTTCCAACTCCGACGCGAAAGCCAGACTCCGCTACATTGTCACTTGCTCCGTCAGATCCAATCCAGAAAATGTTCGTCCCTCCCACAGTCTTCTGTCCCCGCTTTCCCTTCCTCCGCTTCCAAAAAGAGCGAGCTGTGCGACCCGACTCGCGCCAGTGCGACTTGAAATGATATGAAATAAATAATATAAATAAAAAGTACATAACATGCACTACACTACATTTTAAAGCTAGAATCCCTAGTTGTACATACATTTTTAATATTTAATATATAGAATTGATTATTGAAGATGATAACATAAATGCCTATGAGCTTAGTTCAACTGTTGTACCCATCAGAACCAAAAATGTGTTTGTAAACAATGTAAATGTATTTAAACAAATTGTATAGCCTCAAAACATGGTTACAACTATAATGTTGATATCATGGCTGGTCAGTCCTTGCATCCATAGCTCTATGAATTTGAGTTACAATTTGGTTTCAATTAAGGACTCTAGCTTAATTAGGTTTGTAAAATTAAATATTTGCAGATGGAATAAGAAAACAATTGCACATAAGATGCCATCCCATAACATTTTGCACAGCTGTCAGTGGCAGAAAATGGCCATAACACAGCTTTCCCCATAAATGTGTAACATGTTTTACAAGTGGTCATTATCTTGCTTTTACAGTGAATGACATAATCTAGCAGCATTCACTAGTCTATTATCAGGATTTTTCATAACAGACACTGGAGATCCATTTATGTATTTAACAATAGCTCAGCAGATCAAAGCTTGACACAAGAATGTGTCACTTTGTCTTTATTGTGGCTTGGAGTAACCTATCCTTGGATAGGCACTGGACAAAGAGGCTGCAAGTCAAAGCTCATTTACAAAAAGGTTGGCATGAATGGACTGCTGGCTTCATAATGTGAATGCTTTCATTGTGAGTCCCAGTCAAACTGACAGTTTCTAATGAGAATAGGCATTGCAGGAAAATGAGAAAGAGGAATGACCGAGAGACTATAGTCTCGGCTCCCTGCACCTGCCTTCACAGAGAAGATAAGGGTTGTTCAAATGATCAAAGAAGGCCCGATCCCACAAACAGACGCTTGAAACACCTGAGCTTGGCTTTACACCGTCAAAGGCCTTTAATGTTGCTGTGAGACTAATGACAAAGGACGCCACACAACTCCAGCAGCCACTCCTTCAGAGGGACTACCTCCATGGCAAACATAGGAGTTAACAGCATTTCAAGGAAGGCTTTTCACATGAAAATACAATTGAGTGTCCATCATTTTACTTTTGTCCTCTTGTACAGTGACATTACTTTTCGTGCATGTAGTACCTCCCACAGCCAGCTCTCCATCTGCATGTCGTGGTTGGCATAGAAGCGCATGGGCAGCATCACAGCATCATAGTAGTGGTCAGAGAAGTCTGCAAAGTTTTTTGTGATGAAACCATAGGCAGACACCTGCAGGAGGGTATGAGATTTGTTCACTTCTGCATGAATTGCATTCTCAGTCAGCTGTGTAAATATTTGTATGCATAGTTTCAGTATAGCACCATCTAGCCTTCAATACAGATGTAGGGTCTTAATTTCATCACCCTGTTGCAGTAGAACTTTTCTGCATAGCAGGAAATTAAATACTTGTGTGTTTAAGATTTAAAAAGGCTTCTGAAGTTTGTAACGTACACTTTTACATTTCAGACTTGATTTTCCCTTACAAAAAAACGTATCAACCCCTACAAAAATGTTAATTAATTATAATCCACATTTACTGTTTCTGCAGGATTATGTTAATGAATTACATCTGACACAATCAATATGGAATAACAGTATATGGGGTCTATACCAGGACTATAAACAGAGGATGTCATGGTTTCCCAATAAATCACTTCCATACTGGCCAAGTTGCCATATGTCATTAGACACTTGGTTGGTTAAACAGTGACCAATAGATGACCAAGGGCAAGCGTGTGGTGATGTGACCTGACCTGGTCACACACGTGCAGGGCAGTCAGAAGCATCAGAGCACCAGTGCTGGGCATGTAGAGCTGACTGTACTTCAGCAGGGGAGACTTCAGAAACCTGTGCAGCATTGACAGTCAACAGTCATTAATGTCAAAAGCAGCCAATAATTATCTAAAAGTCTCAATTTGACCTGGCAATACGAGTCCCCTTACCTTTGTGTTACATATGTAATAAAATCTGGATGAAGCATTTTAAAGTGCTGAACTGGTGGCTTAAATCCAAAGTATCGAGAGGGCCTGTTTGAGGGGGTAAATGTAGTAAGAGGTGAAAAAACTTTCCATTAAGAACTTCAAAAAGTAAATCAATTGCAAGGGAGCTTACAAAAAGATGAGCATCATCAAGTGAATTGTATGCCTACAGCCCTACCACCACTCACAAGATTCTATCCATTGCGGACTGCACCACATTCATAGAAATACAGCAGCATCATCTTGTGGTAATAAAGTGAATTACAGCTGAGAAGCCTATTCACCAGCATAAGCGCAAGATCATTGTGCTTTCCTTGACCACAGTACTTCAACACACCATCGTATCATGCTGTTCAAATGTACTACTCTTCTTAATGTGGGCTTCACCTATGTGACCCTCTCAACTCACCAGTCCCCCTTGTCATGACCGGAGATGACATTTAGACCCTCGATAGCAGCTGACATCATCACATAGTCACGTTCGTTGGACGGAATGAAGATATATCGGACTCTCTGCAGATAGGAAATAGTCAAAGCTTTTAGGAATAGTTGCATAAACAACCACTCAGAGTATGACAAATTTCTAACACTTTAAAATGGACCGGATTCAACACTGTAGCCCAGGGTTTCCCAAACTTGGTCCTCGTGACCCCAAGGGGTGCATGTTTTGGTTTATGCCCTAGCACTTCACAGCTGATTCAAATAATCAACTAATCATCAAGCTTTGATCATTTGAATCAACTGTGTAGTGTTAGGGCAAAAACCAAAACGTGCACCACTTGAGGTCCAGAGGGCAGAGTTTGGGAAACGCTGCTGTAGCCTGTCCCACAAGTTCTTACCCGTCCCCGTGGGACCTTGGTGAAGCCATCTTTTCTGTAAGAATGTAGGGAATTCTTCATAGTATTTGTGGTGAACCCATAGAAAGATGTCTTTGTGCCCACATCCTCCTCAAAGTGCTTGGTGATTGCCCCATTGACCCTGGAATAAATCATTTACCATCACTCTAATACTTAAGCGTTTCCTTAACCTGTTGGGGCTAGGGGGCAGTATTTTCACGGCTGGATAAAAAAACGTACCCGATTTAATCTGGTTACTAATCCTACCCAGTAACTAGAATATGCATATACTTATTATATATGGATAGAAAACACCCTAAAGTTTCTAAAACTGTTTGAATGGTGTCTGTGAGTATAACAGAACTCATTTGGCAGGCAAAACCATGAGACATTTTCTGACAGGAAGTGGATACCTGATGTGTTGAATTACCTTTAAGCCTATGCCATTGAAACACACAGGGGCTGATTAATGTTTTGGCACTTCCTATTGCTTCCACTAGATGTCACCAGCCTTTACAAAGTGTTTTGAGTCTTCTACTATGAGATCTGACCGAACAAGAGCCTTGGAACGGTGATGGCCGATTAGACTCTGGCGCGTGAGGTCATGTTGGGTACCCTCGTTCCAATACGTTTTAAAAGAGAATGCATTCGTCCACCTTGAATATTATTCATGTTCTGGTTAAAAAAGGCACTAATGATTTATGCTATACAACGTTTGACATGTTTGAACGAACGTAAATATATTTTTTCCCCTCGTTCATGAAGTGAAGTCCGGCGGGCTTAGATCATGTGCTAACAACACGGAGCTTTTTGGACATAAATGATGAGCTTTTTTGAACAAAACTACATTCGTTATGGACCTGGGATTCCTGGAAGTGACATCTGATGAAGAGAATCAAAGGTAATGGATTATTTACATAGTATTTTCGATTTTAGATCTCTCCAACATGGCCGTTTGTCTGTATCGCAAAGCGTATTTTTCTGGGCGCAGTGCTCAGATTATTGCAAAGTGTGATTTCCCAGTAAGGTTATTTTTAAATCTGGCAAGTCGATTGCGTTCAAGAGATGTAAATCTATAATTCTTTAAATGACAATATAATATTTTACCAATGTTTTCTAATTTTAATTATTTAATTTGTGGTGCTGACTTGACTGCCGGTTATTGAAGGGAAACGATTTCCTGAACATCAACGCCATAGTAAAACGCTGTTTTTGGATATAAATATGAACTTGATAGAACTAAAAATGCATGCATTGTCTAACATAATGTCCTAGGAGTGTCATCTGATGGAGATTGTCAAAGGTTAGTGCATCATTTTAGCTGGTTTTATGGTTTTGGTGACGCCTGTCTTTGAATTGACAAAACATTACACACAGCTATTGTCAATGTACTCTCCTAACATAATCTAACTTTATGCTTTCGCCGTAAAACCTTTTTGAAATCGGACAACGTGGTTAGATTAAGGAGATGTTTATCTTTCAAAGGGTGTAAGATAGTTGTATGTTTGAAAAATTTGAATTTTGACATTTATTTGGTTTCAAATTTGCCGCTCTTGAAATGCACCTGCTGTTGATAGGGTGCACCACGGGTGGCACGCTAGCGTCCCACATAGCCCCAAGAAGTTGTGAATTAATATAAGGAAATATTTACAATTGCAACAAACTTGGTCTTAGTTATGTCAAAGAGTAATAAGAAGTCTAATAGTTTTTTGAAGATGGTCGAAGGGGAGCTGCAGCAGCACTACTGACCTGAAGACAAAGTGGTGACTGTCGATGGCCCTGCCTTGTTTGGAGCCTCGAAGGATGCCGCCATTTCCCACCACAGCACAGCGGACACACTGATCAGGCCACCTGCGCTCAAACAGGCGGCTGCTGGACGAGTCGTTGAGCAGGGCCAAAGTGGATCTCACAACTGATCAACAACAAATGAGCAAAAAGGTGAGAGGACAATGACTTTATATACAGTATACACGTAGTTTGGTTGAGATGACTAAATAGGGTCCTGAAGGGAATGTTCATACCGTCCTGGGGCAGGCCTTTCCAGCCGTAGGGGGGCATATACGTCTCCAATCGCCCCCACTCTGAATGGCTGAAGCTCCCAGCCCACTGCAGCACAGGCACTTTAAAGTTAAAGCGTAGTCTGAGGAAGTTGTCCTTCTTCACTGCTTTTCTCAGAGGACACAAACCCTCCAGCTGAGTAGAGACAGACCTCACTTGACATTGTACTGTACAAGACGGATATGTGTGCCTTTGTTCTATTAGATGAGAGGCAACTACATCATCTCTGTGCGATTACCTTCTCTTCCCCAATTGCTGTGGTGTTGTCCCAAAGCTCCTCATCACAAGTCCAAATGCGATCAAACTCTGTGTCTTGACTGGAAGGAGAAGACAACATGTATTGAAAATGCACAACAAAGAGTTAAATCCACACAAAACCTTGTTAAGTGGACAGAAGCACATCAGACCAATCCAACGGATCTGTCTAAGTCAGGGATGGGCAAGTTTGATGGGGGTGGGGGCCACAAAATCTGACCTCATGGCTCGCGGGTCTGCGTACCCACATCCATACCCACACATGCAGTCAGAGCTGGCCCTAGCCTTTTGGGGGACCCTAAGTAAAATTTTAAGTTACATTTCTGTACATTTCCTGCAATTCCACACATGTTGCAGTTGTAAAGCAAGTTTGCTGCAAATCTACACATTTTGCCATGGCGGGGAGGGGGAGGGGGCAGAAAAGTTTCCAGTTTTTAGTAGGACATCTGACTGAGAGTGACTAACAAAATCACTGGGGCCACCGGTAGGTAATTCAACCATGATTACTGCAAGTTTAAATAGCTGGTTGCAAATCTGGCTGCAAAATGAATTGACAATAAATAGATAAAAAATAGCTGACATGGGCTAATTGAGTGACATGCGAAAAACTGCTGATGCACAACCAAATTTCAAAATTCCACTTGATGTATTCTACTATTTTAACTCTCAGTAAATTGAGACCCCCCACCCCTTAAAAAAAAAAATGGTATTTAAGTCTTTGAAACTTGATCTACGGCCTGTGGGCTGTCAGTTACCAATCCTTGGTTTAATGAATGCATGAAGATTTTAACAGATATTTTATGGTACTAGAAATTCAACCCATCAAAACAATTCCTAACATGCATTTTACAAGGTCCTTTCCTTGGAACAGAGGAAAACAAGTGACAAGACTCCTGACCTCAATTCAGAGGAGAGTTCAAATTACTGCCATAAAAGTGTTGTAGTTGTGATAATTACTGCTGTCAGTTGTGTAATCAGCATATTACATTTACATGCACAATTTAAAAACCAGAGCACAATGTCTAATCTGTAATGTAGACAGTATTTGGTTCATTTAGGACATGTCTGAACAGGAATAAAAATGAGGTCAGTTGTGGGATATAGAGCACAAATGCGTTAGACACATTAGCCTAGTCAGTAGCTTTACCATTAACCACAAATTCAGAGCTTGACAAAATGGCAAGCATACATTTGAAGACACCAGCAACACTGGAAACTCAAACAATCTCTCATTTAGTGAAACATTTGAGTTTCAACTTTCAGCAACAAAAATGAAGGTAGAGTCTTATGAATGGGAAATGGATTATTACAAACTCCCCCCAAAAATGCATCAATTTGATAAATGTAATCTCATCTGCCAAAATCGAACCATTCCACAATAAGACACAAGAAAACTACAGTAGCAGTAGGTTGAGAGTGTCAGTGTCTCAGTTGAATGCAACAGGTCATAGAACTGTCAAGATTGATGGATTACAGGGATGAAGATACAGGTAGTTGATTTGCATGGATTTTATTTTTTTGGACAATGGTTTCCCAATTAACTAAGTAGCCTAGATTACATTCTACCAACGTTTTAGAATATACAAATATTTGAGAGGGAAAACTATTTTTTTTAAATGCAGAATATTCACCTGTTCGCAAGTCTGTCGTGGAAGAAGTCCAGGTCATAGCATTGTCCATACATAATCATGGTTATAGTAACACTTACACATAAAGCCCCCACTAGGAAGACACACTTCCTCAAAGAAATCGTCATATTTCTCAACTAGAGAACAGAATATCTTGTGCTGATTGAGTAAAAAAAAAAAAAGAGTTTGAGTTTAACTTTCTGTTACAAGTCATTTACTGCTCTAAATCCCAGGTGAGTCAGTTGTGCGAACAAGGTCCATATCCTTAATGCTCCACGTGTTGTGCACAACAGGAGCAAAACAATTTTCCTCTGTGTCTTTTTTCAGTCAGACTATGATCTGTCCCGCAGAGTATGATTGTGTTGTCTCTGTCCTGTTTTTTATTTTTAGCTGTCAATATAACGACACATGGTGAGACCCAGATGCAGACACAGGAAGCAGAAGGTTCGAGTCTCTGATATTTCTTAAACAACAAGAGTCAGAGTTCCAAATGGTACAGGGAGGCAGGCAGGCTCAAGGTCAGGTCGGGCTGAATGTTCAGGCAGGCAAAAAGTCAAAACCGGGAGCACTGAAAAAAACCACACTGGCTGACTTGACAAGACAAACTAGCAAAGACAGGAAAATCAGGAAAATCAAGAAGTATAAATGCGATTTGGAATATAAGAACAACAGACTAATATATCTCTGGCGAGACTCTAAACACAAGAAACAAAAAAAACGGAAGAGACAAGCCGATGACAGACGCAGAGTTCCTCTGTCAGACCGACTATCCACAGACAGCACTAACTCTGTCTCCTCTACCAACGCTGAGCGTTTTATCTACCCCAGAGGGCGGGGACACCGGGGACAACGTCCAGGACAACACCCCCAGCACGTAAGAGGGTTCGACACATACGTCAGGGGAAGAAGAAATCCACTACCACCCCGCAACACTTATCAATTGAGACCCAGGACGGGCCCCCAGTCCAACAGGAGCTAAATGTCTTCAACTTATCAAGTAAGACCCTGACGTCCGCTCACCTCAGTGTTCTCAATAAGGGGATAACATTTGTACCCACTGCATACATTAATGACTTTGATGTCTAGATAGATCTATTCAAGTTTTTCGTAATCTGAGATTGCGTGAGTTCTTTGATAAGAGTGATACTTACATGACTCCACTTGAAATGTAATCCTCAGTGAGATGTATACATAGGTCTACCACGCTAATCAATAGACTTACCTGTCCTACCGTGAGTCAAGGAGGAGATGGAGCCATTAACCCAGCTGAGGTACCTGAGAACTCTGAGAGAACTACATTTAGAGCAAAAAGTTCATTTGTACCTCCCCCAAACGCAATGCCTCCATAGAAACCTTCTGTAGGATTGTTGAAAATGATGTAGGTGACTTACTGAAAGATAAACAGAAACACAAATCCTATGATAACCTGAGTAGAGACGAGAAAACAGCTCTTAAGGACTTAAAGTCAGATCCTTCGATAATCATTAAAAAATGTGACAAAGGAGAAGGAATTTGTATACAAAACAAATGTGACTATGTGAATGAATGTCGCCGACAACTATCTAAAGGTGACTTTTATCGCAAACTGAATTGTGACCCTACCCTGGAATTGCAGCATAATATTTCATCCACAGTGGAAAGCTGTTTGGAATCAGGACAAATCACTAAACAAGAAGTTTAATTTCTATGTGTGAAATTTCCCAAGATACCAACTGTCTATATCAAATCAAATCAAATGTATTTACATAGCCCTTCTTACATCAGCTGATATATCAAAGTGCTGTACAGAAACCCAGCCTAAAACCCCAAACAGCAAGCAATGCAGGTGTAGAAGCACGGTGGCTAGGAAAAACTCCCTAGAAAGGCCAAAACTTAGGAAGAAACCTAGAGAGGAACCAGGCTATGAGGGGTGGCCAGTCCTCTTCTGGCTGTGCCGGGTGGAGATTATAACAGAACATGGCCAAGATGTTCATAAATGACCAGCATGGTCAAATAATAGTAATCACAGTGAACAGGTCAGGGTTCCATAGCCGCAGGCAGAACAGTTGAAACTGGAGCAGCAGCACGGCCAGGTGGACTGGGGACAACAAGGAGTCATCATGCCAGGTAGTCCTGAGGCATGGTCTCCTAGGGCTCAGGTCCTCCGAGAGAGAGAGAGAGAGAGAGAGAGAGAAAGAAAGAAAGAAAGAAAGAAAGAAAGAAAGAAAGAAAGAAAGAAAGAAAGAGAGAATTGGAGAGAGCATACTTAAATTCACACAGGACACCGGATAAGACAGGAGAAATACTCCAGATATAACAGACTGACCCTAGCCAGAAGAAGAATGCAGCACAGCACTCCTCCGCTGTTTGAAGGTCCAATGCAGTCATTTTTATCTCATTATCAAATCATTTCTGGGTAACAATTAAGTCCATTACTGTGGTTGTTTTCAATAAAAATTGTCAAAAAGGGAAAAAAAATTTTTTAGCAAAGGGCAATATCTCAAACAAGAATTTTGCTAGGATTGTCTGGGAGTGGGGAGAGAAACTGAAAATTAGCTGTTATTGGCAGAGAGGTTTGGAACTTTTTTTCTTATTGGTCTATTAACTCATTTATTGCATGTTGACGTCACCATGGAAGGCCAAAACTCCATTCCACCAAAACAGGCTGAAATTTCAGGTAGTCTTTTCATACAGCTCTTACACTAAAAGTGCATTATCATAATTTTCACAATTTCACAGTATTATTCCAACCTCATAGTGTGGAAAAGTACATTCACCGGTCAGTTTATTAGAAATACCACTCCATTCACAAAAATGGATCGCTCCTACAGACAGTGAGTCACGTGGCCATAGCTTGTTATATAAAGCAGGCAGGCAAGCATTGAGGCATTCAGTTACTGTTCGATTGAACCTAATCGACTTTGAGCGTGGAATGATCGTTGGTGCCAGGCGCGCCGGATCCAGTATCTCAGAAACAGCCGCCCTACTGGGCTTTTCACGCACGACAGTGTCTAAGGTTTACCAAGAATGGTGCGACAAACAAAAAACATCCAGTCAGTGGCAATCCTGTGGGTGAAAACAGCTCGTTGATGAGAGAGGTTGAAGGAGAATGGCAAGAATCGTGCAAGCTAACAAACGGGCCACAAACTGACAAATAATGCTGCAGTACAACAATGGTGTGCAGAACTGCATATCGGAACGCACAACACGTCGATCCTTGTCAAGAATGGGCTGTTGCAGCAGACGACCACAGAGGGCTCCACTTCTAACAGCTAAAAAGAAGAAGAAGCGGCTCCAGTGGGCACATGATCACCAACACTGGACAATTGAGAAGTGGAAAAACATTGCCTGGAACATGACAGCGAAATCAGTTTACTTGAGTGGCCTGCTCAGTCCCCAGACCTCAACCCAATACAGCATCTTTTGGATGACATAGAATGGGCTATTTACAGCATGAATTAACCGCCGTTGAATCTGCAGCAACTGCATGATGCCATTGTGTCAGCGTGGACCAACATCCCTGTGGAGCGTTTCCGACACCTTGTAGAATGTCCTGACGAATTCAGGCTGTACTGAAGGCAAAGGGGGGTCCGAACTGGTACTAGATGGGTGTACCCATCAGAAAAATCATGTTTTTGACTGCACTGGGGCTTTAATAAACAAAACAAAAACAATAATAAATGCGCCTGGGGCTGCCAGTGGCCAGTGGTGTCAAGTACTTAAGTAAAAAATACTTGAAAATACTACTTATGTAGGTATTTTGGGGTATCTGTACTTTACTATTTAAATTTTTGCGAAATTTTACTTTTATTTAACTACATTCCTACAGAAAATAATGGACTTTTTACTCCATACATTTTCCCTGACACCCAAAAGTACTCGTTACATTTTGACAAGTAAATGGTCCAATTCACACACTTATCAAGAGAACATCCCTGGTCATCTCTACTGCCTCTGATCCGTAAGACAGGACTCACTAAACACAAATGCTTCATTTGTAAATTATGTCTGAGTGCTGGAGTGTGCCTCTGGCTATCCGTTAATAAAAAATGTTGTGTCTGGTTTATACTTTTACTTTTACTTTTGATACTTAAGTACATTTGAGCAATTCCATTTACTTTTGATACTTAAGTATATTTAAAACCAAATACTTTTAGACTTTTACTCAAGTAGTATTTTACTGGTTGACTTTCACTTTTATTTGAGTCATTTTCTATGATGGTATCTTTACTTTTACTCAAGTATGACTGTGCACCTTTTCCACCACTGCCAGTGGCGCTGTTTCTCCAAGTGCGGAGCTCGGCTTTAAGAGTAAAAAAATATGTTTTGAGCAAAATCATTTTTTCAAGTTGCCCTCTGATGTCATCGGCCTCCCACCTTGATTGAGGAAAAATAGAGGAGCAATAGAGAACATTTGTGCCATGTCAGAGGACACCTGGACCACCTATCGAGATATGCCTTTTGTTAATAAAATCAGGTGATAAATGAGCTGAAAAGGAGACAGGAGTTCTGTGGGTATTCCACTAAAACCCCTACTTCTTCTCTGATCCAGACTTGGTGTCGTTAATCTTCTCACCTGTGGTGCTATGTAGAATGATGCCAACACAGCTTACAAATGTTATGGCAAGAGGATGTGATTATAATTATGCCTTGAAATTTATTATGACATAAACACAAACATTGTATGACTTTGATAACGATCTGAGCAACTATATTTTGATATAGTTAGGCGTTTAGGTGTTTTTGTTAGGTGTTTAGGTGTTTTTCAAACATGTACTGTGTAACTATGTACTCTAATTATTTCAAACATATACGGTGTAACTATGTACTCTAATTATTTCAAACTTGTTAGTGGTACCACCCCACAGAGGAATGATAAGAGCGTGACAAACAGCAGCCGGGAAGACTACTCATCTACTCATCTACTCAACCAGCTAGACCATATCACTGTAGCCTACCTCATTTGTCCTTGCCTGGTTTTACATGTACAACACATCATCAGGGAAATGTTGGACAAGGCATAAACAACTTGTATGTGTTCATTTGACAGAATTATAACAGTTGTTTAAACATTTTTACATTTCATAGTTAGCATTTTCTCATAGAAGTTTAGCAAAATAATGTTGGTGTTCGACTTACTGAAAGAAAATGTGAAATCATGATTTATCAAATGGACTGTTCATACAGTGTAGAAACAGATTTTAAATAAAAGCATTATCACTCAAACACACATAAAAAAAGTACATGATCACACGACCTGTTTTGAGTGTCATATTATTTAATAAAATAACTGGTAAAAAGATACACCTGAGTACATGAGGCTGCTGAGGGGAGGACGGCTCATAATAATGGCTGGATTGGAGTGAATGGAATGGTATCAAACACAAGGAAACCTTGTGTTTGACGTGTTCGATACCATTCCATTAATTCCGTTGAAGCCATTAGTATGAGCCCGTCCTTCCCAATTAAGGTGCCACCAGCCTGTGGTACTAACTATTAAAACCTCATCGCTTGAGACTCTAAACAAACTACTAAAATATCTCCATACAGTATGTACATCCATTAAAAACATTTGAAACATTCAAAATATGGAGTGTTTAGAACATATAAAAAACATACACTGAGTGTACAAAACATTAGGAATACCTACCTAATACCCCCTTTTCCCTTAGAACAGCCTAAATTCGTCAGGGCATGGACTCTACAGGTGTTGAAAGCATTCCACAGGGATGCTGACCCATGTTGACTCCAATGCTTCCGACAGGATGTCCTTTGGGTGGTGGACCTTGATACACACAGGAAACTGTTGAGCGTGAAAAACCCAGCAGCGTTGCAGTTCTTGACACACTCAAACCTGTGCACCTGGCACCTACAACCCATAACCCCTTCAAAGCACTTGTCACGTCCTGACCAGCAGATGGAGCTGGTGTAGTAGTTTGGGGGTCAGGACGTGGCAGTCTTGTGTGTGTCTTGTGACTCCTGATCAGGAACAGCTGGGAATCGTTGTTCCTGATTGAGAGTCATATATGTAGGAGTTGTTTGTCACTGGGGTTTGTGGGTGGTTGTTTTGCACTGCGGTTTTTTTTAGCCTGCAAACTGTTGCTGCTGTCACGTTTATTGTTTCCTGTGGATGCTTTACTCCTTTTGTTGGGTAATTAAAAAATGAGTATTCACATACCTGCTGCGCCTTGGTTCATTTCAGAAGACAGTCGTTACAGCACTTTTTTGCCCATTCACCCAATCCATGTCTCAATTGTCTCCAGGCTTAAAAATCCTTCTCTAACCTGTCTCCTGCCCTTCATCCATACTGACTGAAGTGGACTTAACAAGTAACATCAATAAGGGATCATAGCTTTCACCTGCATTCACCTATGTCATGTTTTGTACACTCAGGGTATATTTCCATATTACCTATATTAACACTACAAAGTCATTCCAAAATAGTTCTTTACAACTGAAAATACATACAGTATATGTGACTTACCAACAATACTTCATAAAACATTTAAGTAATATAAACAAATAGGGTGTATCGATATACTAAATGTAAATAAATTACTGCAATTGTTTTCATTAAATTGTTCATACTCTAAGAACATATGATTATTAAAGCCACTGTAACATTTCCATACTTTACGATAACCAATGTTAACAGAACAAGAACAGTATGAAGACTTGTCTTACATTCAAGTATTGTACAATTTGTTTTGGTCTTATGGGTAATGCCATTTAACCTATCCCTCTACAGTATGTCAGAATATTAAACCTATTGTCTTTGTCTGTTATGGATCATTCTGACCTGACATGATAAGTCAAACATAAATATGGTATTATACATTGACAGTTGCTCTGCTTGACACCTGCACTTTAAAAAGAGGAACAGGCTATTCAGCCCTATACAAGGTTGACAATAACAGAACCGCCCCATTCTGCTACAGGGAGTAGAGTTTGAGCTGCTCCTCCATGTCTCCCTCAGTCACCTCCCCTAGTGCCTCCTGGTTCTGCATCAGCAGGAGAAAGATGACTGCCAACTGATCGTTTTGCACCCTAGAACAGATACACACAGACATGATGGCATTGCTTCCAATGCCTGGGTCTATATGACACACAAACTCACACTCATCAATACACACAATAGATACATATAACAGAAACTCAGTGTACACAAACAACACGTGACACCCCAAAAAACACACACATGATACACCCCCCTTTGCATTTTTCCTATTATTTGATTTACACAACATGCCTACCACGTTGAGGATGCAAAATATTTGTTTTTGTGAAACAAACAAGAAATAAGACAAAAAAAACAGAAAACTTGAGTGTGCATAACTATTCACCCCCCCAAAGTCAATACTTTGTAGAGACACCTTTTTGTAGCAATTACAGCTGCAAGTCTCTTGGGGTATGTCTCTATAAGCTTGGCACATCTAGCCACTGGGATTTTGCTCAATTCTTCAAGGCAAAACTGCTCCAGCTCCTTCAAGTTGGATGGGTTCCACTGGTGTACAGCAATCTTTAAGTCATACCACAGATTCTCAATTGGATTGAGGTCTGGGCTTTGACTAGGCCATGCCAATACATTTAAATGTTTCCCCTTTAACCACTCAAGTGTTGCTTTAGCAGTATGCTTAGGGTCATTGTCCTGCTGGAAGGTGAACCTCCGTCCCAGTCTCAAATTTCTGGAAGACTGAAACTGGTTTCCTTCAAGAATTTCCCTGTATTTAATGCCATCCATCATTCCTTCAATTCTGACCAGTGTCTCAGTCCCCGCCGATGAAAAACATCTCCACAGCATGATGCTGCCACCACTATGCTTCACTGTGGGGATGGTGTTCTCGGGGTGATGAGAGGTGTTGGGTTTGCGCCAGACATAGCGTTTTCCTTGATGGCCAAAAACCTTCTTCCATATGTTTGGGGAGTCTCCCACATGCCTTTTGGCGAACACCAAACGTGTTTGCTTATTCTTTTCTTTAAGCAATGGCTTTTTTTCTGCCCACTCTTCCGTAAAGCCCAGCTCTATGGAGTGCACGGCTTAAAGTGGTCCTATGGACAGATACTCCAATCTCCGCTGTGGAGCTTTGCAGCTCCTTCAGGGTTATCTTTGGTCTCTTTTTTGCCTCTCTGATTAATGCCCTCCTTGCCTGGTCCGTGAGTTTTGGTGGGCGGCCCTCTCTTGGCAGGTTTGTTGTGGTACCATATTCTTTCAATTTTTTAATAATGGATTTAATGGTGCTCCGTGGGATGTTCAAAGTTTCTGATATTTTTTTATAACCCAACCTGATCTGTACTTCTCCACAACTTTGTCCCTGACCTGTTTGGAGAGCTCCTTGGTCTTCATGGTGCCGCTTGCTTGGTGGTGCCCTTTGCTTTGTGGTGTTGCAGACTCTGGGGCCTTTCAGAACAGGTGTATATATACTGAGATGATCATGTGACACAGGTGGACTTTATTTAACTAATTATGTGACTTCTGAAGGTAATTGGTTGCACCAGATCTTATTTAGGGGTGTCATAGCAAAGGGGGTGAATACATATGCACACACCACTTTTCAGATTTTTTTTTTTTTTGATTTTTTTTTTAACAAGTAATTTTTTTCATTTCACTTCACCAATTTGGACTATTTTGTGTATGTCCGTTACATGAAATACAAATACAAATCCATTTCAATTACAGGTTGTAATGCAACAAAATAGGAAAAACTCCAAGAGGAATGAATACTTTTGCAAGGCACTGTAGGTGTACATAGTTGGACACTGTGTGTCTTCTAATGTTATAATAAACACAGCTATAAAACATATCCTGGGATAGACAGGTCCTTCACAGTTTATTATTGTCATCATTCACATACTGGACCATTACAGGCTGCCCAATAGAAACACCTCAAAATACCTTCTTCTAGAGGGCTTCAATCTCAAGTCCCACTGAAGTTAACACCTACCTGACAAAGGCACGTCAACTAAGGCACGTCTTAAACATACAAAGCCCTACTAGTTACCAGAAATCATATGTCGAGTGGTGCAATGAGAACGGCTATTATTGCGTATGCATAGAGAGATTTGAAGTTATGATATCATCATCAATCCATGTATGACCTTATCTGGCTTACATAGAAAGATGCGATACATGACATACGGATTAGCATTGTGTTGTATGTAAATGTACTACAAAATGTGCTACAAAGTAGGTGAGCAAAACTCAATGATGAGACAAATTTACTGCTTTTAATTAGATGTGCTGATATGGAAAAATGGGTGGATTACTGGGTGGAAATGAGTAAGAGGCTTAAACAAGCATTGGTTTTAGACAAACTGGCTTTTAATAGTCAAGAGTTTACAAAAACATCATGTTTAAACAAAACATTTCAATCTCTCTACAAAAATCACTACGGGTTGTCATACACATATTCCACTTTAGCCATTCTAACAACCGAGCTCCAGTCCCATATGAAAAGAAGCCCATTCATTGTCAATGTGCATTGGTTACATACTTATAAAGTGACAAAAGGCCCCAGGGTTCGTCAGAGTCAGGACAGGAATGAGATATATGGTTCTCTCAGCATTCAGAATGCCATCATTAGGGTATTCGGATGTTACTGATTGGCATTTGTTACATTACCTAAAGTGTCTGGGACTGGCTCACAATGGACAGTGGCCACACAGACCAAGACTTGGGTAGAGGGGGCCTTTGCATGCAAATCACTTGTCTTGGCTTTAAATCACAGTTTCATATTTTAAAACAATGAAAAACAACACAATACTTCCCTACCCCTTCACCCATAATAGCTATTTAAACACTTCCTTACTGTATTGGTATTGCATTGGTCATCCATTTCTTCTAAAACAGTGGTTCCCGACCTTACTTCTTTCGGGGACTTTATTTGCACACCCCACACATCATACTTTGTAATAAGCATGGATGTATTATCTTCAAACGTTCCTTTGCGACTATCAGAGTCTCAGAATCCAGAATTAATATTTCCTGCTCTAATCAAAAGGATAGATGCCACCAGTAAGACAGCAGATAGAAAGCGAAGGGGGCGGGGACTAAAGACTCACAGAGGCACTTGTGTGTTTGGTGTAATGCAGCATGCTATTCACAGGCAGAGTTGAGCAATAGCCTTTAATTCACATCCTTCAAAAGTAAGAAAGAAGGAAAGAAAAGGGGAGAGGACAAAAAGCAACATATATTTTCCATATCAACAGCAAAGTTGCCAGACAATCAATCAACAGAAGAGATCGCTCTTCTCAGCAGAGGTTTCAAAGGTTCTTCTTCAGTGATCACTTTTCACAAAACAAAGTTAAGAATAGAAAGGTGTGGGTGTAGACTCATTCCTTTTCTTCATCGCCTACTCAGCTGCACTGAAAAAAATAGAGTACTAATATATCAGTACAATGTGGTACAGTTTTATCTATTGACAAATATAGGTATTTCATTGATATTATTAGCCAGTTATTGTTATTAGCTTAAGAGTCAGAAATGTTAAGTAGTTGTAGTATTGGAATTTGACTGATATCAAACTCGTGATTTGGAAAAGAGTGAGATCACTCACCATTGTCAGGGTTGTTATTTCAGCATGCATCAGGGTTAAGTAGGTTTCAAGAAACCTAAAGCAGACAGTGCTCTAACCAAAGGTTGATCAAAACACACCCGGAAAATACCACCATAGAATACCCTCCCCCACCACAGATCCCCCCTCCCCCACCACCTCCAACTGGTATATGGTGAAGTTGCCCCTAGATGCTGATTTTGGGTCAGTTTTGCATGTTCCTTACTAATTAGGGTTGTGAGAGGGGAAGCTGATCCTAGACCTGCACCTGGGAGAAACTTCACCCCGGAGCGCCGCAGAGTTCCCAGGCAGGTTAGATGGCAATGTGTGAGATGCATGCCATTTCAAAGGTTAGTATGTCCTAATTAGTGCAATGTAACAAAGAGACCAGATTATCATATGCATTCTAATAGCTGCAGTAGGCATGTGAATGTGACAGCTGAACAATTAACGATTGAAACAAGCATAGACTAGACGTAACATAGTAAATGTATATCTGGGACACTCCACTTGGTATGATATGTTACGTTTCGTACGGCCTTTGCAGACTGTACAATTTTAGTCGTTTTATGGCACGACTTTGCCGTCCCAGACAAAATTTCCACGTTGTGGACAAATTCTTAGGTCGTAAACGATTGTCGGACGTCTTGGCTCGTTCAGTGTGACAGAGTCTAGGTCTGCCGATTAAGTGCAGATTAAGTACCACTACGTGCAATCGTAGGCTCCGACAAAGTTCTAGCGGTGTCCACATTTTTTGTCCTTTATCGTGTAGTGTGGCTGGTGTTATGAGCTGATCCCGGTGACTGACCAATAAGAAGACGGCCGCCACTGAGTATGCACACAACAATAAAACTATTGTGAATAGTCAGATTAATATAATAGTTTGAATTAAACGTTTAGCCTACATGCTGTGCAAGAAGAATGATTTCCCTGTAAATAATCTTGTTTATATGACACATCGGAAATTTGGCTACCTGGTGGGATTTCGATAATTGCACAAAATCGCCAATCAAATGAAACGTTCGGACATATAAAGTTTGTATGTGAAAACTATTTCTAAGATGCCTACTTGTATTTATTCAGAACTCACTTCCCTCACGCATAAGCATTGAGTGAGGCTTGCGCTGCTGGTGCTGGCACATGCGCAGATCAAATACACCGCGGCAGGCAAATTGCAGAATGTAACGACAGAACTGAAGCAAATCGTACAATCTGGCCAGGTTGATATCAAGATTTTAATTTGGTGACGTCGCACAGTGTAACGTGATAATCATTAAAGACTGACATACAGTCTGCAAATGCTGTAGCCATTTCCTGCAGTCAAATGAATAGTGGCCTCATGGGTGGAATGTTATTAATATTTTTCAGAATTCCATTATTAATAAACTGAAAATCTGGTGTTTCTATGTCGAACGGTTTTGATATATGTCAGTCTTCTATGATGTATTTAAAGTGTAATATTGGGATGCAAACTCAAAACTTGATACATTTCAACTCTATATCTGACATGGTACAGGAGTCTTCTTTTTTAAGCCCATAACAATGTGTGTGAGGTGTATATTTTGGGGCGGCAGGTAGCCTAGTGGTTAGAGCGTTGTGCCAGTAACCGAAAGGTTGCTGGATCAAATCCCCGAGCCGAAACGGTAAATATCTGTCGTTCTGCCCACTGTTCTCCGGTAGGCCATCATTGTAAATAAGAATTTGTTCTTAACTGACTTGCCTTGTAAAATGAAGGTTAAATCATTTAAAAAAAATACTTTGCTGTCAAAGTATTTTTGTTTAAGACTACCAATAAACAGTCTGTGTGACCCTGATTTAGCCCACTCAAGTAAAAGGTTAGTTAAGGCAAAAACGAAAGTAGGGTGGTTGGCTGGGGTGGATGGGTGGGAGTATAACGCGAATGTCTAGCCACCCAAAGGTTGCGTTTTCAAATCTCAGCACGGACAACTCTTGCATTTTAGCTAATTAGCAACTACTTAGTACTTTTTAACTACTTTGCATGTTAGCTAATCCTTCTCCTAACCTTAACCCTTTAATCTAATTCCTAATCCTAACTTTAACCCTAACCTTAACCTTTAGACTAGCTAACATTAGCCACCTAGCTAACCTTAGCCACAACAAATTGCAATTCGTAACATATCATAAGTTTAGCAATTTCGTAACATATCATACAAAATGGATTGTGGACATCTACAAATTAAATCCGGGACACGCTATCATACTAATTAGAGTGTCCCGAATTTACATTTACTGTGTGACGTCTATCCCTGAGTCTAGGTTGCCCCTAGATGTAACAATGTTGTAATTGGAGATAGGACAGGCATACAGTAATACACATTATAGATAGACCTACAGACACTGGTAGGCTGAACATAAACAGTTTATGAGCAAAACATTTGTTGGGAAGATACCTATATTCCAGTGAGTCAGCGTTAATGCAATAATAATGTTGATCTTTATTTGTCAAGTAGAGACAATAAACATGGCTTGCAAATAGTGGCCTGATTTGCCTTTTCAGGCTACACTGATCAAATGCTGTCACCATCTGGAATAAAAATGCAATTATAGTGAAAGCATTTCAGCTCACACAGACACAGTAACAAAAATCCCCAATTTAAGTGTCTTACTACCTCAATATCGCCTGCAGAGGGCACAATGGTATAGCAGCAAAGGTCTAAGGTTCAGGGCTCAGCTATAATTCAACTTTAAAACTGCTCTCTGCAAGGCCCCCTGAGTGTGTACAAGCGCAGCTGTTGGCATAAGATTAGTTCTCATTTTGCAGGTGGCTCCTAAAATCAGAGTGGTCCTGATAAAAGTCCCACCCAACCACTAAATTATGAAACTCTTTAGTACTATCATGGCAGCCATTTGGGTGTGCAGTAAGTGAGTAACTGATTCTCTCTCAGGCATTTGTTTAGCAGGTGTCACGCACAACCAACCAATTCCAAATGGATTCCCCTCTGGCACCAGCATTAAGAGGTAAAGAACGTGCCTTTGTGAATGATTCCTCACAGATGTAATCTCAATAGAAGGTGGTGGGGGAGTCTCCCCTGCAGCACTGATGATGACCCACATTGGTGCCCCAGTGCAGTATTTCCCATGATCGCAGGGCCCTTTGTTTTCAATGGCCGTGAGACAACAGCATATGATAACTATTAACTGTATCCTTAGAGAACCTGAAGCTCCAGGATATTAGACTGTCTGAAGACACAGGGGGACGTAGATGGGGGGATGGTGGAGGGATGTTCGGGAAGTGATGTACAGTGCATTTGGAAAGTATTCAGACCTGTTGACTTTTTTTCCACATTTTGTTACGTTACAGCCTTATTCTAAAATTGATTAAATTGTAAATAAGGTATTTCTGTTTTTATTTTTTATAAATTAGCTAAAATGTCTAAAAACCTGTTTTCAATTTGTCATTATGGGGTACTGTGTGTAGACTGATGAGGAAAATACATTATTTAATACATTTTAGAATGGCTATAACGTAACAAAATGTGGAAAAGGGGAAGTGGTCTGAATACTTTCCGAATGCACTGTAGTGGTGGTGGTGGTCGTTGGCAGGGATCAAACAGAAAGTGTAAAATAGAAAGGATAAAGCAAGCTCTGCCAGCATGTGCCCTATCAGACCCAGATGTGTGCTCTACCACATCAGTGGAAGCCTATCAGTGGCTAACAGGTCCGTTCAAAAACAAAAAAACAATAGCCTACAGCCCAATCGCCTGGTGGCAAGGTACACTGTTGGTGATGTCATACTAGTGTAATCAGTAAATGGGTGAATGCGTCGATACACACTGCTTTCACCAGAGTCATGTATACAATGCCTTCGAAAAGTATTCAGACCCCTTGACTTTTTCCAAATTTTGTTACGTTACTGCCTTATTCTAAAAAATATTAAATCGTTTTTTCCCCTCATCAATCTACACATGATACCCCATAATGACAAAGCAAAAACTGGTTTTTAGAAATTTTAGCAAATTTATAATAAATACAAAACTGAAATATGACATTTACCTAAGTATTCAAACCCTTTACTCAGTACTTTGTTGAAGCACCTTTGGCAGCGATTACAGCATAGAGTGTTCTTGGGTATGATGCTACAAGTTTGACACACCAGTATTTGGGGAGTTTCTCCCATTCTTCTCTGCAGATCCTCTCAAGCTCTGCCATGTTAGATGGGCAGCGTCGCTACACAGCTATTTATAGGTCTCTCCAGAGATGTTCGATCATGTTCAAGTCCGGGCTCTGACTGGGCCACTCAAGGACATTCAGAGATTTGTCCCGAAGCCACTCCTGCATTGTCTTGGTTGTGTGCTTAGGATCGTTGTTCTATTGGAAGGTGAACCTTCGCCCCAGTCTGAGGTCCTGAGTGCTCTGGAGCAGGTTTTCATCAAGGAGCTCTCTGTACTTTGCTCTGTTCATCTTTGCCTCGATCCTGACTTGTCTCCTAGTCCCTGCCGCTGAAAAACATCCCCAAAGCATGATGCTGCCACCACCATGCTTCACTGTGGAGATGGAGCCTGGTTTCCTCCGGAAGTGACGCTTGGCATTCAGGCTAAAGAGTTCAATCTTGGTTTCATCAGACCAGAGAGACTTTAGGTGCCTTTTGGCAAACTCCAAGCGGGCTGTCATGTGCCTTTTACTGAGGAGTGGCTTCCGTCTGGCCACTCTACCAAGGCCTGATTGGTGAAGTGCTGCACAGATGGTTGTCCTTCTGGAAGTTTCTCCCATTTCCACAGAGGAACTCTAGAGCTCTGTCAGAGTGACCATCGGGTTCTTGGTCACCTCCCTGACCAAGGCCCTTCTCCCCCGATTGCTCAGTTTGGCTGGTCTGCCAGCTCTAGGAAGAGTCTTGGTGGTTCCAAACTTCTTCCATTTAAGAATGACAAGAGGCCTTTGTGTTCTTGGGGACCTTCAATGCTGCAGACATTTTTTGGTACCCTTTCCCAGATCTGTGTCTTGACACAATCCTGTCTCGGAGCTCTACAGACAATTCCTTCGACCTCATGAATTGGTTTTGCTCTGACATGCACTGTCAACTGTGGGACCTTATATAGACAGCTGTGTGCTTTTGCAAATCATGTCCAATCAATTGAATTTACCAGAGGTGGACTCCCATCAAGTTGCAGAAACATCTCAAGGATGATCAATGGAAACAGGATGCACCTGAGCTCAATTTCAAGTCTCATAGCAAAGGGTCTGAATACTCATGTAAATAAGGTATTTTGTTTTTTTATATATTGGCAACAAAATAAAAAACACTTTTCGCTTTGTCATTATGGGGTATTGTCTGTAGATTGTATTTTTATTTATTTAATCCATTTTAGAATAAGGCTGTAACGTAATAAAATGTGGAAAAAGTCAAGGGGTCTGAATACTTTCCAAAGGCACTATACATATGTACTGTATATGGCTCTGCCCTTCACCAGTGATGGAGTGCCAGTCACACAGTGTGTCATACCCTGGGTAGTGGGTGAGGGGAGCAAGGAGAGGGAGGTGAGGTGGTATTTTTGAGACTTGGGAGTGGATAAGAGGCTCTGGGGGGGTTAAAGTGAAATGATACCTTACCCATAATCCTTCCTAACTCACAGTGTGCTTGTTGATGTTGCTTATAGAGAGGTAAATTCAGGTGTGAGCTCTATCCTGAAAAGATAAAGGCAGGGTGAAAGCTGTTATGTTCAGCAGCACAGAACTCTACACAATTCCACAGCTTGGAAACAGACAACTTAACCACAGCTTTGTCCCCAACTTTGGCACTTATGGCAATGCAAATAGCTTTCACATGCTTACATCTTTTCCACACAAAACCTAGTGCCAAAAGGAAAACATTGCACTGAGCTTTATGAAATCAAGTTTAGGCCAAAATTGTGGTTGAGTTTAATTCAGGCCCAACGGTTGGTGTGGTGAGCAAGTACATCCTGTGCTCGTGTGTAAACACATAAGTGAAAGGCACAGGGTACAAGGCACAGGGATGTAGTAACATATAGCTGGGTTTGGGGCTGGAATGGGACTATAGTTAATCGTATAAAGATGTATTAATACATCGTTGGTCATTTAAAACCATGAGTCAATGCTCAGGCTTCAAACAACAGTGGAAGCATATTCCCCAAAAAAGACAAAGAAAAACATTCCTGAAACTCAGAGCCCACATGCCTTTCCTCCCTTCCTCCTATCGCAGCTCGCAACTCCATGGGAACATAACAAACCAACAGAGCAAAGCTTGGCAGATATTTTAAGACCTTGATTCAATTCCTGTGTTAGAAGGCACAAGCCACCAATCACATGGCGTTTAAGACATCCACTCTCCCCCCCCCCCCCCCAAAACGGTAAGTGTTGCTATTAATCCATGCTATTGCCTTTTTGTCACACCCCTAAACAGAGTCCACATCCGCTCCCTGCACGCTCACTCACTAAGTCATTCCAACCCCCAGCAAGCATTGGGCCCCAGGCTCACTGCACTGCTCCACTAGCAGAGAACAGGACTGGCTAAACCAAAAGATAGGAGGCATCTTGAGGTGTTACATCACATAACGCCTCCCTCCCTCTGCTTATGCAAGTTCAAGCCCTAGGATGTGAGAGAGAGAAAGAGAGAGAGGCTGTTCGCTCCATATGCCGGCCTCCCACCACAAGCTCACCACAGTCTGTAGGAAGATGTTTAGCATTACAAACTAAGAGTAACCTTTAGGCTTCAAAACAAGCAGTATTTGTTGTTGTTTTTGTCTCCTTCCTTAAGTGCCCTTCAATTTTCTTCATTGAAGTTCACTAATCTTATTTTACAATCTGGTGACCTATAAAGATACAGAACATCCCACCGCACACACTGGTTGAATCAACGTTGTTTCCACGTTATTTCAATGAAATGACGTTGAACCAATGTGGAATAGACGTTGAATTGACGTCTGTGACCAGTGGGATGTCTCAAGTCTACATTTCTTTTGAGGGAGTTAGTAGCTACAGGTACAAAGTCTGGAACGTCCCTCACTGCTTTGGTGGGTTATTGGTTTAACTGTCCACTCTGTGACCAACCCCCTCCTATCTGCAGAGGAGATGTTGTCATAGCACCTAAATGCCAGGTCAACACACAAGGACAGGATAGGGGAGGGAGGAAGAGGGGGAGAAGGTGGTTGCATTGGCGTGCAGTAGGAGGATAGGTTAAACTAGTCATGCCAGGAGAAGGGGGGCAGTAGGGAGAGAGAGGGGGGCACTCACCTCTGCTCCTCCTCCATCTCCTCCTTGGTCATCAGCTTCTCCAACTTGCTAATCTTCATTCCTGGGGTAAAGTGCACCTCCTCAGCTGATGCCACGTCAAAGAAAACAGGAGGGACCATGGTCAACACACTTACACATCATTCATACATACAGTACACACACGTGCATGTTCACACAAACGAACGCACGCATACACACACACACACAGAGATAAATGTTTGGAGGATTTCTAAGACCTCTGGGACCTCTGTGGCTGTTAGTTACAGTCCTGTTGTTGCTACAGTATATCAGGATTACAGGAAGGACACACAGTAGTAGTGTGCAGTCAAAACGGAGCCAAGAGTGACCATTTGGCTGTAATTAAATTCAGAGTCAGATGGCTGATTCACTTTTATGTGTGCCAACGTCACTGATTCAATTTACAGTACACAGACTGACATTACAACCCTGTGCTATTGGTGGAACCAGACCCCAACAGTCCCGTGTCTTAGTGAGGCAGTTTGTCTCTCATTTAGAGGAATACACTTTACTGATACAGACAGTGGTACAAACCAGGCCATATCCTATAGACAGGTCTGATAGTGAAAGAGACACTGATCAGTTTTTCAAGGAGTCCATTCTACCGAGAAGATACAAGCTCAATAATTAGATGTAATGTGGTGTTTCATGTAACACCTGAAAGGGTACATAGAGATCTTAAACATGATCATAGGATGACAAGAGTTAAGACCTCACATAGTTACAGCTCCATGGAACTGCATTACGGTGAACTAATGTTCATTTTCTGTCCTTAGGTAACTGTCAACTTCAAATGACGCAATAAATACACTGAGTATACAAAACATTAAGAATGCCTGCTCTTTCCATTTCAGACTGACCAAGTGAATCCAGATGCAAGGTATGATCCCTTATTGATGTCACTTCTTAAATCCACTTCAATCAGCGTAGGTGAAGGGGAGGAGACAGTTTAAAGAAGGATTTTTAAGCCTTGAGACAATTGAGACATGGATTGTGTATGTGTGAAATTCAGAGGTCGAATGGGCAAAACAAAATATTTAAGTGCCTTTGAACAGGGTATGGTAGTAGTTGCAAAGCACACCGGTTTGGGTGTGTCAAGCACTGCAACACTGCTGGGTTTTTCACGCTCAACAGTTTCCTGTGTGTATCAAGAATGGTCCACCACCCAAAGGACATCCAGCCAACTGGACACAACTGTTGGAAGCATTGGAGTCAACATGGACCAGCATCTCTGTGGAAAGCTTTCGGCACCTTGTAGAGTCAATGCACTGACAAATTGAGGCTGTTCTGAAAACAAAAGGGCTGGGGTGAAACTCAATATTAGGAAGGTGTTCCTAATGTTTGGTATACTCAATGTACATTCCTTGCTAACCAGTTTGTTCTAAAAACCAAACTCCCCTACAGCAATCATCCATCCATGTCACTTAATGAAACTCATGTTTCACTGTCAATCAACATTTAACTGTTGGTGAGGTGGAGACATGAGATCAAATTTGGCCTTAAAGTCCACATTTTTCCCCTTTACCATCTCAACATGCAAAAAGACAGCTTTACTATATGTTTTGTCCTGGAAACGAGTTATCTGCCCTGCACACACGTACAGTGATGATTGCCCGCTAGCAGCAGCAGTGGCCAGTATGCTATTCAGTGAGGATATACTGTAAGGCAAGGTTCCCCAACTGGTGGCCCTCTGGCAGAATTTGGCCCACAGGTGATTTTATTTGGCCACCCAAGTTTGAGCAAAAAAATAAAAAAATGTATATTTAATTTTTTATTGTTGGACTTACAAAAATGTAAAAACAACAGCAAATCAGTTCCAGGTTATTTTAATTTTGAAAATCTGTTCCAAAGAATTGCCACGCATAATAGAGAGATATACAGTTATGTGATCGTATACTATGTTATTATGTTTTAGTCAAATATGATACAGTATTCGTTTGGGCTTTTTGCGGTCAATTTGCAGTCTACAAATAACAAAAGGAGGCGTCCAACCGAAACCTAGTCAGATATATATGTGACAGTATAAAAGGCCATGTAGGCACAAAGCTCTTGTGTTTGTGTGGCTGTGTGGTTGTATTGTACAGTATTCCAGGGAGGCCTGACCTCTCACCTGGAAACACTTACTGTAATCTGCGACAATGAGACCTGCCTCAATGGAGACCTGGGGCCTCGAGGGATCAGAAAAGACCTGACTGAAAGACAAAATGGTGGCTGGTTTGAATGCACAACTCAGTTCCAGTGAAAGGAGGGCAAGTCTCAAGACTGTAAGGGGATGTGTCAGTGACGGATCTACCCCCGCAGAGTATACTCAAGCCAGTGTATCTGCTAGCCACTCCAGATCCAGTTTAAATGAGGATTTGCTGGGTATGCAGTGATGTGCATCCGGTTAATGCTGGCTAATGCATTAGGGCCCTTTGAGGTTGGTTTGATGCAGTTAGTCACTGCTAAAGTCAATCCATTCAGGGAGTCAAACTTGATCTGCTTTCGGACGACTGACAGCTGACAATTAGCGAACACCAAAAAACTATTAAAACATACTACCGATGCTCTCAAGGTCCTCTGGCTCTGGCACGAAGATGGGCTCAGGGATGGGTTCCCTCGCTGGCTTGGGGTTGGGTTCCCTCGCTGGCTCAGGGGTGGGCTCTCTGACTGGGACCTCCTTCACCACAGATACAGGTTCAGGTTCGGCGATGAGCTCAAGGATGGGCTCCTCAACAACGACTGGGGTGGGCTCTGGTTCAGGGATGGGCTCAGGCACGGGTTCTGGCTCAACCACGGGCTCTGGCACGGGCTCTGGCACAGCCTGCAAGGACAAAGTGTATAACAGATATAATTTACTGTACACCTGAAATGCTGTTTAAAACAATGGAATTGTGATTAATATTGAGCAAAACAAATCTGACCACGAACATGACTTTGTTTTCCAATGGCCTTCAATGGTCAGTGTAGCGGCTAATGGAGGTTAATAGGGAATTGTGTTGTATTCCCAACCTCGCAGTCCTAGGTTCTAAATATAGCAGAGCTTTAGGCTAGACTTGTTTCTATAGTACCTGAGACAATTACATTAGTGAAACCAACTGCTCACGGTAATAACAATAAGAACTGATGAGTGTTGTTTGTCATGCATAGCCTCCTGGGGAATATAAGACAGAGATGACTGAGCCCAGTGATTGTATATGAGAACTCATCAGCTCAACCAGTACTGACTTTGGGAAACTGCCAAGAATAGAACCACTGAACAGAACTCATGCAAAAATACAGAGGGAGTGTCTGTCAAATTGTCACTAAAGACAGCAATAGGACACCCCCATTGTATCCAAATTGCCCCAGTCTATAAGGAGTAGGTCTATGGTGGGGAAATATATCCATATACTTAAACAGTATCGCATCCCACATTCTATAAAAAGTAGAAAAGGTAAGAAAAATATTAAAACACAAACTGCAGAAATTACAGGAAACACTAAGAAACTTAGAACGAACTCATAGTCAATACAAAGACCCTCTTATATTACGAGAGATTCAAAAGGTAAAACAGGAAATTGACTAGATTTATAGAGAAGAAGTAGAGAAAAAGCTCAGGTTCCTGAAACAACGATATTATGAAGCAGGCTCAAAGGCAACCAAATTACTAGCCTGGAGACTGAGGAAACAACAAGCACAGAATACCATTTTCATAATAAAAGACCCCAAAACAAAGAAGATCACATGCAAATTAGATGAAATAGAGAATGCATTTGAATCATATTACACAAATCAGTACAAGCAACCAGAGAAGGCAGATGCACAGACAATAGAGCATTTTTTTAACTCACTTGATCTCCCCTCAACTGGGACAGAGCAAAATGATAGACTAACTTCAGAAATATCCACCGAAGAAATTAATTAAGCAATATCTCAACTAAAAGTAAACAAGTCTCCAGGCACTGATGGCTTCCCTTCAGAATGGTTCAAGACCTTCAGAGAACAACTAACACCTCTACTTAAGGCCTGTTTTAACTGGACTCTGCGGGAGGGGGGTCTCCCACCGTCATGGAGAGAGGCCATCATATCTGTAATCCCAAAAGAGGGTAAAGCTAAGAAGGAATGCAGTTCATATAGAGCTATCGCAATTCTTAACACGGATTATAAACTATATGCATCAATAATAGCCAAAAGAATGGAGAACATAATCCCAGAATTGATTGACGGAGATCAAACTGGTTTCATACAAAATAGGCAGACACAGGACAATAGAAGAACACTACATGTCATGGACCACATTACTCAGAATAAGACAAGTGCAATATTAATCAGTCTAGATGCAGAAAAAGCATTTGATTCAGTGGGATGGGATTACCTATTCCAAGTTATGGAAAGATTTGGTTTCAAAAAAGAAGTGATACAGTGCATCAAAACACTGTATTCATGTCCGACCGCTAGAATAAAGATAAATGGAGATTTGTCACGAACGACAAAATTAGAGCGAGAGGCAAGACAAGGCTGTAATATTTCACCCACGCTCTTCTCCTTGTACCTCGAACCATTAGCACAGGCAATAAGACAGGACCCAACCTTTGAGGGAATAACAATAAGAGGCAGTGAACATAAGATATGCATGTATGCTGATGACGTTCTGTTATTCCTTAAAGACCCAGGCTCAAGTGTACCTAGATTGATGCATGTTTTACAAACATTTGGAACATATTCAGGGTATGTGCTTAACGTACACAAGACCCAAGCCCTAGTATATAATTATACCCCACAGGAAGAGCTGAAGAGTAGGTATAACTTCCACTGGACTTCTTCATCCATTAAATATCTTGGAGTATACAGTGGGGGAAAAAAGTATTTGATCCCCTGCTGATTTTGTACGTTTGCCCACTTACAAAGAAATTATCAGTCTATAATTTTAATGGTAGGTTTATTTGAACAGTGAGAGACAGAATAACAACAAAAAAATCCAGAAAACGCATGTCAAATTTTATAAAATTATTTGCATTTTAATGAGGGAAATAAGTATTTGACCCCTCTGCAAAACATGACTTAATACTTGGTGGCAAAACCCTTGTTGGCAATCACAGAGGTCAGACGTTTCTTGTAGTTGGCCACCAGGTTTGCACACATCTCAGGAGGGATTTTGTCCCACTCCTCTTTGCAGATCTTCTCCAAGTCATTAAGGTTTTGAGGCTGACGTTTGGCAACTCGAACCTTCAGCTCCCTCCACAGATTTTCTATGGGATTAAGGTCTGGGGACTGGCTAGGCCACTCCAGGACCTTAATGTGCTTCTTCTTGAGCCACTCCTTTGTTGCCTTGGCCGTGTGTTTTGGGTCATTGTCATGCTGGAATACCCATCCACGACCCATTTTCAATGCCCTGGCTGAGGGAAGGATGTTCTCACCCAAGATTTGATGGTATATGGCCCCGTCCATCGTCCCTTTGATGCGGTGAAGTTGTCCTGTCCCCTTAGCAGGAAAAACACCCCCAAAGCATAATGTATCCACCTCCATGTTTGACGGTGGAGATGGTGTTCTTGGGGTCATAGGCAGCATTCCTCCTCCAAACACGGCGAGTTGAGTTGATGCCAAAGAGCTCCATTTTGGTCTCATCTGACCACAACACTTTCACCCAGTTGTCCTCTGAATCATTCAGATGTTCATTGGCAAACTTCAGACGGGCATGTATATGTATTCTTGAGCAGGTGGACCTTGCGGGCGCTGCAGGATTTCAGTCCTTCACGGCGTAGTGTGTTACCAATTGTTTTCTTGGTGACTATGGTCCCAGCTGCCTTGAGATCATTGACAAGATCCTCCCATGTAGTTCTGTGCTGATTCCTCACCGTTCTCATGATCATTGCAACCCCACGAGGTGAGATCTTGCATGGAGCCCCAGGCCGAGGGATATTGACAGTTCTTTTGTGTTTCTTCCATTTGCGAATAATCACACCAAATGTTGTCAACTTCTCACCAAGCTGCTTGGTGATGGTCTTGAAGCCCATTACAGCCTTGTATAGGTCTACAATCTGGTCCCTGACATCCTTGGAGAGCTCTTTAGTCTTGGCCATGGTGGAGAGTTTGGAATCTGATTGATTGCTTCTGTGGACAGGTGTCTTTTTTACAGGTAACAAGCTGCGGTTAGGAGCACTCCATTTAAGAGTGTGCTCCTAATCTCAGCTCGTTACCTGTATAAAAGACACCTGGGAGCCAGAAATCTTTCTGAGAGGGGGTCAAATACTTATTTCCCTCATTAAAATGCAAATCAATTTATAACATTTTTGACATGCGTTTTTCTGGATATTTTTGTTGTTATTCTGTCTCTCACTGTTCAAATAAACCTACCATTAAAACTATAGACTGATCCTTTCTTTATCAATGGGCAAACGTACAAAATCAGCAGGGGATCAAATACTTTTTCCCCCCACTGTATCTACCAAAAGATACACCCAAATTTTATAGCATGAATTACGATCACATCAACAAGAATATAAATGATGACCTAGACAGGTGGAATTCACTTCCCTTAGATCTTAGTAGTAGAATTGAAACAATCAAAATGAACATCCTGCCGAGGTTACTGTATTTATTCCAATCACAGCCCATAGAAATCCCACCTAAATAGTTTAGAGAATGGGATAAACGGATATCAAGGTTTATCTGGAACAGTAAGAGACCAAGAATTAGATATACAACATTACAATTACCAAACAACTGTGGGGGTATGGCCTTATCATACCTAAAAGATTATTATGTGTCAGCCCAATTGAGACCTCTGGTGTGTTGGTGCAATTCAGAATACGAATCCAAATGGAAAGACATTGGGACTACTTTAACAGAGACACCCATACAGTCAGTTTTGGGAAATACGGACATGGTAATAGAAATATACAGTAGACAAAATCAGTGGATTCATTTCTCTCTGGAGACATGGTTTAGGGTAGTTAAGCAAAATAAATTAGACAGAGAGATCAAACTGCTGAGTTGGCCAGCATACGACCCCAGCTTCATCCCTGCAACTCAGGACAGCAGATTTAAACAATGGACGCAGAAAGGCATCACATCATTCAGTACAATTATAAGGAATGGGGACCTAGATAACTTCCAGGACCTAAGTAAAAAACATGGCTTGGATAAACAAGATTTTTACAGATACCTACAAGTTCGACACTATTTCTGAAGGAAGATAAAAGTGACTGACACTCGAGCACCTCCAAAATTAATCCAAGTATTCACTAATGCATACAACTTGGGGAGTAACAAAAAAAACGGTCACATCTCTACTTGGGTATTCAATCCTCAAAGAAACATTCTACAAACTATATTAAAAAGAAATGAGAGGAGGAACTTAACATTGAAATAACTGATGAAACATGGTTGAACATATTAGAGTCTCAACAAAGCTCCACCAGCTCAAGGTCATGGAGAGAATTCTGTTGGAAGAATGTTGTACGTTTCTTCATAACACCTAAACTGAAATCAAAACAGACTGGCTCCCTACATCCTTGTTGGAGATTGCAGCCTATCGAGGGTGGATCACTCTCATATCTTTTGGACTTGCCCCGCAATCTAAACCTACTGGGGAGAAATAAGATCTAACATTGGAAAAATAATGGGATTTGACATAGAACAAACATTAATTCCTTTGTACTTGGGTGAAATACCTGATAACTTACACAATAGAGAAAAGTACCTCTTGAAGGTCCTACTGGCAGCCAGTAAAAAGGCTGTCACTAGGAAATGGCTACAAAAAGACCCTCCCACAGTGACACAATGGATAGACATTGTAAAAGAAATACACCACATGGAGTGTATGACCTTTGCTTTAAGAACACAAGAGGAGAGAGGTCAGGAATACTGGGAAGAATGGGTTTCGTACTTGGAAAAGGTCTAATTCAAAGATGTCAATGTAACTAATATGATGAAGGTATGACGTGCACTATAACTGCCAGATCTTTTTTGTTGTTCTTTTATTTGTACTTTCTTTGTACTTTCTTTGTGTTCCTACAATAAAAACAAAGTATATAAAAAAAAAAGTAGAAACGCTTTTTTCTGCTCTGAAATTGGTGCTGGAGGGACATAACCCAGAATATCATCCTTCACATGCTGAAATGTAAAACCTGCATATTTTGTGCAAACCTCTACAAATTGCTGACTCAACTGCTGAGCCCTGTGGACATGATAACCTCATGACACATTGTAATGGTTCTTCTATGAGTGACAGCTGTCATTTGCAGCTCTCTCTCAGGTTCTTGTTTAGTGGCTGTGTCCTCTCTGTATGCCGCCTGCCAATGACACAGGCACAAATAAACCCCCCTTCAATCCATCTCCTTCCCTCCCTCTCCAGAACTTTCCCTAGCCCTGACAGAACTGGATTTGCAGGAACGCACACACATACACATGCACACAATGCACCAAAAATATATTTTAATGCTTTTGGTGTCTGATACTTGGGAGAACTAATCTCACAGTGAGGACACAGAGAGACAGCGAGGTCACATATGGGGACACAGTGTGCTCAGGGCTTGAGGCCTCCTGTCATCTCTGATCAGAGTAACAATGGCTAAAGCCTAGAAATAAGAGTATAAGTAGGGTGCTCATTTACAGTAAAGTCCAGCTCTAAAGTAGTTTTAAATTCTCCAAATGTAGGAGACCAAAGTGAAGGAAAGAAGCTGAAGGTGATTTAATCAAAATATTAAATGTTTTGTTGACATTTCTGCCTGTGGCTGTTCATATTTGTGTCTATATAAATTGGCCACATGACTATAAAGTGTATATTAAATTTAGCAGAGGAAGCTCATGGCCACCTGTGTCACAACCCTACCCCTCCTCTTGGAGCAGACTTTATGACGATGGACATGTTGACTAACCCACCACAGTAACAAATGGTAGTAGACAGAGCAGGCCAGGGGCATGGATTCTACCAGGCCCAACTGTGTCTCATAGCCTAACCCCTGAGCAGCCCTCTTTAGACTACTCACACCCAACCACTGGAATGGAATCCATTTAGCAGACCTACCCACCAACAGCCTCTTCCCCTCTGCCACTGAATTCCTCAGCTATTAAACACCAAAATACTCCATGCATAGGACCCAACTCACACATTCACAAAAGCTATCTTATTCAGGGTCATAATAGGGCTGAATGTAGGTCTATAGAATCCCTTTAGAGCAATGGTATTCAAACCTTTTCAGCGGGGACCACATTTTTTGGCCCAGAATTTCTCGCGACCCCACCTTACCACAAATCTAATGACACAATCTTAAAATCATTAAATGTAGATTTTATATCAACAAATAAACTTCCATTCATTGCATTTTGATCTCTTATCAAAATGAAAATAAACCAATAAATACATTTCCACAAAAACCCCACTGTAGTTCCCCTGACCTTGAATACCACTGCTTTAGAATGAGATGATGCATTGCTCACATTTTGTAAGTCTAAGATTCAACATCCTCACCAATACTACATTTTTACATCTCCTAATTTGGTCAGAGAGCTCTCTCTAGTAGAAGTGTATGAGGTCATTATTCCATTCTGCATCAGTCATCATCTCTTAGGCTCCTCAAGTAACTTTCATTTTTCTAACGGTGTCTGTACCACCCAGAAACCAAACGTAGTCCAAGAGCTGTAGGATGGCTTGTAGAGGATTTAGAGCCCTGTTACAACTGCTTGTCCAATTAACCCCTCACTCAGCTCATATAGTGACATTGACCTCTGACCTCATGCTGTAAATGTGGCATCCACTGACATGCACTCAGCCATTTTGGGTCAGTACACTCTTAGAAAAAAGGGTTCCAAAAGGGTTCTTCGGCTGTCCCCATAGGAGAACCCTTTTTGGTTCCAGGTAGAACCTTTTCTTCTTAGCGTTTATGGGCCATGACCTCACAGCATGAGCACATCAAATCAAATTGTATTTGTCACATGCTTCGCAAACAACAGGTGTAGACTAACAGTGAAAATCTTACTTAGAAATGGTGACACAAGGAATAAAATACACAGTTGATAACAATAATGAGTAACAATAACATGGCTATATACAGGGAGTACCAGTACCGAGTCGATGTGCAGAGGTATGAGGTAATTGAGGCAGCTATGTTCATATAGATAGAGGTTCAGTGACTAAGCAACAGGGTAGATAGACAGTAGCAGCAGTGTATGTGGTAAGTGTGAAAGTGTGTGTGTGTGTGTGTGTGTGTGTGTGTGTGTGTGTGTGTGTGTGTGTGTGTGTGTGTGTGTGTGTGTGTGTGTGTGGCCTCAGTATGCATGTGTGCACGTGTTATGTTTGGGTGGGCGTATGTAGTGTGTATGTGTGTGTGCGGTGTCAGTGTGTGTGTGTATGGGTGGAGTCCAGTGCGTGCATAGAGCCAGTGCATTTGATTAGCTATTCAGCAGTCTTGTTTAGCAGTCTTATGGCTTAGAGGTATAAGCTCTTCAGGGTCCCTTTTCTTCCAGACTTGGTGAACTGGTACCGCTTGCTGTGTGGTAGCAGACAGAACAGTCTATGGCTTGGGTGACTGGAGTCTTTGACAATTTTATGGGCCTTCCTCTGACACCACCTGGTATAGAGGTCCTGGATGGCGGGGAGCTTGGCCCCAGTGATGTACTGGGCCATACTCACCACCTTGCAGTTTTCGTACCAAGCGGTGATGCAGCCAGTCAAGATGCTCTCAATGGTGCAGTTGTAGAACTTTTTGAGGATCCGAGGGTCCATGTCAAATCTTTTCAGCCTCCTGAGGCGCATGCTCTGAGTACTCGTTCTGGTATTTCGTCTGGCCCATCGGCCTTGTAAATGTTATCCTGTTTAATGGTCTTACATCGTCTACGGAGAGCGAGATCACACAGTTGTCCGGTACAGCTGATGCTCTCATGCATGGTTCAGTGTTGCTTTCCTCGAAGTGAGAATAGAAGGCATTTAAGCTTGTCTGGTAGGCTTGCGTCGCTGGGCAGCTCACAGCTGAGTTTCCCTTTGTAATCTGTAATAGTTGGCAAGCCCTGCCACATCCATTGAGCGTCAGAGTCGGCGTAGTAGTATTTGATCTTAGTCCTGTATTGATGCTTTGCCTGTTTGATGGCTCATCGGAGGTCGTAGCGGGATTTCCTATGTGTCCAGATTAGTGTTCCGCTCCTTGAAAGCGGCAGCTCTACCCTTAGCTCAGTGCGGATGTTGCCTGTAATCCATGGCTTCTGTTTGGGGTATGCACATACGATCACTGTGGGGACGAAGCCGTCGATGCACTTATTATGAAGCCAGTGACTCATGTTGTAAACTTCTCAATGCCATCGGATGAATCCTGGAATATATTCCAGTATGTGCTAGCAAAACAGTCCTGTAGCTTAGCATCTGCTTCATCGGACCACCTTCGTATTGAGCGCGTCACTAGTACTTGCTATTTTAGTTTTTGTTTCTAAGCAGGAGGATAGAGTCATGATCTGATTTGCCAAAGGGAGGGTGAGGGAGGGCCTTGTATGTGTTTCTGATCAAGAGGTTTGCCGCCTCTAGTTGCACAGGTGACATGCAAAAAAATAAAAATTAAATGGATTTCAGTTTCCCTACATTAAAATCACCGGCCACGAGAAACGCCGACCTCTGGATGTGCATTTTCTTGTTTGTTTATGGCCCTATACAGCTCGGTGAGTGTGGTCTTACTGCCAGCATCGGTTTGTGGTGGTAAATAGACAGCTGCATAGCTGTGTACACCTGATACCTGGCATCTGCAACATTGACAGTGGTCCGTGCATAGGAGGCAGAAGAGAATGATACCTCTCTGCAATTGGATACTGAATAACGTGGCTACCTTCATAGCAATAATAAACAGAAGAGTGATAAACTGCATTGGTCTCACTGGAGAACCTCTTAAGAGTTGTTGGGGTAGGGCCCTTGGCCCGCCAAGTGAAATTCTAGCTGCCCCAGGGAACTTATAGTGCTACCGCGCCCCTTGAGTGGGTGGTGGGCAAGGGTGGTGTTGATACTACACCTCTGATGTAGCGGGATGAACTTTGTGTATTTACTGTCCACATCAAGACTGCAGCAGCTGAGAATTCAGCTGAAGCCCCTTGGGTGTATTGTACCCGCTCCTTTACATTGTCCATGCCAGTTCTCTTCTCTTCCTCCATTGATATGACCAGGGGGTACCAGGCTGTTTGTGTCATGTTGTTGCAGTCCATCAGACAATCCCCTGAAAAGAGGCTCAGGGCAATGGGCCAAGGCATCTGGGGTGGAATAGTGTCCTGTTGTCTCAGCAACCTCCCACCCCTGCTCTGTGTCTCTGCGTACACACAGACACATTGTTCCCCCAAAGCCACTGCCTTATCGGTGGCTGATATTACCAATGAATGAAACAACGACAGACATACCTCGACAGTGTGTGGAGCTATACAGCGAGGAACATTCGGTGGGGTAGCATGAAGCCAATTAGTGTTCAGAACTCTCAAGTGCAGAGCTAGCCATAGGGTGTTGCTAATAGAGGTGTTGTTAACAGGCACAAACACACACAGCTTTGTGTCCTGGCAGTCAATGGTCACAGTGTGCTGTGGAGGCCTGCAGGAATGAGATCCTACACCATTGTGCCATCGATGACATCACCACTGGACTGGAGACCAGGGGTGAGGTTTCATTTCAGCATGTCATTGGCTCTGAATTGAGTCCAAATGTTGATTCTCACGAATAATGATTGACTTGGAATATGTTTGATTATTACTAAAATTATACAATAGTTTTGCCCTTGTTATGTTATCCGAAACAGCTGACTTTTATTAAGTAAGAACATCCTCAATGATTCAGGCCACATGACGGCAATCAAAAGAGTGAATCACATGATACAGTTTATCTGTTGTTTTGGCAGAACAATACACAGATCCAGAGCAGCAACACTTCTATAGGAAACAGCTCAACCCACCATGACTTCCTCCATACATACCAACACTGTATAGAAAGCATGTACTGTACTGTTTAGACATACAGTATACAGCACTGCAGTTGACGGTAGCTTTTAAGAGGAACTACCTGCCAAGAGGCCTGTGCAGGCCTGGCCAATGAACTTACAAAGAGCTGCTGTTTCTTAGCTTTTCACTGGGGGATTGGCTAACCTTTTAAGAATGGAAATTACTCCCTCATGCTTCCTCTCTCCCCCTCTCACTCCGGCACTGGGCAGACCTCCTCCATTCCTCTGTGTTGACTTGTCTAGTGCACAGCGCAGGGCCCAACATGGCCAGAAAAGACACCAGAGTTTCAGCTCTATGGTGAGTCAAGCTGGGGAGAGAGGGAGTCAGTGCCCACTACAGTGTCAGTGCCAACTGCCAACTTCTTGTCATGGGCCAATGCCCGTGTTACAGAGGGGAATTAGTGGTTGTAATGTGATGTGAAGCCATGGCATTGTCTTCTCATGGGGATGGGTGCCTGCCTGGATCTGGGTCTGAAGTCCAGCTGGGAAAGGGAAGGACAACAGGGACCAGAGCAGACTGTAGCTCCAGCGTGCATGCAGAGGTAGGTAGGCAGAGAAACGAGGGGAAATACCAAGAGAGGTAGGTCAGCGGAGAGCTTGACCAATGAGTAAGCAGCCCTGCAGATTCCATCACAGGCTACTGTTAGGAGTCTGACGAACACACAAGAGAGCAGAGAGCTGAGGACTGTTCTGAGAAACACTCCCTAGTCTCCTCTTGTAGTCTGTGTACTATACACATAACTCCCACTGTGTACTGTCTTAAGATAACTCAGATTTACTTATGAACTACCCTCATGGGACAACTGACAAACATTGGATTTACCCAATGAGCACTCAAAGGGTACCATACATTGGCCCTTATATACTAAGAATGTTTTGCCTGTATAAAAACACGTTAACAGCCTTCGACAGGCAGCAAACTACTTCCGGATAACAGTGTCCTCCATGTTGCATCTGACAAAAGAACAGCTGGCTCCAGCTGTTGCCTGTGTGTATCTTTGCCTCCTCAGCGTGAGCAGTGAGTTAGCTAGCAGGCCCAGACACATTCCCATGTATAGTGTGTTTCAACACGATGGAAGAGGTTAGAATGGAAGGTGCAGAGAGGTGCAAACAATTTCTTGAGTGTTTTACATATATAAATAAAGCAAAAAAGTCACACTTGTGAAAAGACACAATCAACATTTGTGTTGTTCCTCCCTGATACAGTAATTCATGGAAGATGTATCGCTAAAAGAGGTGAGCAAATACAACACTTGATTAACATGGTTACATTCAAGCCTGAGGCATAGAACGCTAGCTTAACTCTTTCTGACGGTACAACAAGAAAGGATGGGTATGGGGGCAGGGTGTGGAGTGTCGCAGCCATTGGAACATGTAAAACAAGAATGCTGTTTTACATCAATCTCAGCCAGAAGCATACGACAGTATCTTTGCTACTGTAACAGTATAGCTTCCATCCCTCTCCTCGCCCCTACCTGGGCTCGAACCAGGGACCCTCTGCACACATCAACAACTGACTCCCACGAAGCATCGTTACCCATTGCGCCACAAAAGCCGCAGCCCTTGCAGGGCAAGGGGAACAACTATTTCAAGGTCTCAGAGCGAGTGATGTCACCGATTGAAACACTATTAGCGTGCACCCCGCTAACTAGCTAGCCATTTCACATTGGTTACACTACCTTAAGGCCAACCCTGACACATACGCACATCTATAGAGTGCATATATCACCAGATAGTTAAGTGGGCAGCATTGAGGAGAGAAGGGGGCAGTCTTAATCTCAGAACACAATGCAGACATTGACTTGACAAGGCCTGGATACTGGGAGTTAATAAGTCATGGCCCCTGATTGGTCACTATAGGCTGACGTGCATGTGTACATGTATGTATGTTATACCGTGTGCTCCTCCACAACACGTGCGCACACACACACACACACACACTCACACAATGTTACAACGCTGCTACAGCTTGAGTATGGAATAATGGGCTTTAGTGGAGATTGTTTCCTTTCTGGTTTTGACGGGGCCACGATAGCATGTGGCATATTCACAGACTACTATAGGTGTAGGGTACAGTTAAAAAGGTTTGCAGACCCGACCCATAACAAGCAAAAAAAGACTGCTGAATATTCAATACTCTTTTCTTGTTTGTTACCCTCTGTCTTGGGAATGTGTCATTGAAAATTTGATGGAGAAAGTACTGTTCAATACTGTTGATGGAGTATAGTGAGGATATGGAAGAATGACTGTGGGTTGGCTTCTGATCTTAATGTTTCTCTTTACATTTGTCAGTGGCTGCTCTATAGTGGCTGCTCTGTAGGGTCTATACTAGTCTATAGGGTTTGAGAAGGGTGTGTGTCCAGGACAGTAACACACATTTATGAGCATCTTACACTGACCCCCACACCCAAAACAACACAGGAGAATGATAGTGAGAGAAGATTAAGGAACAGAAATGTGAAGTTCAAACAGAAGGGAAGACTATGGACGTGACACAGAGCATGCCTCTGCTGCTAAGCACACACAGACATACAGGACAAACACGAGCAGACAGAGGTAATGAAGGAGAGGAGAGGAGAGAGGGTGGGGTAATGATAAGGGAACACTTTCAGCAAAACAAGCAGCACAGGAAGGAGCCCCAAATTCCACAGCTCCAAGATGTAGCCTCGTCGCAGAGCAAAGGTTTAGTGATTATAGATTTTTAACCTCCAGTTAGAATGTAAATATGCAGTTTGCACTGCTGCTGACAACGGTTATGCATACTATGCAGTTACAGTACATATTGTATTGCATACCACCTATGGATCTATCAAGATGTTACTCCACTTCAATTGTATTACATTTGTGCAGAGTAGAGTAGTGCAGGTTAGCTACCAACATGGTAAATGAGAGGCCAGATCAATGATGTGAAACCGGTAAAACATACACACACGTTACTGTAGATAATATTAGACTTCAAACGTGTGCAGAGCAGAGCAGTGCATGGTGGTTTTCTAATGTGGTAAATGAGAGCCCAGCCCCAGATCATTGATGTGAATGCTGATGGTGATAAAAGTGGAGAGATAAAACAGACACCATGTTATTCTAATCTAGCCCCTCAGAAAGCCAGCCACACGAGGTGCCATGCCATTCGTACTGCATGTCGACTCGCCAGTGAGCTCCCCCTGCCCCAGGGCTGCAGCAGCACAACTTGGCTGGGTCCCATACAGCAGGCAACGGAGAGAAGTTATGTCTCTCATAACAGAGAAGGCTGTATGGGCTGGGTTTCTGTATAAGCACTTTGTGACATCTGCTGATATAAAAAGGGCTTTATAAATAAATTGGATTGATTGATTGTTTCACCTTGAGGGAAGAGAGAGAGAGAGAGAGAGAGAGAGAGAGAGAGAGAGAGAGAGAGAGAGAGAGAGAGAGAGAGCACTCTTAAATGTGCACTTTAAATGCAACTGTAAAAAATAAACCTAATAGTAAAGCTCAGACAGTAATGCTGCGTTCACGTGTTAGCCCTAATTAGGAAACTCAGAAATGTCCCACTTGCTAACTGGTTGTAGTTATCCACGTGCCACGTTCAACCAGTTAAGAAGTCCGAAATGTCTGAGTTCCGACTAGCATGTGAGCGCGGCAAAATGCACGGCAGGTGGTAATGTACACACAAACTACCTCAACTTAGATGGCACCGTGCCACTAACATAGTGATAAAGTCAGTCTAACAAAGTGGACCATAAAGATAAATATTACAGAAGAAGCTGTAAAATAGAAACTAATGGTAAATAATGTATTGTGTCATTTTGGAGTCATATTTATTGTAAATAAGAATATAATATGTTTCTGAACACTTCTACATTAATGTGGATGCTCCCATGATTACTGATAATCATAAACTAATCATGAATAATAATGAGTGAGAAAGTTACAGAGACATAAATATCATACCCCCCCCCCCCCAAAAAAAAATGCTAACCTCCCCTGTTATTGGTAATGGTGAGAGGCTAGCATGTCTTGGGGCATTATTTTTGTGCCTCTGTTACTTTCTCATTCATCATTATTCATGATTCATTCAGTATTAATTCACCATTAATTTCTATTGGGCACAAAATAATCTGAAACACAACCAAAACAAACTGAAAATGCATCCAACAAGTTTGTAGAGTCACGGGTTTGATGTGGTTATTGTGTGCTAGGAATATGGAAGCAAATACTACATTTTTGACTACTTTAATGTCCAGATACTTTTGGTTCCCTAAAATGGGGAGACTATGTACAAAACATGCTGTAATTTCTAAACGGTTTACCCCATATGGATTAAAATACCCTCAAATGAAAGATGACAGACTGCATTTTAACCTCATTTACATTGTATCACTTAAAATCCAAAGTGCTAGAGTATAGAGCCAAAACAACAAAACATGTGTCACTGTCCAAATACTTTTGACCTCACGGTAGTTAAATATAGAAAATACTGTATGTTTGGGACCAAACGTAGAGGGTGTCTCCAATGTATACTCTGTGACGTGTGTGTCAGGTGACAGCAGCAGTGGGCACATTCTGTGTGATGGAAAAGGTCAGTTGCACTATAGCATACACGGGGGGCAGGTATGGGGGTCAAAATGCTGAGTGCCCTTGGGAGACAAGGTACATTCAGTTCTGCTTATTGTGCGCTTTAGAGCATTAGCTCTGGAATGCACATAACACAGTCATTAGCTAAATGGGCATTATAAATCAAGTATTGTATTAACAGCCTTGGAGACACAGATGGTTTTTCATTGTCATTTTCCCTTCTGTGACAATACAAGCTGGGCTCATTTTAAATCCAGCTTGAAATGTAAGGATGTATTAACTGAATAAACACATTTCATGTTAGATTATCAAAAGAGACAACAGCTTTTGGTGGAATTCGTATTTGATGTGAAATAGCCTGCAAGATAAATGCATTGATGTTGCAAATGACGTGCTTAAGCAGTGTGTAAATGGCACAACTTTACACAAAATTTGGTTTATAACGATATTGATTTTGAATACTTTTAATTGAAATGTAGAGCAATTGCAGTGTTTTCAGACCAGGTACTATGCAACAAAGGCTGTGGTCAGTTCATGAAGTTCTGGAGAGTTGCCAAAGAGTCACTTCATCATCTTACATTTTTATTTTAGTCATTTAGCAGACGCTCTTATCCAGAGCGACTTACAGTAGTGAATGCATACATTTCATACATTTATTTTTCCTGTGCTGGCCCCCCGTGGGAATCGAACCCACAACCCTGGCGTTGCAAACACCATGCTCTACCAACTGAGCTACAGGGAAGGCAGGAAAGGCTTCAAACCAATTACTCAAATAATTACCTATGGCCAGATGTTCTATTCATAACAGGTCAATGAAGCTAAACAGAATATCTTACCTGAACCTCGGAGATAATTTCAGGCTCTTTAACTGTCTCTTCGTCTACAACATTGATCTCTTCAACTACTGGGGCAACTGTTACTGGCTCGGTTATAACTTCAGCTTCTACCACTTGTGGGGGTACCTCCACTTTTGGTACTATCACCGGTGGTGGTATCTCCACTTTTGGTACTATCACCGGTGGTGGTATCTCCACTTTTGGTACTATCACCGGTGGTGGTATCTCCACTTTTGGTACTTCCACTACTGCTACTGCTGGTGCCAATGCTCTGGAAGGAAGAATGTCGTCTCCGTTGCCTACTTTAACCCTCTTCTTCTTCTCCTCTTGTTTTTTGGGGATGAATTTGGCTGCCAAGAGAACAGCAAGAATGGTAAAGAAGAGCGCAGGGAGAATGATAGACGCGTCAAGTTCCATGATGGTAGAATTATTTAACGTTCACTTGACAATTGTTATGTTTTCTGCAGATGTAATAAATAGTATTTTTATGTGTACATGCAAAATTGTCCTTCTTGCTGCAGATGCCAACTGGTGTGTAGGTCAAAGTGTAGTCCCGCGCGCACTGTAGATCATCTCACCGCGCTTCCACTAAACACAATCGTATAAACCTGCTAGCGTAAACGCAGGCTATAAAGCTGAGCGTAATTTCGGTCGCGTTCCCCTGCTCAGACGTTGCATTCAACAACCAATGGTTGCGTGCAACGTAATATACTGTGCCGTCGGCATCAGATTGCTATAATGGTGGTTTCAAGAGAACTTGGAACCTGGAAAAACGTTTTTTTCTCAGACGGAGCTCGTTTTTTCCCAGTAGTCTTGAACTCACTGAAGTCGAAGAGTTCCGAGTTTCCAGTTGTTTTGAACAGCAATCTTCATATGATTGTATTAGCTGGGTCATTCCTACATTGCAGTGCCTTCCTTTTCTGTCCCTAGGAAATATCACTTCTTATTTAGTTTAAAATGTGGATTCTACAAGGCTTTAAATATAAGGTCAGGTGTCCTTTACCTTAAAAACACAAAAATATGCATCTTGAAAGGGAATTGTATGCATTTTGAACCCTTTGTTTCAGTGGAGATAAGCGTTTTTGCCATGACCCCAGGTGTTGTTCATCAAGTTCCACGAGAAATACAGTATAAGCCATAACATATTTAAAATCTTTCTTCATTATTTTATAGTCCTAGTTAATTTCTCTCTTATCAATAACGTTTTTTTCCCATGATTTATTTATTATTTTATATTTTCTGTGTGTCGCTGATATTACCTTCCACACGGTTAGTTTGTTGTAATTCTCCATTTAAGAAAACAACCCCTTCCTACAATGACACCACATTCAGGAAGTGTCATCATGTCTTTGGTGGGAAAACAATGGTGCAAAGCTAAATAAATATAAACACTCAGTTTTATATATTTTTCCACATTTCATGTTAGTCTGTATGTCCCACTCATACATTTCCACCCTGTTGGGCTAAATTATAGAGAAATGTAGCAACATTTCTAAATGTTAAAAAATGTGTGATAGAGAAGTTAAAATCCTGTTCAAGTGGTCACCATTATGCTAGCTCAATCTTTCTCACTCGCAGAGCTATGTTAGGTTCCACCCTGTTAGGATTATGCACCTAACAGGTTGGAAAATGCACCCCAAAAAAAATGGTGTTATTTTTTTTCTCAAAAAGTCAAACATTTCCCTTTTCTGATAGAATACTTGCATAAATTTTTTTATTACGCAAGTTATGAGGTCCAAAAGGAACCACATTGTAGGAATGAACCAGCTGATAGGTGAGAAAAAAAGAGAGACCTGCATACTACTCTTGCTAGTATCACTGGTCTTTATGAATTAAACTTTACGTTTAGGCCTCAAGGCCTTTGTCAGAGCTTTTGTGAGTGTTTCCAATTTGTACCCTTATGTAGACATTGCTCCACCCACATCGGTCCAATGCATAAAATGGGGTTGGAGTCGAGGGAAAATAAGCAGGTGTTACAAAATATAACAATGTGCATTTCATAACTATTCTAATAAAGTCTGTACATAAAACATATTATACACGTCTATAAAACCACAATGAGGAACAAGTAAGTTTTCATAAATCATTTGGTAGAGTGCAAGAAAAAACGTCAGAGTAATCTGAAGTGATGGCATAAATTCATGTTCACATTTACAACATAACATCAAATCAAATCAATCAAATCAAATCAATCAAATTTATTTTTATATAGCCCTTCGTACATCAGCTGATATTCTCAAAGTGCTGTACAGAAACCCAGCCTAAAACCCCAAACAGCAAGCAAAGCATGTGAAAGAAGCACGGTGGCTAGGAAAAACTCCCTAGGAAAAACTCCCTAGAAAGGCCAAAAACCTAGGAAGAAACCTAGAGAGGAACCAGGCTATGAGGGGTGGCCAGTCCTCTTCTGGCTGTGCAGGGTGGATATTATAACAGAACATGGTCAAGATGTTAAAATGTTAAAATGTTCATAAATGACCAGCATGGTCAAATAATAATAATCATAGTAGTTGTCGAGGGTGCAACAAGCACGTCCGGTGAACAGGTCAGGGTTCCATAGCCGCAGGCAGAACAGTTGAAACTGGAGCAGCAGCACGGCCAGGTGGACTGGGGACAGCAAGGAGTCATCATACCAGGTAGTCCTGAGGCATGGTCCTAGGGCTCAGGTCCTCCGAGAGAAAGACAGAAAGAGAGAAAGAGAGAATTAGAGAGAGCATATTTAAATACACACAGGACACCGGATAAGACAAGAGAAATACTCCAGATGTAACAGATTGACCCTAGCCCCCCGACACATAAACTACTGCAGCATAAATACTGGAGGCTGAGACAGGAGGGATCAGAAGACACTGTGGCCCCATCCGATGATACCCCCGGACAGGGCCAAACAGGCAGGATATAACCCCACCCACTTTGCCAAAGCACAGCCCCCACACCACTAGAGGGATGTCTCCAACCACCAACTTACCGTCCTAAGACAAGGCCGAGTATAGCCCACAACGATCTCCGCCATGGCACAACCCAAGGGGGGGGGCGCCAACCCAGACAGGAAGACCACGTCAGTGACTCAACCCACTCAAGTGACGCACCCCTCCCATGGACGGCATGGAAGAACACCAGTAGGCCAGTGACTCAGCCCCTGTAAAAGGGTTAGAGGCAGAGAATCCCAGTGGAAAGAGGGGAACCGGCAAGGCAGAGACAGCAAGGGCGGTTCGTTGCTCCAGCCTTTCCGTTCACCTTCACACTCCTGGGCCAGACTATACTTAATCATAGGACCTACTGAAGAGATAAGTCTTCAGTAAAGACTTAAAGGTTGAGACTGAGTCTGCGTCTCTCACATTGGTAGGCAGACCATTCCATAAAAATGGAGCTCTATAGGAGAAAGCCCAACCTCCAGCCGTTTGCTTAGAAATTCTAGGGACAATTAGGAGGCCTGCGTCTTGTGACCGTAGCGTACGTGTAGGTATGTACGGCAGGACCAAATCGGAAAGATAGGTAGGAGCAAGCCCATGTAATGCTTTGTAGGTTAGCAGTAAAACCTTGAAATCAGCCCTTGCCTTAACAGGAAGCCAGTGTAGGGAGGCTAGCACTGGAGTAATATGATCAAATTTTTTGGTTCTAGTCAGGATTCTAGCAGCCGTATTTAGCACTAACTGAAGTTTATTTAGTGCTTTATCCGGGTAGCCGGAAAGTAGAGCATTGCAGTAGTCCAGCCTAGAAGTAACGAAAGCATGGATTAATTTTTCTGCGTCATTTTTGGACAAAACATTTCTGATTTTTGCAATGTTACGTAGATGGAAAAAAGCTGTCCTTGAAACAGTCTTGATATGTTCTTCAAAAGAGAGATCAGGGTCCAGAGTAACGCCGAGGTCCTACACAGTTTTATTTGAGACGACTGTACAACCATCCAGATTAATTGTCAGATTCAACAGAAGATCTCTTTGTTTCTTGGGACCTAGAACAAGCATCTCTGTTTTGTCCGAGTTTAAAAGTAGAACGTTTTCAGCCATCCACTTCTTTATGTCTGAAACACAGGCTTCTAGCGAGGGCAATTTTGGGGCTTCACCATGTTTCATTGAAATGTACAGCTGTGTGTCGTCCGCATAGCAGTGAAATTTAACATTATGTTTTCGAATGACATCCCCAAGAGGTAAAATATATAGTGAAAACAATAGTGGTCCTAAAACGGAACCTTGAGGAACACCGAAATTTACAATTGATTTGTCAGAGGACAAACCATTCACAGAGACAAACTGATATCTTTCCGACAGATAAGATCTAAACCAGGCCAGAACTTGTCCATGTAGACCAATTTGGGTTTCCAATCTCTCCAAAAGAATGTGGTGATCGATGGTATCAAAAGCGGCACTAAGATCTAGGAGCACGAGGACAGATGCAGAGCCTCGGTCTGACGTCATTAAAAGGTCATTTACCACCTTCACAAGTGCAGTCTCAGTGCTATGATGGGGTCTAAAACCAGACTGAAGCGTTTTGTATACATTGTTTGTCTTCAGGAAGGCAGTGAGTTGCTGTGCAACAGCTTTTTCTAAAATTTTTGAGAGGAATGGAAGATTCGATATAGGCCGATAGTTTTTTATAATTTCTGGATCAAGATTCGGCTTTTTCAAGAGAGGCTTTATTACTGCCACTTTTAGTGAGCTTGGTACACATCCGGTGGATAGAGAGCCGTTTATTATGTTCAACATAGGAGGGCCAAGCACAGGAAGCAGCTCTTTCAGTAGTTTAGTTGGAATAGGGTCCAGTATGCAGCTTGAGGGTTTGGAGGCCATGATTATTTTCATCATTGCGTCAAGAGATATAGTACTAAAACACTTTAGTATCTCCCTTGATCCTAGGTCCTGGCAGAGTTGTGTAGACTCAGGACAATGGAGCTTTGGAGGAATACGCAGATTTAAAGAGGAGTCTGTAATTTGCTTTCTAATGATCATGATCTTTTCCTCAAAGAAGTTCATAAATGTATTACTGCTGAAGTGAAAGCCATCCTCCATTTGCGAAGGCTGCTTTTTAGTTAGCTTTGCGACAGTATCAAAAAGAAATTTCGGATTGTTCTTATTTTCCTCAATTAAGTTGGAAAAATAGGATGATCGAGCAGCAGTGAGGGCTCTTCGATACTGCACGGTACTGTCTTTCCAAGCTAGTCGGAAGACTTCCAGTTTGGTGTGGCGCCATTTCCGTTCCAATTTTCTGGAAGCTTGCTTCAGAGCTCGTGTATTTTCTGTATACCAGGGAGCTAGTTTCTTATGACAGATGTTTTTAGTTTTTAGGGGTGCAACTGCATCTAGGGTATTGCGCAAGGTTAAATTGAGTTCCTCGGTTAGGTGGTTAACTGATTTTTGTCCTCTGACGTCCTTGGGTAGGCAGAGGCAGTCTGGAAGGGCATCAAGGAATCTTTGGGTTGTCTGAGAATTTATAGCATGACTTTTAATGCTCCTTGGTTGGGGTCTGAGCAGATTATTTGTTGCAATTGCAAACGTAATAAAATGGTGGTCCGATAGTCCAGGATTATGAGGAAAAACATTTAGATCCACAACATTTATTCCATGGGACAAAACTAGGTCCAGAGTATGACTGTGGCAGTGAGTAGGTCCAGAGACATGTTGGACAAAACCCACTGAGTCGATGATGGCTCCGAAAGCCTTTTGGAGTGGGTCTGTGGACTTTTCCATGTGAATGTTAAAGTCACCAAAAATTTGAATATTATCTGCTATGACTACAAGATCCGATAGGAATTCAGGGAACTCAGTGAGGAACACTGCATATGGCCCAGGAGGCCTGTAAACAGTAGCTATAAAAAGTGAGTGAGTAGGCTGCATAGATTTCATGACTAGAAGCTCAAAAGACGAAAACGTAATTGTTTTTTTTTTTGTAAATTGAAATTTGCTATCGTAAATGTTAGCAACACCTCCGCCTTTGCCGGATGCACGGGGGGTATGGTCACTAGTGTAACCAGGGGGTGAGGCCTCATTTAACACAGTAAATTCATCAGGCTTAAGCCATGTTTCAGTCAGGCCAATCACATCAAGATTATTATCAGTGATTAGTTCATTGACTATAACTGCCTTGGAAGTGAGGGATCTAACTCATGAGGATACCCTAGGATAGGGGGCGCCACAGCGCATTTTGAAAAGAAATCGTTCCCATTTTCAACGGCCTACTAATCAAACTCAGAAGCTAGGGCATGCATATACTTATTATATATGGACAGAAAACACCCTAAAGTTTCTAAAACTGTTTGAATGGTGTCTGTGAGTATAACAGAACTCAAATGGCAGTCAAAACCCCGAGACCGATTGAAACAGGAAGTGGAATTCAGAATTGTGGACTCGACTTCTCATCTTTCCCTATAAATAACACCGTTAACCATGGTTCAGTGAGCACTTCCTATTGCTTCCACTAGATGTCGCCAGTCTTTTCACAGTGGTTTGAGCCTTATACAGTCGAAACTCAGTGAATGAGAGTCATTGGAAATTGGTCACAGGGGATGGGCCATCACCATTATGACGCCGGCGGCCATGTCTACCCCCACCTTTGGAAATGGTTTTAAAGGCAATGAAATCATCCCCCTCGAATCTTATTGGCTCTCTTGGTGTTACAGGCCCTGAAGATTAATGTTTTACAACGTTTGACATGTTTGAACGAACCTACAGGCGGGAGAATCTCATTTTATCCGGAACTTCAGCCCTGCGCTTGGAGAGAGCATTAGGACGCGCTACCAACAGCAGGCTAATGGAACGTGAAGTATGGACTTTTTCGACCGAAAATACATCTGTTGTGGACCTGGGATGCTTTCTGATGAAGACAACTAAAGGTAGGCGATTATTGACAATATTATACAAGATGAGATGTGACATGCGATTGTCCCAAGATGGTGCCGAGCTCTGTATATTAGCTCATTTTCTGAGTATCGCATCTCCTTTTATCGCAAAGTGTGATTACCCAGTAAAGTTAATTTAAAATCTGGTATGACAGGTGTTCTCAAGAGATATTCATCTATAAATGTTAGATTGACAATATAAATTTAAAAAATCGTTATCGGATAGTAAATTAGGGAATTGTAGCATTGTTTACCGGGACGCATTTGAGGGGAAATTATTTAGTCAACGTCAGACGCCGATGTAAAATGCTGTTTTTATATATAAATATGACCTTTATTGAACAAAAGAATGCATGCATTGTATAACATGATGTCCTAGGTGTGTCATCTGATGAAGTTTGTAAAAGGTTAGTGCTGCATTTAGCTGTTTTTTGGTTATATGTGATGCAAGTGGTTGGTCGGAAAATGGCTCTGTTGCTGCTTTTTACGATGGACTCATCTAACATAATCTAATTATTTGCTTTTCCTGTAAAACCTTTTTGAAATCGGACGATGTGGGTCGATTCAGGAGAGGTGTATCTATAAAAAAAAAATATATATATATATATATATATATATATATATATATATTTTATTTTTAATTATGATTTTTTTTAATGCTAATTGGCGATATGATTTTTCGCTGGATTTTGATCCCGCTGACGGGATGAGACGCTGAAGAGTTAAGTAACCCAATTTTGAGATGTGAGGTATCACAATCTCTTTCAATAATGGCAGGAATGGAGGAGGTCTTTATAATAGTGAGATTGCTAAAGCGAACACCGCCATTTTTAATTTTGCCCAACCTAGATCGAGGCACAGACACGGTCTCAATGGGGAAAGCTGAGCTGACTACGCTGACTGTGCTAGTGGCAGACTCCACTAAGCTGGCAGGCTGGCTAACAGCCTGCTGCCTGGCCTGCACCCTATTTCATTGTGGAGCTAGAGGAGTTAGAGCCCTGTCTATGTTCGTAGATAAGATGAGAGCACCCCTCCAGCTAGGATGGAGTCCGTCACTCCTCAACAGGCCAGGCTTGGTCCTGTTTGTGGGTGAGTCCCAGAAAGAGGGCCAATTATCTACAAATTCTATCTTTTGGGAGGGGCAGAAAACAGTTTTCAACCAGCGATTGAGTTGTGAGACTCTGCTGTAGAGCTCATCACTCCCCCTAACTGGGAGGGGGCCAGAGACAATTAATCGATGCCGACACATCTTTCTAGCTGATTTACACACTGAAGCTATGTTGCGCTTGGTGACCTCTGACTGTTTCATCCTAACATCGCTGGTGCCGACGTGGATAACAATATCTCTATACTCTCTACACTCGCCAGTTTTAGCTTTAGCCAGCACCGTCTTTAGATTAGCCTTAACGTCGGTAGCCCTGCCCCCTGGTAAACAGTGTATGATCGCTGGATGATTAGTTTTAAGTCTAATACTGCGGGTAATGGAGTCGCCAATGACTAGGGTTTTCAATTTGTCAGAGCTAATGGTGGGAGCCGTCGGCGTCTCAGACCCCACAACGGGAGGAGTAGAGACCAGAGAAATCTCGGCCTCCGACTCCGACTCGCTTAATGGGGAGAACCGGTTGAAAGTTTCTGTCGGCTGAATAAGCGACACCGGTTGAGCATTCCTACAGCGTTTCCCTCCAGAAGCTATGAGAAAGATGTCCGGCTGCGGGGACCGTGCGAGGGGGTTTATACTAACGTTACTATCTGTACTTAATGGTCATTTCATCATTAAGACCTTTCAGGAATAATTTCTGGAGGGTGAAAATCTAAAAACATTCTCTTTTGCTCAGAGTATTATTTATATCCACCTCCCCCAGTGATGCGTTGTGCAGACCGCACCACCCTCTGGAGAGCCCTGCGGTTGTGGGCAGTGCAGTTGCTGAACCAGGCGGTGATACAGCCCGACAGGATGCTCTCAAATGTGCATCTGTAAAAGTTTGTGAGGGTTTTAGCTGACAAGCCAAATTTCTTCAGCCTCCTGAGGTTGAAGAGGCACTGTTGCACCTTCTTCACCCCACTGTCTGTATGAGTGGACCATTTCAGTTTGTCTGTGATATGTACGCCAAGGAACTTAAAACTTTCCACCTTGTCCACTGCGGTCCCATCGATGTGGATAGGGAGATGCTCCCTCTGCTGTTTCCTGAAGTCCACGATCATCTCCTTTGTTTTGTTGATGTTGAGTCCGAGGTTATTTTCCTGACACCACACTCCGAGGGCCCTCACCTCCTCCCTGTAGGCTGTCTTGTCCATGTTGTTTCTAATGATTGAACTTTAATGTTCACTGATTCTGTTTGAGCGAACGACAGGTTTTACCTACATAACACAACCCACATGGACATTTAATCATGTAGATAACATGAGTGGTGGAGTACGTAATAATGTTGTTAATTTGGAACCGTTTTCCTGTATGTGGGTGGCAGAAATAATTCACATGAGCGGTCATGAGTAGATGTGCTTGTTTTGAGATTTAAGCGAGAGCTACATGTAGCCATGTGTGCACATTTGTTCATACCCTTTGAAAGTGAGTTATTAGCCCAGTTATAGATTATTTGAAATGGGGGAGTGATTGCTTCCTACAAGAGCACAACACGTGTGCATTTCTAGTCATCTTTGTAAAGTGAGTCAAGTAATTAGATTTTTTCTTGTCTTAAAGGGGCAGTGTTGTATTTTCAGACAGGCTTGAATAAACTAAGTAGCCAACAGGCAGAGGGTAGCATAATTTGATTGATTCTCTGTAATAACGGTATGGGAATAATGATGCATTTTATTTTGTAAAGTGGTTCCTTGCATCAAACAACAACATTTTCAGTCACCTCCTTGTCTGAAGGACATTAAACAGATTCATGTCAAGCCCTGCATGTTTTTTTCCCAAATCTCATGGAATATAGGCCTACAATGAACACCACACATTGGCTACTGTAGGCAGAATGATAGCTATTTCCATGTTAAAATGTTACAGGATGTATTTTCTCCATTGTTTCTGATGATAGGCCACTCTGGTAGGCCTACATTATGATCAAATAGCCACAATAGACTACTTGATTACTGTTAAAACTGTAACTTAAAGTGGGTACAGCCTCAGTGTTCACAGTGAACACGCACCGGAAGTTGCACAGAACTTCCACAATGTTCAAGTTTGCGCTCAGCAGACCTGAAATTTGCTCAGTGCCGAAAACAATGAGGGAACATTGGTTGTAGGCCAAACCATTCAGATGCTACAGACGTTTTCTGGTCTAATAAACTGCGCTGTAGCGTTGACACTTTCAACCGCAGATGTGGAAGGGCCACATAGGCAGATGCAGTGGACTGAGACGCAGCCCATGCAAAAAAAAACATATCTCTAGCTTAACCTGACAGATTTTGATGGGGATTTTTGTATTATGTTACTTAGATTGACACACCGGTGTGTCAATAGACTCTAGGGGTTTTTAAAGTCGCCATTGGCCTCATGGTGAAATCCCTGAGCGGTTTCCTTTCTCTCCGGCAACTATACTGCTCAAAAAAATAAAGGGAACAACACATCCTAGATCTGAATGAAATAAATAATCTTATTAAATACTTTTTTCTTTACATAGTTGAATGTGCTGACAAAATCACACAAAAATAATCAATGGAAATCCAATTTATCAACCCATGGAGGTCTGGATTTGGAGTCACACTCAAAATTAAAGTGGAAAACCACACTACAGGCTGATCCAACTTTGATGTAATGTCCTTCAAACAAGTCAAAATGAGGCTCAGTAGTGTGTGTGGCCTCCACGTGCCTGTATGACCTCCCTACAACGCCTGGGCATGCTCCTGATGAGGTGGCGGATGGTCTCCTAAGGGATCTCCTCCCAGACCTGGACTAAAGCATCCGCCAACTCCTGGACAGTCTGTGGTGCAACGTGGCGTTGGTGGATGGAGCAAGACATGATGTCCAAGATGTGCTCAATTGGATTCAGGTCTGGGGAACGGGCGGGCCAGTCCATAGCATCAATGCCTTCCTCTTGCAGGAACTGCTGACACACTCCAGCCACATGAGGTCTAGCATTGTCTTGCATTAGGAGGAACCCAGGGCCAACCGCACCAGCATATGGTCTCACAAGGGGTCTGAGGATCTCATCTCTGTACCTAATGGCAGTCAGGCTACCTCTGGCGAGCACATGGAGGGCTGTGCGGCCCCCCAAAGAAATGCCACCCCACACCATGACTGACCCACCGCCAAACCGGTCATGCTGGAGGATGTTGCAGGCAGCAGAACGTTCTCCACGGCGTCTCCAGACTCTGTCACGTCTGTCACGTGCTCAGTGTGAACCTGCTTTCATCTGTGAAGAGCACAGGGCGCCAGTGGCGAATTTGCCAATCTTGGTGTTCTCTGGCAAATGCCAAATGTCCTGCACGGTGTTGGGCTGTAAGCACAACCCCCACCTGTGGACATCGGGCCCTCATACCACCCTCATGGAGTCTTTCTGACCGTTTGAGCAGACACATGCACATTTGTGGCCTGCTGGAGGTCATTTTGCAGGGCTCTGGCAGTGCTTCTCCTGCTCCTCCTTGCACAAAGGCGGAGGTAGCGGTCCTGCTGCTGGGTTGTTGCCCTCCTACGGCCTCCTCCACGTCTCCTGATGTACTGACCTGTCTCCTGGTAGCGCCTCCATGCTCTGGACACTATGCTGACAGACACAGCAAACCTTCTTGCCACAGCTGGCATTGATGTGCCATCCTGGATGAGCTGCACTACGTGAGCCACTTGTGTGGGTTGTAGACTCCGTCTCATGCTACCACTAGAGTGAAAGCACCGCCAGCATTCAAAAGTGACCAAAACATCAGCCAGGAAGCATAGGAACTGAGAAGTGGTCTGTGGTCCCCACCTGCAGAACCACTCCTTTATTGGGGGTGTCTTGCTAATTGCCTATAATTTCCACCTGTTGTCTATTCCATTTGCACAACAGCATGTGAAATTTGTCAATCAGTGTTGCTTCCTAAGTGGACAGTTTGATTTCACAGAAGTGTGATTGACTTGGAGTTACATTGTGTTGTTTAAGTGTTCCCTTTATTCTTTTGAGCAGTGTATATTAGGAAGGACGCCTGTACAGTATATTTGTATTGACTGGGTTTATTAATACACCATCCAAAGTGTAATTAATAACTTCACCATGCTCAAAGTGAATTTCAATGTCAGTTTTTATTTTTTATTTTAATAATGACACAACCTACCTATAGGTGCCCTTTGCAATGCATTGGAAAACCTCCCTGGTCTTGAATCTGTGTGGGTTACAGAAATGAGGTAGTCACTGTTATTGCATACAGGGTGAGTCCACACAACATATGTGCCTTGCTAAGCACATTTTTCCTCCTGAACTTAAGGTTTGCCATAATAAAGGGGCTGAAAACTTATTGACAAGACATTTCAGCTTTCCATTTTATAATTAATTTGTAAAGATTTTGAAAACATAATTCCCCTTTGACATTACAGGGTATTTATTGTGTGTAGGCCAGTCACAAACACATGTAAATGTAATCCATTTTAAATTCAGGCTGTAACACAACAAAATGTGGAAAAAGTCAAGGGGTGTGAATACTTTCTGAAGGCACTGTATTACCCTTACAATGTTCGCAATGTCCATGAAAACAAACTGTTTGTGTGTGTACTCAGATCACTGAATATCCCATTCCCAAATGCCCTGCCCAATTTGACACTATCACAGGCAGATTCCAGCCAGCCATACTAGTGACGTAATGCTTCCTCAGTATTTATGATTCACCAGGGTTTGCTTTGGCAACTACCATCACAGGTACCAGTTTAGTAATCTTACAGATGCTAAAACTAACAACTGCAACACTACTGATATGTGGTTAAGGTAAGGGCTAAGGGTAAGCCAATGGTTTTGGATAGTTAGTTGGACAATTGATTGATTTAGTTGAAAATCTATAAACGATCTGTAAAGGGATTCTGATAAATTGTGATGAAACTATGGATATGTAGAATGAAACATACTAACACGTTGCTGCATGAAAAAAGAATTTATTAACTCATCAATAATTTATTAACTTTGATCTGGTTAGCGTCAAGGTATGTCTGGGTGTACATCTAAATATCTTAAAATGGCTTCCTCTCATCATTCTCCTTTATCTGCCCTGATCTGGACCGACAGGATAGGTGAAAGCCCTGATCTGGACCGACAGGATAGGTGAAAGCCCTGATCTGGACCGACAGGATAGGTGAAAGCCCTGATCTGGACCGACAGGATAGGTGAAAGCCCTGATCTGGACAGACAGGATAGGTGAAAGCCCTGATCTGGACCGACAGGATAGGTGAAAGCCCTGATCTGGACCGACAGGATAGGTGAAAGCCCTGATCTGGACAGACAGGATAGGTGAAAGCCCTGATCTGGACAGACAGGATAGGTGAAAGCCCTGATCTGGACCGACAGGATAGGTGAAAGCCCTGATCTGGACAGACAGGATAGGTGAAAGCCCTGATCTGGACAGACAGGATAGGTGAAAGCCCTGATCTGGACAGACAGGATAGGTGAAAGCCCTGATCTGGACCGACAGGATAGGTGAAAGCCCTGATCTGGACCGACAGGATAGGTGAAAGCCCTGATCTGGACCGACAGGATAGGTGAAAGCCCTGATCTGGACCGACAGGATAGGTGAAAGCCCTGATCTGGACAGACAGGATAGGTGAAAGCCCTGATCTGGACCGACAGGATAGGTGAAAGCCCTGATCTGGACCGACAGGATAGGTGAAAGCCCTGATCTGGACAGACAGGATAGGTGAAAGCCCTGATCTGGACAGACAGGATAGGTGAAAGCCCTGATCTGGACCGACAGGATAGGTGAAAGCAATATGACAGAACCCTAATAGAGGGCTTCCTTTTTCCAGTCCTGTAGATTTAGATCAGTGCGGCTGAAGGGAAGAGGTCGACCAAAGGAAGCCACATTAGACAACTGAGATGTAACCACGTAGGCTCCTGGTTCACACCATTCCCCCATCGGATCCAAGGCACTATGTGACCGACCCCAGGGACCGTAATAGTGCTAAATGCTTGACATGAGGTGAGCACCTAATGGGTTAAAAACAGCGCAAACACCAGACTCATTGACCACAAGTAGCAACACAACCTCTCATCTGCAGGCCAATGACAGTATCAATTGGTGCTTATAGGCACTTTTGTCTAAAGACAGTGGAAAACACCTACTGCACAGACATACAGCAATTCACATATTTCAAAGTACTTTCAATCATTTTAGATGACAAAGCCACATTTTAAAGCACAAAAAAACTGTATTCACTTGACTCCATGTTAAACCCACAGAACAAAGTTATACAAGCAGAATCTGCATTCAAACCATTAACTTGTATTTGCTGAATAACAGTAATGTATTAGCTAGTTGCTTTTGTTTGAATTTACACTAACGAAATACAAAGCAGTTGAATCATTGTAGAGCAGCATATGCCACATAACCTAGAAGCCACTTGGAAAGAACCATGAATTTAGTCTGTCCAAAATATCTACCTATCCTCTCACATAAAATGTATTTGCAACATTTCACAAACCCCCTTAGCTGTACTACACAGAGAAATAAGATCAAGATGTGCAACTACAAGGCCTAGAATATGTTTAAACTTTTCCCTGTGCCAGCCCTCATTTCTACTTTAAACACAACTGTATCTTCTGGACTGTAACCCCCACACACTAGTGCCAAGCTAGTGTGAGAACTCTGGCATTGGTGCCCCCTTCTGTATGCGATGGAGAATATAAAATGGTGGCTCAGAATGAGAACACAAGATCAAACACCTAGGGCTCCTTTCCTGGAAAGAGGTTAATTCTAATCTTGGACTAAAAGGCACCCGTGATAGAGACTTCTCTGAAAGTGCTTTTTGTACCAGGAATAGGCATGATTTGGGTCTGGGAAACCAGCATTTACAACAGGGGTGTTATACTCATTTTGCCCCAAAGGGCCACATTGTCTTCACTGAGGTCCACTTGTATTGGTTATATTACTTGCTGTCAAAATTGGCAAAAAATTGTTCTCTAACCATCAAATTTTCTAAACTCCCCGACTGTCTAGCTTTCATTTTGATGACTGTTAACAAGCTGGACAGAGTATAGAGACTATAAAATTATGTCCACTATAATTTCTACACAGTTTAGATTTGGTTTTAGGCATGTCAATTGAGATGGTTCTCCGGAAAAATTAGGGGGGGAAAAATTTAAAAAAATTGACACCCCTGATCTACAGTATAGCTGTGTAATGTCAAATAAATTGAATAGTTTGATTTCATTCATCTTAAAATGTTGATTAATATAGCAGCAAAGGGCACTCTTTTACACAAGAGACAATAACAATTGTTATCATACAAATTTGAAAATTGTGTGAGTAACCCATACGTAATTAAATTAATCCCGAGTGGTGCATCTCAGTGCAAGATGCATCACTACAGTCCCTGGTTCGTATACAGGCTGTATCACATCTGGCCATGATTGGGAGTCCCATAGGGCGGCGCACAATTGGCCCAGTGTCGTCCGGGTTTGGCCAGGGTAGGCCGTCATTGTTAATAAGAATTTGTTTTTAACTGACTTGCCTAGCTAAATAAAGGTTAAATTAAAAAAATCTATATAATAATAATTAAAGTCATAGAAACATTACATAACCAGGCAATATTGTTGTTGTTTCTTGGGTGGAATTTTGTTGATAACCCAACATTCATTTGTGGCACCTGAGAGTGATTAATTTTACCCAATCTAGAGCTAAGGGAGTGTAGTATAGGCAATTTCCTCCCAAAAGGGCAAGTTTTTGAATGTCAAGCTGAACCGGCTAAATCTAAGTCAGGAGGGGATCCCTTGGCCTTTACAGTTGTTGCTGGATGACTTGGGCTAAGTCTTGAAAAAGCTGCTGTTTCACTAGACATGTGTGCATTAGTCTGTACTACAGATGCCAACAGCAGGTAAATATGATATGAAAGAGAAATGCCACTATGCAATCTTTTCTTTGCTTTCTAGATCTGTTTAATGGTCTTGACTGGATTGTGGACTGTTGATTTGCTAATCGTTTAATTAACTGAAATTGAATGAACTGTTTTGATTGCAGTACATACGCATACCAGTTCAACTGTTACTAGCAAAAGAAGCCCAGAGGATGAAAGCAGAAATGTTAAATAAAAAATATAAAATCAGTGGCTTTTTTGCAGACTAAGAAGGCAGCATCTCCCTCCACCCTTACCCTGTCATACAGTATCAACTTATAAAACTCACAGTACACTTTAATATCTAAAGATGGTCAACTCTGCCATGATAAAACTCAACTGGCATCCCATGTACTGCAAAGTCAATCCAAAGCACACCTATCTATCTATCTATCCATCCATCCATCCATCCATCCATCCATCATCTCACTGTGAATAGAAAACATTTCCCCACTGAGCAACATAATACCATGGCACTGTAGGAGACAGGCCAGCCTGATAGGCTCCCTGCCTCAGCACCAGTACCTGGTGTACAACAAGGCAACAGCCCACCTCTCTCCAAAGGTCAACACCCCTCCCTCGCACTGAAATACTGCTCTTCCCACACCCCACAAGCAACAGCAATATAGATCGACGTTTGACTAGAAGCTGAGTGGTGGCAGATAAATCTCCAAGAGGTCCGCGCCTCAGGGGGAATCTCCTTTATCACAGCCTAGGGTTAGGCTGGCCCTCTTATCTATCCAACAGACTGACAGAGGGCCACCAGACTCTCCTTTGGAAAAACACAAATGAAAACAAACAAATTGGCCGCTCTTCATGTGAGAGTCCCCCTGGGTGTGGCCTTTTTGGAGAGCCGGGGCAGAGCGAGGGGGTCACCGGGAGGAGCTGCGCTCTTTGCTGACACAGTCGTCCTTGGTGCTGCTGTCTCCGTTGGATATCATGCCGCACGTCTTCCTCTTCTTCCGCCTGTGAGACATGGCGTCCCCCTCCGAGCCCGACTCAGCCTGCAGGGAGAGGGACAAACCAGAGAGACGGGGGAGGTCTTGGATACATCTCTCCATAGAACATACTACATATCTATCACCATCTATTTACCTAATGGGGGGACTAGGTGTCACTGTCCCTCATACACACCGTCTACTCACAAACACCCGTTACCAATTTAACATGCTATATACAAACAATCATCTGATGACAGTAGTGTTCTTGTTCAACCAGTAGAACACATAAGTCAGCAGAACAGAATATTCTCTCCAGGGGGAAGGCAGGGCCTACCAACCATTACACAAGGGTAACCCCCAACCTCCACCCCAACCCAACCTGATATGGATGTATATGTAACTGGAGGGGCGTGCTGTCCACCAAGCTATTCAACACCAGTTCCCCCAGTTCCAGAAACCCAAGACCCGTAGCCATGTTTCTGTGACCCAGCAGGACAACTTAGAGGGAACAATATAACCTTAACATGAAAGGTATTATATAGGAGCGTGTTAAGGCAGGGCTATGTAATATGCTCATAGTAACTTGTTGTAATTTCTTGCATCTAGACTTCCGTCATCTCTGACTGCCTTCTAAATGTAATATCAAGGCATGTTGTTGCCTGCATGCAGTAGTGAGAGAGACAGGACCTTTGCATTACAGCATTTCAGAGTGAGGGGACGTGTGTGGCTATATAGTATGTGTGGCCGTTTCACATGCACATGTGTGGCAGATCCCGTGACATCTGCCTGCATGTGAACAGGTGCCTGCTGCCCTCTATCTTACACCCAGCTCAGGGGTCCCTAGAGTAGGGGGCTACTGTATATTCATGTGTGTGAATGTCACACTGTGTGTGTGTGTGTGTGTGTGTTTTGAGGGAAAAGGATGTACCTCTGAGTCTGAGTCAGAGGAGCTGGAGGAAGAGGAGGAGGAAGAGTCACTGGAGCTGTCTGAGGCGATGCCAGTCGATTCCTGGAGGTCCACTTTGTCTGCCAGGGTAGCCATGTCTGGCCTCTCCTGCTTCAGGATACTAAGAGAGAGATTTTATGTATGAAAATAAATACCCTCCTTGTGGAAGTTAGTGGATCTGGGAGCAAATATATTAGAACATTATCATTAAAGACCATGCAAAGGAATATCAGAGACCATTCTTCTACAATGTATTTTCACATTGAGGTACCTACAAAAGGCAGCTATGGGTGACATTTTTGCAAAAACTACTATTAACCTCAATCTGGCAGTATGATTTCATTTGAAACATCTCTTCAGCAAGGTCCATTATAAGGAGGCGACTAATTATGTATTGCTTGGTTATCAAACTCTAGTTAAATAATCACACAATATAACGCACATTATTGAAGAAGTTACAAATTAAATTATGCTGCCAGATTATGAGTTTGCAGTAGTTTTTGCACAAATCAGTGCCCCTTTGGACCATGAAAATGTTGCCCAATGTATGGACTGGGGCTTTTGGTCCTCGCTGCTCCCAGGTCTCGTGGGTGGGGAAGAAGCATCAGCACTTGTGCCTTTGCACCAGGACATCCCAGGCACTCGTACCCAGAGGTTCAATGTGGATGCCAGTGCCAGAGCGGGCAGGGCCCATTCTTTACAAAACCTGCCAACACACTTTTTATTGGTTCCCATAAGTTTGGAAGCCCAGAACCAAATCTTACATGAATGCTGCCATCTGACCAGCTACTGGATTTGATGGGAGGGGGTGGTCGTGAGATGTTTGGCCTAGTGCGAGTGGCAGAACCAGGGCGGATCCTATAGACCAGATGTATTCAACTCTTACCGTACGAGGTCCAGAGCCTGGTGGTTTTCTGTTCTACCTGATAATTAATTGCACACACCTGGTGTCCCAGGTCTAAATCAGTCCCTGATTAGAGGTGAACAATGACAAAACGAGTTTGGGGGCTCTAGAGGTTCACATCCCCTCCTCTATAATCATCTCGGCCATCTATGTGCCAAACTAACCACTTCCCATCCGAGAATTCTAAAGATACCAGGTGAAAGTTCACCCCTGCTAAATCGTAATTGGTCCAAATAAACAGTGACGCAAAACCCAGTGTGTGCAGAATTGTTCCTCATATTGCACAGCCTCCCAACAGACATAATATTTTAAAGTTTCTTCTTTCACGAGGTGTTCCTACAGCTGTAGGGGTTCTGTTAGGAGTGCTTACCGATACCACTTCCTTGATAGTTTGGGCCGGCCCCGCACAGTTTTATGCCACACGATGGGGAAGTTGGTGGTGCTGGCAAAGTTCTGAGTGATAGCGATGGTGGTGTCCATGTTGAGAACCACATGCCACCAGCCTCCTAGAGAACAAGCAACAGAGATGACCAGGATTAGGTTTCGGATCACCAAACCACAGAAAAGAAAACACAGAATGGCCAAGTACAAAAATACACCATCTGACCTTCTCACATGGCAGAAAACATACTCTGTCCGAGGACATTTTGATGAAAATCTTAGTTATTAGTTTACAAGACCTTTATGGAGTGGAGGAAGAGGTTGGTGGAGAGACAGAAATAGTAAGGTATGGATGGACATCTTCAGAGGAGACAGAACAGCATGTCCAACAGGGTTCTTCTCTTGAAACAAATACACTCCCTCACATACACTCTCTCAGTCATCAGGACCTAATATTCTGGTCTCCAACTTGAGTAAACAGGAAAAGTTCAAGATCTGGACCAGATCCAAAGGAAACAGAGAGTTTAATCCCGTCTTGTCAGTCAGTTAACGCAGGAGGGTGCAGGGTATTAGGGTAGGTCAGTAACACTGGATTAACGTCTGCAACCATGTCGATCACTGAGCCCTACAGTGTAAGTGTGGTTGTAAACAAGGTGGTGGCTACACTTCTTGTTTATTTTCATGGAGAGAGCTAGCAGAAACTGGATAGCTAGGATAGCCCAGCTACATAGTGAAAGTGAAAAGCTGTGAATACATATATTACATGGCATATCACCGGACAGTTTATTACATACAAAATGGATCACTCCTACAGAGAGTGAGTCATGTGGCCGTGGCTTACTATATAAAGCAGGCAGAGAGGCATCAAGTTACTGCTCGATTAAACGTTAGAACGGGTAAAACGAGTGACCTAAGCGACTGAGTTTGGTATGATTGTTGGTACCAGGCACATCAGGTCCAGTATCTCAGAAACTGCCACCCTCCTGGGCTTTTCACGCACGACAGTGTCTTGGGTTTACAGAGAATGGTGCGACAGACAAAAAAACATCCAGTCAGCAGCAGTCCTGTGACCTCTCTCATGGATGAGAGGTCGAGGGAGAACGTGAACAATCATGTAAGCTAACAGACTGGCCACAAACAGACAAATAACGGCGCAGTACAACAGTGGTGTGAACGGCAACTCAGAACACACAACTCTTCGGCCCTTGTCACGGATGGGCTATTGCAGCAGATGACCATAGAGGGTTCCACTTCTATCAGCTAAAAACAAGAAGACGCTGCTGCAGTGGGCACGCGATCAGCAGCACTGGACAATTGGAAAGTGGAAAATCATTGCCTGGTTCGATGAATCCCGGTTCCTGTTGCGTCATGCTGATGACAGAGTCAGGATTTGGTGTAAGCAGCATGAGTCCATGGCCCCATCCTGCCTGGTACAGGCTGGTGGCAGTGGTGTATTGGTGTGGGGAATGTTTTCCTGCCACACGTTAGGGTCCCTTGATATCAATTGAGCAACAAATGTTTCCGACATTTTGTAGAATCCATGCTCCAAAGAATTCAGGCTGTTCTGGAGGCAAATGGGGGACCAACCCGGTGCATCTAATAAACTGGCTGGTGAGTGTATGGCACACACACACAATACCAGTCAAAAGTTTGGACACATCTACTCATTCAAGGGTTTTTCTTTATTTCTACTATTTTACGCTATCTTCAGTATACCACCCTTACCTTGTCACAACACAACTGATTGGCTCAAACACAAGGAAAGAAATTCCACAAATTAATGTTTAACAAGGCACACCTGTTAATTGAAATACATTCCAGGTGACTACCTCATGAAGCTAGTTGAGAGAATGCCAAGAGTGTGCAATGCTGTCATCAAGGCAAAGGGTGGCTAATATAAAATATATTTTGATTTGTTTAACACTTTTTTGGTTACAACATGATTCCATATGTGTTGTGTCATAGGTTTGATGTCTTCACTATTATTCTACAATGTAGAGAATAGTTAAAATAAAGAAAAACCCTTGAATGAGTAGGTGTGTCCAAACTTTTGACTGGTACTGTACATATACACACAGCTATAATTTATGTATTCACAGCACATAACATTGGTATAGCACTTCTCATCAAAGACCTTTCATACTCACTGTATGTTCTGCTCTACTTTTATATAATATATTTCCTAACTAACTGAACCCTGGTCTTTTCAGATCTTGACAAATGATTCAAAATCGCTGAAGATTAAAACTACTTCTCTCTCTCCAGTCAAACAGTATTCAAAGTGAAAGACAGACCAGACATGTCTATAAAATGGCAGCAGTAGCCCACTGACCAGGGACAAACACGGTCTCCCCTGGTCCCTGCAGAATCTCCAGGGGTCTGAACTCAGCAGGCCAGGTTGGCTGCTGGGTGCGTGGGTACACCACGTTAAACCAGGTGATGGCCTCGTCCTGCTGGTTGCCCCCGTCCTCCCGGGTCACCTTGATCAGCTCCCGGGGTGTGTGGGTGGGGAACAAGCACCAGCGCTTGTGCCCCTGCACCAGGGCATTCCAGGCACTCGTACCCAGCGGGTCAATGTGGATGCCAGTGCCAGAGCGGGCAGGACCCATTACAAACCATCTGAGAAAAAAGACAGAAAAATAAAGGGACAGGTGTTACTAGAGTTAGTTCAACTTCACAAAACATACAATAACATTGCAGCTATTTTAGTTTATGTTACTGAGAATAGCTCTTACCTGTAAGGAGGCCGACGCTTCTCCCCGGCGAACTGGAAGAGGTCGTCCCTAAAGTAAACTGGCACCTGGTAGTCCTCCAGCAGCTTACGGCGCTTGGCGTGCTCGCCGTAGCTGCTGTCGAAGATATAGAGTGGGCTGTCGTCCTGTGTGGACTCCAGGTACTCCACGTAGTACTTCATCTTCATCTTCACAGAGTAACCGTCATTGTCCTCACCACACTTGAACTTCTGGTTGCGGTACTTACGTTTGAGGCGCTCCATGGTCCACTTCTCGCGGGCGGGCCAGGTGTCCTGACAGTTGAGCAGCACCACAGGTTTGTAGGGCCTCTCGAAGCGCTGGATGAACTCCTCTGCGCTGAGACGCAAGGTGTCCACACGCTCAACATTGTCCTGTGAGACGCATATGTCATGTCAGTTTGTGTGTGCGAAAGAGAGAGGGTTGAGGGCTACATTTCATGAATGTACGACTACTTTAATCAATAACCTTTCTACCAATATAAATTACTGTACTGAATTCAAAAGGAACACTAGTCATTTCTGACTTAATGCTTCCCAGTCATTGGGCCTAGTATTGGTCTCACGGATTGAGGTTGAGTGTTTTACAAAAGTGCATCACAATAAAAGATCAACTGTTTTTGAATGCAATGCAACCAACTGGAACATTAAGGAGTAGACTCGGAGGAAGACCTTTTGATATAGTCTGATCTGGGGCAAAGGGAATACAAAAGGTCATGGGCATTTTTGTTCTGCTTTTACATGGAATGACGGGGTCTTAAAGTCACCTTTTTTTAAATGTATTTTACCTTTATTTAACTAGGAAGGTCAGTAAAGAACCAATTCTTATTTTCAATGACAGCCTAGGAACGGTGGGTTACCTGCCTGGTTCAGGGGCAGAATGACATTTTTACCTTGTCAGCTTGGGGATTCGATCTTGCAACCTTTCGGTTACTAGTCCAACACTCTAACCACTAGGCTAAAAGTTAAAGTTAAGTTCAGAAGCTCAACCCCAAAAGAGAAGGAATTAAACAAAAATGCTGAGATGAGTTGTTAACCTATAGGAGAACTCCTGAAACTACCTAAGCTTCGAGTGTCATGGGTATTCTTAGCAACCCAGAGCAGCCCTTAACTCTTGTGATGAAAACTAATCTCCTGCTGAACCACTTGGCAATAACCCAGTGTCCCACATGGTGCAATGAAAATGCCCTCCAGTGGGCTTATTTCAAACATACAGTTAACAATGAAGTTGGTTGTAAGATCAATGCATTATCAATCATACAATGTTGTAGTGATTGTGTCAATATAACAGTGTTTTATCAGGACACACTGTGGAAAAGGTATGGGCTTTCCTAACCATGGTAGTTGTTTATCTTTGAGAACAAGGGCAATAATTCTTACAGACATAATATAATTACAATCTTCTTATAAAATATAAACAGTGGATCAAGGTGGACAAAATACCATCATCAGCTGTCTATTGGGTGTGAGAACATGGGTCAGTAGGCTGGCTACCTGTTGGTGGTGACTGGCTAATATTCACATGTAAGCCTCAATGAAATACAAATGTAACAATGTCACGATTTCACAAAAAATTAACTATACACCGTCAAACTAATGTGGTCAATAATTAACGGAATGGGCTGTGGCACACAGTGTTTGAGTCCAGACTGACCGATTTGACAGTTGCGCCAATGAAGACCACTGTGCGCTGAAAGTGCAGCAGCGGCCTACGTGACCATCCGCACTGGTTTTGTAAGGTGAAACGTGTTAAAAGAGCTAACATGGCTAGCTAGCCTAGCTTGCTACAGACAGTTTACCTTCACTGAGCGGTGTGACACATCGAAAGTCTCGCAATAGTCATGTTTCGTCCAGTCTGAAGAGTCCTTCAGTTCAGGTCTGGCGCTCCGCTTCGCCTCTTTGATCCGCTTCTTACTTTTATGGTTCATTCCTGCGAATTTATGGACTTGGGTTAGCTAGCTAGCTAGACTGGGGTGCATAGACAAACACATTTGCTAGCTTGACTTGCTAGCTAGTAGTGAAGCGAACGTTAGTTTAGTAGCTAGTCTGGAGTTAAAGTTAAACGGTAAGCAACTTCATACGAGTACTTTGTTGGTGTTACTGAAACACGACACGTTGGCCTTAAAATTACTTTTAATAGCGAGGGGGAAGCTGCCCGGATGAAATTAGCTAAGCAGCTAACGACAACAATGCTCTTGCAACCAAACCCGGGGTCCCTACAATTTGAAACCCGCCCACCCAGAGAGCCGTAGGAAGCTCGTTGGCCACATACAAGAGCGAGTCATACATCCGAGAAAACCGATTGGATAAAATGTGGAATACGCCTTCCCACCAGTCATTAGCACATGTCATTGGCTGTAAACGTTCTACGTTTTCCCCGTCCTTCAGCAGACAGTCTCAAGCGTGTCTGTTTTTTTTTTAGAAGAGACGGGTTTTATGATAGTAAACGTAGTGTTTTACCACTGAATTTATTTACTAACTCTCACTTTTACAATTGGGATGGTAAATGGAAAACAGAGCAACTGAGATGTCCAACATAGTGCAGAAATCGTTCACATTCGAAGAATACGAGGACCCAAAGCAATCACTGAATGTGTCCATCCCTGAGGTACTTGCGCACTTTCGCCATTTGGAACCAGCGATGTTTCTGTAAATAATATTGTTCGTCTACAACTGCATTGTGGTAATTGGCTCTGAAGCCTGCCGAGGTCCTTGGAGAGGAGTACAGAAGATATCCTGCCAGGCAGACTTTTCTGAATCAATGGAAGTTAACATTCATGTCGTTTCTCCCCTCTGTACTAGGTCCTTGATCCACAATATGGGATGCATGTATGGCCCTGTGCAGTGGTATTAGCACAATATGTGTGGACACATAGGGAAGAGCTGATGCACAAAACAGTGCTAGAGGTAATTTACTGAATCAAACTAATTCACAGTCTACTCTCCAATTCACTTATTTACCATGTAAATGTGTAATTTGTTTCTAAAACAAACTATTGAATCAGAATGCACTGCTGTTTGTTCACAGCTTGGGGCTGGTGTGAGTTTACCTGGTGTGGTGGCAGCTAAGTGTGGGGCACAAGTGATCTTGTCAGACAGTGCAGAACTTCCACTGTGTCTGGAGAACTGTAGGCGCACCTGTGAAGTGAATGAACTGCCCAATGTGCTCGTGGTGGGCATTACCTGGGGAGAAGTCTCCCCAGACCTTCTGCGCCTCCCTCCATTAGACATCATCTTGGGATCAGATGTTTTCTATGAGCCTGAAGGTTAGCTCAGACTGACTGGTTAGTTTGGAAAAATTTGAGCAGATCATTCAGATCTGTAACTCAACTGAATTTACAACTTTCAGATTTTGAAAATGTCCTGGTGACCATCTCCTTCCTCTTGAGGAAAAACCCTGAGGCCCAATTTTGGACAACTTACCAAGAGAGAAGGTATGCCTTTCAGGACCAGTAGTCCATGGCTGTCAGTCAAGGTCAAGTAAACATTACTCATTTTCTTTGTCTTCATGTTTCAGTGCCGACTGGTCCATAGAGGCATTGCTGCACAAATGGAACTTGAAGTGTCTCAACATTCCACTGGAGAAATTCCATGCCAACAAAGATCAACTAGCTGGGTCAACACTTCCTGGAAGCCATACTGTACAAATGATTATAACCGAGGACAAGGAAAGCTGAATGAAAGACAATTGTCAACTTATCCTTCAGTTACTGCTAGCAAGGCACATTCAAAGTCACCAAATAGTCATGACCCAATACAAGATCAATGGTTCAAAACAGTTTAAGTTGTATAGTATTAGTGTTCTGTTAAAGTTTTATAATAAATAGATAACCCAAATGTTTTAGAAGACAATTTTTATTAGCTTTCACATTGGACACCTATACAGACTCTTGCAAGGGGGAAAAGGAATGCACAAAGGGCAAGACAGAATGCATGAAACAAAATTAGCACACCATACTTAGTGCTCTGAATTAGAGAACATTTTAACTTGTTGAAAGACAGGCATTCTACCGATGGTGAATTTGTAGCAGCCATTTAAGTTGGCCACCATCACAGCATTGTAGCCACAGGGGCATTCCGGAGAACACTGGAAACAGCCAAGCACTGCAACACGCCACCTTAACAGCTAACCAGCAATACTCAACTGCTACACAACTGCGCCTAGTGCACAAAAAATACAGGAGAGAAGATTAGAGTCACAATGAAATTAAACAAAGCTACATAGCAAAGTTAACCTGCAAGTAAATCCATGCCTGGTTCTTTTCATACTTATCCTAAAAGCCATAGCCATTTGAACTTCAGTAATGGCCTTCATGAAACCCAAAATAACAGTTGTAAAAGCTAGGCCATCAAATCTTCACTATGACAGTTTTAGATAAAAATAGCCATGCTGTCCAACAAATTGAAATCCCAGCAGTTTTAGCTTCTACCTCAAAAGCACATTAAGTATAGTTTTTATTTTTTGTTAAACATTGCACAATGAAAGACAAGCAGTCTGGGCGAACGGAAAAAAAATGAAAATACACCAAAAGCCTTCAGATCAAGATACAATAATAACCTTTTACACAGAAATCATTGTATGGACAGGGTCCTCAGTCTGAAGTGTGACATCCTCATTGGCATCTCACCTGAAAAATGTTTGAAAGACAAGGATGTAAGAAACGTGTGTTGGAAAACAAATAACTCAATTTTGTTTTCAACCTCTAGTAATGAAGTGGCGACGACTTGTTAACTTTACCACCACTCCCTTCAGATAGACATGGAGACACCTCCAGGCCATATGTATGGTGTAATCAGCTGGCAAAGTAATGCCAACTTCATGTGCATAGCACATTTCCCCCATATTAGTAGGAAACTAGTCTACATTTGAAAGAAAGAGCCAAATCAAAAGCTATGCAAACCCATTTCTGATGGGTGAAATTTTTTGGATCAAGGAAGGAACCAAACGTCAAGAGACGCCCGGGCTTCACAAAAAGGAAAAATCTTGTCATGAGAAACCAGAGTCAGACAAACCTTGGTTCCCTCCTGAGCACAAGTCTTTGCCCCAAAAAGCAGAGAGCATGACCTGGAGGACAATGCAAGGCTTCTGTCCATTGTCCTGCAGACGTACCTCAACACCACCCCAACACTGACTGCAACCTGCAACCGGCCTGCTCCATAGCAACCCCCACAGCAGCAGGTGCCCGGACAGCTCACACACCCAGCTCACTAACTGCTCATACTGCCTCAAACTCCTCTTTTGCAAACAGGATTCCGCAGCTTGGAGGAGAGAATTCCAGATTTTTTTTATGAACATTTTATTTTTTACGGTAAAAATGTATTCTCAAATGCCACATACGTACAATGCAAGAATGGACCTAAATTTACCCTACGCTGATAATGAACTGGAACATTGGGCAGGACAGAACAAAATTGTGACAAAGGAATAGCCCCCAAAATCCATCAAATGTGGGTTTAAGGAAACCAGCATATGGGAGAGTTTTCCATTCCTCTTTGCCATGCCCAGTGTTACAGTAATATGCATAACCACTGAAGTGGAAAAGACTTAAAGCAGTTCACATTGTCAAGACATCCCACAACCAAACCCCTTCTAGTCAACCACAGATAACCATGGAAAAGGGAGACTTGGTGCAAATCCATCCCACACATAATATCCCCACATCACCTTCCTTATGCTATTCATTCAATCTAGTGTAACGCTAGACTTCACTTCAAACCATCTACAAAAAGGTAGTGTTATGGTCCCATCTCCTTGCCCAACACTTACCATTTTGTCAGTCATCTATGGGGTTTCAGCTCCATTCTCCCCAGGTGACTTGGGCTGGCTCTTGGATCTTGATCTTGAGGCTCTTTCCGCAGGGGTGTGGCTCCTGGAACGGGACTTTGACTTAGGAGACTTGGATCTGGAGCGGGACCTGGACGGGGACTTGGCCTTGTCTCTCTTAGGGGAGCGAGACTTGGAGCGAGAGTAGGAGCGAGACCTTGATCGGCTGTTGCGGGAGCGGCTGCGGGAACGAGATCGGCTTCTGCTCCGGGATCTGCTGCGTCTCCGACGCCTCGGACTGGTGGGGAGAAACGAGTAAATTCGTTGTGTCGAGTTATCGCCTATCTAAAAACAGTTGTAAACGTAAGGCGACAACACCCTCAAAACGCTGCTAAGTTACCAGGTCAAGGAACCATGCATGTAATGGTGGCCTATCGACGCTACATAATCGAAGCAAGGGCCATAAGGTACCGTTACAAGATGTAAGTTCCTAAACAAACATACATCATAGTTAACGTTAATTCAATAATTATCACATAGCTAACAATGAAAAAAAACTACCCAATCGAAGGAGAGCTAGAGCAACTACTTAACCATGTGCTCAGCTCTTACCTCCTACTTCGTCGGCCATCACCCCCGTACCTCCGGGGAGCACCTCCACGCCGACGGTCACCACGATCTCCACGGTCACCACCGCCTCCATGATGAGAATCTGGGGGACGTCCGTAACGGGCCATCTGGACTCTCAGCTCGCGTCCGTCCAGCACAGCACCATCCATTGCGTCCATCGCATCCTCTGCGTCCCGCTTGTCATGGAACCGCACAAAGGAGAACCCTCTGCTCTCTTTCGTATAACGATCTCGGGGGATGTAAACATCTCCTACCCTACCATACTTTTCAAAGACACGGCGAAGGGTCTCAGGTGAGGTTCGGTAAGTCAGATTATCCACTTTAAGAGAAGTCATACCCTCAACATCGGGCGGGGGCCTACCATAACTCATGTTGCAGATAGCGCCTTAGTTAGCCTAGCTAACAAACACGCAACGGTACTACCAGAAAATGTGGGCGAAAGGTCAACACCCGCTTAAAGTTGTTGATTAAAATGATCGTGCTTAAACAGCCTGCTAGCAATATGTCGAGTTTTTCTTAAAAAAATGCAATATAGCTTTCCAAATTTATGACGATTTCCTCAGCACCGACCATATGTTGGAACGAGGTGTTGGCCCTTGCTCCTCCTCGTTGAATGAGGTTGACGAGTAACGCTGCTGCGTATTTATTTGGAGGGAAAAGCAACACACCTTCAAATTACACATTTTTAAATCTTAATTCAATTCACCAAAACATATTATATTATATACAAATAACTCGGACGGGACACAAATGGAAAATACTTTCAATTTAGTAATGTTTTAATTTTTTGACCCGGAAAGGAGATTGACGTCAGACTATAGCAAATAAACTCAGTTTCCCAGTGGGCTTTGGGTTGTACGCCTTGAAATGTCAGCTGACTATCTCACATGACGAACAGTTTTGGTCACTGACTGAAAAATATTCAAAGACTATTTTTAAGCTAGACGGGAGAAAAGGGTCGTAGTCTAGTACATTATTGTTGGATTCTTTCTAGGATTTGAGTCCATCTGGTATCTCCACAAGTCGTTATTGGTTTGCTAACTATGTAGCTTGCACAAACAAGGACTATACAGTGCAGCACCCGACTCGGTCAATTGTTCTCTTCTCAAGTGGCTAAACAGACAAAAGTAAGGAAATACTTACTATAGTGATTATTTGGTAGCAGATCTACCTAGATATGTATTGTCTTGACAATAGTTCATATTCATAGCATAGCATCCTTTCTACAGTTTTGTCACCAAGGTTGTTTTGATTCTGTTTTCTTCAGATGAGCTGTGGACCCCTTCAGAGGTTTTTTAACTAACCCATTTCGTCAAGTAATATTACAGTGACACCCTGCAGCAAGCATGGGTCCAGAGGGAAAGACACTATTGAACATCATAATCCTGGGGTTTGGATTTATGTTCATGTTCACTGCTTTCCAAACATGCGGCAATATAGAGGTATGGTTGAACTGACAAATGATACATACAAATTCAAGCCACACAACTGTAGGGAACCTACAGGGGAAGTTCATATTGATGCTGTCAATTGTTTATGTCTCATGCTTTTTCAGCAAACTGTGATCAAGAGTTTCAACAGCACTGAATTCCATGGGAGTGGATACACAAGGTAATTCATTGTGATGCTGAAATACTGTGACTGACCTATGCGGCTCCTATGGTATAGATTAGAACTGTTGGAAAATTGTAATCCTGTCTCTCTCTCTCAAAGAGGTCTCCAAAGGTAAGTAATTGAATCTGCCCAGTTTAGGCAACAAAGTTGACTTTCAGTTCTCTACACTATCCCAGTTTCCTGAGGTATTTCGTAAATAACATGCATATGACTGTGGTGATGTAGGGCCTCATCTGGGATTTAATTGCTGCTGTTGGCCTTTATGGACATCTTAATGACACCACCCGTGGCAGGCAAACACCAGGCATTTTTTTTATTCAAACACATCCTTATTGAATAAAATGCCTGCACTTGTAGCCATGTTGCTAACATTTTCTATGAATAGTGGTATTACATTGGCGCAATATCATCTAATTCACTTTTACACGTGTCTTTACATGTAGCATGGCCATCATCTATGGAGTTTTCTCTGCATCCAACCTGATTGCTCCCTCAGTAGTGGCTGTTATAGGCCCCCAGTTGTCCATGTTCTTTAGTGGACTAGTATACAGGTGAGCACACTCTTTTGACCTTTCTTTAAATCAACCCACTGTAGCCTATACCTGTTTACAGAACTGTTTATTTATCTATTCTCTCTGAGTGTGCATAAAGAACTTGTTTTCATTAGCTTATTTGTGATGTTAACACTGTCCAATGTTTTATTTCCATCAGTGGATACATTGCAATGTTCATCCACCCCTACACTTGGAGCTTCTACACGGCGTCTGTAGTTGTTGGAATAGCGGCTGCAAGTAAGAAGACTGTGTTATTCTTACTTGAGAATTAACGACTTGTATTTCCTATCAACACATAACTCTCTTTCTTTTTATTCTTTCAATCTCTTTCCATCTGTGGCCTAGTATTGTGGACAGCTCAGGGGAACCTACTCACCATCAACTCTACAGATGCCACCATCGGCAGGAACAGTGGTATTTTCTGGGCCTTGCTACAGTTCAGGTACTTCTTTTATCAGCATAACTGTATTGATTGCATCACTGTTTACCACAGCTTTTTTACTCTGGTACTGAATCCACGGTGTTGGACTGCCTAACATGTATCTATCCCATTTTGCAGCTTATTCTTTGGAAACATGTATATTTATTTTGCCTGGCATGGCCATGTTCACATATCAGGTATGTCATCAGTTTTGGTTAACTTTTTACTATAACAATGTAGATATCTTTTGAATGTATTCTACTTAGATTCATTAGTCTTTTCCCCTTTCCTTTTTATAGTATCTAGCATTCCCTAAGTTCCCTTGACACAATGAGGAAATTTCATTTTGGCCATAAGTTGCTGACGTGTGTGTGTGTGTGTGTGTGTGTGTGTGTGTGTGTGTGTGTGTGTGTGTGTGTGTGTGTGTGTGTGTGTGTGTGTGTCTAGACAAGGATCGCCAGACGGTTTTCATCTCTCTCACGGTCATCAGCCTGGTGGGCAGCTTTCTGTTCTTCCTGATCCAGAAGCCGGAGCCTGAGGCCACACCCTCCGAGGCGTCTGAGTCACTGCTACAGACTGAGTCCACAGAGAGCTCCTCTATCGTCGTGTGAGTGTAGTCTGCAGACAGGCTGTGATGGAAAACATTGTCTAGGTCTAAAGTTAGAGTAAACTAGCACAAGAACATTTTTCCTTATCTACCCTTTTATTGACCAGAATCACGCATGTTGTCATGCATACATACACATGAAATAGTGATATACTAATAGATATGCCATACAAATGGTGTTTGTGCATTCTGTACCTGCTGTTTTATGTAAGGTACTTTGTATTCCTCCATAGGCCTGGGTTGAATCTGGATAATCCAATATTCCTTTATGTCTGGAAAGGCTGTACTTAAGTTTATTTATGGATTTCTCTTCCTTGCAGAGCGACTCCAGGTCTCGGTTCCCAGGCTCTGGATGCTTTCAGTGAGTCAGAGTTCATTGGTTGCGTCTTACTTCAATCTGTCATGTCAGCAACAAAGGCCCAGAGCTCAGCTGACTGATATGTGCCCTCTTCTTACAGAGAAAGCGTTGCAGTTGTCTGTCACTAAAGAGATGCTACTGCTGAGTATCTCCATAGCATACACAGGTGGGCAAATTCATTCCAATTAATCAAGATTCTTTTTTGGGGGGGGGGCTATTTCCAACATGAGGAACTTCTTTCAGTGGATGCTAGTATAGAAATATAAACGGATGCATATTCAATTGACATTGAGTATGTTTAAATGCGTAACCATAGGTTCTATGTGTGTAACTCTTGCTCCTTCTCCACCTTCAGGCCTAGAGTTGACATTTTACAGTGGGGTATACGGGACATGTATAGGAGCCATGACTCAATTTGGGGACGATGCTAAGAGTCTGATCGGGCTATCTGGCATTTTCATTGGCCTGGGAGAGATCCTGGGTGAGTCAAAGTCATTTTTTTAAATCTTCAGTGCTGTTTCAGATCACATGATACACGTGAGGTTTGGAAAGCAGATAAACTGGTTGACAGGAAGGGACTGATGATTTGAGGAAGTCAACGCTTCTGTTTTTGCTGTGTCTCTGTTTGTCCAGGAGGGGGCGTGTTTGGGATGCTGAACAAGTGCAACCGGTTTGGGAGGAACCCGGTCGTGCTGCTGGGGCTGATCACTCACTTCGTGGCCTTTTACCTGATCTTCTTGAACATCGCCAGTGATGCCCCTATTGCCCCAGAAGAGGGCACACACCTACAGGCATACATCACCCCCAGGTACACAGCAGGGCTTACTCAGTTGGCCCATAAAACAATGACTATTGATTACTATTACAACAATTCCACGTCCTTTGCATAGGAATACAGCAGGTCAGGACATGAGCATTATGTTAAGTGTAGCAGTAGTTCATAATTGCATTTGAACTCTATCAGGTTACTGCAGATTGTGTAAGGTTTCATGTCTGTATTAACTTGTTGTGTTGTTTGTTCAGTGTTGAGGTGGCTCTGCTGTGCAGCTTCCTGCTGGGCCTGGGGGACAGCTGCTTCAACACCCAACTGCTGAGCATTGTGGGATTCATGTTCCGGGAGGACAGCGCTCCTGCCTTTGCCGTTTTCAAGTTTGTCCAGGTACATTGATATCTGTTAGGCCTACACACACGATATGGTTTGCTATCTATGGTGATAATGTATTACTCTGAATGATTTGAAGAAATATAACATTGAGCTATTTGCTTGGTATATCCCTTGATGATTCCCCATACTTGCTAACCACAGTTGCTGTATTACAGTGGTGTAACTTGGTGCTCTTGTCCACAGTCCATCACTGCAGCCCTGGCCTTCTTCTACAGTAACTATCTCCTGCTGCACTGGCAGCTGCTCATCATGGTTGTGGTGGGCTTCCTGGGCACGCTATCCTTCTTCGTGGCTGAGTGGGTGGTGGTCTCCAGCCGACGGGACACTGACTATGACAGCATATGACAACCTATGGGAGGAGGGGGTCACGGTGGGAGGAGCTATTCACAGCTGGACGGGTCATCTGGGGAAGAGTCGGTATAACACCTTCCTATCAACCTAGCTATCCTTTGGAATCCTTCAACTGACAGTTTGACTGGCCCACCTCAGCCCCAATAAGCAGACTGTAGTAACACTGTTTTAGCACAGTCATTCACAGCTCTATTGATTCCAATAAGCAGAGACTAGTAACACTGTTTTAGCACAGTCAATCACAGCTCTTTAGATTTTTGCCTTTCAAGTGGAAGATACACTTAAATACTGTATATTTTACTTGGAGTGAATCAGTTGTGCACAGAGGAGCCTTTATTTTCATGTTCAATGTCATTCACTGTGCTTCTGTCTTCATGTAGATGTTCAGCTGGTTGGTTTCAATGTGCAGTAGTCATTGACTAAGGTTTGGCTAGACTGCTATTCCTACCAAGGTTTCCAGTCTCAACATCAATCTTATTATACTACTTCAATTTGATAGAAGAAGAAAACGTAGTACAGTCGATTCTTGATAAGCGCACATTGGATATGTACAAACTCTGTTTACATGCAGTACAGTTTATCAGTTCAAATACACTTTTCACTTCTGCATGCTCAGGTTTAGTATACACATTTAGAATACTGCCAAGCCATTGCATTTATCAGGACTCGACTGCATCTAGATTTCTTGAAAGATGGCATTTGTCATAAAGGGATAAATTATCAAGACGCATATACACTAGCTTATTGCAATTTAAATTATTTGTTATAGTGATATCTGTACGAAATTGTTGATCAATGCTCTAAATGTTTTTTCTTTGTCAATATTTGCATCACACTTTCAGAGTATCTAGTATTCCATAGGTTTTGTCAAAAGTGGGATCCAAAAGGCCATAGATAGTGTATTGAGGATGAATGGTGAATTACAAAATGTAGACCAGAATTTTTATGTCTAAACTGCTCTAGGTTATATTGCTCTGTTAAAATGTCACATTGAAGAACTCTTGAGCTTATAAGTTTATAAGGCTATGGTTTTATTTAGAACTCACATCGAAACAATGGCCTTTGCACTCTGCAAACATCAAGCATTTTTTGTTCTACATTTTCATCATGCAATTTCGATTGAGGTCACGAACTGTTTACAGTGTTTGTGCTCCTCCTTGCCAAAAATGTATAGTCTAATTCATGAATCATTTCATTCATTGTGTGGATTGCTTAATGTAGAGTTCAGTTCTGTGGCACATGAAAAACTGAGTTTGAAGATTGTTCAGAGCCATTGGATGTGAGGCAATCAATAGGATTTTGAGGGAATAAACTATGTGTTTTGGATTATGAACTAGATTTTATACTTGAATGTAGTTACTTAGAAAGGCACCAGGATATGCACGCTTGTTTTTTACATTTTTATTATTATTAAATTGCTATTTTGAGCCTTTTTTCGTGTCTGTATGCTCCTTTTGCATACCTGGGGTGAGAACAGGTGATGCTTTGCATACTTTCTCAACAACACAACCTTTGTCCTACCTGATGAGGATTTGATGCCCGCCTCTGCCTTGTTGCTCAGCAACCAGGGACGCTGTGAGTCACAATGTGGGACGCAATTATTGTGTAATGGAAGGAGGCTACATCCAATCACAAAAGAGAACTGTACTCACTGTCATTGTTACGTCCAATACGGTTCTATGGTAGGCGTGAGAGATTAGAACCAAATTGAACCAATTTCTAAAATAAGGTTAGAAATGGCATTGGAATAAGAAACAACCGAGATTGAGTAGCAACGAAAAGGTGTTGAAAATTAACTGTGTAGGGAACATTTCATTCTAATTTACAAACACTTTATTTAGTACAGAAGAATCAGAGTATTTTTGTTCTATAATTTTACATTTAAAAAAAAAATAGCGTTCGATCCTGTCGTTTTTTTTCATCTTATGTTGTTTAATTGAATCATTCTGGCGTTTAATTTTTACAAACTAAGATGGCAATATTGGAAGAAGATATATCTTTCATATCCCTCGTAAATACTTTTTAATAACATCAACTCAAAAGTAGTGTGAGACAAAATGTCAGCTGACATTAGTTTGTTCGATTTGGTGAACCTGTCGATCGGGACACCTGAAGTTGGAGCTGTCAACTTCAATGCGTTGCATACCCTCCTCCACGCTATCCTGGGACACCTGAAAATCCAAAATGTGACCACCGGCTGGAGAGAGCAGGATACCCCGCCACAGGAGCCCCATGGCACTGTGGCGCATCTGACCAAGTCCTCTAGCCCGTACCATCACATGGAAGACAAACTTCGGCAGATAGAGAGACAGATGGCCGCGCTGGAGAAGCTTCCTAGCGGTACAGATCTTCTGAGCCGCACTGCCTCAACCACAACACCGGTCAACGACTTGTGGCAGCTAATGCAGCTTCGCAGCAAGGCTCAGGCGAGTGAGGACGGCGTGTCCAAGGTGAGACAGGCTCTTCCTCAAAATGTAATTATTAAAATCACACTGTCATCGCTGAGTTATAATTGTATTATAAATTGAAATAATGTTATGCGAGGACAGGTGAAAGTTGAACACTGCTGCTGTGGCAGTGCTGCCTCCCTTGATCAACAGTCAAAACTGTGTTGAAACTTTGATTTGTCTGTGATGCACAATTTTGCTTGTCGTAAGATAGGCGCCAAATCATCCCAAAACATTTTTGTGGTCAAAGAAAAATGTCCATAACAGTCAAGAAATAGGATTACATTCCAGTTCCACTGGGTATTCTAGACTAGACATCCATCTTGTGACAGATGTTAGAGTCTGAGGTTTATTTATTGACCCTTATTTTACCAGGTAAATTGACTAACATATTCTCTTACAGCAACGACATGGGGAAGAGTTAACGTTGGGAGGAGAGGGCACGAATGAGCCAATTGGAACCTAGGGATGATTAGGTGGCCATGATGGTATGAGGGCCAGATTGGGAATTTAGCCACAACACCGGGGTTAACACCCCTACTCATACGATAAGTGCCATGGGATCTTTAGTGACCACAGAGTCAGGACACTGAAAGACAGCCCTGGGGCACTGGAATTTCCTTAGACCAGAGGGAAGAGTACCACCTATTGGCCTTCCAGTGTAACCGATGTGAAATGGCTAGCTAGTTAGCGGTGGTGTGCGCTAATAGCGTTTCAATCGGTGACGTCACTCGCTCTGAGTCCTTGAAGTAGTTGTTCCCCTTGTTCTGCAAGGGCCGCGGCTTTTGGCGCGATGGGTAACGATGCTTCGTGGGTGTCAGTTGTTGATGTGTGCAGAGGGTCCCTGGTTCGAGCCCAGGTAGGGGCGAGGAGAGGGACTGAAGCTATACTGTTACACCAGCAGCATTCTGTCTCCAATCCAGGTACCGACCAGGACCAACTACCTAGTTTCTGAGGCAAGCCAGCAGTAGAATGCAGGGGGATATGCTGCTGGCAAGTGATTCAGCCCCTCTTATCTGTATTAAGTCCTTGAGTGCTTGCTCATCAAAGCCCTGTTCCACAGCTGGGGGCCTGTCTGTGTGGTGAATGGTGAGCATTTCAGAACACTCAACACTGGATAAGGATATTGATGACAGAGCACAGCACAATAGGTGATGGGCACCACACTGTCTTCTCAAATGACCTCGCTGTGTCTCTGTTCCAGTTTCCAAAGGAAAGGCCACTCCCCAAAGATAAGCACCACTCCTGTGTTCGCTGTGGAACAAAATTGAATAGCTGAGTAGTACAGATCACGAGGGGAGGCTGCTGAGAGGGGACGGCTCATTGTAATGGCTGGAATGGAATTAATGGAACGTAGTCAAACGTGGTTTCCATATGTTTGATGTGTTTGAAACCATTCCACCTATTCAGCTCCAGCCATTACCACAAGCCCGTCCTCCCCAATTAAGGTGCCACCAACCTCCTGTGGTGTACACAATTTAGAATCGGTGTCGGTCCAGTACTTCATACCACACTCTGAACTGTATCTCTGCTGTCATCTGAAATGAGTTTGAAATATGGACACTGATAGAGACATGACAGTCTGCGTAAATAAAGCAAGTAGGAAGATAAAAGATTGCGCAGGACTTAGCTATCTTCACTGATGTTGCCCAGACCTGCCCAGTTAACACTCAGGTGATATGAGGGAGGGACAGCCAGTGGGTACAGGCAAAGGTGCCTCTGAAAATCCTCTGCTGTGGGTCAGTACCAGTATCCACTGGACCTGTCTGGACCTCTGGCCCTCGCTGGCCCTGTCTGGCCTTCTCTGGCCCTGTCTGCCATATCCCTGAAGACCAAACTAAGACACAATGTCCATCAGTTTCTGCCTCACAACTCATAGCAGCATATTGTATTTCCCGCATACAGGCCCTTAGCTAGGGTCTCTTTCTTCTTAACCCATGGCAGAGGTTATCAGGGGATTGTTGTGGTTGATAAAGGTGTGCTCCGCTGTGACCCCACAGGGTACATGTCCTGGATCTGAGAGGGTAGCTAAAAGTCTGCCTGAGTGGCGCTCTGTGTTCACAGTGGCGTGGAAGGATTCCAGGCCACCGGCCATCTTAGTTAATGGCTGACTAAAGAGTAACAGGGAGGTAGAGCGGATGTCTATCTTCCCAATCGCAAATAACTTCCTTATCGTTGGGACAGTAAAAGTCAGTGTACTTATATTATGTTAGTTACTAATTTCCTACCCCTTGTACTGGAGTTTTGCTTGTTGTCAGAAGGGGCTTGTATTTATGTTGTCCTGTCCGTTACCATTTGCAACAGACTTGTGGGTGATGCTGACCCAGATGTTGTGGCAGAAACAGGAAGGAGGTTGGGCACTCTGTCCAAACAACATCCTCACAGACAAACAGACAGAGTACTAGGGACATTGTGTCAGAGGAAGTTACGGTTGCGGACGTCCCCTGGTTAGGGAGCGCAGCTCCTTTGAGGGAATAGGACGATGCATACATTTTGCCTACTGTTTGCTGATGTAGGCAATTATCATCATTTCCTGTGAACTCAATATGTCCAATCAGCCTCACGAGTAGCTTTTAAAGTGTCAAAGGAATCTCATAGGAAATGAACCATACCCTGGACCCACTCATCAAAATGTGACAGATACAGTTGATTGTCTCTCTGTTTGTCATTAGGAGTTGGGTTGGTTGCCAGGTTAGAATATTCTAGTGTATGTCCTGCTTACAAGATTTGATCATGTTTTGCCTAATCTCATGTCTTTGAGATGCTTGAGGCGATCAATGAAAAGGTGGTCTCCTCCAGAAATTCCATACGCGCAGGTCATATATCACTTCCACGTTTACAGCTCACTTAACAACCTATTAGTTATTCAGCCAATTGTTTGACGGCCTGTGCAGCTCAGTGGGGTCGCTATGCGTCATTTCATGTCTGGGTGCATTAGAAAAACCCACCGGATCTCTGGTCAATACGTTCAAAGCCACCTGTTTCAACTTTGCTTAGTTAACACAAGCTATTTCTAATTTGCAACACCCAGAGCAAATGTGTGGGTTTACTCTGTCAACAAGGCCTCAGCTGTGTTAGAGAGTGGAGTGGTTCCATATGGGCAGGGGTTATGTACTCTGAAAAACATGGATTATCTGGAGACAGACAGGTCCTACCGCTGCTTTGTAACAGCTGGTGTATCTCATCTACTGCATATGGATGGTGGTGTCCTGGTAACCTCCCTTGGGGTGAAATGTCAACTGGATGGAGCCACAGAGAGGGGTTTTGGGATCCCTCCTAAATGAAGGGGTTTAGGATCTTCCTACTGATCTTCAAAGGAAGTAGCCAGGGGAATAGTCACACATATGGCTTTGGTCAGGGGGATTTCTACCTTAATGAGTCCCCTGACCGCTTCAAAGTTTCACAGAGTCTTACTTTGGGAGATTAGAGAACTGGGCTGAGTCAGTTTCAAGTGTTTTGGGCATGAAGAGGCTGTGAAAAAGCTTTAGACCTAATGTAAAGAGATCACCATGCGTGTTGATTCACCCTGAATAAGGCACCGTGATGCCGAAATGTTGGAGGTTTACCCAATACATTACTGGGAGCTTATATATCGCATGTGCGACCCTCTTTATTTCTATAGCCTACGATTCAGTCATTATAACAGAAACTGACAAAAAGTAATGATTGTGTTAAGTGATCTGACCAGTGAAGTGAGGTTCTTTGAGCTTTGAGTCCTTCGAACACACTCTGTTGTGTTTCCAGTCTATGTCGCTGATCCAGGATCTGCTGAAGGAGATCCAGGACCTGAAGGAGTCCAGAGACGACCTGAAGAAAGAGGTCAAGAGCCTCCAGAACCAACTCAACCAGGTCAGACACACATCCATACTGGCAAACCCTCATAGTGAGGTAGGATTGCAGACAGACAACATTTGGCAACCTTGCTCATCTCCCTCATGAATCTACAGTAGGGGATATACCCAGTGCTCATCACTAGGGAATCCTTCTCCATTTCACCACCCCACACAGTGGTGAAATATAGCGTCATGTAGAGCCCGATCCACCCTGGCCCTGGTCCCCTCCCCCCATCACTCTCTGTAGGGGACATGGTGTCATACAGAGGGCAACAGCATCAAAGAGCCACAGCTTATCTCTGGCAACCTGGCCTGTCACTCACCCCAACAATAGAGTGAGGATAATAGGGATCATCCTACATATCTGTTTCCATCTGGTAGCATGACGTTGCTCTGGGTGTTTTTGGGTTCCAGCTGAATATGAGTGAGCTGGTTGACAGAATCAACGAAGTGGAACAGTACTGCCACCGACTGGACAACCTGGACTCTGCCACCGTGAGTTGGAACTGAGGAGACTGCTTTCCGAGCTCAGAAATGATATACTATATTGTTAAGAGGAGACAAACAATAGTATAGTACTGTAGTAGCTAACTCTAGTAAAAAGAGGTTAATCATGACTTCCTCTCTTTCTTGTCTTCTCTCTATCACAGAAAGAGCTGCAGGACAGAGTTGGGCGTTACCCAGACCCAGACGAGCTCATCCAGTGTGTAACCTGGGACATCATGCAGACCACCTTGGTTAGCGAGCAACAGAATCTGCAAAAGGCATGTCTTATGTCTTGCATGAAAGAGCGAGATTCCTTTATCAAGCAATCATATACAAGACATAGGAATAGACATTAGCTTTGTGTTGATGGTAGCTATTTCTCCAATAGGAAATCAGGCACTCAGTCCCTGTCCCCACATCAGTTGTCATGACCACCATGACTCCTTTCAGCGCCTCAGTCAATGCCAACACTGGAGCTGCTGCCTTCACTCCTGTTACTGTCAGTGTCAGCCAGCATGGGGGGGCACTGCCCCAGCAGTCCCTCTCTGATGGAGCTGCTGCCTTCACTCCTGGCACTGTCACTGTCAGCCAGTATGGGGGGGCGCTGCCCCAGCAGTCCCTCTCTGATGGAGCTGCTGCCTTCACTCCTGTTACTGTCACTGCCAGCCAGCATGGGGGGGCACTGCCCCAGCAGTCCCTCTCTGATGGAGCTGCTGCCTTCACTCCTGTTACTGTCACTGCCAGCCAGCATGGGGGGGCGCTGCCCCAGCAGTCCCTCTCTGATGGAGCTGCTGCCTTTACTCCTGTTACTGTCACTGCCAGCCAGCATGGGGGGGCGCTGCCCCAGCAGTCCCTCTCTGATGTGGCTGCTGCCTGTACTCCTGGCACTGTCACTGTCAGCCAGCATGGGGGGGCGCTGCCCCAGCAGTCCCTCTCTGATGGAGCTCTGATGGTGGGCAGAAAACCCCTGTCTCGTGTGGCCAGCGGGGCAGAGCGTTACCCAGAGACAGTGGAGGCCCTGAGGGACGTGGGCAGGCTCAGGGAGAGACACAACACCCTGGAGACCAGAGTAGAGCTGCTGGAAGCAGGCAAGGCCGACCAGGCCCAGCTCCAGCACCTCCGGGAGCTCCTCACTGACATGGGTAAGATAACAATGTGGAGATTGGATAGTGTATGGCTATTCTATGTTTTCTTTTACTGAATGATATCTTTTGTGTGGGATGACCATTTTTGTCCTGAATGTGTAGGTGACAGGGATGTGCCAGACAAACTGTTGGATCAACTGAATCATCTGAGAGTTCTGGTCGACAGCCTGATGGGTGACAGAGCCAAGGTGAGCGAGGAAGATGTACGCACGCACACGCGCACACACACACATTGTTGATGACCCCATGTCCCTGTCGTAGCTGGGAGAACTGGAGCAGCTGATTCTGAACATAGGGACAGTTCAGGGCTCAGAGGGAGGCTCAGAAACAGCCAAAGGGTCAGACAGTGAGGACTCCTCTGACTCTCCTAATCAAGGACTGCTCAGACTGCAGATATTATACCTCAGGTAAACAACAACACAGGAGCACACAGGAAGGCTAAATAGAGATGATAGATAGTTTATTATGGAAACTACATTTGATATCATTTGGTAGTCTAAGTAATTTGTAACACAGGAGGTTGGCGGTACCTTAATTGGGGAGAACGGGCTCGTGGTAACTACTGGAGTGGAATCAGTGGAATGGTATGGAGGCCATGGTTTCCAGGTGTTTAATGCCATTCCATTTGCTCTGTTCCGGACATTATTACGAGCCATTCTTCCCTCAGCAGTTTTATGGCCAGTTGAGATGTGGTAGTTTTCCATTGGAAGAGAGGTGGTGGCCTGCTCCTCATGGCCTGGTGCTCCTGTTCCACCACTCTGTGTTCAGGAACGCAGTGCAGAAAGTGGAGGAAGAGGTGCTACTGCTGAAGACTGAGAACACCTCAGCCAAGGCTGAGCAGAAGACCAAGAAAGACAGACAGCTACAGGATCAGGTTAGACAGACAGACAGACAGACAGACAGACAGACAGACAGACAGACAGACAGACAGACAGACAGACAGACAGACAGACAGACAGATATTCCAGTGCGTATCGATATTTGAATACACTGTCAGGTCTAACACCAGCGTGTAAAACCTTCAACTGTAGAATATAGCTGAGACAGCATCATCCATAATGTAACAGCTAGTGGCCCCTGGTGGCCCCAACATGGCCCTCACACTGCCCTCTCACCGCAGATGGACAACCTGCGAGGCATGCTGGAGGACATGATGGCGTCCTCCTCCTCGCTGCTCTCCCAGAGCCTCCAGCAGGAGCCCCAGGGATCAGAGCAGGCAGGCGGGCAGCAAGGCTCCACGTGCCCCTCCTGCTCTGTAGATGTGAGCAGGAAGGTCAGCCAGCTGTTCCAGCGCTATGAGAATCTCCAGGGCCTGGTTAGCAGATTCATGAATCAGCAGGGAGGAGGCAGACCTGGAGCAGAGGTACTATAGGCAGGGCCAGGATAGAGGATGAAACAGAATAAGAAAGGGTTTAAATTAAATAATAGGTCTGTTATGTTGAACCCTGAGGGAGGGATACGTTTAGAGATGATATGTAAGGGAAGCTCTAGCAGGGCAGTAGTGTGTTAAGGGAAAGGAGTGTGTCAGTGCCAGCGCGCTCCATGGCAGTGGGGCCATGGCTGTGTATTACACATATAGAACCCTGTCTCTCTGTGTTGTTTCTGCCAGAGCTCGGAGCTGATGAATGACGTTCAGGGAGCCATCATGCAGCTGCAGGCTGAGTGTGAGAAGCTCCACGGCACAGCCAACCACCTGATTGAGGAGCACAGCCAGAAACAGGTCCACATCGACGTGAGTCTGGGAGGGAGGGCTGCAGCAGGGGGAGGCCCATAGGGGAATAGGAGATGCTCCATGCTGTACTTCTGTTCCAAGCCACAGAAAGAGGATTCTCAGTAATGTCTTTCTGTCACAGCATCTGTACAAGTCCATGGAAGAACTGGACGAGAAGAAAGCTGACAAAGAGCTTGTGGAGATGGAGATTGAAATCGTGAGTCTCTCACCACAACATGGCATAGTTTAGCTTTCCTTCAGCGTGTTATACTCATCTCAGGTGAACTCTCACAAGTTCTCACATGTTGTTAGTCTAGACAAGCTTCCACAAGTCCGTTCAAGACCATAGGGGTACCTACAAATCCCAACATGCTCAAGTTCACCTGTACCAGTCCATGCTAAACCCTAACAAGGCCATACAAGTCACCACAAGCCCATACGTGTCCATACACAAGTTCATACACATGTGTATTTATTCCAACAAGTCCATACAGGTTTCACCTAACCCCTACAAGTCCATACAGGTTTCACCTAACCCTTACAAGTCCATACAGGTTTCACCTAACCCTTACAAGTCCATACAGGTTTCACCTAACCCCTACAAGTCCATACAGGTTTCACCTAACCCTTACAAGTCCATACAGGTTTCACCTAACCCTTACAAGTCCATACAGGTTTCACCTAACCCTTACAAGTCCATACAGGTTTCACCTAACCCTTACAAGTCCATACAGGTTTCACCTAACCCCTACAAGTCCATACAGGTTACACCTAACCCTTACAAGTCCATACAGGTTACACCTAACCCCTACAAGTCCATACAGGTTTCACCTAACCCTTACAAGTCCATACAGGTTTCACCTAACCCCTACAAGTCCATACAGGTTTCACCTAACCCTTACAAGTCCATACAGGTTTCACCTAACCCTTACAAGTCCATACAGGTTTCACCTAACCCCTACAAGTCCATACAGGTTTCACCTAACCCTTACAAGTCCATGCAGGTTTCACCTAACCCTTACAAGTCCATACAGGTTTCACCTAACCCCTACAAGTCCATACAGGTTACACCTAACCCCTACAAGTCCATACAGGTTTCACCTAACCCTTACAAGTCCATACAGGTTTCACCTAACCCCTACAAGTCCATACAGGTTTCACCTAACCCTTACAAGTCCATACAGGTTTCACCTAACCCCTACAAGTCCATACAGGTTTCACCTAACCCTTACAAGTCCATACAGGTTTCACCTAACCCTTACAAGTCCATACAGGTTTCACCTAACCCCTACAAGTCCATACAGGTTTCACCTAACCCCTACAAGTCCATACAGGTTTCACCTAACCCTTACAAGTCCATACAGGTTTCACCTAACCCTTACAAGTCCATACAGGTTTCACCTAACCCCTACAAGTCCATACAGGTTTCACCTAACCCCTACAAGTCCATACAGGTTTCACCTAACCCTTACAAGTCCATACAGGTTTCACCTAACCCCTACAAGTCCATACAGGTTTCACCTAACCCTTACAAGTCCATACAGGTTTCACCTAACCCTTACAAGTCCATACAGGTTTCACCTAACCCTTACAAGTCCATGCAGGTTTCACCTAACCCTTACAAGTCCATACAGGTTTCACCTAACCCCTACAAGTCCATACAGGTTTCACCTAACCCTTACAAGCCCACACTAGTACTGCCATTGCCCTGACTGCATCTCCTCTCTTCCTGTAGAAAGCAGACAAGCGTGCCCTGGACACCAAGGTGAGTCGCATGCAGTTTGACTCCATGACAGAGGAGCTCAACACCATGTTCCAGGAGCTGCTCAGCAAGATCACCGGCCAGGAGCAGGACTGGCACAAAATCATCGACAAAATCTCCACCGAGATGGAGTGCAAGGTGGGACTGAGCAGGAAGTTACCCTGCTAAATGGATGTTTTTATAATAGGCCTACATGTCCATTGATATGCTATCACCAATACATATATCTCACAAGTCTGTATGTCACAAGTTTTTAAGTGTTTTACGAACGTGTTTATAGTGACAGATAGCATTGCTTGTAAAAATCTCATGGAATGTCTGTCTGGAGTGTCTGGTGGTAGTTTATATCTTTGGGATCCCTGTAGTACATCTGTTGTCTATCTGTGTAGCTGGACCGGATTGAGCTGGATCCTGTGAAGAAGCAGCTAGAGGACCGCTGGAAGAGCATCCGTAAGCAGCTGCAGGCCCAGCCTGCCCCGAAGGAGGACGACGCTGCAGGCATCAGGAAGTAAGTCACATGTCACTGGTCACAGCCAGGCCCAGGAGGGATGATGGCTGGATAAGTCCAGGTAGCTCTATGGAGTTTTACATGATGATGCCTTCATTGTCTTCCTGTGTTTTTTCGTTCATTTTATCTCTGTCTATATTCTGTCTATATGTCTATGTTCTGTTTGTATACTGTTGTTTACTCACGGTGTATGTACAGTATATACTGTATTCTGTTCATAGCGCATCCTAATATACCTACTATTGTACACACTATTTTCCTTCCAAATGATATACTGTCTATACACACCACTGTCGTGTCTTTGGTATCATTAAACTGATGACTGTTAGTTTATCAAGTCAATTCTCTGTAATTATTGTTACGTGATTATAATCAGGTAAAATGTAATTAACTAGGAAGTCGGGGCACCAAGGAAAATATTCAGATTACAAAGTTATAATTTTCCTAATATAACTTTCAGATATTTTAATATCTGATCAATTAGTCTCATTCCAAACGTCGTAAATTGTTGGTTATCTGCACGAACCCAGTCTTCACTATGAATCCTCGATACATCAATTGTCTCAATAATTTATTTATTAACTAACTAAATAATCACAGAAATGCACATACAAACAAACAAACAAACAAAGTAGATATGGTTACAAGGAAATTATAGGGGATGTGCCCTAGTTGGCTAAACCGGTATTACGGCTTGGTGGACAAAAGGGAAGTGGGTGTAGACTGAGAAAGGCGGGAATTACGCAAATGAGTCACTACACACTTGATAATCATATTCATTGATTGAAATGCTAATCCTTTATACATGAACGCTCACTCATTCGGGAATAATTGCAATCAATATATATATTTACGCTCAGTGTGTCGTCATGATCGCTGTTGGGATCGTCCGTCTTTCTGTTGGAGAGTTTGTCCGCCCTCTCTCTCTTCCGCGGTTAGAATGGATAGTTCAGAGTAACATTCAGCAATGTTGTTATAGAATAGATGTTTCGGCAGTTGTTGGCCTTCGCATTCAATGGTATAGAATTCCTAGCTGCAGACTAGTAATTAGTATCAAAGATTTGCTCTTATTCTGTCGGTATCGATAGTCTCAGAGTTTCAACAACCATTACAACCTTAGCTTATACTCAGGTTTATGGTTTCTCCTCAAACCTTAGCCCTCTCGTGGTAATCGAGGTAAGCTGGTCTGCTCTCAAACCTTAGCCCTCTCGTGGTAATCGAGGTAAGCTGGTCTGCTCTCAAACCTTAGCCCTCTCGTGGTAATCGAGGTAAGCTGGTCTGCTCTCAAACCTTCGCCCTCTCGTGGTAATCGGAGTAAGCTGGTCTGAAGGGAATTCTTCAGGTTGGGGTTAATGTCTGTGCTCATGGGGCGGGCCAATGATTTAGTTAAACTCCAAAGGGAATTGGAGTTTCTTTCTTTAAACAGTTTAAAATCACATGACATAATTTCACAAATAGTTTAATCTTTACTCATTCATTTTATACAAGAATTAGATGCAAGCCTCACAACCGAGTCTCTTGTATAAACAGAGTTATGGTAATGTGGCTGTATTGTCTCTCATGAGATTCACAAAATTGTACAAAACGGACCAGTTCGTTGCTAGATTCTTCCCCGACCGTGTAGACATTCTCCAAAACATGGACATTGTTCAGTTCTCAAGTTCTGTGATGTGGAAGAGGTTCCTTTGTTCTCCTGTGAACCTCACTCCCTCTATACTCTGGCCATGAGGAGAGAACTCCTCTAGGAATTTATGACTTGCCTAACAGAGCCTGGGTGTAGGGGGAAGAGAGAGAGGTGGTGGTGAGAGAGAGAGGGGGATGGTGCAGAGAGAGGGGGATGATGCAGAGAGAGGGGGATGGTGCAGAGAGAGGGGGATGGTGCAGAGAGAGGGGGATGGTGCAGAGAGAGGGGGATGGTGCAGAGAGAGGGGGATGATGCAGAGAGAGGGGGATGGTGCAGAGAGAGGGGGATGGTGCAGAGAGAGGGGGATGGTGCAGAGAGAGGGGGATGGTGCAGAGAGAGGGTGGTGAGAGAGAGAGGGGGATGGTGCAGAGAGAGGGGGATGGTGCAGAGAGAGGGGGATGGTGCAGAGAGAGGGGGATGATGCAGAGAGAGGGGGATGGTGCAGAGAGAGGGGGATGGTGCAGAGAGAGGGGGATGATGCAGAGAGAGGGGGATGGTGCAGAGAGAGGGGGATGGTGCAGAGAGAGGGGGATGATGCAGAGAGAGGGGGATGGTGCAGAGAGAGGGGGATGATGCAGAGAGAGGGGGATGGTGCAGAGAGAGGGGGATGGTGCAGAGAGAGGGGGATGGTGCAGAGAGAGGGGGATGATGCAGAGAGAGGGGGATGATGCAGAGAGAGGGGGATGATGCAGAGAGAGGGGGATGGTGCAGAGAGAGGGGGATGGTGCAGAGAGAGGGGGATGGTGCAGAGAGAGGGGGATGGTGCAGAGAGAGGGGGATGATGCAGAGAGAGGGGGATGGTGCAGAGAGAGGGGGATGGTGCAGAGAGAGGGGGATGGTGCAGAGAGAGGGGGATGATGCAGAGAGAGGGGGATGGTGCAGAGAGAGGGGGATGGTGCAGAGAGAGGGGGATGGTGCAGAGAGAGGGGGATGGTGCAGAGAGAGGGGGATGGTGCAGAGAGAGGGGGATGGTGCAGAGAGAGGGGGATGGTGCAGAGAGAGGGGGATGGTGCAGAGAGAGGGGGATGGTGCAGAGAGAGGGGGATGGTGCTCGCTGTACCCAAAGAGGGCCACGTCATGACACCATGTATTTATATTCAGGATTCTGACACATGCTCCCTCTGATATATCTACTCTGGATTGTTAATTGGACTCGTTCTGTCATTTCTTGTTTGTTTGTTTGTTTGTTTGTTTCTTGATTATTTGTGTATTTCTATTATATTTGCTAGACATTCTACTGCGCTGTTGGAGCTAGAAACAAAAGCATTTTGCTGCACCTGTTATAACACCTGCAAATCTGTGTATGCAACCAATAAAGTTTGATTTGATTTGTCTTTGTTACGTCCCTTTCATAGACAACTTGTGGCAAGGTTCCACTGCATCTCCTGCGACCGCCCAGTCGATATGCTTACCCCAGGACCGTAAGTAAATGATAATAATGTCCTATTTTTATACAGTGCATACAGACATTGTGGAAATTGAAATAATAGGATTGTGGTGCTGCTTATTCACCTACCTCTCTTTCTTCTTTCTCTCTCTCCACTGGACAACAGGCACTTGGTCACCGTGCCCTCCACTCCTGGCCTACCCTCCCACAAGTCCAACCGACCGTACACCATCTATGAGCTTGAGCAGGTTCGCCAGCACTGCAGAAGGTGAGAGCAGACAGTCATACTCTATACATCTCCGTCAAACATCACAACTGAAACTCTTACTTGGCCCCATTTTAACCAGCAGGGGGTGCCAGTGTCCCAACATCCAATATACAGTGTAGTCAACTTTATCTTACCCCCAAAGACCTAACACCCACGCTAGATCAGTCAGAAGTGTTCCATAGTTACAAGTGTCTGAAATTAGCCAGCTCTCCCCCCATCTCAGCCTGAGGCCAGGAACCAACCACAGCCACTTTGAGATGGCCAGCTCCGAAAGGGCCATGATGCAGGTGCAGAGGATCCACACCATGATGTGTAGGCAGATAGAGAGAGTGCAGAGCCATCTAGCTGGCCCAGAGCGCACCTACAGCCAGGGGGCTCTGAGGGAGATCGGGTCCTCCCGCTATCCACACATCCTGAGCCCGCTGCAGAGGACCAGCCAGAGTCTGCCCAAGCAGTGAGTCAGTCAGTTAGGCCAGGGTCAGGCAGGGAAGCCGGGAGCACATGTATTGAAGCAGGGGAAGGACCAAAAAGTTGTCCATATTGCTTTGTCATGGTTTAGAAAAGGGTCAGGGAGGCAAGGTGACCCAATTTACCTACAAACTATAAATACTGTATTGTCAGGTCTGTTTAAAACCTCTAGAAGTGTTTATCTTCTGACCTTCAACCTCCACTCCTGTGTCCATCCTAGCGAGCGCATCCCAGAGATGGCGGACTACAGTTACCTGGCCATGTCCCGGAGCTGTGGAGGCAGCCACACCGTGACCTACCCCAACCGCCGCTACACCCGCCTGCAGCACATCAGCCACTTCATCCAGGCTGAGGAGGAGACACCGCCCGTCTCCAGCTCCCCACTGCGCATTCAGGTGAGTGAGACCAACCTCACCTACTGTGGGTTACTGTACTGACAGATAACTAAACCACTGCCAGCCCATAGGAATACACCTGGTCGATCACGTTTGTTGAGCCATTTATACAAGTTATCATGTTGAGTACAGAGTATATTTGAGGTGTATTTGACAGTTGTAAGGTATGCAAATATTTGACCTTGTCCTTGTGCCTATTGGTCAGCCGGAGGAGGTGGACATCCTGGGATTGGACGGACATATCTACAAGGGCCGCCTGAAAACCAGATTGGTCAAGACTGTGGATGCCAGACTACCCACCATCTTTCCTAAAGACGGTACAGGGTTCTGGACTGGGATTATATTCAGCTCTACTCTACAGTACTGTGTATTTTTAGAGTGGAATTACATGTATTGAAAAGAAAATGGAATCTGGACAATTGTGAACAAAAGATAGACTACTTAATTCATGTTACTCAATTCAAGCAACTGCAGTGCAGTTAAACTATTCCCACTGGTCCATTTTGTATTTTTATGCCATCGCTCCAAAAAGTCACCTAATGTTAAGTGTGACATGTCTGCATGCTGTGGGCAGCTGTCATGGTCCGGGCCTGGGAGAGAGGTGAGGTCCAGACTCCAGTTCTGACAGCCCATATGGACTCCTCATTGACAGTGACGCACACTTCCGAGGATTCACTGTCACCCCTGGGCCCAGTTACACAACGCGTCTTAAGATGATGATCACACTGTGCCTTCTGTCCAGGCCCCAACTGCCCTTAGCCTGTTTCCTCTCTCTCGCTCCCTGGACAATGTGTCCAGAGTTGGGCTCGCGGTGCAGAGATAAAGAGTAAAGTGGAGTGTGTGGAGGAAGAGTGAGGGGGGACATCATGGGGAAGTGGGAGGTGAAGGGTCAGGAGAGAATGGGGAGGAGACTGAAAAGTTGGGGTGGGTTGAGAAAGAAAGTGGGCTGTTTGGTTGGGAATGAGAATTTGAGGAGGGATACAGTACAGTGTTTAAAGTGGCGTATGATGAAGGATTTGGAACGAGGGTCTGGAGAAGGACGAGGGTGAGGAGATTTAGGGAAGGAGAGAGGAGCTTCCCTAAATCTAGGGAGTATTTTAGGGAGTATTTTAGGAGGGTTTAAGGAAGTGAATTAGCAATAAGAATGGGCTGCACTGGGGTTGGGGGAGGGGCTCTGGTTGGTATAGTGTTCCACACTGGAAAGAACCCAATGTTACTATGTTATAGAAGATCAGGCCTGGTGTCTGTAACAGACTGTAAATAGAACCTGGGGTAACACTGCTTGCATTCCATCATTTCTATCTTAATATCCTTAATATCTGATCATACAAATCAAGCCCTGTAGGAAGAAAGAGGGAAATGTGCTGTCCTGTTTTATGCCTGGGATTTGGTGTTGTGATTCCCAGTAATTTATGAGACAATTGAATGAGTCAAAATAGTATTGAAAGAGTATTTTGCTCAATACTTGGAAGAAGGTGTATGTCTGGTATGGGTATGTAGGTACAGTATGGCTATGGTTGTGGTGGGGTCCTGTCATTCCCATGTCAAGGCCGCGATGTGACGTTGTTGTTTTAATGACAGCAGGCATGTGCAAGAGCAAAGACAAGATCATGCGCTCCCAGTTCCAGAAGCCTGGCTGCACAGAGCCGGGCTGTGTGACCCCTGTGCGACCCCAGAGTGCCAAGACCCAGCGCAGCCGCTCAGGTAGGTCAACACCAGCGTCATTACCCATTTGCAACATATAAACCAATTTCACTAACTGGAATAGTGATTACTATGGAATGGTACTGAAATAACACTCACATGGAAATAGCATTCTTCTTTGCTATTGCTGCTGTGCAGCTGTTAAGGTTGATTGTAGCAGACACCTGAACCCTAACCCTTGACCTTTCCCCCTTGCCCCCCTTCCTCCCTTTATCTCCCCCATTCTCAGGCAGCTCTGTGCGGGACCGGCCCATGTCTTCTTTAGGCTGCCTGTCCCAGGCTACCCTTCCCCAGAGCTCGTCCCATGCTGACACCACCAGCGAGCTGCTGCAGCAAGATCTGGAGCTTCACGTGGACCTGAGCCAGTCAGAGGAAGAGCCTGTCATCATCCTGTAGGGGGCGATGGAGAGCCCCACACACCTTATTTTAATAAACCGTTTACAGCAGCAGCAGGAGGGTATCCTGGTCTCCATTTTGTAATGGAGCATACAGACGTTGTGAAAATCAAGTCTGATATTAGTCAGTTAGGTTATTTATGGATTGTAATGGAAAAACACATTCTGGGACATATGAACACTGTTTCCATGCAACAAAATAGCTGAGTCACAAAATAGTCACATTTCCAAAATGTAGCTTTACAAGTCAGATACCTTACGTGTGGCTACATTACGATTTTGGTTTATGATGCCTGATTTTCAATTACCTTCATAGAGAAGCTTTCAGACAGGTGACCTGAAATACCAGACTGTTTGGATGCAGAAGAATACCACCATGGAGCAATTCATTTGACATATAGGGTCTTATAGAGCGGTATCATTAAGGGCTTGAAATGTCTTCCCTCTCACAGACCCAATTTCTGTAACGTCTGATTCATTGTATTAGTGTCTCAAGTTGTTCCATCACATGTTAAGAGGAAAGACATTCATGCGTGCTGTCATTACCACAAAAATGTACCCCTGTCGTGGACTCATAACGATGGTAGTCAGCCACCTGCATCTATTGGGGAAGCAAAGCAGCCAGGGTTGTAAAACCGGCCCAGATGGCGTTCCCTTCAAATGTCACCATGCCTGTGTCCAGTTACAGCAGTCTCCTGGTGTCTGTGTTTTAAACAAGGGGGTTAGCTATGTGTGTCTCACTCTGGCATAGCATACCATTTTTAACCATGGCACAGCATTGGCTATCATAGCATATCATTTTTAACCATGGCACAGCATTGGCTATCATAGCATACCATTTTAAACCATGGCACAGCATTGGGTATCATAGCATATCATTTTTAACCATGGCACAGCATTGGGTATCATAGCATACCATTTTAAACCATGGCACAGCATTGGGTATCATAGCATACCATTTTTACCCATGGCACAGCATTGGGTATCATAGCATATCATTTTTAACCATGGCACAGCATTGGGTATCATAGCATATCATTTTTAACCATGGCCATGCATTGGGTATCATAGCATATCATTTTTAACCATAGCACAGCATTGGGTATCATAGCATACCATTTTTAACCATGGCACAGCATTGGGTATCATAGCATATCATTTTTAACCATGGCACAGCATTGGGTATCATAGCATACCTTTAGCGTAGCGCCATGTCAGCACTCTACTGCAGTTGTCCGTGGGCCGGGGCGTGGCACGGGGGGAGGGACACAGTTCAAAAAGCCTGTGTGATTGCAGGACACAATATGAATGAATAAACTTGAAAGGACAAACTGTACTGTCAGTGAGGAACGGGGTGACAGTTTCCTAGAAGCAGGGGCTCTGCTTAGACACATTTTGTGTCAATGAGAAATATCATGTATATGTATCTCTATCCATGCCAGTTTATTAGGTACACCCATCTAGTACCGGGTCAGACCTCCCTTTGCCTCTAGAACAGCCTGAATTCTTCAGGGCATGGAAACGTTGCTCAATTGGTATCAAGGGACCTAACTCTGCCAGGAACACATTCCCCACACCATTACACCACCGCCACCAGCCTGTACCGTTGACAGCAGGCAGGATGGGGCCATGGACTCGTGCTTACACCAAATCCTGACTCTGCCATCAGCATGACGCAACAGGAACCGGGATTCGTCGAACCAGGCAACATTTTGTCACTCATCAATAGTCCAGTGTTGGTGATCGCGTGACAATTGGAGCTGCTTCTTCTTGTTTTAAGCTGATAGGAGTAGAACCTGGTGTAGTCGTCTGCTGCAATATCCCATCTGTGACAAGGACCAATGAGTTGTGCATTCAAAGTCGCTTAGGTCATTCGTTTTTCCCATTCTAATGTTCATTCGAACAGTAACTGAATTCCTGGATGCCTGTCTGCCTGCTTTATATAGCAAGCCACGGCCTCCTGACTCGTGAACAAGGTGGTGTACCTAATAAACTGAGTATAAATGATCCCTTTCATAGCATTTGGATGTAGTCAGGAGTAATGATGCTACTGAAAGGTATTTCAGGAGAGTATTTAAGACAGGCAGTTAATCTGAATGTAAGATTTCCATTGGTAGATGTATCTTTGTTTTCAAAGATAAATGGGCCTTCATGGAATATGTGATGTATGTGTCATATGATGTCCATATAACTGTTATGCGAACATATGTTGACTCATTGACTGTCTGCAATGAATTTTACTTGTGGTACGTAAATATATCTGTACTGTTTTACACAACTCCATCACATGCATATAATTCGACTGTGAAGGCACATTTTGTGAGCCACGCTGTTATGACACACGTCAGTTTCAGACACTTAACACATTAACTGGGCTGGATACACAATTCTAACCACATCCTTCCTCAATTAACTGTCACGCTGTGTGTTTATTGTCTCTCTTATATAGGCCTACTTGTTCCTTTGTACTATAGAGACACACTATTTATAGGGATATATAGATTACTATAGTATTATGCAGTGTCATATTACTGAAGGGGTTCCCTTACAGAAAATATCTCAAAAGCAAAGTTACTATGATGTGTTCAAATGTGCCTTAGCAACCATATTTCATAAAAGCACCAACATTATTCTCCGCAAAAACAAGACCCCAGAACAACTCCAACACTTAGCAGATCATACCTTATTTTATTAAACATATAAATACACATTTCAACAGGGGAAATAAACACAAAGTACAGGAGAGAAATATCTATATAAAAAGACAGATTAGAGAGATGTAAATGAGGGTCCATGAGAAGTTCTTGGTTTACTCGTGCACTGCAAATTGCTTGGTGTTTGACTTGTTTTAGGATTTCCGTCAGGCATTCTGCACATCTTGAATGGGTGAACACGACGTTTGAAAACTTCATAACACCCAGTTTGTACAGATATCATGGGGGACCAAACGGTCTACTGTTGATCGAGATTCATGAGAGCCTTATAAAATATGTTGATGAATTCCAAAGCTGTGGCAGGAGAATGGCGACCGGGTCACATCACCACAGGAACCATAATCCCCCAACACTACTGTGTCTGGGTGTGTTAGTTACCACAACAATACTGAGGAGAAGGAGCCAGTAATCCACACAGCAGGAAACACTCATTATGGAACCAACCTCCACTCCCACCTTGTTAAAAACACAGAACTGGAAAATCACCAACCAAAACTCATGCAGTTGACAACAAACATTCCCCTTAATAGAACACATGAGTTAATGAATGAGGTGGTGTTATGAACACCCCAAGAGGAACCGCCGTTGAGTTTCTAATATCCATCTGAAAAGATCCATGGATTTAGAACCAGCTCAGACTACATGGCAGCACAGTGGAGAAGTGTCCCTTCTTTCTGGTGACATTGACAAGGGTCCACATTGGCCAGGTGGCATCTGTCCAACATTACATGACTGTCCATGTTGTACATTATAAAATCCTCCTCACAAGGTCACAGCTTGACAAATGTGATTTTACATGTATTCAACCAGAGGGAAGAAAGAACATGTGAATATGATTGTGATTGTCTGAGTGAAGACGTGGCAGGCAGGCATAATATAAAAACATCATTTAGTGAAGGCATGAATGAATGTGACATTATTTCAGATAAAGTACCCTCTGTATACAACTGTAACCTGTTCAGACCTCCCTATTCCCTCTTCATTGTGATAATTATAATGAGAATGATTGTGAAAATGGCTATCTTTCCATCTGTCATCATTGATAGATTTGCAAATGTTCTGACATGGGCTGTTGTATGAAGAGCTCACCTATAAGTAAGACTCTGGGTTATGAAGCATTGTTCATCAGTACACTGAATCTCATAATATGTAAACATTGCCTGAACAATCATTTAGTAAATATTTGCAACCCGTACTAAATTCATAACTCTATAGTTGACAAGACACTCATTTCATTATCAGTCAATCAAGTAATTCCACTATTCTAACGGAGGGAATTACACACGTTTTGAGCACTAGGAGAGATTCTGCTAATCTGACCCATTGAAACCGACTGTTTCTGCAGGGAATACATTCGGCCTCTCCCATTTAACCAGAGGTAGGACCAGTTGATCTTCTGCTAGAGGTTGTGTAGTAAATCACTGAGTGGGCCTCTACTCCCCATAGAAACCCGAAGAGGTTGCCTACTGATGGCTCACACCCATCTATGTTAGTCAAAACATTTGCAAACCAGATTAAATTCAGTGTTGACAGCATAACTGAGATCTCAATCTCGTCCCCAGCCAGGTTACGGAGTTCAACATTTTTGCACTTTGTTTCTGCTGAGCCTTTATTTACAATGGAGTTCAGAAGATGTTTCCATAATTGTTACTGAAAACAAGTTTACATTATCAGTCAAAAGAAAGTTGACTAGGCAAGTCAGTTAAGAACAAATTCTTATTTACAATGACGGCCTACCCCGGCCAAACACGGACGATGCTGGGCCAATTGTGCGCCACCCTATGGGACTCCCAATCACGGCCGGTTGTGATACAGCCTGGAATCAAACCAGGGTCTGTAGTGACGCCTCTAGCACTGAGATGCAGTGCCTTAGACCAATGCGCCACTCGGGAATCCTTTGACATCCATAGGTAGAAAATATTCCCAAAAACAATGATAAAAATGCATCAGCCTTTAATCTGGCTTCAATCTTCCTCAAATGATTGCATACTTTGCTGTATCTCAACACAAACTGAATTACAGTATTAACATTTCTTTACACGTCTCCTTAAAACACCTCTGATGTCAGCTTTCAGACACTTTAAACCAAAGCTTCGAGTCCACACATACTGAAGAGCCCACTTCTCAGACACAACAGCATGCAGTGGAGCCACTGAGTCAAGTTTCACTAAGCTACATAGTACTTACAAAATAGACATTTTAAAAAGGGATACATGGCTACATGAAACTTGACAAAATGGCTACAGTGTTTGTTCATGATCTGTACTATACAGATACCACAAACAATATTGAAAACATATTTTTTCTGGGCTATAAGATCAGCTGAGAACACAAAACCATCATCATTTGTGTTGCAGTCCCATTTTGTTTTTGTCTGCTGGTTATTGTGAAATCTGGTCACATCGCTGGAGCGTTATTGAACCCCAAGGGAGAGAAGAGTTTTAAAAACAGCCAATGATCAAGCACTTTAGCAGATCACATGGCTCCTATCCTAAGTAAGTGCTCTGCTGGGTCCAGGGCTCGACTTGCATTGACGAAGAAAACTGCATTTCCCAGAGTCCTTTGGGGGGGGGGGGGGGGTTCAGAGACTCCACCCCCTTCGTTATTCCACTTCCTCATATTGTTATTAGTGGTTCTCCCCCGGTTCTTCCCAGGCTTTGATGAGTTATGATGAAGAGAGAGAGAGGAAACAGACGTCCTCCAAAGAAGACATTGTTCATCGTCATTTTAGAAAAACAGAAAGAAAGGAAGGAAAACAACAGTAGCGTGTCTTTTCCCCTTGGCCAACAAGACCCTTTAATCCTGACAGCCAACCCCCCTAGTAGATTCATTAGGCTGCACTCAGCCCAGCCCAGCCCAGCCCAGCCCCCTCCCTCCCTCCCACACTTGGGTAGAGTCTCATCTCTGGCCATGCAGGACCGATACAACAGGGGTCTGCTGGGCGCTGCCGGGCTGGGACACAGGGGGCCACATGGGGGTCTGGTGCATGTGGTGATGGTGCTGGTAGTGGTGCATGTGGTGGCCTGTGGGCGAGGAGGGGGGCAGCCAGACGGGCTGGTGGTTGGGGGGTGATGAGGCCCAGAAGGATCCGAAGCCAGCTGTGGAGGAGGGGGGGGAGCAGGCCATGGACACCTGGGTGGGACCTCCGCCCCCGGAGCTCCCCGAGCAGTCAGACGCCCTCAGCTTGGAGAACATGGTGATGGTGTCGGGGAAGTTAGGCGGCGTGGCTGGGGTGTTCCTTGGAGTGCACATCTGGAAAACAGAAGACACGTGGGGTTTAAAATGAGTGACTTACATTGAGTTGAATGCAAACACTTCATTAACACATTATGTCCCAATTATTTGGTCCCCATGGGGTGCTTCCATTGCTGCTGCCTGCTGTGAACTGTATGTACCAATAGAAGGCATGATTGGTGAGTTCATAAAACAAATAGCCTAGACTAGTTAGTTAGTTACTGTTGTGGGAGGCAGTTCACTTGTAGACTTGGGCATTGTGTGCAGTACAACTGCTGAACATTTGTGAAGACAAGGTTTCTAAACCCTGCAGCCAACGACATCCATTCACTGTGGTAAACATGGCAGCTTAACATGCTGTGCAGTTGCACAAAATGTCAGATGTCCCCACTGAGGCCATGAATTACTTCATAATTTGTAAGACTGAGTGTGGTGCCTCAGGATAGAAACACCCCCACCACCAACAGGGATCAGGTAGCAGGCTAGCAGCCATTACAAGACGGAGGACTTCTTAGCATTACAGGAGGTCAGGCCTGTTTTATTTCTAACACACAGCCATGGCCCCGCTGACATGAGGGTCACGCAAGCACCCGAAATGTGGATCTAATAGTATAAAAGAGGTGTCTAAAGTTGAAAAGGTAAATTGATTAGGTCACCAAACCAGATTAGAGCCTGGGGCAGGCATGGTCATAGCTAGCTAAGATACTAGACATTTTGAAAGTGGAGGGAGCAGAGTGTAGTGCAGCGTACAGTATAGTATTGAAGTGAGGAAGTGAGGCACAGTCTTAGTGTTGATGTGAGGTGACAGGTCTGTCAGAGTGAGCAGCAGCTGCTCCAGTTAGGAGATGGACAAGCATGGTTTCAGTCTGTCTGGGTCTGTGATGGTTGACCACACTGAAACTGCCTCTCCTGCAGGACCCAAGATGGTGGTCCATACAGGGGGTTTCCTGTTTTTCTTGGGAGAGACGTGACTGAGTTTTGCTTTAAGCTGTGAATTATTCAACTTGTTTGTTATGGAAATCAATAGTAAAGGAGATATTCAAATATGACATCTAGTCAAGTGATCAAATGTAGCTATAAAGCAATGAAGTCGACCCATTAGCAATACAGCTGCTTAGACTGTCCAGATACAGCTGTAAGGCTTGGTCCTAGTGAAGCAGTGAGTAGGTAGACAGAACAATAACAACCCTATGCTGGGAAGTGTTTAGCTACAGTGCTGTGCTGGGAGGGTGGGGCTGGGGCCTTGTCTAGCAGGTTTGGCTGAGAGGAAGGGCAGGTCTGGACTGGACCCCATCTGCCTCCCATATGACACCCATCGTTAAATAAAACACATACACACATTCACAAGGGAGTTTGAACACTACGTTCTTTCAAGTTACAACTGTTGCGATATCATCCTTAATGTTTACAATAGTGGTACAGCTAGTAATAGTGGTAGTGGTGATAATAGTAGTGGTGATAATAGTAGTAGTAGGGATAATAGTAGAAGTGGTTATAATAGTAGTGGTAATAATAGTAGTGGTAGTGATAATAGTAGTAGTGGTGGTGATAATAGTGGTAGTGATAATAGTAGTAGCAATGATAATAGTGGTGGTATTGATACTAGTGGTAGTAGTAGTAATAATAGTAGTAGTAATAATAGTAGTGGTAGTAATAACAGTAGTAGTGGTAGTAATAATAGTAGTAGAGGTAGTAATAATAGTAGTAGTGGTAGTAATAATAGTAGTAGTAATAATAGTAGTAGTAATAATAGTGGTAGTGATAAGTAGTAAGGATAATAATAGTAGTATTGATAATAGTAGTGGTAGTAATAATAGTAGTAGTAATAATAGTAGTAGTGGTAGTAATAATAGTAGTAGTGGTAGTAATAATAGTAGTAGTAATAATAGTGGTAGTGATAAGTAGTAAGGATAATAATAGTAGTATTGATAATAGTAGTGGTAGTAATAATAGTGGTAGTAATAATAGTAGTAGTAATAATAGTAGTAGTAGTAGTAGTGATAATAGCAGTAGTGATAATAGTGGTAGTAATAATAGTCATGGTAGTAATAATAGTAGTAGTGGTGGTGGTGATAATAGTAGTAGTAATAATAGTGGTAGTGATAATTAGTAAGGATAATAATAGTAGTATTGATAATAGTAGTGGTAGTAATAATAGTAGTAGTAATAATAGTAGTAGTAATAATAGTAGTAGTAGTAGTGATAATAGCGGTAGTGATAATAGTGGTAGTAATAATAGTAGTGGTGGTGATAATAGTGGTAGTGATAATAGTGGTAGTGGTAGTAATAATAGTAGTGGTAGTAGTAGTAGGGATAATAGTAGCGGTAGTAATAATAGTAGTTGGGATAATAGTAGTGTAGTTGGGATAATTGTAGTAGCAGTAGGGATAATAGTAGTAGTAGGGATAATAGTAGTGGTAGTGATAAAAGTAGTGGTATTGATAGTAGTGGTAGTAATAGTAGGGATAATAGTAGTGGTGATAATAGTAGTGGTAGAAGTAGTAGAAGGGTTAATAGCAGTGGTGGCAAATAGTAACGGTAGTAATAATAGTAGTAGTGATACTAGTAGTGATAATAGTAGTGTAGTAAAAATAGCAGTGATAATAGTAGTGATAATAGTAATAATAGTAGTGATAATAGTAGTGTAGCAATAATAGTGGTGATAATAGTAGTGTAGTAATAACAGTAGTGATAATAGTAGTAATAATAGTAGTGACAATAGTAGTGATAATAGTAGTGACAATAGTAGTGTAGTAATAGTAGTACTACTACGACTACCACCACCACCATCACAACTACGACCACCATCACAACTACGACCACCATCACAACTACGACCACCATCACAACTACGACCACCATCACAACTACGACCACCATCACAACTACCATCACAACTACCATCACAATTACCATCACAACTACGACTACCATCACAACTACCATCACAACTACGACTACCACCAGAGTGCACTACCCACTTTCCATGAATTACATTATGTACAGAGTAATGAAAAGAAACAATGTCATTCAACTGGTTGTGGCTTCTATTCATCAGATTGAGTACATATTAAACTGATATAGGAATGTCATCCTCTCTAGGACTTACTTATTAGGACTTGTTTTCTCAGGTCAAGTACTAGGCCTAAATAAATAAAAACCCAGCCCCATGTTAACAACAAGCAATGCAACCCTGGATGTCAAGTGGTTGTGGAAATGTGACCCTTCGGTGTAGCTTTAAGGCTATAAGAATCCCTCACATATACACATATTTGTTCTCCATGTATAGTCAATAGTGTTTGACTGAGGGCAGTGTTGTGTACACTATTGTTGCTACACTGAGCTCTTTCTTACCCACACCCACTGTTTCCCCTTCGGCTCCCCCAGGAGAGTACAGAACGAGAGAGAGAGAGCGAGAGCGAGAGAGACGGAGGACTAACACCGGCAATACATGGAGATGGCTTGCAGCTGCTGATGACTGACTCTCCACTCTCTCTATCCTTAACAGCCCTTCCTCCTCCTCTGTAGCAGATAGCTCTCTTACATCACTCCTCCTCCCAGCATGCACATGCCCGCCTCACACACAAACACACATGCACACACACACACACACAGTCGCAAACACACAAACACCCTCCAGCGGTATGATGTAATGGCTGCACCGAAAATAATAACAAACCCTGGCCCCCGCCACTCACACACTTCCTCTCTCTCAAGCTCGAACATGCTCCTCCCACCCAAGAGGAAGGGAAAGAAGAGAGAAAACCAAAACAGTGTTGTAGCAGCAGACCAGCAGCAGACAGATGATAAGGGGATGGCTGGGTTCAGTGTGCACGTCAACACTGCATGCTCACAGCACAGCCTCCATGTGGTAAACATTACATTACATTTCCAGCTCGCCGCTCCAGGGCTTTTACTGGTCAAATGAGGGAGCAGAAATGGTTTCATGCACGGACCACATGATCACTATAGCCGTTAGGGAATAGCATTGCGTAAATTGGCTTGGGCCAAGGACAGGGGCCAGCCTTGTGCCATTGCTTTCATCGCAGTTAAATTAGCTATTGGGTCCCAGCTACTTCGCTGTGCCTGACATATGGAGTTGGCATAACAATGCATATTTTCATGAAATACATGTTGAAGGAAAAGGTTTCAAAATATTGTGTAAGGTTTAAGAATTCATGATATGAAACGCGTGTTGCACTAAAAAGCATGGTGCCAGTCCATGTGGCAGTATATCTTAAGTAAGTTTACCCTAAAAGGCTTGGGCAGTGTTGAAAACCAATAAGTACCGTGGAGTAGTACAGCAGGATGTAGACTATACTACTCAGGAGCGATAACTCCAGTGATGTCACTCTGCCAGACACAGCTGTACTACTATGCCCATGGCTCTAGTCCTGTCCTGTTGGTGAATCTGTCCATCTGTCTGTCTGACTGAAGAGGAGGAGCAGACTGGCCTGGTCACTGACGCTGCAGCCATGCCCTAAATTAGCTCCCTGAACACACTGACAGAATGTAATACATGCCGTAAGCCCTTTTTTCATTTTTTTAGGGGGAACAAAATGCACTTACCATCTGGTGGTGGTGACTAGGGATGTTGGCCTCCTGGAAAAAGGAGCTTAAGGCTGTCTGTGGAGGGAGAGAGAGACAGAATGAGGGGAAGAGAGGAAATTGTGTGTGAGAACATTGTGAGCACTTGAACTGCCATTAGCGGTAGGGTGGGCATTTGACCTTTGACTGTTCGAGTACTCACATGATTTTTTTCCTGAATATTCGGGGAAAAAAACGACTTTTAGAACACAAGGCCCACACTGGAAAAAATGTGTACATTTATCTATGCCAACAGTGCGCAACAATGCGGAATTTATCATAACCATTATTAAAGATAACAAATCCTAATTGCCTCATATATACACACTGAGTGAACAAAAACATTAAGAACACTTTTCTAATATTGAGTTGCTTGCGAACAACCCCCCCACCCCCTATTCCCTCAGAACAGCCTCAATTCATCGGGGCATGGACTCTACAAGGTGTCGAAAGTGTTCCACAGGGACGAGGACCCATGTTGTCTCCAATGCTTCCCACAGTTGTGTCAAGTTGGCTGGATGTCCTTTGGGTGGTGGACCATTCTTGATACACAAAAAAAAACTGTTGAAAATGTAAAAATCCACCAGCGTTGCAGTTCTTGACACAAATCGTCTCAATTGTCTCCGAGCTTAAAAAACCTTATTTAACATGCCTCCTCCCCTTCATCTACACTGATCGAAGTGGATTTAACAGGTGATATCAATTAGGGATCATAGCTTTCAACTGGATTCATCTGGTCAGAGCAGGTGTTCATAATGTTTTGTACACTCAGTGTATATTCAATCAATTAATAAACAAGTGTCATTTAAGATACATTTTCTGAAACTGTAATATCAACTGGTTATATTATATATTGGAACTCAATCTTCAAAAAGGTAGTAAACGCAGCAGTGTGGCACTTCTTGTAGAAGGCTATAGCTGTGCAATGGCATAGCCTTGTTTTGTTAATTTAGCAGACAAGACTCTTATTTCCCGAGCCGTTATCACAGTCAAGACACATCTATTATATATTAGCAGTTAAGAGCGTTGGGCCAGTAACCAAAAGGTTGCTGGTTCGAATCCCGAGCCGAGTTGGTGGGAAGAAATCTGTCGATGTGCCCATAAGCAAGACACTTAACCCTAATTGCTCTGGATAAGAGCATCTGCTAAATGACTAAAATGTAAAAATGTAACATAACAGAATAAAATAGAACCAAATAGTGCGAAGTGATACACATCTGATCATTTGAAAAGGGTTACAAACAAAAATATGTATTTTTGGGGGGGGATATACACAGTGGTCTAGTTTATTCTGCCTGTTCTTTGGAATTTTCTAAATGGAATAACAATTCCACTTTGAACACTGAACGGGGATGAATTATGACCATGACATCTGTTTGGTGAGTAGGCCTAGGCTTAATGATTCTGATGAAAATAAGCTCTGTCTTTATCAAACTAATGTTTTAGCATATTTCAGAGTAGAACCTGTCTATGTTTATAGGGGGGGTATATATAGCCAAGGCTAAATAATTCTGGCACTAGCAGTTCGCAAAGTGGGGTCATGACTAGTTACCACAGCCACAAGGTCAAGCTCCCGAATGGCGCAGCGGTTTAAGGCACTGCATCTCAGTGCTAGAGGCGTCACTATAGACCTTGGTTCGATTCCAGGCTGTATCACAACCGGCCGTGATTGGGAGTCCCATAGGGCGGCGCACAATTGGCCCAGCGTCGTCCAGGTAAGGCCGTCATTGTAAATAAGAATTTGTTCTTAACTGACTTGCCTAGTTAAATAAAAAATAAACTCTGCCTGTTTCTACAATGTCTCTTCTTAAAATCAGATTTTAAACCTAACCCTTAACCCTAACCTTAACCACACTGCTAACCCTTAACCTTAAGACCAAAAAGCAAATTCTTTGTTTTCATGAATTGTTCCGTGCAGTCAATTTTGACTTTGTGGTAACTAGTGACAACCGCAAAGTAGCATAATAAAGCGGAAAATGACACAATTATTACAAAATTATTGAGCATTGTTGGAACACATATTTCCCAACTTCAGTCAACCAGTCCATTTTGAATTTGTGATAAATCTGACGTCATTTGGCAAGGAATGTAGCTTGTGTATCCCATCAGTTAGATACGTTTTTATAGGCATTTATTTCTGTAGGCCTAACGGGAGCTTGTGTGTGCACTCAACACGCGTGTGTAGAGGGAGCGGTCAGAACACAACTGAGTGAGTGAGACAAGGAGGGTAAAGGGAATTTAGGGAGCAGAACTGTGTGATGCTTGGCCTGGTTTCTTTTTTTGTGTGTTACGCAAATGCACATGTACAAATTGAACAGAGTCAAAGCAAATTGACATTGTCTTCAATAAAAAAAATTGAACCAAATAGTTTTACAGTATAAAAAATGATAATCTCTGGTTAAAGACTGAGTTTTGATGTACGTTCAAGTACTCATGCCCATCCTTAGTTTGCGGACCACAAAACAGTAGTAACACATTTCACCTTCCTTTCCGCTCACACTGGAGAGCCTGACCCCCATCCCCCTCTGCTAGCATCGGCCTATGGGTCAGTTGGTACGAGTAGATCACATGGCTCTGGGGTTAAAACTATTATCCTCCACTGTCCAAAACAGGGCTTGTAAACCACGCTGAGAGAGAGGCAGTGGCAGACAGGCTAATGGCTCAGTGAGAATGTACACACTACACAGGCTTGTTTAAAATCATAATTAGCATGGAAAAGAAGATCGCTAGTACCCTAGTACTGTTCCTTTACTTAAAACTAGTGTTTACAACTCAGTGACGTGAAAACACTTTAGGCTATATAAACTACCGTGAATAGGGTATGTGCTATATGCTCAGGGACAATTCACATAGACCACAACAAAACCTTGTTTGTGACAGCCTTCCTCTGACGGGCTATGAGGAAACACAATGTAAACAAGTAGTCCTACTTTCAGTTGCTTCCCTTGAACACAAACAAGGAAGTCCATAGGCTACTTCTATTGTTTCACTCTGTTGTGAATACAAAGGCCAGCCTGGTAAGGACACCATGGTCCAGAAACAAAAATACACTGATACCAAAACATATCCTTAGTAGTTTATCAGATTTTATTGCAAGATACCGGTTTTATGATTCACGTAGTCTGACTGGCCCATGATTAATGTTCTTTTTAAGAGGTGGAAAATTGACAAATGCTGTGTCATTCCTTCGTATACAAATCGCCTCAAATATGAATGTGTCTTAGTAACTGGATTAAAATAATTGCATGCAGCCTACTACTAAAATGACAGCATGTCTAGCTAAACCTTAGTCCCTTGCCTAGCCTCCATTTCCCTTCACTAAAATCTCTCTTTGCGAACACTTCAATGAATGTGTGGTTTCCCCTCACGGCTGAAGCCGGCCCCCTCCCCCACAAACCATTTTCTGTGGTTGTTTGACAACAGCAGCAGTAGTGCTGGAATGTCTGCTGCTCAACGTGACACACATATCAACATGAATGTGCTGCACTGCCATTGTCTACCAGGCTGCTGGGATCACACTGCTCTTTGTCTATTTATGTTTTTTAATGTTAAGGGTGTTTCTGTGTACATCCAAGACCATCAACAACGGTTCCGTTTCACACACAAATTATGTAGGTTACAAACACACAGTGCAACACCATATCTAAGAGCATCGGCATAAAGGTTTCAGTACTACTCATGGGCTTTAAGTGAGAGCATCCATTACCTTACGGAGCAGAGAACCTAGCAATGGAGCAGAGAACCTAGCAATGGAGCAGAGAACCTAGCAATGGAGCAGAGAACCTAGCAATGGAGCAGAGAACCTAGCAATGGAGCAGAGAACCTAGCAATGGAGCAGAGAACCTAGCAATGGAGCAGAGAACCTAGCAATGGAGCAGAGAACCTAGCAATGGAGCAGAGAACCTAGCAATGGAGCAGAGAAGAGTCATGACAGTGTTGCTTATGTAACATGACTGACAGAACACTGCAATGAAGCCCAGCACTAGGCCTATATAAAAGCAGAAGAATTGAACAGGCGTCTAAATGAGGGCACAGCAAACAATAACAAAAACATATTTTAAAAAACAGCCTGAAATAGAAATAGGATAAATAAATATAGGTGAACACAAAAAGAATACTGAGGGTGATACGGAAGAGTGCAGAAGAAAGAAGTAATGATGGTGTAGTAACAGGGATAATGAGGCTGAGTGGGGGCTGTGCCCTGAGGGAGTGACAGAGTACGGAACATGCCCATGGACACGAAGACACAGCCTACCCTGCAGCCAAGAGCCATGAGCAGACACGACGACACAGCCTGCCCTGCAGCCAAGAGCCATGAGCAGACACGACGACACAGCCTGCCCTGCAGCCAAGAGCCATGAGCAGACACGACGACACAGCCTGCCCTGCAGCCAAGAGCCATGAGCAGACACGACGACACAGCCTGCCCTGCAGCCAAGAGCCATGAGCAGACACGACGACACAGCCTGCCCTGCAGCCAAGAGCCATGAGCAGACACGACGACACAGCCTGCCCTGCAGCCAGGAGCCATGAGCAGACACGACGAAACAGCCTGCCCTGCAGCCAGGAGCCATGAGCAGACACGACGACACAGCCTGCCCTGCAGCCAGGAGCCATGAGCAGACACGACGACACAGCCTGCTCTGCAGCCAGGAGCCATGAGCAGACACGACGACACAGCCTGCCCTGCAGCCAGGAGCCATGAGTAGACACGACGACACAGCCTGCTCTGCAGCCAGGAGCAGCCCAGTGAGAGGGACATTATACTGACATCATAGAAAGATGACTAGCCACAAAGACATTCAATTAACTAATAAAGGCTAACATTTTGAGATTGTATTATACATAAATATTTTATATAGAGAGACTCTACATATACGCATACAGTATATACAATATGTATACACAATATATTCACAGAGAGCACAAAACATTAGGAACACCTTCCTAATATTGAGTTGCACCCCCTTTTGCCCTCAGAACAGCCTCAATTCGTTGGGGCATGGACTCTACAAGGTGTCGAAAGCGTTCCACAGGGATGCTGGTCCATGTTGACTCCAATGCTTCCTACAGTTGTGTCAAGTTGGCTGGATGTCCTTTGGGTGGTGGACCATTCCTGATACACACGGGAAACTGTTGAGGATGAAAAACCCAGCAGCATTGCAGTTCATGTCATACCATCAAAACGGTGCGCCAGGCACCTACTTCCATACCCCTTTCACAGGCACTTAAATATTTTGTCTTGCCCATTCACCCTCTGAATGGCACACATGCACAATGTCTCAATTGTCTCAAGGCTTAAAATCCTTCTTTAACCTGTCACCTCCACTTCATCTACACTCGTTGAAGTGGATTTAACAAAAAACATTAATAAGGGATAATAGCTTTCACCTGGTCAGTCTATGTCATGGAAATAGCAGGTGTTCCTAATGTTTTGACCCTCCACTCCTTAGCCAACAGCACCTGGGGGAGCTCAGCTCAGCCATAGGCAACTAGCCCTTTGACCTTGAGCCGGACAGGTTACCCAGAGGAGGCTAAGTTGTCTCTGCAATGCATCTGCTCCAATCAAGCTACAGGCTGACTCTGCTCTCAGAAGCTTGGGAGGACCTGAGCAGCCTCCTCAGCCCCTTCAAACCACCTGGCCCAGCCACTTCTGCTCGAGCATAAGCACTAACAAAAGCTTGGCCATTAGACAGAGCGGAGGTGTGTTTGGGAAACCATCTGGAAAGAGAGGCCTGAAGCCTCAGATCTTCTCAGCATCTCTCTGTTGTCCATACTTAGGGCCCTGTTGAATATTTCAAACCAGTGGCCAGCTGAGTTTTTCAAACAGGAGCGGATATAGCCTACAAGGCTTTGCATACTTTTCATTATACATTACTCTAAGGTGTGCTTCAACATGAACTGGATTTTTCTTTCATATCATGTAGTGAATTATTTATTCACTAAAAAGGTATGTTACTATTATGCTCATTCAAATTACAATTCCACCTTGCTGCTCTGGCTGAAGCCATGACTGAAAAGGGTCACGCTGTGTATCAGCTTAGAAGAAACGCCTGTTCATATGGTGTGCATCTCTGAGCCAGGACTAGGAGTACTGGATATGAAGAACTGGAAGGATAAGGCACCGTAATCTGCCTAAAGATAGATATCCCCTATGAATACTCCTGGACAAGAGTACGGTCAATCCAGGAGCTCCGCTGTGTACCCTTCCACTGACCTTGTTCAACAAGCAATCATAAACACAATGTTCTTTAAATGTGTGTTTGTGAGTGTGTTTATTGGTGCACTACTCTTACGTAGCCAAATATGGAAAGTAATAACTAGTAGAAGCTTGTTCCAAAATTGGAAGTGTGTATTGACTGGTCATAAGTCATACCAGCTGGGACTGAGGTATGAATTGCTGTGTGTGCAAGCTATGTAACATACATGCTATTACACTAAATAGCCTACACATTTTCAGAGCAGCGGCGATATTCAAAAAACAAAGGCAACGTTTGAGACACCTTTTACTTAGTACAACAATGGGGTCTGGACAGGAAGAGCCTCTGCGTGTTTTGTGTGTCAAGTCAAGAATGTAAACAAAGTTTACCTTATGGATTCAAAAACCTAAACCAGGTATTTTCTTTTTGGACACTCCTATTCAGACATAATTGATGGAACGCGCTCTAACGTTACATTATCTAGCTAATTCGCTCTCTGGATAGTTAGTTAGTTAGTTAGTTAGTTAGTTAGTTAGTTAGTTAGTTACCAAAAGCCGGTTGCACTATTACTGTATCTAGCTAAATTAGACGTTCGAGATTGATTATGTTCATATGGCATTGAAAGAAATCGGATCAGACTACTATCAACTGCAACCATGGCTAGTTAGATAATGCAAATTTATATTGAATAGGGTCAAAATGAAAAACCTAACATAACATAACCAACGTAACCAATACAGATATCAAAACAATAACGTTAGCAGCATCAATTTCCCATACAGTTAACGTTAACTGGTGTGAACAGTCAAAGCAGAAATTCGATGGCAAACACCACATTTCCTAATGTTAGACCAGGTCTTCCGGATTATTCACCGTAAAAGCATGGTCGTATGACTGGGTTTACTTACATGGTTGTAAAAAAAAAAAAAATCGCCTTTCACTAATTTCGGAGAACTTCTCCTTCTTTGCCTTTGTTAGTTAGCTAAAGTGGCTAGTTAGCTGCATCGCTATGAAACCAACATATAAACACACACATCGCATACCTCGAATTGCCAGTGAGCTGCTTGAAGAAGCTGCTTCGCTTGATCAGCAGCACAACCAGCAGTCAAAACAAACTGGTTGATCATCACTTGATGCCTGAGTTCGTCCATATTCACCGACATAACCGCTTTTCACCCACCTCAGTTATTTTATCGTTGAAACCTGGGAAAACAAAGCCTCGTTTTTGTTCTTCAAAATTTCGAAATCAATTGCTCAAACCTGACCCTCCTTACCACGCTCTACCCTCGCCTTCCAGTAACAACAAATATGTCCATGTCATCACCAACAACAAAGCCAAGCACAACAGCTGATTGGATAAACAAGTCAGCAAGATTGTACGGGCTGGTACACCATTGGCTATCACGCGAGCCAGCAAGCGGTTGGAGTAAGGTAATTACAAGGTACATATATTCATGGATTGGATACCAGAGGATGAGTAAATCACACCTATTGGCTTATTTCTATAAGAAGGTATATGAGGGTCGTGCTATAATTGGTCAATTTAGAGATAACGTATTGAAAAGGTCCAGGATTGGTATTTCTATTGTAAATATTTACAGCAACATTATGATGGTTGTCTTTGTGCCAGACCAAACAGTCAGAGACATATTGTACTGGTTACAATATAGGCACGTTTCAAATTCTGTACATTGATCATAATAACAGTAGTCGACAATATAACAGCTTATGGACGGTGAGCAAAGCCTACTGTTCATACTTTTTTTCCCAAACAGAAAATACATCAATAATAATAAATGTGCTGTGCTGTCGGCGAGTCTCTGCATAGCTGATACTATATTATGAGACAGCATATACGGAAGAAAAGTGTATTAATTTCTGGCTGTATTGGTGATCAAACACGTTCCGTGTGTTATTCTCTGTGATTATCTCTGAGTACTATCCACTAGGCAGTGGGACGTCAAGCTCCCTTCCTGCAAGACTGAATAATTCAGCTGAGGTGTAGGTATACAGTATATTAAAGGTGACAGAGAAGACTATCTATTATGTATTGTTGGTGGGTGTTACCTGGATAATGTGAATTTGATGGTGTATATTAATAATGGATTGGAGACTACACACACAACTCTTCAAACAGTCAATTATGACAATATGTTAATTTATTGTGTTCAAAATCTATCATCTGAAATCGATTGTAAATAGGGGTCCCCAAAGGTTCCCAGAGGATCTCAAATTTCACCTTTCCTCTATTCTTTCTGACTTTTTTTCTGCATAGCAACATCTTACTCCATTATTTACTTTAATCAGTTGTCTGTGTATTTTAAATAGGCTCACAAATTACATGCATTTTTCCCCATTTATTTTGAGACTGATGAGTAAATTCACTTGACTAATAATTGGAGACATTTGGAATGAAGCTTCGGAAACATGTTCTTTCACATGGAAAGATAGCTCTGGGAATAGTGACCTCATGTTCCAGAATGGTCTAATGAACTATTCAAGGAAATAATTTATGAGATTTTTGTTGGTCAGTTATGAGCATCTGTTGGGTGTTTATCGTGATGACTTTCAACAAATGACTTATTCTGTTCATTCTGCACCACACTGAGAGGTGGTTATTTTAATAGGCAATTTGCTTCAGCAAATAAATCATTACACTAGAAGGTCACGTGACTTTTTTTGTTAAAACTTGAAACAAACATACAGAAGATAAGGACATAAGGACAATTCTGCCATTTTGACATTACACAACCAGAAAGTGAAAGTCACTCTGTTGTTTAATTTTCAATGAAACAATGTCATACACTGTGACCATCAAGCCTTCAAGGTTACCCATGTTTTATCTTTTTTGAGGTAATAATTTGAACAAAAAACAACACATTTCCTCTCAAAATGGGCAGCATATAACATTTATCCACACAAAATAGCTCAATACTTGACACTTTGCTTTAAATGGTCAGACCAAATGATCTGAAGCTCATGTGAGAGGTCAGTCAGTTCAAAATACTGAAAAGTAGGCTACTGCTGAATGGCCACCTTAACTGTCCTTATGCTGTGTTATTTTGTCCCCATAAAGCTTATCTGGACAAATGCCCTTGCTTTAATGGGTGATATATTCTGTAAAACTGTATTACTCACACTGCAGGGAGACATAACCTAAATTGTTATTGTCTCATGCAGATCACCATCTGCTTTCAGATACCAGGACCCTAGGCTCTCCCAAAACACAGAGTAAAGGGGGTGGAGCCATACTGTCATTGGTCAATGATTAACATGATCTTGACAGTGTGGACTTTGTTTTCAGAGATACTCAGGATGTCTTGCTTGTTTTCTTGCCCACGTGTTGACCTCCATCTTGGTTCCCCCCCACCAACCTGAGTCTGTGACTCATGAGTCAGTCACCATCTTCCTTTTGGGTCTCTGTCAGAGCTGTGAATGCTTGTTCAGTGTGTAAGTAGCACGCAGCCAGGGTTTCCTGGAAAAGCCCCTTCACTATAGCTTTGGGGCCACTGGAAACAGTGAATAAACTCTGTGTATAACAGGCAGGGGTTTTGATTAATATATATACAGTACCAGTCAAACGTTTGGACACACCTACTCATTCAAGGGTTTTTCTTTATTTTTACTATTTTCTACATTGTAGAATAATAGGGAAGACATCAAAATTATGAAATAACACATATGGAATCATGTAGTAACCAAAACATATATTTTATATTCTTCAAAGTAGCCACTGTTTGCACACTCTGTTTGCACACTCTGACAGCTTTGCACACTCTTGACATTATGTGTAACCTTTATTTAACTAGTCAAGTCAGTTAAGAGCAAATTCTTATTTACAATGACGGCCTACCCCGGACAATGCTGGGCCAATTGTGCGCCACCTTATGGGACTCCCAATCATGGCCAGATGTGATGCAGCCTGTATTTGGCACACTAGTTCATTTAAATGCATTCCAGGTGACTACCTCATGAAGCTGGTTGAAAATGCCAAGAGTGGGCAAAGCTGTTATCAAGGCAAAGGGTGGCTACTTTCAAGAATCTCAAATATAAAATATATTTTGATTTGTTTAACACTTTTTTGGTTACTACATGATTCCATGTGTGTTATTTCATAGTTTTGATGTCTTCACTATTATTCTACAATGTAGAAAATAGTACAAATAAAGAAAACCCTTGAATGAGTAGGTGTGTCCAAACTTTTGTCTGGTAGAGTATGTCAATCTACTATAGTAGATTGACTTCGGAAAGTATTCAGAGCCCTTGACTTTTTCCACATTGTGTTATGTTATGGCCTTATTCTAAAATGTATTAAATAGTTTTTTTCCCTCATCAATCTCCACACAATACCCCAAAATGATAAAGAAAAAACAGGTTTTCAGAAATGTTTGCCAATTTATTTAAAAAAATCAGAAATACGGAAATATCACATTTACATAAGTATTCTGCCCGTTACTCAGTACTTTCTTGAAGCACCTTTGGCAACAATTACAGCATCGAGTCTTCTTGGGTAAAACGCTACAAGCATGGCACATCTGTATTTGGGGAGTTTCTCCCATTCTTCTCTGAAGATCCTGTCAAGCTCTGGCAGGTTGGATGGGGAGCATTACTGCACAGCTATTTACAGGTCTCTCCAGAGATGTTTGATCGGGTTCAAGTCCGGGCTTTGGCTGGGCCACTCAAGGACATTCTGAGATTTGTCCTGAAGCCACTCCTGCGTTGTCTTGGCTGTGTGCTTAGTGTCGTTATCCTGTTGGAAGGTGAACCTTCGCCCCAGTCTGTGGTACTGGGTGCTCTGGAGTAGGTTTTCATCAAGGATCTCTCTGTACTTTGCTCCGTTTAATCTTTGCCTCGATCCTGACTATTCTCCCAGTCCCTGTCGCTGAAAAACAACCCCACTGCATGATGCTGACACCACCATGCTTCACCGTAGGAATGGTGCCTGGTTTCCTCCAGATATGGCGCTTGGCATTCAGGCCAAAGAGTTCAATCTTGGTTTCATCAGACCAGATAATCTTGGTTCTCATTGTCTGAGTCTTTAGGTGCCTTTTGGCAAACTCCAAGCGGGCTGACATGTGTCTTTTACTGAGGAGTGGATTCCGTCTGGCCACTCTACCATAAAGGCCTGATTGGTGGAGTGCTGCAGAGATGCTTGTCCTTCTAGAAGGTTCTCCCATCTGCACAAAGGAACCATAGAGAGCTGTCAGAGGGAGCTTTGGGTTCTTGTTCACCTCCCTGACCAAGGCCCTTCTCCTCTGATTGTTCAGTTTGGCCGGGCGGCCAGCTCTAGGAAGAGTCTTGGTGGTTCCAAACTTCTTCCATTTAAGAATGATGGAGGCCACTGTGTTCTTGGGAACCTTCAATGCTGCAGACATTTTTTGGTACCCTTCCCCAGATCTTTACCTTGACACAATCCTGTCTCGGAGCTCTACGGACAATTCCTTCGACCTCATGTCTTGGTTTTTGCTCTGACATGCACTGTCAACTGTGAGACCTTGTATAGACAGGCGTGTGCCATTCCAAATCATGTCCAATCAATTGAATTTACCAAAGGTGGACTCTAATCAAGTTGTAGAAACATCTCAAGGATGATCAATAGAAACAGGATGTACCTGAGCTCAATTTTGATTCTCATAGCAAAAGGTCTGAATACTTATGTAAATAAGGTATTTCTGTTTTTTAGATTTAATACATTTGCAAACATTTCTAAAAACCTGTTTTCATTTGGTCATTATGGGGTATTGTGTGTAGATTGCTGATGTTAATTTTTTTTTTTTTAATCCATTTTAGAAAACGGCTGTAACAAAAAAATTTTGGGGAAAAGTCAAGGGTTCTAAATACTTTCCAAGGGCACTGTTGTCACGTTCCTGACCCAAGTAAGATGTCATTTTCTATAGTAGAGTAGATCAGGGCATGACAGGGGGTGTTTTGGGTGGTTTGTCTGTGTTTTCTATTTCTATGTTTTGTTCTATTATTCTATTTCTATGTTGGAGTTTTTTTGGATGATCTCCAATTAGAGGCAGCTGATTCGCGTTGTCTCTAATTGGTGATCATATTTAAGTTGGGTTTTTTTCTAGCGTGTTTGTGGGCAGTTGATTTCTGTTTAGTTGTGTTCTGTGTAGACTTTAATACCTGACAGAACTGTTAGCTGATCGTTTTTCTCTTTGTTATTTTCTTTCGTGTTCTGAGTTTAATAAAAGTAATTATGAGCACTCAACACGCTGTGCCTTGATCCGCTCTATATGACAGCCATTACAACTGTATTTGATGTATATTTAGTTTTTTTGATTTTGATTTTGTTTAGAATACTTTTTTTCAGAACACAAATTATTACACTACACAAATACATATTTTGAGGATTTAAAGAAAGTACATCAAACTATTTAATAATTGTGATATTTTATATTTGTTCAAAAATCTCAATTGGTCTGTTGTTCTCCTTGGAGAACAGAGCTACACTGTCATTTTCTATGATCTAGCGCCATCTCCTGTCAATGGAAACGCATTGTCACAAACCCTAACGATTGCCTGAGTAAAGTTCGAGGAGAGAAGTTTATTTTGTAATGTGATGCAAGTCATTCTTATACAGGGGGATTAAACATTCAATATCTCAGATGTTGATCATGTTTGAGTAATGAAAATGTCTAAAACCTGTATGAATTCAAAAAATCTGTGGCCTATGCATATATATTTTGTGTGTCTATGTCCTTAGGTGGCTGTTTACTAAACTCATATGCATCAGGTTTAGTTTCCCAATAATTCACTTTTTGTTACAGTTTATCTTGTTTGAGTTGATGATTGATGATAGCAATAAAGACTGTAGTTGTGCTGAGGTTTGTTGGGTATTCCCCAGCTTTGTCCAGCTGTGACTCTGCCAAGGTCATTGGTGTCTAATCTCTGTCCCTTCCCTATTTCCCAGACAGCCCTCAACTCATCTCCCTGTCAGCATTACTGTGATTAGCTGCTCGCTTTTCTGACCTCTGACTTCTCCTCAAGGTGGGCAGAGGAGGAGGGCCGGGGCCTAGTTCAGAGTCTGACATGAACAATCAGGTCTGGTCAGAACACCAGCCCTACAGGGCCCAACAATGGGCTGTGGATTTCGCGGTTGAGTGGCAAAAAGGGCCGACTGGTACTAAGCGGAAAGTACTCAGGGAACTGGCCCTGATCCTATCCTCCATCACTCTCTCTCTCTCTCTTTGTCATACTGGAGTGATCTCACTGATTGGTCTGTTGTTTTTTCCTTGTCTGCCCTCCCCAAACTTGGTAGAGAGTACTAGGTACACGAGAGTTTTGCCCTTGGTGTAGCCTACATGTATGGTAAAATTTCTAATCTGTGATTGATACATTTTTGTAGTCATTTTTGCCATATGACGGCAACAAGTTATGATGATGGAGGATTATACAATCGTAACTGGTTATGATTGAATGAATCAGCGCCACAGCGATAGGTTCTTGGAACTTGGATGTACCCTTTGGACATCCAGGAAGGTGTGCGTCTGTGAAGGAATGTACTTTTGTTAATAAGACAGAAAAGGAAAAAAAGAGAAACAAAAAGGTTTGGCCCCTTGGACGCTCTATTAGTGTGGCTGAGTGGTTTCCTGAGACTCTTGACAAAAGCAACTGTAAAGCAATAAAAAGGCTTCCTCATCTCTTGAGTTCTGTCCCCACTCCAGAGCTGGATGTCTGCTTTTTTGTTGAATTGTTTTTTTGACAACTGTCACTCAGAACTGGGTCAAACACTCCAAAATGTCTTATCTTCAATGCCAATGACACTCAGAGTTTACTCTCTGCTCCTCATTGCCGTTCTCTGCAAAGTTTAGGATGAACAATTCATGTACAATTTTTGGGGACAAAAAACCCCAGATTTTTTATTTCCAGAGTTCACTTCCAAAAGTTGTCGCAAAGCCGCATTGTCTGCAAGGTATTGGGTTAAATACCCTACTCAAATGAATATAAATATATATTGTATTATTATATTATTGTATTATTATTATTACAATCTGCTTGAACATTTAGATAATGTATATTTATGCTGCATGTCAAAACCGCTCCATTCAACACATTTAGTAAATTTCCATTTAACATTTAAACTCATCTGATGGGATAAAGATCAAGCTGATTTGTAAAAAAAAAAAATCCTATCAGTCCTTCCAACTCCCTTTTGGGACACTAGACTGGATTTACTTGCGTGACGAACAAACCTGAGTGAGACTGATTAAAAATGAAGCACTATAGCAACAACCAAGCCAATAGAAGAACGGGAAGCTGTTTACAAGGGGTGTACCGTTTCTATGGTTGCCGGACAAACCTCCTGCACCAGGTATTAAACTGCCCCCGGAGAGATCCTTTAGCCGCTGCCACCGTTATAAAGACCTGCTTTTGAGACGTTGAATTGAACAAGCGCGCATCAGAGCGCCAAAGACATCTTGAGGTATTTTTTCATACATTTTCAACAGGTGCAAATCCTCAAGGCTAAAGTGAGATTAATAATTTATCAATTGGCCATTTGGATTGTAAGGCATTTGCTCAGCATTATATCAGATCAAGGTAAGTTTGTCATCTTTTTACATTCTTTTTATTAAAAAAAGTAAAACATATTAGAATGAAGTCGGTTATCATTAAATTGTAGCAAATTATTTTGATATCTTGCCATGAAAATACAAATATGTTAATTGTAACTATTGTAAGGTTTTGTTGTAAAGTTAAATTACGAGCTAGCTATAAGCATCTTCATATTTTTTCAAATAATTGAAACACTTAAAATAAATAATCTCAAATATCTGATTTGGCACAATTCATTAATTTGTCTAGAGTCAATAGCCTACTCTATTTGATCACGTTTTGAGTCGTTTATCATAAATTCACTCGACATATATGAGTTTATAACAGTGACTTTGTCTCAGCCTTTTTGTGGAGAGTCCCGTTTTATGGCTTTAAGCTATTATGTGTAGATAGGTAGGCTAGACGGCGCTCCTATCACTTTTCACAAAAGTTCTATGACCTCCAGATAGTCAACATCGGAACGAGTGAGAATAAACATAGCAGGTCTTTCGCACATCATTTCATTAATAACAGTCTTTATTCTGGGATAACAAACCCATGCACTCCTTTTGTTAAGCAGTTTCTAATCAAATATCAACATTTGAAAGATCTCAACTACATGCAGCTGTTGTTCCTACAATTTGTTTCCCTACAAGTCACTGAATAGAACGTGCCATTACCACAGAGAGAAACTATTTCAATTTACCCCCTGACATGCCTCAAAGGGCTCTGTTTTCAAATAGGGCTATCATTGTCCTTTTCAGCTTTGTTCATGTCGGGTGTATATTTTCTCCTTGTCAGGCTGTTGTCTGGTGGTATAGGGGGGAGCTTTAGCCATCGGAGCGGAGGGAGGACCATGCTGTCTCTAAGCTGTGCAGACCCCTGGCCCGAGGGCTCGGTGGGGCTGGAGGAGGAAGTGGTGACTGCCGCTGCTCATTCTGAGGAGCTGGACCTGGACGACAGCTCAGCCTCAGCAGGCTCCAGCAGCACTGGGGGCTCTGACAACCTGGATGACAGCCTGACCAGCCTGCAGTGGCTGCAGGAGTTCTCTATTCTCAATGCCAATGGGCCTCAACAGTCTCCTCTCTCCACTCACCACCAGCCTCACTTCTTCGGCCATCAGCAGCTGGGCTCCGAGGCTCCCGCTTCCCCTCTGGCTGGTGACCCTGCATCCATAGGGATGCCCCTCACCCCAGGCAAGCCCACAGCAGCAGCCTATTGTAGGATGCAGTCCCTGTCAGCCCTCCCTAGCCTGGTGGCCCATGGTCACTGCCCTGATGAGGTGGACTACAAGACAAACCCTCATATCAAACCACCTTACTCCTACGCCACACTCATCTGTATGGCCATGCAGGCCAGCAAGAAGACCAAGATCACCCTCTCCTGCATCTACAAGTGGATCACTGACAACTTCTGCTACTTCCGCCATGCTGACCCCACCTGGCAGGTAAATGTTGCTAAAGTCACACACACACTTGAAAATGTGAAAATGGCTCTAATAAGATGCTTTAGACTAGGTCCTGTGAGAGGCTCTCAGTCACGTTCGTAACTTGACTATGTCTCGAGCAGCCAGATAGTGAGAGACAGAGTCCCCTTCAGCATCTGCCACAGAGGGCTCTATGTGTTTTGGAGTGGGGCCAAGATGCAGCTGGGCACAGAGTTTTTCTTTAACAGGAACGAGTAAGAGCACAGTTCTTTCCAAAGTCTGTATATCGAGAGCTCTGGGCCGTCTGCCACACTCTGAACAAGCATTAGCAGCTATGGTTTATGGGAATTAAGGGCTCTCATGGTACAAAGATGGCAGCAAATACTCCTGTAACTTACAAAGATTGTAGCAAATACTGCCTTGGACTTCCCCTTACTTGGCAGTGGGCATCTTGCTTCAGAAGACTTCATCCCCCCCTCAACACACATTTTAGCGTGTGTGTGTTTTTAAACCCATTACATTATTTTTCAGAAATAGCTCCCAGGTTTTCTGCTTGAGCAACGAGAGGCAATGGGGGAGTATGGGGAGGGGCAGTATGGCATCAAAAGTGCAGATTCCCCATCAGAGGGAAGAAATTCTCTGGAAAAAGTTTAATTTGCTGGATAAATGATTAATTAAGTCGTTAGCCGTACTCCCCAGTTCCAGAAGTTATACTAATTTCCTGAGCATTCTGTTATTGTAAGCCAGTGCATGGGGCAGATAATATTTAACAAAGGTCAGCAGGTCACTCGTCTAGTTGGGGGGAGGGGGGGGGGGGGGGGGGGGGGGGGAGCAGTGTTGAGCTCCTGGTAAGGCTGAATGCAAGGGTACACAAGCTAATATATTTGATGGAGCAGGACTGAATGTGTACTGCCATGTCAATCCTGTCCCCCTCATGCGCTATTTCAGAACTCCATCCGGCACAACCTATCCCTGAACAAGTGTTTCATCAAGGTTCCAAGGCAGAAGGACGAGCCAGGGAAGGGAGGCTTCTGGAAGATTGATCCCCAGTACGCAGAGCGCCTCCTCAACGGGGCCTACAAGAAGAGGCGGATGCCCCCTGTCCAGATCAACCCTGCCCTGCAGAACAGGCTTAGGGCCAACCCCCATCCCCTGCCCAGGGGCCTCTGTAACCCAACAGGCAGCCAGAGTGGGCTATGTGTAAATCCAGAGGCTCAGCAGCTCCTCAGAGAGTTTGAAGAGGCCACTGGAGCCGACCAGAACTGGGACCCCTGTCTGGCCGAAGGCACCATGCTGGGGGCATGGCCCATGAGAAAGGGAGGCCCTGGACACAAGAGGAAACACCCACTGGGCTCCAGGACTGCCATGGTCAAAGTCCCCCGGCACTCCAGCTCTCCTTTGCTGTCTGTGGAGGAGTATAGGGAACTGGGCTCCCTGAAGGGGAACTTTGACTGGGATGCCCTCCTGGATTCTGCACTGAGTGGGGAGCTGAGTCTGGATGGAGGGGGTCCACTGAGCCCCACTCCCCAGGAGGAGGACCTGATGGTGCGGGGCACTCACATCTGCCCCCTGGAGGCCCCCGAGGGGATAGCAGACAGCAGCCACGTGCTGGCGGAGACCCAGAGGAGCAGCGGAGCAGACTTTGAGGAGACGTTCCTGGCCACAGCATTCCTGCAGAGCCCCTGGCCAGAGGAAGAGGAGCAGGGATCTACCAACTTCCTGTGCAGCTCCACAGTCAACCTGGAGCAGCTCTTTGACCTGGGAGATTCCCTCGGAGGGGACCTCAGCAGTAAGATAGAGTATCTTCTCTAAAGACATGTTCTCCAATTCTTTGGCCTCCAAGACTCTTTGACTATACTGTGATGATGACACTACTAGATTATTGTTTAAAAAGAGAGGCACCACATGAACTAAATGGACCTTTTACACATACATGTTTTTAAGATTTCTAGATGATGTTTTTTGAAATTGGTACAATAATGGATGACATCATTAATGCCTACAGAGCAAAAATGCCACAATGAACTGCAGTATTCCAAATGATTACTGGACAAAAACTATATCAAACCTACTGTTGGGACTATGACATTGGATAATAGACATTATCAATAAGACTTCGCTCACAAAGAGAAACAAAATATTCCTGTCTGAGGACAGGAAAACCACCAATATGTCTTTGTTTACATTCTGAATATATATGTGGTATTGAATGGATTGCAGGTTGACATGGATAGAGGAATTGTCATGCAGGCACAAGGCGAGCAACAGAACATTGGAATCGATGTTTTAGAAATTGACATTTATTTTGCATTAGATGAAATTACAAAGTAAGACTTTACAGTGACTGTACTCTTTGAAAGTTATGGACAGTTTCGAGATGCAAGGCCAATAGCTAATGATGAGATGAGGTGTTGTACCTCACAGTGATGCAACATTTTAGCTGCTTAAGAATAGGTGGTTTAGCATGCTGAAAATTTCATAAAGGTTAAGATGAATCCACCTCAGAGGGAATACTATTATTTGTTGTGAAGATCTCTTATTATTGTTTAGGAATTAAAATGATCACAATGCTGATGCATACTAAAATCCCAGAGAAGGTTATGGAATGTATGCATCAGACTTCAGGAATTTCGGTCCTGTACTGAATTTTCTACTGAATTGCTGAATGATCTGGCTTTTAACGATCTGTGGATGCATTTAGATGAAATTCTGAATCTAGTGTCTATTTAATATCGATATACAATATCTGTAACTGAAGTGAAAGGAATACTATGATGATCAATGAAGAGATATTTGCCAAATTACTACTAATTAGAAGAGTTTTTAGACTTAAAATAGTTTTATGTGTGGGGTTTTCTATAATGACTACTTTCTGAATGCATTCTTTGAATAATGAGCTTTTCACTTTAACTAAATGTATGCAGAACAATTTAAAACAGGTTGTTTTTTAGCAAGCTTAGGATTGTCATATTATCAGCAGAGAGTGTAAATTTATATTTAATAATCATTAATTCAACAAATTTCAGTGAGTTAACCAGTTACAGAGAGCAGTAGACAGATCTGGATGTCGTAAAGACAAGTTAATTCCAATGCAGAATAGCTCAAGGCAAGCTTCTCCTTTGCAAAGGTTTCAGTGGCTTGTCAATGAATACCCGACCTTCAGGTTAGATGTGCAAAGAACAACACTTGGGACCAGAAGGCCGGCAGTGTTAGAGGCTGGGTTTTCACCAAGGAAAGCTGATGTGGGCCTATTGGTCAACAGAAGGACACAATGCAAAAATGATGACATAAACAAGCAGGAATTACATGAACAAATGTTGAGTTATGAGATACTCTCGTTTTGTTTCAAGTCTACCTTTACCAGGAAATTGCTTTGTCTTTCCTCTGGTCTTACTAAACCAAATCACACGGTTTCAAGACATGAGTGAGTCTTAAAGGTCGATTTATGGCACAAAAAACGGTCAAATTTCAAACAGAAATGGGGTGTACCTTTGGTGGTTCGTCGAAGTGTCATTCTGGTCATGCATGCCGCAACTAACGTAGATAGTTTGTTAGCTAAGATAGCCACTTTAGCTAGCCAGTAACTCCTCCAGTGTGTTGATGTAATTTCACAGGATTTGGGTTTGGAAAAAAACTGTAGCGATCGGTAAGAAATTGCCCTTCTGTAGCCAAATATCTTATTCATAAATTGTGGTTGTGTTTTTAAGCATTAAATGACCTAGTATGATGGTGCATTGATCAGTTATACAGTTTAAAGCCGCTATTTTTGTGTTTTTGCCCAAACTCAACCTTTAACACGTATATTAAAATGTGCTAAAAGTCGTTATCTTGCAGAATAACTACTCCTGGTTTATTAGTGTTGTAAATCCACCATGAAGTGTGAAAGTGCAATCAATGTACAGTGAGTGATACTTGGTCTATTTTACATTACATTGAAGGGTAGTAATGCAGTTTACTTAGTCAGACCCAGTTCATGGTTTATTGTGTGGTACGGTATGGATACATTCTGATGGAAGGAAACTCCTCCTTTAAAAGTGAATTAACTACTACGATATTTTGTCAGTTGTGTATTAGCTCTTCCAAAACACTTGTCATCCAAGTTGACCGTATTGGCATCATACCTCAAGATTTTTTTTTTTTAATGGAGATATGCATTCATGTGTGCATTCATACTCTGTTTATTTTTTCTGTTTTTCCTTGACAATAAAAAAACCTTCAAACATGAATGAGTTTACATGAGTTTTTGTACATCTGGGTGCGGTGCTTTTGAAGATTTCTATCTGTCTTTCCGTCTTTTTCTCTCTGTCTCTATTTTCTCTCTGTACATTCCTGATTCCACCCCATGTCTTCTGTGTGTGTGTGTGTGTGTCGGGGTGATTTACGCTTGCCTTTTCCTGCTCATCTCTTTTCGGGGGTGACTGTGCTCAGGCAGTGTATTGGGGTCTTTCTCTGGCTTTTGTCTGTGCTCAGTCTGACACTTGTCCCCCCCCCCCCCCCCCCCCCCCCCCAGGGCTCTGCTCTGTGTTCCTCTCACTGGGTCAGTGTGGGGTCTAACAGGAGCAAGTGTCCCACGCCTCCATACATCACTATCCTGTCTGTTCTGGACCACACCGTCTCTCTCTACTTCCGAGGATTAGCTACGTAACACGTTCAGGGAACTATATGAATATTTCCCTGTGGCGTTTTCAAATGAAGCCCGGTGTATATCTAGCGTGTCATGGTGTCAAAGACTGGGACTGGCTTTACCACACGAATGCCTCATGAGGTAATCACGAAAAATTTGGAGCACACAGGTGAGAAATCCTATACCTCTGTATGGTAGACTGGACACCCAACCCTCCACGGGAAGGGTATGGTTCTCCATCTCCATCCGTGGTGCTCTCTGCTTGGGAAAGGAGAGCTGACAGTCTGAGTTAACCTTCTCCCCCAGCCCAGCTCCACAGAGGCCCCCTGGACAGCAGTTATTACATGCTACAGTTATCTGTCCAGGTGGAGCGCAGGGTTCATAATTATAATGTGGCAGGCTGGTTAGATGAGAGGCTGTTGGTAACATGATGCAGCCATTCTTCCCCAACCCTGCTGATGGCTGCAGGTAAGGAGAGCTCCCTGGTGAAACGCTAACCCTCCCCATCACTCGCTCGCTTGTCCCAACCCAGGAATGCTCCAAACTGAAAGTGAAAAAGGCAACAACAGGAAAATGTGAATACCCAGTTATTCATTATTCTGTCAAAGGACAGCAAAGTCAGACTTATCTTAGAGGTGTAAAGAGATACATGTGCAACGCTTCCATTTGTTTTATGTGATAAGCAAAAATGTAGTGAAAAACAAGTAGGAAAAGGAGAAGATCTTTTTTTGAAATAAAAAAGAAACATCCAGCTAGTTTAACAAGAGGACCTGACCCAGGAGGTCACAAACTGAAGAACATATCAGCCACTAGAACGAGGGCACCAGGGCGTTGCCTTCACAATGTATTTCTCCCCGTTGCCCCCACAACTCCATTGGTATTCAACCAGGCTGTGTACTGCAAAGGAGGGAGCGAGCCGCTGATGGCTTGGGCAGCTCTACTCGTGAGTTCAGCTTATCCATCGGCTCCAGAAAAGAGGGAAAAAGGGAAAAGTGTTAAGAAGAGAGGGGAATACATCTTTTTTATCACACGGCCAATGAAAGGCTGGTCTCCGGGGTAACTGCTGGTGCCATTGTTATGTAGACTGGAGGGAGAATGGGAGAGTGTATGTTACTGGTCCCTGCAAGGCCCAGGGAGGGGTTGATTAGGGTTGTGGACGGATGGCGTGGAAAGAGAGGGAGGTGTTCAGCCCGCTCAGATTTATTATAGTGGCGGTGTAAGTCTTTGTAAAAGTGCACTTACCTTACTAAAGTGAACTCACACCCCCCTTCTGGGTGGGGAGGGGGTGGATTCACAGGGTCTGCCTTAAAACACTGCACTGTCTTGTTCGTTTTCCCCCTTTTACACCCTGCCAGGGTATACTATGTATTGGAATAAGCCTCTTATGTTGTTCAGTCAAGTGAATGTCCTAGATAGTGCTCTGAATGGCCAATCATATGGGTAAAATAGATGCACTGTGCCATACAAAGCCCTGACAAGATAAGTGGATCACTACAGACCACTTTATTTTGTACCGTATGTTGCTTGTTTTTCATCTCTGTTCAGTGGGTGTGTGGAGGCGGAAGTAAAAATGTGCCTTATCACATTTTCACTATGGTGCCTGAAAAATCAACAAGGTTACCACACACCATAAAACACATCAGAGAAGCCCTTAAGTTTTATGGTGTGCTTTACTGTTGATTTGACTATGTTCTGAAACAACCTCTAGAAACACGTTTCAGTACAGGTTCACTGCTGTAAAATGATACAAAATACTGGTGAAAGAGGAATATGTCAAAGGTCAAATAGAATCAAAGTCAATATTAGGCTGATGCCATATGTGTTTGATATGTTGAGGTCAGGCGAACGCTGTGGACCATTGTGAGAGGGATGTGTGGTGGTGAGTGTATATTTGGTGTGACAGTGTGTGTTTGTGTTCTCCTCTGCTGCAGCAGTGTGGGTCGATGTCTCTTTGTCAGTGAGACACAGGCAGAGGGGTAATCTGACATCCATCAGTGGCTTAGTGAGCAATACACACAGTGTGTAACCACAGGGAAACAATACCCAGGGAAACAGTGGGAGGGCCCAGCATTCATTACACAAGGCTGGGGAAGATCTTTTGTAGGTGTTGAAGAAGACAGAATGAGACAGCAAATGATTGCAACGACAAGGACATTTCTGGGGTTTTGCAGTAAACTTTAACTTTTTCCCCTATTGCTTTTTCCCCTGTTCCTAAGGGAGTTATCTTTCAAAGAGGTTGCTATTAGAGAGATAGAAAACCAGCCAGTCAGTTTAAGGGTGCCACGCTTTGCAGTTAGGAAGGGGGAACCAGTCAGATGTACTAAAATGAATATGGGGGAAATAATAGGTGGCTCAAAGTGTATTTGTATTTATTATGGATCCTCATTGCTGCCATGGCAACAGCTACTCTTCATGGGGTCCAGCAAAATTAAGGCAGTTATATATAATTTTCAAAACATTACATTACATTTCACAACAGATTTCACAACATATTAAGTGTGTGCCCTCAGGCCACTAATGTGCTACCACATATCTACCAACACAAAATCCATGTTTACGTGTGTGTACAGTGCGTATGTTATCATGTGGGTGTGTATGCGTGTGTCTGTGCCTGTGTCTCTTCACAGTCCCCGCTGTTCCATAAGGTGTATTTTTATCAGTTTTTTTCAATCTGATTTTACTGCTTGCATGAGTTACTTGATGTGGAATAGAGTTCCATGTAGTCATGGCTCTATGTAGTACTGGGACAGACCTCTCCCCATTTTAGCTACTGTTACATCAATATGTTTTGACCACGACAATCCAGCATTACTCCAAGCAGTTTAGTCTCCTCAACTTCCACATTATTCATTACAATATTTAGTTGAGATTTAGGGTTTAGTGAATGTTTTGTCCCAAATACAATGCTTAGCGTTTTTGAAATATTTAGGACTAGCTTATTTCTTGACACCCATTCTGAAACTGACTGCAGCTCTTTGTTAAGTGTTGCAGTGATTTCACTTGCTGTGGTAGCCTACATGTATAGTGTTGAGTCATCAGCACACATAGACACACAGGCTTTACACAGAGCCAGTGGCAGGTCATTAGTAAAGATTGAAAAAAGAAAGGGGCCTAGACAGCTGCCCTGGGGAATGCCTGACTCTACCTGGATTATGTTGGAAAGGCTTTCATTAAAGAACACCCTCTGTATTCTTTTAGACAGGTAACTCTCGATCCACAATATAGTAGGGGATGTAAAGCCATAACACATACGTTTTTCCAGCAGAAGATTATGATTGATAATGTCTAAAGCTGCACTGAAAGCCTAACAAAACAGCTCCCACAAAACATTGTTTTACTAGAGAGACCTAAGACAACAACATAGCAAGGCAGCAACACATGACAACACAGTATAGTAGCAACACAACATGACAACAACATGGTAGCAACACAACATGGTAGCAGCACAAAACATGGTACATTAGCTAAGTCATTTGTGTAAGTTTCATACATGTTGAATTCCCTTCTCAATAAGTGTGCTGAAAATCTGTTGTTAATTTGTTTACTGTGAAATAGCATTGTATCTGGTCAAACACCATTTTCCCCAAAAGTTTACTAAGGGTTGGTAACAGGCTGATTGGTTGGCTAGTGATTTTTGCTTCCCTCCAGGCCTGAGGGCACACACTTTCCTGTAGGCTTAGATTGAAGAGATGGCAAATAGGTGTGGCAATATCGTCCGCTATCATCCTCAGTCATTTTCCATCCAAGTTGTCAAACCCAGGTGGCTTGTCATTGCTGATAGACAACAATATTTTTTTCACCTCTTCCACACTCACTTTACGGAATTCAAAATTACACTTGTCTTTCATAATTTGGTCAGTAATGCATGGATGTGTAGGTTGAGAATTTGTTGTTGCCATGTCATGCCTAAGTTTGCTAATCTTTCCAATAAAAAAATCATTAAGGTAGTTTGCAATATTAGTGGGTTTTGTGATGAATGAGCCATCTGATTTAATGAATGATGGAGCAGAGTTTGCCTTTTTGCCCAAAATGTCATTTAAGGTGCTCCAAAGCTTTTTACTATCATTCTTTATATAATTTCTCTTCGTTTCATAGTACAGTTTCTTCTTGTTTTTGTTCAGTTTAGGTCACATGATTTCTCAATTTATAGAACATTTGCCAATCGGCTGTGCTTATTTGTATAGAACTTATTTGCCATTCCTTTTGCCTCAACCCTCTCAACCATAAAATGTTTAAATTCCTCATCAATCCACAAGGGTTGAACAGTTTTTACAGTCATGCTTATTAGTAACCGGGTGCATGCTAATTAGTAACTGGAATAAGCAATTTCATAAATGCGTCAAATGCAGCATCTAGTTGCTCCTCATTACACACCACATACCAGCAAATATTATTTACATTATCAACATAGGAATAACTATAAAACTTCTTGTATGACCTCTTATACACTATATTACGCCCAGCCTTTGGAACTTTGGTTTTCCTAGATACTGTATGGCTACTATAAAGTGTACAAATGAATAATGTTAATAAACAAATGAAATTGCAATTAAAGTTCTGCATTAGGGTTAGCTGTACTAATCGTTTTAGAAATGTGCACCTGTCAAGAAGTGTTCCCTACTCAGACATAAGTGTCATGGTTCCTGTGTTTCCTAATTAGCATGTATGTTACGCTGTCCAGGTAACAGCCAGCAAGGTGAGTCACTCCAGAGAGAGAACAATAGTCCCAGAGATCTAGTCCCTCTGAAGCCGCTTAAAGCAGAATCAGTCTCAGTTTACACCTCTGTGTTCAACATCTCACATCATCGTTGTTCCCCCTTAGCAAGGAAGAAATGCATCTGATCATATGACACGGCAAAAAATATACAGTGTAATGTTGGAGGAATTAATGAATTGGTTGTAGCAGTGGAAGCTGGATTGTGGGCCCTCTATGGATTTCCCAGCAAGCCTTGCGGCAGTGATAAACTAAAGCACCCTGTTGGCCCTGATCAGGTGACGCAGGGAGACGGTGAAGCCATTGTGGAGACAGACAACACAACAGCAGCGATGCACACCTTGGCCACATACCTCTGGAGGAAGTGACCAGGTCAACTGAAACCTGATCATGCCATACCCTAGAGAGAGCTCCTCACAGACTGCCCCTCCCGTGGGGGTGGAGGGGAGGGACATTTACTGAGAGGAACAAAAAACAAACATAAACAAGGACCATGGCAGCTGGGGGCAGGCTGAGCCGTATGCGTTCCTGGCAGCCGTGGCCGACCTTGGCCGGGCAAGCCCAGACCTGCCTCTCAATGCTGGGTGGGAGAGGCACCAAGCCGCTTGCAGGACTTGGCCTGACTCAATGAGAAAAGAAAATAACACTCTGGGCAAACACGAGCATAGTAAGCTCTTTCCACCTCACTCCCTTTTTTATTGATTCCTTTATTTATTTATTTCTCAACACTCATCGGATTCCAGCAAACGGCTTGGCTACTGCCCCCCTTTGCTTTTTACTACAGAGGATACTTTCTTTTTCTCTTATTATACTCTTACTCACTCCTTTCCAGACTTTAATTTGATTTCTTTATTTCTTTGTTTTTCACAGTGGAGATGAGGCTTTGAAACGTTGCTGTTTTACATATCTTAGGGGCTCCCCTCAATAGGTGAGCTGCCGTGGCGACAAAAGCCATAAAAGCCCCCCAGGCCTGGTCGAAGCATAGGACCCCCTCACTGCTTGGCTCAGCTAGAGCTTTCTCTCAGCACCCCTCCACGGCTCTGTCCCTCCATTCATTGGTGTTGCCTCTCACCCCAGCAAAGAGCACGGCGGTTTGCATCGAGTGCATCCACTAAATGATTTGATCGGAGGAGACGTGGGATGGAGTGAAACAGAGACCTCCCTGGCCATTTCCCACACCACATTACAGCCCCCAGTGTGAATGTCTGGGTCTCCCTCTCCCTTTTCATCTGTCTCTCTCTCTCTCTCTCTCTCTCTCCCTTCCATCTGTCTCTCACTTTCTACCTCTCCATTTTCCTCTCTCTCCGTTCTCCTCTCTGTCTAGGGGTGAAGGTAGATGTCATTTCTTACCGAAATACATCAAAGGGCTCCTTTACTAGGCTACACGCGCACGTTCATCCACTCGCAACATATTTCCAGCCTCCAAACAGTTGTGAATGGAAAGAGACATCTGTTCTACAAAACACCACAAAGTGTAATGACATTTTGGTGATTGTCATTAGGCCAGAATTTATGCATCCACTGCTGTCCTTGCGTGTTTCAGTGTCGGCCATTCATCTCTGCCTTGGCAAAATGTCAATATTCTTGTGGAACCACATCGCATTTTTGAGCATAGGCCTTACCACCCGTTTTGAAGTCCATTCGCTCATTTTTCATGCCCCTGACATGTGGTAGCCTAATGATAAATCATGGTGTAATAGCTTACAGTTTGCTTGACATTTTGTTTTAATTATTTTGATAGGGTCATGTATTTTGCCGGGACACAGTACCGAACTGTGCCGCCTTACATTCACCCCTGTCTTCCTCGCCCTCTCTATCTCCCACCCTCACTCTCTCTCTCTCCTCATCTCTGCTATCACTCATTTGCAGTGTGGGGTGTTAATGGGACTAGGTTGATTTGTGTGTGACGATGGGAATGCTTTATTACCTTACTGGTCAGAGCTTGTCAGGATTTCACATTCTTTTTTGTGCAGAATTATAGGATGTGTGTGTACTGTTCAAAACAGGTCAGAGGATACAAAATGAAGCATAACATAGGCCTACGTTTACTTTTAACTGCTGGCTTTAAGGTCATTAGTCAGTTGACAAACGGTGGTTGGCTTGATGTGTCAGCTGTGTAAAGGAGTTGATCAAACATTCAAACTGTGTGTGTTTGCGTGTGTGTATGTCAGAATGCCGTTGCTACACCTGACTGGCTGCGGTAGATCGGATTTGGCCAGCCACCTCTTGCTGCTGTTTTTACAGCTTGGCCATGGGAGGGGCCAGGGTGTTTGCGTGGGTGATCTTTAGCCTCCTGTCAGGGATCAGACAAACACTTATTAACTGAGAGGAATGCAAACAAGGGAGAGCTATAGCTGGAACACAGGACAAGACAGGGATGGAGGAGTAGGAGGGGTGCCCCCATCTTGTAAACTCCCCACACAGGGATTCATCCAGAACATTCTAGAACAATGGAGTTCTACTGGGGGAGTAGGTCCTAGAACACTGTGACCTTTTATATGTTACAGAATACAACATATTACACAGCATGTTGCTCTTACATACTTTTAGTAAGTTGCATTTGTACTCTTTTATGTTACTCAGGTTAAAAGCATCTAATAATTGAATTCATGTTTCATATGTTATCACCTGACACAACTTCATTTACAAGGCCACAAAGGTATTGTTCTCTTGTTGCAAGGTACCCTGTAGACTGTTGTGAGAGGTATGAGGGAGAATTGCCACCTGTTTTGACTCTACATCCCTATAGTCACCATGTTATAACTTGTGAAAGTGGCTTGGGACTAGAGCAGGGAGGAAGGGCCATGGGTCGTCCCCTTGTCACACTGAGTGGGTGCCAATGCAAGTGCACTGAGACTGAAGACAAATGACAACAGATTTAACAGATTAGTGCCAGAGGACCCACAGCACTTGGATGAGACTGAGTGTGATGCTGAGGATGTGAGGTGTTAGACCCTCTCTGTGGTGTGCCATTGTTTGCTAATGGTTTAGAGCTAGGCAGTCAATTTTACCACTGCCCTCAAGATCTATTTGCAAACAATCCTGATTGCTGGATATGTGTAGCCTATAAACAGACATCCTGAACTTTTCTTTAGTTTGAATGTGAACGTATGTTTTGGTGGACGGTAGTGGGGTTGGTACATTTGGTTTAGTATTTCATTGCAGGGGGCTGGATTATTTCCTACATTCTACTCGTTACATCTCCACAATTTTATTTGACTGGTAACTCAAGTAAATGAAATGTAAAAGGCCCAATGTACCATATCATAGTAAATTCTGGATGTTGACTTTGTGTAAATTCCTGTCTGTATTTTGTCATTACATTTGTCTATTGCTGGCAGCACCACATCACTAAGTCAAATTCCGGGTATGTTTAAATGGACTTGGTGAATAGAAGCGATTCTGATCCTAAAGAATTGTAATCTTCAATCTAAACTTCTACTTCTCTACACTGAGCGCTATAACTTTGCAAGCAATAAGGATGACCTTTTAGTGTGACCTCTGGCAGTCAGCCCCTCAGTGTTACAGTTACTGGGGTCCTTAGGGCGTGTTTTGCAAGTCAACAATCCACACAAAGCAGGAATACCCTGCTCTGGCCGATTGAGAATGCAAAGGCCCAATTCAGTGTGTTAAACAGCAGATTAAAGAGTCAGGCCAACTGAAAGGCCACAGCGCAACCCCAGACCCAGGAGTTAAGGACCCATGAATAACATGTGGAGACTCACACACAAAGGTACTGTGTCACTCACACCAGAGACGGGAATGTTGACGTCATGTCTCGCACGGGAATACGTCATGGTGTAAAACATGCTATGCCACGGTTGACTGAAACGTTTTATTACATGTTTGAAATACTGTGCGTATGTCCACAAATATCTATACATGCAGCTCATTGTTGAGGATTTTTTATTTTACTCCAGACTACAGATGTGATAGCAGCATTACAGAGCTTTAATAATCTGATACATATTGTTATATCAGAAGTCTTTCCGCATGGGTGGTCTAGCTGGCTAGAAGACACAGCATTGTCAGCTCTGGTAGTGGTCACCATGGAGATGGGCTAGACTTGGGGAGCTATCCGGCTTACTGGAAACGTGGTTTATTGTTGACTTTCAGGAAAGGGGGCCTGCTTGTGGGGTGAGGGGTGGGAGGGGAGCATGGTCTCTTACGTCCTGGTAGTATGGAAGTTTGCTCAGCGGGGCATTCTCTCATTGTCCATGCATCTAAATGCATTTCTCTCACCTCTCAGGTCAGGTGTGATGACTCGTGGCCAGGCCTGTCAAAGGGCAAGTCGTAAGGAGCTTGCACATTTAATACATGCACCCTTCCAAGAGCCCTTTCATTCACAACATTGGTAAACTATTTATATTACAAAGTGAGAAAATCTAAATATGATATGATAAAAATGCAGAGAAGGCATTTATCAATATTAATAAAAATAAGGTTATCACATATAAATTACATTCCAGTGGTACTATGGTGCAATAAGATTGTGTTTAACACTTGTCTATTTAGAGAATTGCAACATATTTTTAGCCAGGTGATATCAAATATTGTTTTTTATCCTCATGCTTTGTTTATCAACTAAGCTGCAGGTCTGGGAGACTGTTTTCCCTGTGGCCTCATCACAGCAGATAAAAAGCCTTATTTCCCAGACTTCATTAGCATCAGTAATGTAAGTGTATTGTGGCATTCCTGAAATAAAAATGTAAAATGTTGTGCTTTGCTTCCCTCTTGTGAACTTTATGAGAACTTCTCTCAAAAATGTACATTGGGGTGCACTAGGACCCGGTCGTCACTAGTTAACACAGCCACAATTATGGCTAAACCCCGTCTATTTCTACAATTTATCTTGTTATAATCAGATTTTGAACCTAACCCCATGCCTTACGCTAAACTTAAATTAAGACCAAAAAAAGTATGTTAGTTTAAATAATTCTTTACGATACAGACAATTTTGACTTTGTGGCTGTCTAGTGGAAACCCTCGGACGATTTGACAGCGGTCTACCTATCAAACATGGCTGACCAAAACAAAACATCAGCTAAAGTAGAATTCGGCCATGAATTACTAAAGTAAGTGTACAGTTTAAACGCCGTGTCTTTGAATAGGCACTGGGTGAATCGTTTCTTACATAATAGTTTTTGTCAAATAAGCTGGGTAATTTCGTACAGTTATGTTGTTAAATTCGAGCTGTTATAAACATGTTAGCAGCTAGCTAGCTAACCCATTCATAGACGCTAACTGCTACGGACAACGCTAGCTAGGCAATCTGAATGTGGTCGTCCTGTCTTTATCAGCGCGGTCAAATATTTTAATGTTTTTCTAACCGAGATAATTAAATGGAAGACCGGCATTTTTGGGGGGTGATTTCTTACCATATATAGTGCGAAAGACATGTAGACAGAGTCAGTCCTTGCAACTTATTGTACTTCTGATTCAATGACAGCCCATCTGAGCTGTTCGAAGCCCGCACGCGCAGCCACAAGATCCCGGTGCGCGGGCAGAAGGATTTCATTCCCACTGGGTCGGATCAGCAAAGGGATATGCTTCAGCAGAGTTTGGACGAGCACTGGAATCTAGTAACTGAGGAGCGAGTGGAGAGGTTGTGAGTAATGGATGGAGGAACCAAGGACGACTAGAGTGACGGCTACTAGTAGAATTAGATACTGTATGTGTCATCAACTTTAGACTGTTGGTGTGGTTAGATGATTATACCTAGTCCATATGTATTTGCAGCTAAACAAACATGTCAATTCATTGGTATTACTGTGCTTTACAGCTGGTGGTGTGACTGACTTCTTGTATGTTTTTGTGCCCAGAGGGAACCTGGTGAAGGCAGTGTGGATTCCCAGTGACATGATAGTGGAGCTGCAGTCACCAGCAGTGAGTAATGGTCCACCAGAGAGAGCGAAGGACTTTGTCATGACAAGCTCTCTGCCTCTGCTGATGTCTATTCAAACTCACCTAGAGCTCACCTCTCATTAACATTTAGTATAGGCTAATGGCTAAAGATTTCACATGAAAAGTGACATTACATTACTTCTCTGTTCTGCTGTAGGGGAAGTTCTGGCAGACTATGGGGTTTTCTGCCCATGGTAAGCAATGTCTACATCCAGAAGAGGCTCTCTATCTAATGGAGTGTGTAAGTGCATGGGCTCAGCATTGCCAATAAACATGTTAATCAGGGAATTGTTACCAGCTCACACCATTCAGGTTATAATTATCCCAGGTCGGATTGTTGTTCACCTAATAAAGACATTTCCATTAGTTTGATACATGTGGATCCAAATAAGACAAACACAGTTTGTCATTTTTGTTTTAGAATTGTTATCCCTTGTGATCCTCAAAATCAATAGGGAAACCTGCAAGTGTTCTACCAAGACCTGCCAATGTCCATCCAAGAGGGCTATGAGAGATTTCTATACTTGAAGACAATGAGTATACAGCATTACCAGGTATGAGAAAAGACAATATAATACAATTCCAGCAGGTCTAAACTTATGATTTGACCTAACGTGATGATTTTATTTCCTCTAAAGGTTTTTGGCCATTTGAAGCGACTTGGCTATGTGGTAAACAGATTTGATCCCAGGTAATTGTCTCCCTCACGGGCAAGAACTAGTCTAGATTCTAAGGGCATTCCTTTCCTTTTACTGGAACCTTTTCCTTAGTTGCATGCAAGCGACTGTATTTATGATCTGAGGATTGGTGTTGTTCCCTGTAGTTCTGTGCCATCGCAGTATGATAGGCAGTTGAACCTGCCCCAGTCCCGAGACAGATCAGGAAGACTTCTGAAGAGGAAACGCAGCCACAGCCCCACCTCCAGGTGAGTGAGCAGACACAGACACACCCAGTTTATATTTAGACATGGTTTAATCACTCAGTCAACCCACATGCCTCAAAGCGATTACTGTCCAATGTGAAACCCTGCCTTTCTGCCTCTTCTAATGCGCTCCAGGCACACAGGAACACAGGAGGGCCCCACTTCTAAGAGAATGGAGAAGGAGAAAGACTGCAACAGAGAGGAAGAGGACAAGAATCCTGACTCGCTTCCAGATCTTTCAGCCCCAGACATTGACAAAATCCAGACAGCATCACACGTTGACCCAACCACTTCAACCGAGGGTGGCCAGGGCAGGAGCTGGTGGTCAAAGGAAGGCTCCCCAGACCCTGACCCTGAGCTGCCAGGTCAGCCCCAGAGCTCCCCTCGCTGGGACTTCAGCTCCATCCCCTTCCCAGACCTGGGCTCCAGACTCAGGCTCCCCAGCAGCTTCACCTCCCCAGACCCCTGCCTGCTGCCCGGGGCTGTGGGGTCAGTGGGGGCCTGCGATGTGACCCCCTGGCTGCAGAGGCTCAACCTGCGGGAGGTGAGGATGTCCCGGCGTGAGTGGGAGCGGGACAGGGACCGGTACCGGAGGGACATCAACCAGGACAGAGAGGTACGACGTTGCAGGAACTGGGCGGAGTACCAGGAGCTACAGGAGAGAAGGATTCAACGGAGCCGCAGAGATAGGCCAGCACACCTGTGGGAGGGGCCGGTCACACCCCTACATGACCCTGCACAGGTCACTTCAACTGGTAAAACTAATCTGGACTTCATTGCTGTCAATGACAAGTTCATATGAGTTCCAATATCTGTTTACTCTCTGTGATTCATCGTTACATGAACTCATTATCCCATGTGGCTTACCGAAGTTGAATTATATTATTCATAAGCAGGATCTTGAATGGGTAAATGTCTAAATGGTTTTGACGTTTCTTCCTTCTTGGACGCAGGTGAGCTGCTGGATAAAATCAGTGTGATCAAATCCACACGGCTGCTGGAGGGAGCATCCAGGTATTCCTCTTTAGTATCTTATCTCGAACCCTGAAGTGAATTTAGTAGGAAATGCTAGCTCCCGGTTAGTGGTAATTGTATCTCCCTGTTCATTCATCATAACATCTATTAAGATGAGTGAAATTACAGTTAACGAAAATGTACGCTTAATCCAGTATAAACTAATGTATAGGATTTATTATACAAGAGACAAAATTCACAAATTCTACAGGACAATGGCAGAGTCATGTCTTAAGTGTAAAACTAATAATGACTCAATAATCCATGCTTTCTGGGAATGCTGTACATTTGTGGGCAGTGCTAGAAAGTTGACTGTCAGAAGTATTACAGTATAAATGTATTTTTAATCTGTCTGTCTTCATATTTCAAGACATTGTATATGGGGGTGTAGTGAGATATCCAATGGGTTGGACAATTCTTCTCATCTTGAAAAAAACGTATACTAAAAACAGGAAAATCAATCGATCTGCCATCATTAACACAATGGAAAAATCGAAGGATTTATTATGTAAATATTGAAATAGCATGGGCAACAGAGAAAAACAAATTGATACAATTTCAGGCCAAGTGGCAAACAATAATACAGACGCAAGGGATGGGGGTGTGAGCATGCGGGTCTGGGCAGATGAGATGTAGTCATTGTTTGTGTGCATCAGTAAGTTGTTGTTCGTTTTGTATATGGAGTGGAAAAATGTATAAATAATAAGACGAGTGAAACCCTATACTGTGGGTTTGTTAAATATGATTAACATTATGTCCTTGGATGACATATACAATATGATGTAGAGGTGCCTGCCATAGAATATATACATCTATTTCTATGCTGCCTGCCTTGTTTGACAATGGGGTTTGTCTTCTCAGTTTGAAAGGTTCAGAGGAGTGGAGAATCTGTTTCAACATTTACCAACCCGACACAGTCGCTGAATTCAAGAAGAGCGCTCCTGGAAAACCCTATTCTCGCATGTGTGTGTGCAGGTAAACATCCCAGAACTGGCAGGGGGTGTTTGCATACTTTATAATCAGTAAAAATAAAACATTCAAAAATAGTACAATTTTGAAAAGAGATGACACAAGACCACCTGCCATCGAAAGTAATCCTAAATGCACTATTATCAAATGCTACTGCACACTGAATAATGTCTGCTGTCTTCTCCCAGTTTCGATGGTCCAGTGCCTGACTTGTGGACACTGAAATTTCTGGCTTTCCAGAGTGCGGACATCCCAGTCACCTATGCAGTGGTGGACCACGGGGACATCTCCTTCTACTCCTTCAAGGACTTCCAGATACCCACAGATGTGTCCTTCTGAGGGCCTGACCACAGCAAACAGTCACACAGCCCTGGTTTAACTACTGCACCATGCCAGGGCTGCCTGCGCTGGATCAGAAACTCTGGAACTAATGCCAAAGAAATGAATGAAACGGAATTCTCTTAGTGATTTGATGGACTGCAGTCCTCACACTCTTTGATGCTGTAGTATGCCTTCCTCCTGTGTTGCAGACTTCTTTTAGTGGCATATGATCGTCTGCATCTGATTGAAGGTAACCTACATTGTCACCTCTCCAAACAATGTCACCATGTCTTATATCAAGCAGGGTTTTGTAAAGCCTCTGAAGATTTTGAACTGAATTGGCTCGGTTTTCTTCTGCCTTTATCTCATCACCACCATTGGTTTTCTGGTATTCATATACTGTATCACAAGTGGCTTAGCTATGTATGCACTTAGTATAGATGCAGTATGTGTAGATCATACGTATATCTCAGCCCTTTATTTTTGTCTATCTGCCCATATTTTAGATCCAATCAGCTTTACTGACTGGCCTTTTGTTGTTGTAACCTCACATGTTTGTTACCTGACTCCTGTTCTCTTGTTTTTGTTTCAAATTGCTTGTAAATGGTGGCCTGTATCTGTAGAGTTTATCTTCACATTGTCTTTGTGGTTGAGTTATTGTTGCATTGTTCTCATTGTCCTTCCTAACAAAACCAATCCCCCCCAAAACCCAAGTAGTACCTACCATACATTTTCTTTCTTTTTCCTTTGGGTGGCCTAATCTGAAGATGTAAAGCACATACTCTTCTCTCTTATATCAGTCCACAAACTCAGTGGTGTTAAAACATTGAGATTAGGTTACTGACCACAACCTGCTCCTCTCAGCTCTAGCTTACTAGCAAACCCTGTCCATCAGTCCATCTGTGATGTGCAGTACAATAAATACACTGGATCTCCACCCTTCAGGAACACATTGTCTCTAAGTGAATAGGTTAGGAGGAGATTTGATCCATAATAGAAAGGGCCATTCCAAGTGCCTTCTGAATCCTTTTGATATTTTAAGTAGAAATTGTGCACCAATATTGCATTTTAACAGCATGTTCTATTAAATGAAGTGCCCTTAATATAGACCGCATGGCGAATTCAATTAATATGAAGAAAGGCTTGCTAAAGTGCCAAAATTCAGCATCAACCCTGTGCTACTTCTAGGAAGATTTTAACCCACTTTAATCCCAAAATATCTCCATGTTTCCACCAGTCATTTCTGAAGATTATGATTTATTTAATCTGATTTATTTCACTTAACAGGTCAACCTTGTTATGTGAACTGAACTCTCATTTTTAATATGGTGAAACTATTCCTTTTAAAAAAAATTCTAAAGAAACATTGAACATCTAATGGTCAAATCATAGTGTAAAAGCAGGTGAGCTGGTTCTACTCTTTTTTGTTGTTGTTTTTGCCATTTTCTGGTGTTTTGTGGTGGAAAACTGAGTGGGTTGAACATAACATGTCAACCCTGTTACCCACAGACAGGCTAGACAATTTTTTACAATTTCATTTTTGTGAAGCTTACATTTAATTGCTAGTCCCTGTTTCACACAACAAGCTTCCATTCCCGTCACATGGGGATTTATGGCTGATTTAAAAATACATTTTAAACCCTGTTACGGTCCAACCGGTTACTTTTTTTAGCCCTTAATAAGCACTTACTCTAGTCATTTATTTAACTTCTTGAGATGGGAAAACATGTTTTATGAAGTTGAACATGTGCTCTTTATGACAGATTGTTAAAATGAGGTGAAATCAACAAAATAATTTGACTAAGTTACACTTCTCAAATGGCACTGAATTTGTGGAATGACCCAGAAGGTTTTGGCTTGAACACTCTGTACCTCTGACAATGGCCCTGAGTAAAGTCAACTAGCCACGTGATTGGGCCACACTCACATAATGTTCTCACACACATATAAAACACAGCCCTCTCCCACTTGGACACCATTCTGCTGGACCTGTGAGCCTAAACATACAGCAATGAGCACTCTGTGGCTTCTGTGTTCACTCACTCTAATGGGTGAGTTCTCATTTTTGATTTCTCTCAGCTCCTCTTTCTCCTTGTTTGTCTTTGGCTTCTAAGAAATAATACATTTTTTGGCACATTATTGAAAATGGAACTTGCGTATGAGTCCCATATTCTACCACATACGAATAACCCATCCACTGTGCCACTATTTGTATCAGTTGTGATCCATGTCTTCTGTAATCTAAGGTAGGGTCTACTCTCCTAAGCAGGTGGCGTCTCCACTACGGAGGACTGTTCCTATCATCGTCTTCAGGATCACTTGGGTCTGTCACAGAAAAATGAAAGTACAACAGGTCTGCGGCCTGTGGTGCACTGGACCAATTCTACACTAGTTATGGTAGACATGATTCTGTTTGGTATTATGGATTTGGTAAGTGTTTGTCTTTAAACCCTCTGCCAACATTTTGTTGAGTGATCTCTGCAACTGGAACTAATATATATATATATACACAGTCGTGGCCAAAAGTTTTGAGAATTACAAATATTAATTTTCACAGTTTTGAGAATTACAAATATTAATTTTCACAAAGTCTGCTGCTTCAGTGTCTTTAGATATTTGTCAGATGTTACTATAGAATACTGAAGTATAATTACAAGCATTTCATAAGTGTCAAAGGCTTTTATTGACAATTACAATTACATCCTGACTGATGGCAGCCCATTCTTGCATAATCAATGCTTGGAGTTTGTAAGAATTTGTGGGTTTTTGTTTGTCCACCCACCTCTTGAGGATTGACCACAAGTTCTCAATGGGATTAAGGTCTGGGGAGTTTCCTGGCCATGGACCCAAAATATTGATGTTTTGTTCCCCGCGCCACTTAGTTATCACTTTTGCCTTATGGCAAGGTGCTCCATCATGCTGGAAAAGGCATTGTTCGTCACCAAACTGTTCCTGGATGGTTGGGAGAAGTTGCTCTTGGAGGATGTGTTGGTACCATTCTTTATTCATGGCTGTGTTCTTAGGCAAAATTGTGAGTGAGCCCACTCCCTTGGCTGAGAAGCAACCCCACACATGAATGGTCTCAGGATGCTTTACTGTTGGCATGACACAGGACTGATGGTAGCACTCACCTTGTCTTCTCCAGACAAGTTTTTTTTCCTGGATGCCCCAAACAATCGGAAAGGGGATTCATCAGAGAAAATGACTTTACCCCAGTCCTCAGCAGTCCAATTCCTGTACCTTTTGCAGAATATCAGTCTGTTCCTGATGTTTTTCCTGGAGAGAAGTGGCTTCTTTGCTGCCCTTCTTGACACCAGGCCATCCTCCAAAAGTCTTCGCCTCACTGTGCGTGCAGATGCACTCACACCTGCCTGCTGCCATTCCTAAGCAAGCTCTGTACTGGTGGTGCCCCGATCCCGCAGATGAATCAACTTTAGGAGACGTCCTGGCGCTTGCTGGACTTTTTTGGGCGCCCTGAAGCATTCTTCACAACAATTGAACCTCTCTCCTTGAAGTTCTTGATGATCCGATAAATGGTTGATTTAGGTGCAATCTTACTGGCAGCAATATCCTTGCCTGTGAAGCCCTTTTTGTGCAAAGCAATGAGGATGGCACGTGTTTCCTTGCAGGTAACCATGATTGACAGAGGAAGAACAATGATTCCAAGCACCACCCTCCTTTTGAAGCTTCCAGTCTGTTATTCAAACTCAATCAGCATGACAAAGTGATCTCCAGCCTCGTCAACACTCACACCTGTGTTAACGAGAGAATCACTGACATGATGTCAGCTGGTCCTTTTGTGGCAGGGCTGAAATGCAGTGGTAATGTTTTTTGGGGATTCAGTTAATTTGCATGGCAAAGAGGGACTTTGCAATTAATTGCAATTTATCTGATCACTCTTCATAACATTCTGGAGTATATGCAATTTGCAATCATACAAACTGAGGCAGCAGACTTTGAAAATTAATATTTGTGTCATTCTCAACTTTTGGCCACGACTGTATATACATACATATACATACACAGTGAGTAAACAGTATAAAAATATGATATGTTGATATCAATATTATAGTATATCAACAATTAATATAAAGTATAATAATAATATTGATAATATATCAATAATTAATATAAATAATGATATCAATCTGATACCCAACTGTGCAGTTGATAACATGGCATACAACCGTTGGTTGATGCAATATAGTAGGCCTGGAAAGAGACCTATGTTTGATGCAACACTTGGAGGATCATCCATACAAGTTGTCTTACAGGAGAGACACATGATCGTGTATAAGGAGAGAAGTATTTCCATTTTTTTCAGTAATTTATGTATTATGACTACGTAACCTATACAGTGCCTTCAGCAAGTATTCACACCCCTTGACTTTTTCTACATTTTGTTGTTACAAAGTGGGATTAAAATGGATTTAAATGTCATTTTTTTTGTCAAAAATCTACACAAAATACTCTGTCAGTGGAAGAACAATTCTAACATTTGTAAAAACTTTATGAGATTGAAAACATATCTTTGTTAGATACATATTCCATCCCCTGAGTCAATACATATTTAGAATCACCTTTGGCAGCGATTACAGCTGTGAGTCTTTCTTGGTAAATCTAAGAGGTTTCCACACTTGGATTGTGCAACATTAGCCCATTTTATTATTTTCAAAATCTTTCAAGCTCTGTCAAATTAGTTGTTGACTATTGCTAGACAACCATTTAAAGGTGTTGCCATATATTTTCAAGTAGATTTCAGTTAAAACTGTAACTCAGCCACTTAGGAACATTCAGTGTCTTCTTGGTAAGCAACTCCAGTGTAGATTTGGCCTTGTGTTTTAGGTTATTGTCCTGCTGAAAGGTGAATTCATCTCCCAGTGTCTGGTGGAAAGCCGACTGAACCAGATTTTACTCCAGGATTTTGCTTGTGCTTAGCTCCATTCTGTTTATTTTTTTTATCCTGAAAAACTCCCAAGTGTTTAACGATTACAAGCATACCCATAACATGATGCAGCCACCGCTATGTTTGAAAATATAGAGAGTGGTACTCAGCAATGTATTGGATTTGTCCCAAACATAAGGCTTTGTATTGAGGACAAAAAGTGAATTGCTTTGCCACATGGTTTGCAGTTTTATTTTAGTGCTTTGTTACAAACAGGATGCATGTTAGGAATATTTATATTCTGTACAGGCTTCCTTCTTTTCACTCTGTTAGTTAGGTTAGGATTGTGGAGTAACTACAATGTTGTTGATCCATCCTCAGTTTTCTCCTATCACAGCCATTAAACTTTCTAACTGTTTTAAAGTCACTATTGGCCTCATGGTGAAATCCCTGAGCGGTTTCCTTGCTCTCCGGCAACTGAGTTAGGAAGGATGCCTGTATCTTTGTAGTGACTGGGTGTATTGATACACCATCCAAACTTGAATTATTAACTTCACCATGCTCAAGGAATATTCAATCTCTGCTTTTGATTATAATTTTTTTTACCCATCTACCAATAGGTGCCCTTCTTTGGGAGAGTTTGAAAACCTCCCTGGTCTTTGTGGTTTAATCTGTGTTTGAAATTCACTGCTAGACAGATAATTATATGTGTGGGGTTCAGAGATGAGGTAGTCATTCTAAAATCATGTTAAACACTAGTATTGCACACAGAGTGAATCTATGCTTATGTGACTGGTTGAGCACATTTTTATTCCTGAACTTATTTAGGCTTGCCATAACAAAGTGGATGAATACTTAATGACTCAAGACATTTCAGCTTTTCATTTGTAAAAAATCGAAAAACATAATTCCACTTTGACATTATGGGGTGTTGTGTGTAGGCCAATCTAAAGTTAAGTCAATACTTACTTTTAACAAATATTACAAATAAATAGTAAAACAACATATTTTCCTACCCTTTAATACTGCAATGTTGCCCCGAGTCAACAAATTACATTGTAGGCTGGGGGTACAAAAGATTATGATTGGATAATAATTTGTAATCCCCAAACCTCAAAAAACAAGAGCTCAAAAATGTTTTAGATGAAAAACAAAAAGGCCTGCAGTATATGGTACTGTAGTGTTTATAGCTTAATGTGGTTATTTCAATAATGTCAGCAGTTTGTTAGGAAGTGTGCAATTGCATTTCTGTTAGTATATATACATGGTACGCTCTTAGGGAAAAAAAGTGCTATCTAGAACCTAAAAGGGTTCTTTGGCTGTCCCCATAGGAGAACCCTTTGAAGAACCCTTTTGGTTTCAGGTAGAACCATTTCCTCAGAGGGTTCCATGTAGAGCCCTTTCCACAGAGAGTTCTACCTGGAACCAAAAAGGGTTCTCCTATGGAGACAGCCGAAGAACCCTTTTGGAACCCTTTTTTCTAAGAGTGTATGTACTACTACCACCACTTATAGGTAACTGACAAAATAATGGAGACACTTGAGTAAATGAGGAATACAAAGTATTTTGAAAGCAGGTGTTTCCACAAAGGTATAGTTCCTGAGTTAATTAAACAATTAATATCCCATCACGCTTAGGGCCATGTATAAAATACTGGGCAGGCCAATATTATGGCTACCATGAATATGCCCCCATAGGATGACAATGGACATTAGTGGTCACTGAATGGTTTGATGAGCATGAAAATGATGTAAACCATATGTCATGCCAAGCCGTCTCAGTCACCAGATCTCAACCCAATTGAACACTTAAGGGAGATTCTGAAGCGGCTCCTGAGACAGAATTTTACTCCACCATCAACAAAACACCAAATTAGATTTATTGTGGAAGAATTGTGTTGCATCCCTCCAATAGAGTTCCAGACACTTATAGAATCTATTCCAAGATGCATTTAAACTGTTCTGGCTCGTGGTGGCCTAACGCCCTAATAAGACACTTTATGTTGGTGTTTCCTTTATTTTGGCAGTTACCTGTACATCAATTTGAATTTATTCATTTCTGATTGTCTGCAGAATGAGAAGTCCTCAACTTTCACCAGCTATGTCTTAATCTCAACAGTAAGTACAGATGTTGTTGATATTTTTCCCCTCCTATTTATTTCCCTTATGGCCTGTTGTGAAAATTGATTTTCATGTACCTTTACTTTCTTAACTCCTGTATTATGTACAGGCCTGGGTGAATTACTTCATAGCTTGGGAACCAAAGGAATTTTGCGGAATTTCAAAAATGACTGTTCCAAGAGAACGGGTCTGGATACCAGATATAGGTATCCAAGAAGAGTGAGTACCATTCATAAGTCTCAGTAATATTTCAGCAGTCAACACATTTTCACTATGGATAGATTTTTTTCCCCCTTCTGTTTCCTTAAAATGAAATGCATTTGAATAGCTTTGTAATTATACTATAACGTGATAAAAGTGATCCTTCTCTACTTCATCGTTAGCCTTTATGTACAGTCCATCACAATGAAATACCGTTTATTATAGTTTCCACAATTTGTATGTATGATAAGGGGTCAAATAACACTAAAAGTGCTCATACTACACAGTATATATTACATAACATGCCAAAAAAACCACCTGTCGTTGCTGTATCTTTCATTGCTGTCGTCCAACAACGACGAGACAGCCTACAGGGAGGAGGTGAGAGCCCTGGTGGAGCGGTGCAAGGAAAATTAACCTCTCCCTCAACAAAACGAAGGAGCTGATCGTGGAGATGACCGAGAGAGATCGCCCCCATCCACATGGACGGGGCCTCAGTAGAGCGGATCAAAAGCTTCAAGTTCTTCAGCGTGGATATCACTGAGGACCTGAAATGGTCCCTCCACACCGACACTGTGGTGAAGGTGCAACAGTGCCTCTTCAACCTCATGAGGCTGGAGAAATTTGGCTTGTCCCCTAAGACCGTTAAGAACTTCTACAGATGCACCATTGAGCGCATTCTGTCAGGCTGTATCACTGCCTGGTATGGCAACTGCACCACCCACAACCGCAGGGCTCTCCAGAGGGTGGTGTGGTCAGCCCAACACTTCACTGAGGGCACACTGCCTCCAGGACATCTACAACACCTGGTGTCAAAGGAAGGTCAAGAGGATAATCGAGGACCTCAGCCACCTGAGCCACGACCTATTTGTCCGCTACCTTCTAGCAGGCAGAGACAGTACAGGTGCATCAAAGCTGGGACCGAGAGACTGAAAAACTGATTCTTTCTCCAGGCCATCAGACTGCTAAACAGTTATCACTAGACGGCCTCCGCACAGTACCTTGCCCTGCACCTAGCCGGCTACCACAGGGTACTCTACCATGCACCTTAGAGATTGCTTCCCTAAGTACATAGTCATTGAACACTGGTCACTTAAATTATGTTTCATAATGTGTATTGGTCAAAAATTGTTTGTGATTAGAAACATATAAGATGAACATTCTTGCAACATTATTTTGTTAACTTAATTTCTCAGATAAAATTAACTCGCTTTATAAGTACTGTATTATCAACATAGCTCATCCATTTAACTACTGCTGTACTTACATTTTTCCTACATATATTGTTCATACTGTCTACACACCAGGTCTTTATATTCCGGACTCTGACATTGCCCTTTTCGATATTGCTCGATCTGATATCTTAATTTCTTGTTTCTTTTTGTGAATTAGTTTTGTCCTGCTATATATTTGCTGCATTGCTGGAGCTAGAAACACAAGCATTTTGCTGCACCTGCTTGAACGTCCTGTTATGGAGACGCAGGTGCAGCTGGTGAGTTTGATATAAACGAACATGGCGCGATACAAAACAAGCGAAGCGTCTGACATGAAAACAGAAACAATACTGCCTGGTGAGAAAAACTACAGAGTGACAGATAGATATAGGGGAAGTAATCAGGGTAGTGATAAAGTCCAGGTGGGCCTAATGATGGGGCGCAGGTGTGCGTAATAATGGTTGTGGTTGCCATGGCCGGTGGTTAGTAAACTGGCAACGTCGAGCGCCGGAGCAGGAGTAGACGTTACACGACTGCTAATCTGTGTACAGAACAAATACACTTTGATTGGATTATTTGTAGTTGATTGTCAACCATAGAAACCATGATGATATACTGATAAAAGTTATCATCTTTCAGCTAGCCTTTGTAGGGAACAAACAATGGGCATTGGAGCTGAATACGAGAACCCTATATCTCTGTGTGTTTAATGCGCTGTTTCAGGGGAAAAATACAAAGCTGCTTTTATGAAAAGTCTGTTTGGTGTCCTTTGAAACCGGATCTCAGTCTGGGATAAGATTAACAACATTTTTGTTGCCTACGCACTGTCCCACTGAACTATACTTCTGAACTTTACTTCCTTTACCAATTGCCCCATTTAGATGTTTTATATAATGTTGTAATTTTGTAAATCTTTTAATTTTGTGTCCTTCATAGTAGCTGAAGAGGTCCATTAGCCACTCTTGGGCTACAATACCTATTTTGCCAATTGGCCTGGACCCCTTTTACTACCGATACGGAGCCCCGCCGATCCTTCACAACTGGTCTACCGACGTAATCCGCCCGAGGGGGTTTTCAACAGGCTCCTCCGTTGCGACGTCCCCTGAATGCCCATCTGCTAGCCATCTAGAGCATATCGGACTGTTAGTTGAAGAGGTCCATCAGCCAATTTACTTTGGCTACAATACCTATTTTGCCAATTGGCCTGGACCCTTTTACTACACGGAGCCCTGCCGATCCATCACGACTGGTCTGCCGACGTAACCGCCCGAGGGGGCTACAACTGACTCTTCCGTCGCGACGTCCTTCTGCTAGCCCCGGCTAGCTGTCTGAATCGCCCGTGTCTCCAGCCCGCCTAGCTTCTCCCTAGACTCCATGATCACTCGGATACGTATGCCTCTCCCTAATGACAATATGCCTTGTCCATTGCTGTTTTGGTTAGTGATTATTGTCTTATTTCACTGTAGAGCCCCCAGCCCTGCTCAATATGCCTTAGCTAACCCTTTTCTTCCACCTCCCACACATGCAGTGACCTCACCTGGATTAAATGGTGTCTCTAGAGACAATACCTCTCTCATCGTCACTCAATGCCTAGGTTTACCTTCACTGTAATCACATCCTACCATAACCTTGTCTGTACATTATGCCTTGAATCTATTTTTCCGTGCCCAGAAACCTGCTCCTTTTACTCTCTATTCCGAACACACTAGACAACCGGTTCTTATAGCCTTTAGCCGTACCCTTATCCCACTGTTCCTCTGGTGATGTAGAGGTTAATCCAGAACCTGCAGGGCCTAGCTCCACTCCCATTCCCCAGGCTCTCTCATTTGTTGACTTCTGTAACCGTAAAAGCCTTGGTTTCATGCATGTTAACAGTAGAAGCCTCCTCTCTAAGTTTGTTTCATTCACTGCTTTAGCACACTCTGCCAACCCGGATGTCCTAGCCGTGTCTGAATCCTGGCTTAGGAAGGCCACCAAAAACTCTGAAATTTTCATCCCTAACTACAACATTTTCAGACAAGATAGAACTGCCAAAGGGGGTGGAGTTGCAATCTATTGTCATACTATCCAGGTCTGTGCCCAAACAATTTGAGCTTCTACTTTTAAAAATACACCTTTCCAGAAACAAGTCTCTCACTGTTGCCACTTGCTATAGACCACCTTCTGCCCCCAGTTGTGCCCTGGACACCATATGTGAATTGATTGCCCCCCATCTATCTTCAGAGCTCGTGCTGTTAGGTCATCAAAACTGGGACATGCTTCCGGCCGTCCTATAATCTAAGATAGATGCCCTCAATCTCACAAACATTATCAATGAACCTACCAGGTACAACCCCAAATCCGTAAACACGGGCACCCTCATAGATATTATCCTAACCAACCTGCCCTCCAAATACACCTCCGCTGTCTTCAACCAGGATCTCAGCGATCACTGCCTCATTGCCTGCGTCCGTAATAGCTCTGCGGTCAAACGACCACCCCTCATCACTGTCAAATGCTCCCTAAAACACTTCAGCGAGCAGGCCTTTCTAATCGACCTGGCCCGGGTATCCTGGAAGGATATTGACCTCATTCCGTTAGTAGAGGATGCCTGGTTATTCTATAAAAGTGCTTTCTTCTTAAATAAGCATGCCCCATTCAAAAAATGTAGAACCAGGAACAGATATAGTCCTTGGTTCACTCCAGAACTGACTACCCTTGACCAGCACAAAAACATACTGGGATGTACTGCATTAGCATCAAATAGCCCCCGCGATATGCAACTTTCCAGGGAAATTAGGAACCAATATACACAGGCAGTTAGGAAAGCAAAGGCTAGCTTTTTCAAACAGAAATTTGCATCCTGTAGCACAAACTCCAAAAGGTTCTGGGACACTGTAAAGTCCATGGAGAATAAGAGCACCTCCTCCCAGCTGCCCACTGTACTGAGGCTAGGAAACACTGTCACCACCAATAAATCCACGATAATTGAGAATTTCAATAAGCATTTTTCTACGGCTGGCCATGCTTCCCACCTGGCTACCCCTACCCCGGTCAACAGCTCTGCACCCCCCACAGCAACTTGCCCAAGCGTCACCCATTTCTCCTTCACCCAAATCCAGATAGCCGATGTTCTGAAAGAGCTGCAAAATCTGGACCCCTACAAATCAGCCGGGCTAGACAATCTGGACCCTCTCTTTCTAAAATTAATCGCAGCAATTGTTGCAACCCCTATTACTAGCCTGTTCAACCTCTCTTTCGTATCGTCTGAGATCCCCAAAGATTGGAAATCTGCAACGGTCATCCCCCTCTTCAAAGGGGGAGACACTCTTGACCCAAACTGTTACAGACCTATATCTATCCTACCCTGCCTTTCTAAAGTCTTCGAAGGCCAAGTTAACAAACAGATCACCGACCATTTTGAATCCCGCCGTACCTTCTCCACTATGCAATCTGGTTTCCGAGCTGGTCATGGGTGCACCTCAGCCACGCTCAAGGTCCTAAACGATATCCTAACTGCCATGGATAAGAGACAATACTGTGCAGCTGTATTCATCAACCTGGCCAAGGCTTTCGACTCTGTCAATCACCACATTCTTATCGGCAGACTCAACAGCCTTGGTTTCTCAAATGACTGCCTCGCCTGGTTCACCAACTACTTCTCAGACAGACTTCAGTGTGTTAAATCGGAGGGCCTGTTGTCCATCTCTATGGGGGTGCCACAGGGTTCAATTCTCGGGCCGACTCTTTTCTCTGTATACATCAATTATGTCGCTCTTGCTGCTGGTGATTCTCTGATCCACCTCTATGCAGATGACACCATTCTGTATACTTCTGGCCCTTCTTTGGACACTGTGTTAACTAATATCCAGACGAGCTTCAATGCAATACAACTCTCCTTCCGTGGCCTCCAACTGCTCTTAAATGCAAAGTAAAGCTAAATGCATGCTCTTCAACCGAACGCTGCCCGCACCTGCCCGCCCATCCAGCATCACTACTCTGGATGGTTCTGACTTAGAATATGTGGACAACTACAAATACCTAGGTGTCTGGTTAGATTGTAAACTCTCCTTCCAGACTCACATTAAGCATCTCCAATCCAAAATTAAATCTAGAATTGGCTTCTTATTTCGCAACAAAGCATCCTTCACTCATGCTGCCAAACATACCCCTGTAAAACTGACCATCCTACCGATCCTCGACTTTGGCGATGTCATTTACAAAATAGCCTCCAACACTCTACTCAGCAAATTGAATGCAGTCCTTCACAGTGCCATCTGTTTTGTCACCAAAGCCCCATATACTACCTACCACTGCGACCTGTATGCTCTCGTTGGCTGGCCCTTGCTTCATATTCGTCGCCAAACCCACTGGCTCCAGGTCATCTATAAGTCTTTGCTAGGTAAATCCCCGCCTTATCTCAGCTCACTGGTCACCATAGCAGCACCCACCCATAGCACGCTCTCCAGCAGGTATATTTCACTGGTCACCCCCAAAGCCAATTGCTCCTTTGGCCGCCTTTCCTTCCAGTTCTCTGCTGCCAATGACTGGAACGAATTGCAAAAATCACTGAAGCTGGAGACTTATATCTCCCTCTCTAACTTTAAGCACCAGCTGTCAGAACAGCTCACAGATCACTGCACCTGTACATAGCCGATCTGTAAATAGTCCATCCAACTACCTCATCCCCATACTGTTATTTATTTTTTTGCTCCTTTGCACCCCAGTATCTCCACTTGCACATTCATCTTCTGCACATCTATCACTCCAGTGTTTAATTGCTAAATTGTAATTATTTCACCACTATGGCCTATTTATTGCCATACCTCCCTTATCTTACCTCATTTGCACACACTGTATATATACTTTTCTATATGTTATGGATTGTAAGTTTGTTTATTCCATGTGTAACTCTGTGTTGTTTTATGTGTCGCACTGCTTTGCTTTATCTTGGCCAGGTCGCAGTTGTAAATGAGAACTTGTTCTCAACTGGCCTACCTGGTTAAATAAAGGTGAAATAAAAAAACAAGCTTTGATGTTATTCAGAAGTAACATATCATTGTATTCCTTGCTAAAGAAAGTAAATTCTTACAGAGGCCAAATACTGATATGTCTTTGTCTGCACTTTCAGCATCTCTGATACAAGTAGTACCATATTGAGCCCATATGTCCAGTTGCATCATAATTGGTTAGCTCAAGTGATTGACCAGCGCCGGCTAACCACTTCCTGCAAGATGGATCTTTATAGGTTCCCCCTTGACACCCAGAGCTGCAGCATCACCTTTAAGTCCATGATACACAGAGGTAACCCCCCCTCACACACGTGTCTTTGTACCTTAGCCTCTTTCATCAACTCCTTTTTCTCATCTCCTTTTCAGAGGGCTGTACTATACAAACATGTAACATCAACAAAATATTTTCTCTTCAGCATCAGAAATAAAATTGCGGGCATTCGCCAGCACCACTGCAGTGAACCACATAGCTAGGGAGAGCATGACTACACTGGATGAATGGGACTTCCTGGGCATTGCTATGACTGAGGAAGAACTAAATTATGGTGGTGATGAAAAATGGCATCAGCTAATATACAAGGTATTAATTGAGGCAAATGACAGCATGATTTAAAAATAGAATGACTGTTGTTATGTGAGGACTATTTCATAATTTACGAGACTAATACAAACTGAAGGGATCACACTTGTCCCTTTCATAATTATATTAAGTATTTTTCATAAGTATTTTTTTGTCTATTGTGCATTCTAATTTATATGATCCTTTTCCCCTTCCATACAGATCACCTTACGAAGGAGGCCACTATTATATATAATCAACCTTGTGGTACCAATCGCCTTTTTTCTTGTGTTGGATTTGGCCTCCTTTTTCATCAGTGAGGCCAAAGGGGAAAAGCTAGGCTTCAAAGTGACCATACTCTTGTCCATCTCTGTCCTATTGTTGATTCTCAATGACATCCTGCCCTCCTCAGCAAACAACCTGCCAGTGATAGGTGAGAGGTTACCACATTATAGGTTTACAGCACGGTAAATACAAGAACCCCCCCTCCACATTGTATTTAGCCTTATGTCATTTGCACAGTCTTATTCTCATCTTTATTCTGAGTATTTCCCCATAATCTCCTAAGTGTTTTCATTTTACAGTTAAGGTCGGAAGTTTACATACACCTTAGCCAAATACATTTAAACTCAGTTTTTTACAATTCCTGACATTTAATCCTAGTAAAAATTCCCTGTCTTAGGTCAGTTAGGATCACCACATTATTTTAAGAATGTGAAATGTCATAATAATAGTAGAGAGATTGATTTATTTCAGCTTTTATTTCTTTCATCACATTGCCAGTGGGTCAGAAGTTTACATACACTCAATTAGTATTTGGTAGCATTGCCTTTAAAATGTTTAACCTGGGCCAAACTTTTCGAGTAGCCTTACACAAGCTTGCCACAATAAGTTGGGTGAATTTTGACCCATTCCTCCTGACAGAGCTGGTGTAACTGAGTCAGGATTGTAGGCCTCCTTGCTCGCACACGCTTTTTCAGTTCTGCCCACAAATGTTCTATAGGATTGAGGTCAGGGCTTTGTGATGGCCACTCCAATACCTTGACTTTGTTGCCCGTAAGCCATTTTGCCACAACTTTGGAAGTATGCTTGGGGTCATTGTCCATTTGGAAGACCCATTTGCGACCAAGCTTTAAATTCCTGACTGATGTCTTGAGATGTTGCTTCAATATATCCACCTAATTTTCCATCCTCATGATGCCATCTATTTTGTGAAGTGCACCAGTCCCTCCTGCAGCAAAGTACCCCCACAACATGATGCTGCCACCCCGTGCTTCACGGTTGGGATAGTGTTCTTTGGCTTGCAAGCCTCCCCCTTTTTCCTCCAAACATAACGATGGTCATTATGGCCAAACAGTTCTATTTTTGTTTCATCAGACCAGAGGACATTTCTCCAAAAAGTACGATCTTTGTCCCCATGTGCAGTTGCAAACCGTAATCTGTCTTTTTTATGGCGGTTTTGGAGCAGTGGCTTCTTCCTTGCTGAGCGGCCTTTCAGGTTATGTCGATATAGGACTCGCTTTACTGTGGATATAGATACTTTTGTACCTGTTTCCTCTAACATCTTCACAAGGTCCTTTGCTGTTGTTCTGGGATTGATTTGCACTTTTCGCACCAAAGTACGTTTATCTCTAGGAGACAGAACGAGTCTCCTTCCGGAGCGGTATGACGGCTGCATGGTCCCATGGTGTTTATTTTTGCGTACTATTGTTTGTACAGATGAACGTGGTACCTTCAGGCATTTGGAAATTGCTCCCAAGGATGGCTGATTTCTTTTGGTCTTGGCTGATTTCTTTTGATTTTCCCATGATGTCAAGCATAGAAGCACTGAGTTTGAAGGTAGGCCGTGAAATACATCCACAGGTACACCTCCAATTGACTCAAATTATGTCAATTAGCCTATCAGAAGCTTCTAAAGACATGACATACTTTTCTGGAATTTTCCAAGCTTTTTGTAGGCACAGTCAACTTAGTGTATGTAAACTTCTGACCCACTGGAATTGTGATACAGTGAATTATAAGTGAAATAATCTGTCTGTAAACAATTGTTGGAAAAATTACTTTTGTCATGCAGAAAGTAGATTTCCTAAATGACTTTCCAAAACTATAGTTTGTTAACAAGAAATATGTGGAGTGGTTGAAAAACAAGTTTTAATGACTCCAACCTAAGTGTATGTAAACTTCCGACTTCAACTGTATATAATTGACATTTCCCTTTCTCCAGCTATTTACTGCATCGTAATCTTTGCCCTTACGGGCCTCAGCCTCCTGGAGACCATGCTGATGAGCTTCCTGATTGATATGGACAGCAGGGTTGATCAGGACGTCCAGACCTCTGCTAAGACCTGTGAAGAGACTCAAGAAGAGACTGAATGCCGAAGAGGTGAAATCTTTTGTCATTCTCATAAGAGATTGATTATGATCCAGGACATTACTGAGGCCATAGATGTAGAATATAATACCCCCAACACAATTGATTCGACTCCAGAAACTGCAAGAAAACCTTCCAATTTTCTTTTTAGAGCCTGAGAGAGATGCTGAGAGCAGCCTGGAGAAGGTGGACACCTTTAACAAGAAGGACCTCGATGGAGACTGGCTGAACAACCCCTACCTGCTGCAGCTGATCCTAAAGGAGGTGCAGAACGTACGGCAGGAATGGTTCTCTGTTAATGTGAGATGTGGCAAGAAGAAGCCTGGGTACTGGGAGAAAGTGGCCAGACGCATTGACCAGGCTTACTTTTGCCTTTATCTCATTACCACCATTACTTTTCTGATATTCATAAGTTTCATGTGGCTTCACTAACTATGCACAGTGCATTTACAATATATGAGGGTTTTTAGGCTCTTTGGGTTACTTATATGCACAATATTGGTACTTAATAGTAAATAATACTGGTAAATTCCAATAAATTATTCTTTATAAATAGCTGTTTCCCTGCAAGACCTGTAGACTAAAGCTTTTAATATATTTTGCATTAACTTCATTACCTAACCTGACTTAGGTTCACTTGGCTACTGTTTCTGTTGTTAAGGCTATTGTTCATGTCTATGATTGAGCTATCTGAAATTAAAAAAATACTATTTGCAACATTCTTTAAGTTGTTTCCAGTAGCGGTGCGTGGGAAACATCTATGGGCAAGCCCCCCCCCCCCCCCCCAATTTTTTTAAAATCATATTACAACCTATGTGTTGTGATAATTGCATTGTTTGCTCTATTACCTGTTAGTTTGTGTGCCTTGCCACCGTGATATACAGTGCATTCGGAAAGTATTCAGACCCCTTGATTTTTTTTTACAGCTTTATTCTAAAATGTATTTTTTGTATAAAATTCTCATCAATCTACACACAATGCCCCATAATGACAAAGTGATAACAGGTTTTTAGAAATGTTTGCAAATTTATTACAAATTAAAAACTGAACTACCCTATTGACATAAGTATTCAGACCCTTTGCTTTGACACTCGAAATTTAGCTCAGGTGCATCCTGCTTCCATTGATCCTTCAGATGTTTCTACAACTTGATTGGAGTCCACCTGTGGCAAATTCAATTAATTGGACATGATACGGAAAGGCAAACACCTGCCTATATAAGGTCTCACAGTTGACAGTGCATGTCAGAGAAAAAACCAAGCCATGAGGTCGAAGAAATTGTCCGTAGAGCTCTGAGACAGGACTGAATCAAGGTACAGATCGGAGGAAGGGTACCAAAAAATTTCTGCAGCATTGAAGGTCCCCAAGAACACAGTGGCCTCCATCATTCTAACATGGAAGAAGTTTGGAACCAGCAATACTCTTCCTAGAGCTGGGCCCGGCCAAACTGAGCAATCTGGGGAGAAGGTCATTGGTCAGTGGGATGACCACAAACCCAATGGTCACTCTTACAGAGCTCCAGAGTTCCTCTATGGAGATGGGAGAACCTTCCAGAAGGACAACCATCTCTGCAGCACTCCACCAATCAGGCCTTTATGGTAGAGTGGCCAGACGGAAGCCACTCCTCAGTAAAAGGCACATGTCAGCCTGCTTGGAGTTTGCCAAAAGGCACCTACAGACTCTCAGACCATGAGAAACAAGTTTCTTTGGTCTGATGAAACCAAGATTGGACTCTTTCGCCTGAATGACAAGCGTCACGTCTGGAGGAAACCTGGCACCATCCCTACGGTGAAGCATGGTGGTGGCAGCATTATGCTGTGAGGATATTTTTAATCGTCAGGGACTGGGAGACTAGTCAGTATGAAGGCAAAGATGAACGGAGAAACGTACAGAGAGATCCTTGATGAAAACCTTCTCCAGAGTGCTCAGGACCTCAAACTGGGGCGAAGGTTCACCTTCCAACAGGACAGCGACCCTAAGCACACAGCCAAGACATCGCGGGATTGGCTTCAGGACAAGTCTCTGAATGTCCTTGAGGTGCCCAGCCAGAGCCTGGACTTGAACCTGATCGAACATCTCTGGAGAGAACTGAAAATAGCTGTGCAGCAACGCTCCTCATCCAACCTGACAGAGCTTGAGAGGATCTGCATAGAAGAATGGGAGAAACTCCACAAATACAGGTGTGCCAAGCATGTTGCGTCATACCCAAGAAGCCTCAAGGCTGTTATCGCTGCCAAAAGGGCTTAAACAAAGTAGATTAAAGGTTCTGAACACTTATGTAAATGTGATTTTAATTTTTTTTAACATTTTTTATGCATTTTCTAAAATTTCTAAAAACCTGTTTTTTGTTTTGTCATTATGGGTATTCTGTGTAGACTGATTAGATGGTTTTTGTGTCCATTTTAGAATAGGGCTGTAACATAACAAAATTCTGAAAAAGTCAATGTCCTGAATACTTTCTGAAGGCACTGTATAGGTCTAACACTGAGACAATAAGAAGACACAGTGGCAGAATAAATTCAACCTTCGTTTCATCACAAAACCAGAGAGCAACTTCTGTCCGGTGAAGTCACAAAGCATATTGAATTAAACAAACAGTTACATGACCTACAGCATGGTCAAGCAAGTTAATGTTTCTGATATGTTCGGACTGCTAAAAAATGATTGATTTAGAACCATGAAGAGTTACCGCAAGTCGCTAAGAAAACAGAGGCTGCCGCCACAATTCCAGCACCATTTCAACTTCAACCTTTCAACATCATCAAATCACCTATGCCTAGTCTAATACATAGACAACTAAAAGAAACCAAAAACGATTTAGTCCAATCAATGTAAGCTAAATATGATGTGGCTGTCCATGGTTCGGATTTATCAGTGTGTGTGTGTTCGTGCAAGTAGAAAAAACATTTTGACTCATCCTACTTGTAGAGAAATTCCAATGCCATCCTCCTCTCTTTCATGTTGATGAAACGGACTATGACTCTGTCATGCAGCACCCCGTTTTATTTTTTGTTGTCCTAGGCTACATGGCTAAAATGCTTGCTCGCTAGTCCAACTTCCTTTCATGGCAACATTAGTTAGCCTTTTACATCGAGCTACATATTGAACTTCCATACTCTCAGGCCAGGGGCACAATGTATGAATTTAATGGTTGGATCAAAATAGCTATAATTGGCCAGTATAGAGAATTAAGTAAAACCACAAGTCTAACTCCCTATCTCCATTCATGGCTAATTTAGGAAACTGTCAACTTTAGATAGCTAGCTAGCCACCGGAGAACAGCAACACAACAAGATGCAACAATTAAAGTCGTTTCTGTCAATGATGTATTGCTCTCGATGTGATTGGAGTGAAGCCCAATCCAAACTGGCTTACCTTGACACTACTTTTGGGTGCGCCAGGACCATTCACCGTTGAGCTCAACACTGATTGAATATTATTATTTTTATTTTTTTATCAAGGGAGGCCAAATACTTGCTGGCTTCCCTTGCAGTCAATGCTACGGGCGGCAACAATGTCATACTCTTTTTGACCAGACAGCATCAGATAGATGGCCTACACATACAGAGGGGCGCTGTTTCACTCACTCAGATTCTTTCTACGTTGAGATACATTGAGTGTCTTGCGAATTGAAGGAAAATTATGAAACGCAGAGAAACGAAAGACTAATTATTTTTGGGGAAACCTGGCTTCCCTTAGCATCCATGAATATACAGTTGAAGTTGAAAGTTTACATACACTTAGGTTGGAGTCATTAAAACTAGTTTTTCAACCACTCCACAAATTTCTGGTTAACAAACTATAGTTTTGGCAAGTCGGTTAGGACATCTACTTCGTGCATGACACAAGTCATTTTTCCAACAATTGTTTACAGACAGATTATTTCACTTATAATTCACTGTATCACAATTCCAGTGGGTCAAAAGTGTACATACACTAAGTTGACTGTGCCTACAAAAAGCTTGGAAAATTACAGAAAAGTATGTAATGTCTTTATGTAGCGGGTTTCTTATGCACCACAGGAGAACCAAGAAATGAAGAGCGACACCACGGCTGTCTTTTAGGCTTTTATGTTGATCTGCAATAGTATTATGAAAAGACAGGACAGGAACACATCAGTCTCCAATGCACCACCTGACAAGTTGTTCTTTCTCTCTGTGTTTTCTCAGACTCTCACAATCACACTCATACATAAAGCCATAATGTATAGTATAAAATAATAACCAGTCCTTAATACAAAGAATGTATAATCTTAATTCTTAGACAATAGAACCATACCTGCAATAGTATTATGAAAAGACAGGACAGGAACACATCAGTCTCCAATGCACCACCTGACAAGTTGTTCTACACAGGAGCATGAAGAAAGGTAAAACACATATCCTGTCTCACATCCCCAATACATTGCTAGGTGCTTTCAGTGTTGATAGTAGCAAAATACAACTCATGTACAAAACCACTGCAACACAAACAAGTTACAATGTAAAATCGCCTTAGAGGGCAAAAACTACATCCCCCATAATGCAACACCATCACTAGTCGGCAGCTCAGCTAGCCGTCTGCATCACAGAAAGAAAGTCATGCTAGCTAGCAACACTTTTAGCACTATGTAACTATATTAATAACAACAATAAAACTCTGAAAGTTACGTGTTTCGATAGTCTCACATCCCCTTATAACAATATCTACAGCATTAACCTTGGGACGTTTATTTATTTCACGTTACGGACTTCTACAAAGGAGTAATCTGCAACCCGTACCTTTCTCTCTCAGTGTTTTCTCAGACTGAGGAGAGCGGGATCTATGGGTACAACCAGGGTGTTAGTAGGTGACGTAAGCACCCAGATAAAATAAAATACATTTAATGAAACAAAACCTGAAGATGTTAACATCATTCAGCTACTGTAGCTGCCTACCTAACATCAACAGGCATCACCAGTAGCGCAACAATTAAAATTAGAAACCAAAAGTAAAGTTCCTGGCGATCTGACTCCCCCCTTCTGTCTGAACTCGGAATATTACTGTTCGCGGGCTTTTGGCCACTGACCCTCAACCTGATTGTTCTGTTCTGCGTTGTGTACTATTCTAATAATTTGAAGTTTGCTGGAATAACCATTTTAACTCTACTACATTTAGAAGCTTCTGATAGGCTAATTGACATAATTTGAGTCAATTGGAGGTGTACCTGTGGATGTATTTCAAGGCCTACCTTCAAACTCAGTGCCTTTTTGCTTGACATCATGGGAAAATCAAAAGAAATCAGCCACGACTTCAGAAAAAAACTGTAGACCTCCACAAGTCTGGTTCATCCTTGGGAGCAATTTCAAAATGCCTGAAGGTACCACGTTCATCTGTACGAACAATAGTACGCAAGTATAAACACGATGGAAGAACACCAGGAAGGATACACGTTCTGTCTCCTAGAGATGAACGTACTTTGGTGCGAAAAGTGCGACTCAATCTCAGAACAACAGCAAAGGACCCTGTGAAGATGCTGGAGGAAACAGGTAAAAAAGTATCTATATCCACAGTAAAACGAGTCCTATATCGACATAACCTGAAAGGCCGCTCAGCAAGGAAGAAGCCACTGCTCCAAAACCGCCATAAAAAAGACAGATTACGGTTTGCAACTGCACATGGGGAGAAAGATCATACTTTTTGGAGAAATGTCCTCTGGTCTGATGAAGAGCATCATGTTGTGGGGGTGCTTTGCTGCAAGAGAGACTGGTGCACTTCACAAAATAGATGGCATCATGAGGAAGGACAATTATGTGGATATATTGAAGCAATATCTCAAGACATCAGTCAGGAAGTTTAAGCTTGGTCGCAAATGGGTCTTCCAAACTCCATGCATACTTCCAAAGTTGTGGCAAAATGGCTTAAGGACAACAAAGTCAAGGTATTGGAGTGGCCATCACAAAGCCCTGACCTCAATCCTATAGAACATTTGTGGGCAGAAATGAAAAACTGTGTGCGAGCAAGGAGGCCTACAAACCTGACTCAGTTACACCAGCTCTGTCAGGAGGAATGGGCCAAAATTCACCCAACTTATTTTGGGAAGCTTGTGGAAGGCTACCCGACACGTTTGACTCAAGTTAAACATTTTAAAGGCAATGCTACCAAATACTAATTGAGTGTATGTAAACTTCTGACCAACTGGGAATGTGATGAAAGAAATAAAAGCTGAAATAAATCATTCTCAATACTATTATTCTGACATTTCACATTCTTAAAATAAGTTGGTGATCCTAACTGACCTAAAACAGGGAATTTGTACTAGGATTAAATGTCAGGAATTGTGAAAAACTGAGTTTAAATGTATTTGGCTAAGGTGCATGTAAACTTCCGACTTCAACTGTACGCCACTGCTTGTTTCCGGTCTTCCCTTGATTAACCTAGCTAGCTAGCATGTAGATTGTAGCTATAGCCAACCTAGGCTAGGTTTACTGCTCTCCCATCTCTCAAAACAAAGTAATCCCCAACAGACAGTATGAATAAGTGAGCTCATGACTGCCAATTTTGATGTCAGCTTTTGAAATACCACAGACTGTATCATAATAAAAAATAACTAGCTAGGAGTAGGAGCAGGACAAACATCAGGGCACTACATTGGATCTCCTATGCAGAGGCAATCAAGAGAATTGAGAAAGAATGTGATGCTAGTGTTGAACATATGGTCATGGATGCATCACATCCAGTAATGAACGTTTGTCAATCAAGAGAACTGGACACGCTGTGTGTGATTAAAGGGGATTTTGTGGCATTCATTGCAACTGTTATACATGGTAAGGTTCAAGTGTTAAAGAAATCAAATAAATTGGACATCATTGTGGCTGCGGCAGAAAAGTTTCTAGGCCTGAAAGTATTCACAGTGGAAGACCTAAGGGGTAATGACGAGGGAAGAACCGCCCTCCCAGACTCGTGAGCCTGGATAAGGGTCAGATTTGACTTTGTGATTTTAATAGAAGAAGCAGCGTTATTTTGTATATATTTTTTTGTTAGTATGAATATTTTCATCCAAAACATCTTTTGCTTTTTGGGGATATTTTTGTTGTCATCCTGCACAGTCGATGGCAGTAATACACCTTTTCTTGGTTGTAGTCCACCAATAAATCCCAAAGAAGAAGAATTAGGATCAGTCTCTGGGGCCTTTTCTCCATTAGATTTGTTCAACTCCATCCTCTCTCCTCCGTCCTCTCTGGCCTTTTGAAAAAGGTCAAAGGTAATCGAGGAGAGGCGGCGAGGAGAGGGAAAGTGGACGAAAATGCGCTTCTATGACATGAGACTCTCCTTCTCTAATCACGCGTCATCAGGCAAATTATGTTTACATGGTGGAATCCCAAAATAAATGTATAAAGTGATTTAACAAATTATAATTTAGCTAATTGAGAAAGACATTTATAGACAAAAAGATAAGTAGCATATTGTTTTTTAAATGTTAGCATGCTTTTCTCCTTCGAGAAAACAATAGCTGATTCGAAGGGGATTTGGCAGAATTAAAACCTCTTCTGCAAAAGACTCAGCAAGGATACACTTGTGCTTCCTCGCCAAAGGACGCTGTCGGGGAGGGGAGAACCGTCTTCTGTTTACCTTTCTTTTTTTTTTTTTTTTAACAGTATTTTTATTGGAGTTTCACAATTTTCACCCATATTAAGAGATACAAAGACGAGGCAAAAAAAACAGCACTCACTTACACATATCCGTATGTATGCACGCACGTACACACACACACACACACACCATTTCCCTCTCCCCGCTCAGCGCTTCTCTCACCCCATCCCCCTCATTGCGTCTCTCAATACATACATTTTAAACAAACATAAACAGAAAAAAATAAAAATAAAAAATAAATAAAAAAAGCTCAGTTTAAACCAAGAAGTTGAGTTCCCCACATGGAATGTACAGTGTAATTCTGAAATACATAGATCACCATTCTAAGAGAATCCTCGCAGCATAATAGCTGACACTTCAGGTTCTAGGTAATTTAGGTAAGGTTCCCATACTTTGTAGAACTGATCTGTCTTAGAATGCAATGTACATGTCAGATATTCCAGCGGCACCCATTCAAATAGTATCTTATGCCAATCTTTAATAGAGGGAAACTTATCACTAATCCACTGTAAAAGTATGTTTTTCCTCGCTGCGAAGGTGAGGATGTTGTAAAGCCTCCTCTTACCCACAGAAGTTACATGCCTACTAGGGAGACCTAACAGTAGAGAGACTGGGTCCAATTCTAGATCGACCCCTAGGATCTTTTCAATTTCAGGGCAGAACACCAGACCAATATCTTTGTATTTTGGTACATGACCATAAACAGTGTGTTAGGGTGCCTGTATCAGTTTTACATTTAAGACACTGAGGAGAGGAGGAAGAGGGGCTAAAAGCATGTCTGCGATTTGGGGATATATGCAATCTGTGTATTATTCTTAATTGAATTGCTCTAGTACGATTACATATAGATATTGTTTATGCATATTTCCAAATGTCCTCCCACATCTCTTCGTCAATAGTAACAGACAGTTCTTTCTCCCACACTTGTTTCACCCTCTGTGTATCGACAGCGGAAAAGGACCTTAAAGCATCATAAAACAGACTTACAGACATTTTCCTTTGTGGGAAAAAAAGCATTCTTTCAATGACAGACATATCAGGGTTGCCAATTAAGGTGGTGCTCTTCAGAATATAATGTCTTACTTGTAGGAAACGGAAAAAGTCCTGCTTTGGGAGTTGATATTTCTCGACCATCTGCTCAAATGACAATAAAATCTTATCCGCAAATAAGTCATTTAGTCTACGTATGCCCTTATTAAGCCAAACGTTAAAGCCAGCATCCAGCAATCCTGGGGCAAAATCTGGGTTGTTAAGAATTGGGGTAAGAGCAGAGGTTAGTTTGGACCTTCCCAGGAAACGTTGAACTGACCTCCATACTTTGAGTGTGTTAAGTGTAATGGGGTTGTTACAATGATCTTTTACAGACTTGAAACTTGTGAGAAACAAAAGATCCTGTAAAGGGTATTTTTAAAGAGAAGTCTCAATGTCTAACCAAATAGAGGAGTCATCGTTTGTGATCCAGTCTGAAATATAACATAGGTCGGCACACCACTGATAGAACCTGATATTGGGCAGATCCAAGCCACCCATAGAACTTGGCAGCTGCAATATTGCCATCTTAAGTCTTGGCTTGCGTTTACTCCATATAAAGGAACTTAGCCATCCATTTACATCCTTTATTACCTTATTGGAGAGTAATACTGGGATCATTTGGATTGGGTAGAGTAGCCTAGGTAAAATGTTCATTTTCAAGAGGGATACTCTACCCAACCATGAAATCGGAAGAGAGTTCCAGCGCTCCAGATCCTGTCTTATTGTGTCGAACAAGGGAACAAAATTGGCTTTGTACATTTGTTGGAATTTAGGAGTTACAAATATACCCAGATACGTAAAACCTGAGGGAAACCATTTAAAAGGGAAGGGGGGAGAAGTATTAGGTACAGAGTGAAGGTTACCAAGTGGCATAGCCTCTGATTTAGTTAGGTTAATCTTGTAGCCTGAGAATTCGCTGAATAACTCAATAATATTAATAAGAGATGTGATTGAAGTCTCGGGCTTAGAAATGAATATCAGGACATCATCAGCATACAAGCTTATTTTATGGTGAACATCACCAATGAGCAGCCCCTGTATAGCAGGCGTTACCCTGATGGCCTCGGCCAGTGGTTCCATAACAAGTCCAAATAGGAGGGGGGACAAAGGACAGCCCTGTCTGGTACCTCTGTGTATAGGGAAGCTATTTGACCGTAGTCCATTAGTAAGGACAGCAGCCTGAGGATCATCATATAAAACTTTCACCCATTTTATAAAGTTGTCCCCCAGACCAAATTTATTTAGAGCAAAGAATAGGTAAGACCACTCCACACAATCAAATGCTTTCTCAGCATCTACGGAGAGCACAAGACCATCCATAGCACTTCATTGGTAGACTTAAATTACATTAAGAAGACGTCTGACATTGTTACATGACCTACGTCCCTTAATGAAGCCAGTTTGGTCTCCTTTCACAATTAGTGGCAGTGAGTCCTCTAATCTTGTGGCTAGAATTTTAGAAAGCAATTTTCTATCCACATTCAGAAGGGAAATTGGTCTGTACGAGGAACAAGACTCCGGACATTTTCCCTTTTTGAGAATAAGTGATATGTTGTGTGGCAAAGAAGGGGGTCGAGTGATAAATGGCAGATATGTGAGGGCAGAACTAATAAACGGGCTCTGCCCGATCACTAAAATGGCCACCCCGATCAGAACTACAGATCACAAAATGGCCAAAACTACAATTCCCAGAAGCAAGGGGAACCCTCAGAAGGTGGAGCCGACCCACAGATAAAAGGTCAAGAAAAACCAGGAAGAGAGAGAGAGGGCGAGAAGGATCTATGAACCATAGAGAAAGAGACAATCTACATTGGCTGGATTTACCGTGTACGAGCTGGACTGTTTTGGACTTACCTGTTGGCGTTTAGACCTGGACCTACCGAGAACCAGATTTGTGTACCGAACCCTGCTATCCTTGACCTTACCTGCGGCCTGGGTGGACCAGGACAGCGAAACAAACACACAGGTACTGTCATGTTCGAAAGAACTTTCATTCTGGGCTGACTTTGGTGACAGTTTCCCACTTAATTTGTGACAAACGCTCCTAACTTTGAAGAGGTTTGCCACACGTGGTGGAGAATGTGGGTAGTAGATTAACCATACCGCTGGTTAGGTAGGAAAAAAAAAAAAAAAAAAAGAGTTTAGTTAGCACTCCAAAGGGGAGTCAGGTTTTTTTTTATTTGTGGCTTTGTTTGGTTAGGACAGTTTTTTTTCAGGAAAATGAGTATGGAGGGAGCCATACAGGCCCTGTTACAAGCGGCGGCCGCCCAACAAGAGGCAACTAGAGCTCAACAAATAGCTCATCAGGATGCAATGCGAATGTATCAGGACACGTTACAGGTCCAGCACCGCACCAACCAGCTGCTCAGAGAAGAGCAAGAGAGAAACACCCGGGAGTTAAGAGAAGGCCTAAAGGTGCTAGCGGACCAAATTGGGGCTCAGTTACCAGCTGTAAATACCCAAAGGTGGGCCAATCATTTTCTTCAAAAAATGACAGCGCAGGATGATGTGGAAGCATATCTTACCACCTTCGAAAGGACGGCAGAGAGGGAGAAGTGGCCGAAAGAAGAATGGGCAGGGCTTCTGGCACCATACCTGGCAGGGGACGCTCAAAAAGCATATTTAGACCTGGAGTTGAAGGATGCACAGGATTACGATAAACTAAAGGGAGAGATTCTGACTAGACTGGGAGTGACCGATACCGTGAGGGCACACCGCTTCCACCAGTGGTCCTACAGACCGGGACAACCCCCCCGAACACAGATGTTCGACTTGATTCACCTGGCACGGAAATGGTTGCGACCGGAGACCCGTTCGTCCGCCGAGGTCGTCGAGACCATCGTACTCAACCAGTTTCAGCGAGGTCTACCCCAAGAAGTGCGACGGGTTGGCCAGAACGAGGTACTTTCTGCCGACCATCTCGTGGGCCTGGTTGAACGGTATTTTACGGCAGGAACAGCTGAGCAGGCGCAGGAGGAAAGATTCCCATTCCCCAGGCCTGGGCGAACCAGCGGACAGGGTAAGACTGTCCCAACAGGGGGAGGGGGAGGAGAGCAGTGTGGGGCCATGAGGAAAGAATCAGAATCGGGCCGAGACACTAAGGGAAAAACCGGAAACCGGGACTGGGGGTCGAGGAGGTCTTCCCCCCGGAACCCTATTATCTGTTACAATTGTAATCGACCGGGACATATTGCAGCCTACTGCCCTATTAAAGAAGAGCCAATGCAATGTAACCTCGGTGAAAAAGAAGATGAGATACGGTATGCATGTCCCGTGGTAACCACTGTACTTGAAAGATCAAGAAACAAACATATGTGCAGGGTGAAGGTTGAAGGGAAGGAGGTTGAAGCACTACTGGATTCCGGCAGTATGCTAACCCTGGTCGTTGCAAACCTAGTGCCGACGCATAAACTGGATACAAGTCAGGATATCAGTGTTACGTGCATTCATGGGGATACCCGCCTGTACCCCACAGCATTAGTGAGCATACAAACAGAGGACGGTCTGCTGGATTATGAGGTCGGCGTGGTCCCAAAGATGCCATATGATGTAATATTGGGTAGATACTTTCCTAACTTTGCGAAGTTAGGTCAAAAGAACAGCATATTTGAGAAGCCAACAACCCTGACCAAGCAGGAAGAAGCATGGGGCCTTCAACCAAGGTCAAGAAAAGAGGTCTCCCAGGGGCCAACCTCACAGGTACTAGTAGGGGAGGATGAGGATGAAGTGGCAAACCTCGTTGATAATGAACAGCCCAGTACTAGTGGGGCTGGGGTCGATCTGAATCCAGAGGATGACTATCTAGAACCAGCAGATCTGGCAGGGTCCATGACTAATTTCGGGACGGCCCAACACCAGGATCCAACCCTGCAGCAAGCCAGAGCAGACGTGCAGGTCGTAGATGGTACTCCCATAAATGATAGGATGATGCCTAATAGTTTTCCCCACTTCATCATGAAAAATGGTTTGGTGTACAGAGTCTCAAAAATAGGGGTTGATGTGGTGGAACAGTTGTTGGTCCCCACCCGGTACAGGAAGACAGTACTGGATCTAGCTCATGGGCACATTCTGGGTGGACACCTTGGTATCGATAAAACCCGAGACCGGATTGTAAGGAGGTTTTACTGGCCAGGAATTCAGGCTGAAGTGGCTCGGCATTGTGGAGAGTGCCCGGAGTGCCAGGTAACAGCTCCCCGACCAGCGTTTAGAAGCCCATTAGTGCCACTCCCCATAATCGAAACGCCATTTGAGAGGATAGCGATGGATATAGTGGGCCCACTACCCAAATCTGCCAGAGGGCACCAATACATTCTGGTCATTCTAGATTATGCCACTCGCTACCCAGGAGCCATTCCCCTTCGGACAATGGCTTCCAAAAATATCGCCAAGGAACTAGTGCTATTGTTCACCAGGGTCGGGGTCCCAAAGGAGATCCTTACTGACCAGGGGACCCCCTTTATGTCCCGCCTTATGGCGGACCTTTGTAAATTGTGGCAGGTGAAACAGTTGAGGACATCGGTTTACCATCCACAGAAGGACGGGCTGGTTGAGAGATTCAACCGGACCCTGAAGTCAATGCTCAGGAAGGTAATCGACAAGGATGGGAAAAACTGGGATTGCATGTTGCCATATCTGATGTTTGCCATTAGAGAGGTTCCTCAAGCCTCGCTGGGGTTTTCTCCCTTCGAGCTGGTATATGGGAGGCACCCCCGGGGAATCTTAGACATCGCCCGGGAAACCTGGGAACACCAATCCACCCCGTATACTAGTGTCATAGAGCACGTCACGGCAATGCAAAACAGGATAGCCACAGTCATGCCCATCGTCAGAGAGCACATGAGACAAGCACAAGAGCACCAGCGGCACACTTATAACCGGCAGGCTACCCTGAGGGAATTTCAACCGGGAGATAAGGTGTTAGTGCTGATCCCCACGGTAGAGTGCAAACTACTAGCCACATGGAAAGGACCATATGAAGTACTGGAGAGAATAGAAGAAGTTAATTATCGGATCCGACAGCCAGGTCGACGGCCCCAGGAACAGATATATCACATAAACCTGTTAAAAGCATGGAGAGAGAGAGAAACACTAATGGTCACGTACCCCACACACACTCAGGAGACAGCCGAAGTAAATATTTCCCCTACTTTGTCCCCAGCACAAGTACAGGAAGTAAAGACCCTGATCCAGAAAAACAGAGATGTGTTTTCAGAGGTACCCGGCCGAACTGTAACAGCTCATGATATCGTTTCCCTACCAGGGAGAAAAGTGAGCATGAGGCCATATCGGGTACCCGAGGCTCGACAGGCAGCGATTAGAGCAGAGACGGAGAAAATGTTGACAGCTGGAGTGATCGAAGAGTCACATAGTGAGTGGTCTAGCCGAATTGTGATGGTCTCCAAGCCGATGGGTCTTTGCGGTTCTGTAACGACTTTCGGAAGGTAAATGAAATCTCCAAGTTTGATGCCTACCCCATGCCCAGAGTAGACGAACTACTGGAGAAAATTGGTAAAGCTCGGTACATTACGACCCTGGACCTGACAAAAGGGTACTGGCAAATTCCTCTGACCCCCAGGGCCAAAGAAAAGACAGCCTTTGCAACCCCTGACGGTTTGTTTCAATACACCGTCATGCCATTCGGCCTACACGGGGCCCCAGCCACCTTTCAACGGCTCATGGACAAGGTCCTAAAACCGCACCAAGCATACGCCGCAGCTTATTTAGATGACGTGGGGATCTACAGCCCAGATTGGGAATCCCACTTACCCCGGGTACAGGCAGTGTTAGACGCCCTTAGAAAGGCAGGGCTCACAGCGAACCCTGCCAAGTGTTATGTGGGGTTAGAGGAAACTGAGTATCTGGGATACACAGTGGGAAGATGATTAATCAAACCCCAACGTAAGAAGGTGGAGGCAATTAGAGAATGGCCGAAACCAGTAAATAAGAAGCAGGTTTGAGCCTTCCTAGGGCTGACCGGGTACTACCGGAAGTTCATCCCAAGTTATGCCACAGTGGCCGCCCCACTCACCGACATGATTAGAGCCAGAGGGCCAAACATAGTCAAGTGGGATGAAAGGGCCACCAAAGCATTTAGGACATTACAGGAGGCCCTCTGCTGTAATCCAGTGCTGGTGGTACCAGACTTTGAGAGAGAGTTTGTGGTTCAAACGGATGCTTCAGAGGTCGGCTTGGGAGCAGTGCTGTCCCAAGAGGTAGAAGGGGTGGAACACCCCGTCCTGTTTTTAAGCAGGAAGCTGGAACCACGGGAAACCAACTACTCAGTTGTTGAGAAAGAGGCGCTGGCAGTAAAGTGGGCTCTGAGGCTCCAACCGTTGTGCAGAGAAAAAAGTGAACTCTCTGTTGGAGGGATGAAAAGCTCTCCAAACATCAGCATACCTCAGATCATCACAAATAGCTGTAAGTGACTTAGCTTGAGGAGAGAGTGAGGCTATACCACTGGGAAGCTTATCAATAAGGGGGTTCAACAAACAATTAAAATCTCCTCCAACCACTGCAGTGTCTGAGTTTAATTCTGAAAAGTCTAGAAATACCTTAGTGAGGAAGTCAGGGGGTGGGCAGGGGGGAAGTAAATATTCATTATGGAAATGCTCTGCCCTTGTAAAGTACCATTAACTATAACAAAGCGACCCAATTTATCTTTCACACACTTCAAGACCTTAAGTGGTAGGTTCTTTTTCACAAGAATTGCTACACCTCTACTTCTGGATGTAAATGATGAGAAAAACACTTGACCAAACCCCCCTTGTTGTAATTTCAGATGCTCCTTATCATTCAAATGAGTTTCTTGTAACAGGGCAATATCAATATTTTATTTTTTCAAAAAGGACAGTACCTTCTTCCTTTTGATGGGGTTATGGCTCCCTCTAATGTTCCATGTACATACACGTAGTCTGTTACCTGCCATTGCGCTTTGACCATTCAATATCCAGACTGAATCCTACTGTAAAAATGGGGTGGTACCTTTTTCCATGTGTTGAACTCTCCTCTATCTCACTGAGCGTAAACAAACGATATGAACCCTGAACTCGAACTATACTAAACCCAAAAATTAAACATGAAAAGATCCAAAAGGGGGTTTTCCCACTAGCTAACATGCAGGGGATTTCAACTTTCCAATGTAGACTCTTAAGTCTGCATTGCCACTCAATAGCCTCATCCTTTATATATGTGGAAATTAAAATCAATAGAAGAAGATTGAGGCTCTTCCACCTAAAACCAAGCCTGGGCACCAATATAGGTTCACACATATCTCAGTCTGAGCTACGGCGGCTACGGTTACTTTAGCAAGAAAAATTATAACGATACGAATATTACTGAACAGGAGCACATGAGAACTTACACCACTGTTTCATGATCAGATTAAAAATAAAATAAGACGTTATCCAATGCTGCGGAGGTGCAGCTTAAGGTTATTTACCCGAGAGAGTCAATAAACGCAGCAGCCTCTTCAGATGTGTAGAGTTTTTTAGGCGATCCGTTGACCATAATCTTCAATGTGGTCGGGTACAGCAGTGCGTAGTCGATCTTCATTTTCTTGAGTCGAGCCTTCACATCAAACGCTTTGTGCCTTCGTACAACCGCTGTGGAATAATCATTGAAGAATGAGACCTTTGGACCTTTACGTTGACTACCGTCAGAACCGATGTTTCTAGCCGCATCCATGACGCGCTGCTTGTCGGTAAAGTTGTGGAACTTTATAACCACTGGTCGTGGGCGCTGATTGGGACCGGGTATCGGTGCTTGAGAGCGATGTGCTCTGTCTAGCTTTACCCGACCAGCCTTAGAGTCCATTTGTAGGTAGCCAGGGATCCATTCCTCAAAAAATTTTACTGAACGTGTCCCTTCAGAATTTTCCGGGAGTCCCACAACACGTATATTGCATCTGCGTCCTCGATTATCCAAGTCGTCAATGTGCTCCGCCATTTCGCGCACCTGTTTCTCAAGTGCTTTTATCTTAGTGTCCATGGATGTAGTTGAAGTTTCCACAGTAGCAATTCTTCCTTCCGCCTCATCAACACATTTGACAACCCTCTGTAGTTCAGCTGAATGGCCTGCTATTGCTTCCAGGACCGTTCTTATCTTAACATCGATCACTTTAGTAATGTTATCCGTCATCCTTTGAATCACCAGGTCCATTGTGCCTGGTGTAATGTTGTTAGATTCGCTAACGTTAGCTAGCTCCTCCTGCACATCTACATGGATGCCGGTTTTGGTCGACTTCTTAGTAGCTCTGTTGGGCATGTTGTCGGAGATTTTTGAGAAATAGTCGCCAAGACTCATTGTAGGGTAACTTTTATTTAGCCAATTCTACCTCTTTTTCAAGCTAGGAGATTAATGTAAGAATATACATTTACGAATACCGCGTGAGCTCGCTGAAACACCGTGTTCTCTCTACGGCGCCATTTTGTTCCCCCCCTGTTTACCTTTCTGACGAAGTGACACACACCTCGACCCTTTATCGGTTTCCGGCTCACGGCGGAAAGAGGACGGAGGAGAGAGGATGGAGGCCGGACTTTTGCCCAAACGGGCTTAGGAGATGTTATACGTTTTGTTCTATGAGATATGAGTCAGTTAACATGACCTTTGAATTATGAAGCCTTTGTGTGCTTTATGTGCTTGTTTTGATTATATAAATACTTCAAAATTCACAAGAAGTGACATTAGCTGATGATGATCTCATTGAACAAAAAGTATAAGATCTCCTTAGCCTGTGTTTACCACAGACCTTATTTTTGCCATTTTCCAAAATCACAAATTTTCCCATAGAATTTGGCCAACAAGCCATGGTGGAGTTAGTGGCTGTGTTCCTCTGCCCAGGCGTTGCTGACGCATGCCAGATCTTATAACGTCTGGATAGGTATTTTACGTATCAGCTAACCACATCATGGTTGCGTTCCCCTGCTCACACGTTGCATGAAACAACTAATGGTTGCGTGCCACGTCATCGACTGTGTCATCGATTGACAGATTGCTATAATATATGATGTGGTTAGTTGATATGTAAAATGCCTATCCAGGTGTTGTAAAAGCTGCAAGAAGTCAGCAATGCCTGGGCAGAGGAACACACCCAATATGTTATAGCAATCTGGTGCCCAATCTCAAGTAACCATTGGTTGATGCATGCAACGTCTGAGCAGGGGAACGCGTCCAGTGCCTACAAAAAGATGCCATTACTATAGCCAAAGACAGTACAGTATGAAGATAGAAATCCCTTACCATGCTTGATCAGACTTGTAGGCGATGTCATGGCGACGTTAGCTGGCTAAACTCATGCCCAGAAACAAGTCATCAGGTCTAACCAATAATCTATATGGATCTTTATCTACATAAAGATTGATGATGCTATGTATTGGCCATTGAGAGGCTTTGAAGCCACCTGTCAGCCATATTGGCACTCCCCAATAGGAGCAGTCCTCCATAAGAATGAATGGAATTCTACAGTATTTATATTAAATGTTTCAAGGACAATCTTTTTTGTTGTAGTGGGGACATTAATAACATGAGTCATCTCTAAAAAGGATACATTTAGGACATTTATATACAGTACCTGCTCATTCCATTTTTTTTATTACTATTTTCTAAATTGTAGAATAATAGTGAAGACATCAACACTATGGAATAACACATGGAACCATGTAGTAACCAAAAAAGTGTTAAACAAATAAAAATATATTTTATATTTGAGATTCTTCAAAGTAGCCACACATTGCCTTGTTGATGTCGTGGAAATATACAGTCGATCAAATTTCTCAAATACCGGAGCCTGTGAGTTCAAATAGACTTTTATTACAGCATAATAAAAGCTGAGCTCGTTCATGAATACAACTACTTTCCAGTCTTGGCTCATACTTCTTATACATTTTTCCTCCTTACGTCACACCCATAGTTACTCCTCTTAATGACTCATCCCCTCTGGCATTTAGCCACCGTTATCTTATTGCCTTGCACTAAGTTTAGTTTGGTTTCATATTAGGGCATGGAAACTGTAGAGCCACACCAATAGTTCAAGGATACAGACATGTACTCGCCTTAAGACAGGTTGATGCATGTAGGACCATAGCAACAGTCCTTGGCACTTTACAGAAGTAACCAGACATGTCATCCTGCTAACTCCTCTGAAAGGGACACCCATGTTCTGGAAAAGACCCAAGAGGTGTAACCATAGCAACAGCACATATTAGGCCATAACACAGTTGCAGGAATAACCAGTCGTGTCCACTCTCCAGACAGGTGCATGTCTAATGGTGTCTAATGACCCAGAGCACATATAGAGTGCACCCATCTTACTAGCTCTCCTGCAATTAATAATCAACACACATGGTCTGGAAAATTCTCAATAATGACAGCTTTGCACACTTGGCATTCTCTCAACCAGCTTCACCTGGAATGCTTTCCAACAGTCTTGAAGGAGTTCCCACATATGCTGAGCACTTGTTGGCTGCATCTCAGTGCTAGAGGCGTCACAACAGACCCTGGTTCGATTCCGGGCTGTATCACAACTGACTGTGATTGGGAGTCCCATAGGGTGGTGCACAATTGGCACAGCGTCGTCCGGGTTAGGGTTTGGCCGAGGTAGACCGTCATTGTAAATAAGAATTTGTTCTTAACTGACTTGCCTAGTAAAATAAAATAAATAAATATCAATAATATTCATGCAATTACAGAATACAGATAATCTTATACCTGAATCATGTCCTCTAGGAGGATATCTGTCTATGCTATTTTGTAGAACCATATTAAAGTCTCCCCCAAATATCAGCTTTGAAGAAGGAAAATGATCTAGGGGTGAATTTGCATTCTCTTTTATATCTAACGATAGTTTTTATTTTGCATTTCTTGAGTTATAACCAGAAATATTACAAAGTAAGAACTGTTTTCCAGCCGTTTCAATTACAAAAAATACCCAGTGACTTCGTGTATGAGTCTTAGTTGTTAATACAACAACAACAAAAAATGCCCATGCTGTAGATATCTATATCGGTCCACTAATGCAGGACTAGTAGAAGCCCAGTGCACCACTTTTGTGAAAACATTTTAACTAATTGTATTTTAGTGTTTACCAGCATTTGTAACTTGAGTCTGATAATTATCTGTACAAAAACAGTTAATCTGATAATACTTGTGGAATATAAAAATATTTGCTTGATATATGTTTCCAGTTTCTTGAAATACTTTGCAAATGCAATTTATTTCTATGTGAAAACTGAAATGGTCTATTCATTCCAATTTTAGTAGACATTCTTATCCTGGGCAACTTACAGTGGTGAGTGCATACATTTTCATACTTTTCCCCCGTTGGTATCGAACCCACAAACCTAGCATTGTAAGTGCCATGCTCTACCAACTGAGCCACATCATCCCAAACCACTTGATGTCTCAATGTACTCAATTACTGTATTGTGCGTTGTTTTTATTCAATGTTGATGGAAAGTCTTCAATTACAAACCTAGATGACCAGCCGTACAATACAGTAATGAACATTTACATTGTGGTTTGTAAGGATGGTAAATTACTACTGCCCAAAAAGTGGATGTTTCTAGATTTCCAGAAGGCCTTTGACACTAAGCCATATGTTTTTTTATACCCTCCACAAAATGTGGAGATTTCTTTATTAATGCAATAAGAACCTATACAATGAAAGTAATAGCTCTCTAAAACTTGCCAATGGCACATCACCTAAATTTGAAGTCAATAAAAGAGTGAGGCAAGGTTGCCCAATAGTCCATTCCTCTACCTCTTGATAGCTCCATTTTTACAGTTGAAGTTTACATACACCTTAGCCAAATACATTTAAACTCAGTTTAGGTCAGTTAGGATCACCACTTTATTTTAAGAATGTGAAATGTCAGAATAATTGTAATGCGATGCTACTGGCGGCAGAGAAGTCAGGCGCAGGAGAGCGGAAACTGATTTACAACGGTTGTGTTTAATAACCATAAACCACCGTCAACAGAACAATACAATAAATGGGTCAAATAAAACCCGGTAAATACCAGCATACCGTGCACAAGCACTACAACAAACAATTACGGACAAGGACATGGGGGGGAACAGAGGGTTAAATACACAACATGTAACTGATGGAATTGGAATCAGGTGTGATGGAAGACAAGACAAAACCAATGGAAAATGAAAAGTGGATCGGCGATGGCTAGAAGGACCGCCGAACGCCGCCCGAACAAGGAGAGGGACCAACTTCGGTGGAAGTCGTGACAATAATAGTAGAGAGAATGATTTATTTCAGCTTTTATTTTTTAAATCACGTTCCCAGTGGGTCAGAAGTTTACATACACTCAATTCGTATTTGGTAGCATTGCCTTTAAATTGTTTAACTTGGGTCAAACGTTTCCGGTAGCCTTCCACAAGCTTCCCACAATAAGTTGGGTGAATTTTGGCCCATTCCTCCTGACAGAGCTGGTGTAACTGAGTCAAGTGTGTAGGCCTCCTTGCTCGCACACGCTTTTTCAGTTCTGCCCACAAATTTTCTATGGGATTGATGTCAGAGCTTTGTGATGGCCACTCCAAAACCTTAACTTTGTTGTCCTTAAGCCATTTTGCCACAACTTTGGAAGTATGCCTGGGGTCATTGTCCATTTGGAAGACCCATTTTCGACCAAGCTTTAACTTCCTGACTGATGTCTTGAGATGTTGCTTCAATATATCCACATTATTTTCCATCCTCATGATGCCATCTATTTTGTGAAGTGCACCAGTCCCTCCTGCAGCAAAGCACCCCCCACAACATGATGCTGCAACCCCCGTGCTTCACGGTTGGGATGGTGTTCTTTGGCTTTTAAGCCTCCCCTTTTTCCTCCAAACATAAGGATGGTCATTGTGACCAAACAGTTGTATTTTTGTTTCATCAGACCAGAGGACATTTCTCCAAAAAGTACGATCTTTGTCCCCATGTGCAGTTGCAAACTGTAGTCTGTTTTTTTTATGGCGGTTTTGGAACAGTGGCTTCTTCCTTGCTGAGCGGCCTTTCAGGTTATGTTGATATTGGACTCCTTTTACTGTGGATATAGATACTTTTGTACCTGTTTCCTCCAGCATCTTCACAAGATCCTTTGCTGTTGTTCTGGGATTGATTTGCACTTTTCGCACCAAAGTACGTTCATCTCTAGGAGACAGAACGTGTCTCCTTCCTGAGCGGTATGACGGCTGCGTGGTGCCATGGTGTTTATACTTGCGTACTATTGTTTGTATAGATGAACGTGGTACCTTCATGTGTTTTGGAATTGCTCCCAAGGATGAACCAGACTTGTGGAGGTCTACAAAAATATGTCTGAGGTCTTGGCTGATTTCTTTTGATTTTCCCATGATGTCAAGCAAAGAGGCACTGAGTTTGAAGGTCGGCCATGAAATTCATCCACAGGTACAGCTCCAATTCACTCAAAATATGTCAATTAGCCTATCAGAAGCTTCTAAAGCCATGACATAATTTTCTGGAATTTTCCAAGCTGTTTAAAGGCACAGTCAACGTAGTGTATGTAAACTTCTGACCCACTGGAATTGTCATACAGTGAATTATAAATGAAATAATCTGTCTGTAAACAATTGTTGGAAAAATGACTTGTGTCATGCACAAAGTAGATGTCCTAACTGACTTGCCAAAACTATAGTTTGTTATTAACAAGAAATTTGTAGCGTGGTTGAAAAATGAGTTTTAATGACTCCAACCTGTGTATGTAAACTTTCGACTTCAATTGTACATCTACTGGTATCCCAGAATTAATTTACAGGTATTAAGATAGATAGATGAAAGAGAAATTAAGATATCCCAACTGGCAGATGATACCAAAAAAAATGTTTAAACCATTTGGAAGTTCCTCTAGCCCTTGATGTAATTATGACTTTTTCAAAGATCTCAGGTTTAAATCTGAATTTGAAAAAGTGTGACATTTTAGCATTGATAGGTACTGATATCACTGAAGCTTGCAGTATTCCAATCAAAGACACAAACTTATTTAGGGATAAAAATTACAAAAGAAAAGGAGAGAAGAACCTTAATCTTTGCCCAGTTGTCTCAGCTGTAAAAAAAAAAGTTTAACTCATGGTTAGGCAGAGATTTGTCCATTCGAGGAAGAGTTTTGCTGACTAAGGCTTGTCTAGAGCCTCTTATGCATTCTCTTGTCCTGATAGTCCCAAATCTATTTGCTCCCAATTAGATGAACAAATAAACCTCACAAAGGGAAAACTATGTTCTTACAAACAGTGTGTGAGGGCGTAACATGTTGGACTTCACTACTTTTAACCAAGTCTTAAAAATGTATTGGATAAAGCGTTACTTTAACGACCCAAACATCTTTCGGTTTACAATACCAAATCTTATTTTCAATACATTTGGTGGTTTAAGTTTCCTTTTGCAGTGTCCTTATGCCGTTGAAAAACGTCCCGTTAAACTGGCTGATTTCCACAAACAGATGCTTAATTGTTGGTCCCTTCTATACAAACATCATTTCCCCCCTCATAAGTATGTTATATGGAATAGTCTTGTCATAAAATATAAAAACAAGTCACTGTTTTTGGAACATTTGTTAAGGAAGGATATTTCACTTGTGGGCCAGCTGCTCAACTCCAATGGACATCTGTATATGTACAATCACTTTTTGAGAATGTATCAGCTCCCTGTCTCACCAAAGGAATATGAAATGGTGTGAAAAGCAATACCAGATGGTGATCTAACACTTGAAACAAACTAGGGTCAATACAGATCCATCACTTGTAAATTCAACCATAGTAATTAACAGTTTCTCAATTATTGATAAAAATGTAGATAATTAATTAATTATTGAAGCTTTTTACAACAGTGATGTTCCAATAGCAACATGTTGGTGGGACTTGCAATGTGTTGTACATTTGCCAAAATAAGTCATATATATTACCCCTCCAATGAAAGTATTTGTAAATATATTATAAATGTTGATGAGAAATGTCAATCTGGGTCAGAATCAGTTGGGCATTTGTATTCCAATGTGTGTATGTGACTATGTTCTGGGTGGATCTTCAGCTGGACTTGGTAGGGACGTCCATCTGCAAGTGATTGTATTTTTGATTTTGATAGTCCAAGATTCTCCACTAGAAGTAGAAGCAGTTGCTAGGGACTCTTTTGGAAGAAGCTAGCTAGCTAACGAAGAATAAAAAAGAATATCTAGTTAACAGAAGAAAAGAAAGAGAAAATCAGGACAGAAGAAAAAGGATATCAAAGTGAAACAGTTCTCTAAAGACACAGGAGACAATAATACAAGAAACAACACTTCTGTAGCTTGTCAACTATGTGTCTGTCTATCCCTGTTCTCTCCTCTCTGCACAGGCCATACAAACGCTCCACACCGCGTGGCCGCTGCCACTCTAACCTGGTGGTCCCAGCGCGCACGACCCACGTGGAGTTCCAGGTCTCCGGCAGCCTCTGGAACTGCCGGTCTGCAGCCAACAAGGCTGAGTTCATCTCAGCCTATGCTACCCTCCAGTCCCTAGACTTCCTGGCGCTGACGGAAACATGGATTACCACAGATAACACTGCTACTCCTACTGCTCTCTCTTCGTCTGCCCACGTGTTCTCGCATACCCCGAGAGCATCTGGCCAGCGGGGTGGTGGCACTGGAATCCTCATCTCTCCCAAGTGGACATTCTCTCTTTCTCCCCTGACCCATCTGTCTATCTCCTCATTTGAATTCCATGCTGTCACAGTTACCAGCCCTTTCAAGCTTAACATCCTTATCATTTATCGCCCTCCAGGTTCCCTTGGAGAGTTCATCAATGAGCTTGACGCCTTGATAAGTTCCTTTCCTGAGGATGGCTCACCTCTCACAGTTCTGGGTGACTTTAACCTCCCCACGTCTACCTTTGACTCATTCCTCTCTGCCTCCTTCTTTCCACTCCTCTCCTCTTTTGACCTCACCCTCTCACCTTCCCCCCCTACTCACAAGGCAGGCAATACGCTTGACCTCATCTTTACTAGATGCTGTTCTTCCACTAATCTCATTGCAACTCCCCTCCAAATCTCCGACCACTACCTTGTATCCTTTTCCCTCTTGCTCTCATCCAACACTTCTCACTCTGCCCCTACTCGGATGGTATTGCGCCGTCCCAACCCTCGCTCTCTCTCTCCCGCTACTCTCTCCTCTTCCATCCTATCATCTCTTCCCTCTGCTCAAACCTTCTCCAACCTATCACCTGATTCTGCCTCCTCAACCCTCCTCTCCTCCCTTTCTGCATCCTTTGATTTTCTCTGTCCCCTATCCTCCAGGCCGGCTCGGTCCTCCCCTCCTGCTCCGTGGCTCGACGACTCACTACGAGCTCACAGAACAAGGCTCCGGGCAGCCGAGCGGAAATGGAGGAAAACTCGCCTCCCTGCGGACCTGGCATCCTTTCACTCACTCCTCTCTACATTCTCCTCTTCTGTCTCTGCTGCTAAAGCCACTTTCTACCACTCTAAATTCCAAGCATCTGCCTCTAACCCTAGGAAGCTCTTTGCTACCTTCTCCTCCCTCCTGAATCCTCCTCCCCCTCCCCCCCCCCCCCTCCCTCTCTGCGGATGACTTCGTCAACCATTTTGGAAAGAAGGTTGACGATATCCGATCCTCGTTTGCTAAGTCAAACGACACCGCTGGTCCTGCTCACACTGCCCTACCCTGTGCTTTGACCTCTTTCTCCCCTCTCTCTCCAGATGAAATCTCGCGTCTTGTGACGGCCGGCCGCCCAACAACCTGCCCACTTGACCCTATCCCCTCCTCTCTTCTCCAGACCATTTCCGGAGACCTTCTCCCCTTCCTCACCTCGCTCATCAACTCATCCTTGACCGCTGGCTACGTCCCTTCCGTCTTCAAGAGAGCGAGAGTTGCACCCCTTCTGAAAAAACCTACACTCGATCCCTCCGATGTCAACAACTACAGACCAGTATCCCTTCTTTCTTTTCTCTCCAAAACTCTTGAACGTGCCGTCCTTGGCCAGCTCTCCTGCTATCTCTCTCAGAATGACCTTCTTGATCCTAATCAGTCAGGTTTCAAGACTGGGCATTCAACTGAGACTGCTCTTCTCTGTGTCACGGAGGCTCTCCGCACTGCTAAAGCTAACTCTCTCTCCTCTGCTCTCATCCTTCTAGACCTATCTGCTGCCTTTGATACTGTGAACCATCAGATCCTCCTCTCCACCCTCTCCGAGTTGGGCATCTCCGGCGCGGCCCACGCTTGGATTGCGTCCTACCTGACAGGTCGCTCCTACCAGGTGGCGTGGCGAGAATCTGTCTCCGCACCATGCAATCTCCCCACTGGTGTCCCCCAGGGCTCTGTTCTAGGCCCTCTCCTATTCTCGCTATACACCAAGTCACTAGGCTCTGTCATATCCTCACATGGTCTCTCCTATCATTGCTATGCAGACGACACACAATTAATCTTCTCCTTTCCCCCTTCTGATAACCAGGCGGCGAATCGCATCTCTGCATGTCTGTCAGACATATCAGTGTGGATGACGGATCACCAGCTCAAGCTGAACCTCGGCAAGACGGAGCTGCTCTTCCTCCCGGGGAAGGACTGCCCGTTCCATGATCTCGCCATCACGGTTGACAACTCCCTTGTGTCCTCCTCCCAGAGTGCTAAGAACCTTGGCGTGATCCTGGACAACACCCTGTCGTTCTCCACTAACATCAAGGCGGTGACCCGATCCTGTAGGTTCATGCTCTACAACATTCGCAGAGTACGACCCTGCCTCACACAGGAAGCGGCGCAGGTCCTAATCCAGGCACTTGTCATCTCCCGTCTGGATTACTGCAACTCGCTGTTGGCTGGGCTCCCTGCCTGTGCCATTAAACCCCTACAACTCATCCAGAACGCCGCAGCCCGTCTGGTGTTCAACCTTCCCAAGTTCTCTCACGTCACCCCGCTCCTCCGCTCTCTCCACTGGCTTCCAGTTGAAGCTCGCATCCGCTACAAGACCATGGTGATTGCCTACGGAGCTGTGAAGGGAACGGCACCTCCATACCTTCAGGCTCTGATCAGGCCCTACACCCAAACAAGGGCACTGCGTTCATCCACCACTGGCCTGCTGGCCCCCCTACCTCTGAGGAAGCACAGTTCCCGCTCAGCCCAGTCAAAACTGTTCGCTGCTCTGGCACCCCAATGGTGGAACAAGCTCCCTCACGACGCCAGGACAGCGGAGTCAATCGCCACCTTCCGGAGACACCTGAAACCCCACCTCTTTAAGGAATACCTAGGATAGGATAAAGTAATCCTTCTAACCCCCCCCCCCCCCCCCTAAAAGATTTAGATGCACTATTGTAAAGTGGTTGTTCCACTGGATATCATAAGGTGAATGCACCATTTTGTAAGTCGCTCTGGATAAGAGCGTCTGCTAAATGACTTAAATGTAATGTAAATGTAAGTATGTGATGAATTTGATTATCATTCTTGCTACATATTACATCCATAAAATGCATTTTTTAAAGAACAAAACATCCTATTTTAAGGTAGATTTAAATAATTACTTTGCCACATTGAATACTATGCTCTGTAAGAATAAGAAGGTAATGAAATAAATTGATAGTCGTTTAAGCATTTCAAATAGATTTGTCTGTAAAAACCCTCTATTTGTTTCTGTTTTTGTGTTTATCTGTTTGTTTGTGATGTTTTGTGTTACCATTTTTAAGAAGAATGTATAGATTTTTGTAACATATTTGAATTTGTATCCTTCAAAATTGTTTAAATTCCATACATTTTTTAAATAAAAAATACTGAGGTCTGTAAGTCACTTCGGTATGGAAGTGCCATGAAAAGAGTCTTTCCACAGAGTTTCTAAACCCAGAAGCGCAACATCGCGAGACATCCGGGAACGCTTGCGAAACAGACTAGCCCAAGGTTTGGGGTTTGATAAGTCAAAGAGAGAAGTGAACATTTTTTATTTTCTCGAAATCTAAAGGCACAACCTAGATTCGAGCCAATGTCTTAAGTAGCTGAACTTATTACTCCAACCTCATGAGAGTGACAAACTGATATGTTTTCATTTTCGTCAAAAACAACTTTATATACAAGGTTATATAAAAAAGGTTGCCAGATCGAATCCCCGAGCTGACAAGGTACAAATCTGTCGTTCTACCCCTGAACAAACTAGTTGACCCACTGTTCCTAGGCCGTCATTGTAAATAAGAATGTTCTTAACTGACTTGCCTAGTTAAATAAAGGTTAAATAAAATAAAAAAAATGATACATGCCTTTGATTTGGAACGGCTTGCACATGCGCAGTACGGCGCGATAGACCGTTAAACCCGATGACGTGTTTCTACGCATGATCTTAGCTAACCAACTTCGCCATGACATCGCCTACAGCTGTGATCGGGAATTTCTATCTTCATACTGTACCATCTTTGGTGTTCCTCATAAGAAGAACGTGACATATTTGACCGGGATCTGAAGCATCCGGTATGTATCATATGACCAGAGAGGAAGCTTAGAGGCAAATCTGTCTTCCTCCAGCAGGTGGCGTTTTTTCGCACACCAATGAGTGTCGAATTTGGCCAACCTAAAAATGAATGGCTTAGTGGATCCATAAGGTTTATTTGACCGAATAGAAGTTTCGTAATGCTTAAGTTGTTACGAGTGTACTGATATAAGTGACATTACATCGCGGCAACTTTGCAAAAAATCACTTTACATAGGCGTTGTCTCGAAATAGCTATGCATATTCATAGCATAACGAGTCTAGTTTATGCTGCATTCAAAACAACTGGGAACTCGGAAAATACGTGGTCAAATCATGACGTCAGTGATCTCAGGTCGGAGCTCTAGAAAGCGGCCCGAGTTCGAATTCAGAGTTGGATGACCGTATCCCAGTCGGAGGTCGTTTTTTTCCCCAAGTTGCCAGCTCTTCTGAACGCACGGAGAGATTTACGCGGCAGTAGCATATCTCTCCATTTAATACAGGCATTTGACGTCAACTACAGTCATCGAATATTAAAAATATGATTACAATAATCACATGTATCCACCAATGCAAAGAAAATAGGCCGCTAGACAGCACACGGTGCCGCTTTATGGACATCGACTCAATCGTTAGGGCGGTGAGACCTGTATCTTGTCACTATATCCAGATTCTTTGATATGACTCACGGTGGCGGTCCGAATTTTGTTGTCTCGTGACCTAGTAAATACTAGATAAAGTCATAAACCCCTAAAATGTTTATTGAAAAAAATGTCATTTTAACAGTAACTACAATGCTCACCATATGCCTAACTTTAAATTAAGACCCAAAGCACACTTTTGTTTTCATACATTTTTACGATATATTAATGACGCCAATTCTGTTGCAAAGCATTTCTTTAACGGAAGCAAACGGAACGAAACGGGGGAGGGATCTTCCTTGATTTGTCCAATAGAAACTGTCGTTTTGCAACTGTTTGGCTAATGATTACACCCCTGTTGTGCACACAGTCATTGAATGTGCATGAGATAGAAGAATGCACATATAAAGTTTATTGGCGGAGGATGTTTATTTTCTGCACGAGTTATTTATTATTGTCATTCGCTGTCTTGTTGGCTTGAAATTTAGCTTTCTGGTTTAATTACCCTGAAAAAGATTCACTGAACGCAGGTGCGTGTTGTTTACATCTTACTTTGACTTTGTTAATACTGTTGCAAGTGCTTGAAAACAATGTCTAGAGATGATAAACGTAACTAGATAACCAGTTCAACGCTCATACTAAATCTAGCTACAGTACACATTATCGTACTAGCTACAGTAACGTTAACGTTAGACTGGAGAATGTGTCTAGACAGTGCTAGCTACTTTCTGCTGTAGTTCAGTTAGGGCAGGTTGTTTAGCTAGCTATCGTTAGCCAACTAAAAGTTAGCTTGCGTAGTTGACGTTATCTAGTGAGTGCAATACATTTATGCCACATAGCAGCAGATATAATGGCCTTAGCCAACTACTCAAGACAATGCATCACTAGTGTGATGGCATGAAATAGTTAGCAGTGCTAGTTAGCTAGCTATCTGCTTTCTCACAAGGTGTTCTGCATTTTCCCTGACGGAAAAACTAGATTTGTATAAAAGCGGTATCTATGAAAGTGAAACATTATGTGATTGGTTGGACACAGTTTTGTGAATAATTTGATTTAGGATTTGCCATTACTGTATCTTCCAGGTTGTGATCTCCAGTATTGGTGTCCATCATGGCAGGAGGCATCACAGAGACCGGGGAGCTCTACTCCCCGTATGTGAGTATCAGTATTAGACCCAGCAGTGTTATACTCATTCTCCTAACTGTTTCATGTCAGGTATTTGGTGTGCATTATTTTTTATTTTACAATCTTTTTGTAAAATGTCACTCCATATACGAACTTATACGAACAACAACTTCCAGACACACACAAAAAACGACTACATCTCATCTGCCCAGACCCGCATGCTCACACCCCCATCCCTAGTGCCTGTATTATTGTTTGCCATAGTGCCTGTATTATTGTTTGCCACTTGGCCTGAAATTGTATCAATTTGTTATTCTCTGAAGCCCATGCCTTTTCAATATTCACATAAATAATTAGATTAAAAAATATATATGTGTTAATGATTGGCGTATTGATTTGATTTCCAAGTCTTCAGAGAAAGGTTTTTGAAGATGAGTGATGAGAAGAGAATTGTCCAGCCCATTGGGTGTCTCACTACATCCCCCTATGTCATGTCTTAAAATATAGAGACAGAAGGATTAAAAGTAAGTTTACATTGTAATACTTATGACAATCAACTTTCTAGCTCCGCCCACAACTTCCAGACTTTATAGAATTCCCAGAAAGCATGGATTATTGAGTCATTATTAGTTTTACACTTAAGACATGACTCTGCCATTGTGCTGTATAATTTGTGAATTTAGTCTCTTGTGTATATAATATATTCTATATATTAGTTTATACTGGATTAAGTGTAAATGTTAGTTATCTGTAATGTCGTTAGTTATACTCCAACTTTCCCTCCATCTTGTTCCAACATCAGTTATTTTTTACATCTTTGTTCCAATAGTTTTTTTTCCCGAAGAGATTGTCAGTTGGATGTGGTCTCTGCCAGGTTTTTATATCTTCCTATCATATGAACATAATTTTCTTACTCAAATAAGATTCCCTCAAGGTTGCTCTGATGTCAAGAAGATTTAAAATCAAAATTTTGTGATGTGTAACTTTTAAGTGTGCTGTAAATTCTGAAGAGAGGTTGACAAATGTATAATGGATAGCAAACGCTGAAAAATGATCTAGGCTAAATTAGTTCAAGTTACCTGCATGAGTCCAAAGTCCACACAATATGTGATAAAATTATTTAAAATAGTGATGTGCACCTACTCTCGTATAGATGACATTTTTATCCCTAAAATGTTCATGAATTCTGCTGCTTGTACAATCGGACCCATAGCGCTTTCAGATCACGCCTTTGTCCGCCTCCGCTTTGACCTCTGTAAGAACATCCCGAGATCAAAGAGCTGGAAATTCAACACCTCCATGCTATCAAATGAAGCATTCCATACATTGGTCACAACATGGATAGACAACTACACACAAGACAAAGACTCCTGTTTCTCCGGCCAAATGTGAGACGCTGCCAAAGCCACACTAAGAGGTCATCTGATTGTATATGATTCCTCAGAGAAAAAAGCAATGGAAGCACACAGGTTAGAGCTTGAGAAGGAACTGGAAGTACATAAACAATCTCCAGACAGCGCCTCCTGGATTCAACTTAAAGCAGCTAAAGCAAAACTAAACTTGGACTATACTCGGAGAGATATTGCATACCAATTTAAAAAAGAGCAGTCGGAGCATACAATCATGGCCATCCGAACAGAAGATGACGAGGTCACATATGTTCCAAATAAGATACATTTAACTTTTCATAATTTTTACTGCAAATGTATATGCTTCTGAAAGAGCACGTACAGATGCAGAACTCCATTCCTCCCTAGAGGGAATTTAGCTACCAAACCTATCAGAGACCAACCAAGATCTCAACTCCCCTTTCACTCCCGAGGAGGTCTTAGCGGCAATTATCTCCATGCCACCTAACAAATCCCCAGGCCCAAACAGATTTCCCAGAGTTCCACAAAGCTTTTTGGCCACTACAAAATAATTACCATACTGCTCGATGAGACTAAACACTCTTCTTCCCAAAATAATAAAAGTGTACCAAACTGGATTTATTAGAGACAGGTACTCTTCTGATAAAATTCGCCGTCTTTTTGATATTATAGATCAAGTAAACGCACGGAAGACCCTTGTTCTGCTGGCTTCACTGGATGCTGAGAAAGCATCCAGTGGGCTCCCGAGTGGCACAGCGGTCTAAGGCACTGCATCTCAGTGCTAGAAGCATCACTACAGACCCTGGTTAGATTCCAGGCTGTATCACAACCGGCCGTGATTGGGAGTCCCCATAGGGCTGTGCACAATTGGTCCAGCATTGTCTGGTTTAGGGTTTGTCCCGGGTAGGCCGTCATTGTAAATTAGAATTTGTTCTTAACTGACTTGCCTAGTTAAGGAAAAGGTCAAATAAAAAAAACGTTTGACAGGATGGAGTAAAGCTTTCTGTTCTCAGTCTTAAAAGTTCAATATGGGTCCAAACTTTATCAAATGGATTAAGTCCCTATATTCTTATCCAAATGCCATGGTGTCTACTAATGGTCTAAACTCGGAGAGATTCTCTTTGGGATGTGGCACAAGACAAGGATGCTCGCTGTCCCCTCTCTAAGTGGATGACGTCTTACGCTACATATCCAACCCTGAGAAATTCCTCCCCTCCATTTCAGACACACTTTCTCAGTACGGCAAGTTTTCAGGATATAAGATCAATTTGAATAAATCCATTGTTTCCAATGGAAGACACAGGCTTTCAATACCTTGGAATCTTTGTAACACCAGATCTGAATTGCCTTTTCAACTACCACTCCTGGATCAAATCAAGAATGACCTCCGAACCTGGATCTCCCTCCCAATTAGCTTAGTCAGAAGAATCCATGTTATCCATATCAACATACTCCCTAGATTGAACTATTTATTTCAGATGCTTCCATGCTATCTCCCAGTTTAATTTTTCAAAACAACTAACCAACGCATCACTGTTGTTTGAAAGAAAAGTACATTTTTTGTCCAATAAAATAAAATAATTCAGAAATACAGTGTAGATATTGTTAATGTTGTAAATGACTATTGTAGCTGGAAATGGCAGATTGTTTTATGGAATATCTACATAGGCGTACAGAGGCCCGTTTATCAGCAACCATCATTCCTGTGTTCCAATGACATGTTGTTAGCTAATCCAAGTTTATAATTGAAAAGGCTAGTTGATCATTAGAAAACCCTTTTACAATTATGTTAGCACAGCTGAAAACTGTTGTCCTGATTTAAAGAAGCAATAAAACTGGTCTTCTTTAGACTAGTTGAGTATCTGGAGCATCAGCATTTGTGGGTTTGATTACAGGCTCAAAATGGCTCTAACCAGAACATAAAGAGTAGGGTGAGGCCCCGGTACACAACTGAGCAAGAGGACAAGTACATTAGTGTGTCTAGTTTGAGAAACAGACACCTCACAAGTCCTCAACTGGCAGCTTAATTTTATGGTACCAACAAAACACCAGTCTCAAGGTCAACAGTGAAGAGGTGACTCCGGGATGCTGGCCTTCTAGGCAGAAAAAAAACAAGGACATTTCTAAGTGACCCAAAACATTTGAACAGTAGTGTATATAGGGAAATAAAAAATCTAGAATCAAGTTCTCCACTCTATCGAAACCTGAATCTAAGGGTGTTCTTGCCCTTCCCTGCCTGTAAATCAAATTGGATTTGTCACTTGTGCCGAATACAACAGTGAAATGCTTACACTGAAATGCTTACTTACAAGCCCTTAACCAACAATGCACTTTTAAGAAAAATACCCCCCAGAAAATAAGAAATAAAGTAAGAAATAATCCAAGAGCAGCAGTAAAATAACAATAGTGAGTCTATATACAGGGGGTACTGGTACACAGTCAATGTGCGGGGGCACCGGTTAGTCGAGGTAATTGAGATATCTACATGTAGGAAGAGTTATCAAAGTGACTATGCATAGATAATAACAGAGTAGGAGCAGTGTTAAGTGTGGGGGGGGGGGGGGGGGCAGTGCAATTAGTCTGGGTAGCCATTTGAGTAGATGTGCAGGAGTCTTATGGCTTGGGGGTAGAAGCTGTTTAGAAGCCTCTTGGACCTGGACTTGGCACTGCGGTACCACTTGCTGTGCGGTAGCAGAGAAAACATGACCAGGGTGGCTGGAGTCTTTGACAATTTTTAGGGCCTTCCTCTGACACCGCCTGGTATAGAGGTCCTGGATGGCAGGAAGCTTGGCCCCAGTGATGTACTGGACCGTAAGCACTACCCTCTGTAGTGCCTTGCAGTTGGAGGCTGAGCTGTTGCCATATCAGGCAGGGATGCAACCTGTCAGTATGCTCTCAATGGTGCAGCTGGAGAACTTTTTGAGGATCTGAGGACCCATGCCAAATCTTTTCAGTCTCCTGAGGGTAGTGCTTTTGTCGTGCCCTCTTCACAACTGTCTTGGTGTGCTTGGACCATGTTAGTTTGTTGGTGATGTGGATGAAAGGAACTTGATGCTCTCAACCTGCTCCACTACAGCCCCATTGATGAGAATGGGGGCGTGCTCGGTCCTCCTTTTCCTGTGGTCCACAATCATCTCCTTTGTCTTGATCACGTTGAGGGAGAGGTTGTTGTCCTTATGTTACACGGTCAGGTCTCTGACCTCCTCCCTATAGGCTGTCTCATCATTGTTGGTGATCAGGCCTACCACTGTTGTGTCATTGGCAAACCTATTGATGGTGTTGGAGTCGTGCCTGGCCGCGCAGTCATGCGTGAAGAGGGTGGTGTTTAGTCCCAGGGTCCTTAGCTTAGTGATGAGCTTTGAGGGCACTATGGTGTTGAACGCTGAGCTGTAGTCAATGAATAGCATTCTCACATAAGTGTTCCTTTTGTCCAGGTGTGAAAGGGCAGTGTGGAGTGCAATAGAGATTCCATCATCTGTTGGGGAGGTATGCAAATTGGAGTGGGTCTAGGGTTTCTGGGATAATGATGTTGATGTGAGCCATGACCAGCCTTTCAAAGCACTTCATTGCTACAGACCTGAGGTGCTACGGGTTGGTAGTAATTTAGGCAGGTTACCTTGGTGTTCTTGGGCACAGGGACTATGGTGGTCTGCTTGAAACATGTTGGTATTACAGACTCAGGCAGGGAGAGGTTGAAAGTGTCAGTGAAGACACTTGCCAGTTGGTCAGCGCATGCTCAGAGTACAAGTCCTGGTAATCCGTATGGCCCTGCGACCTTTGAATGTTGACGGACACAGTCATCCGGAACAGCTGATGCTCTCATGCATGTTTCAGTGTTCCTTGCCTCGAAGCGAGCATAGAAGTAATTTAGCTCGTCTGGTAGGTTCGTGTCATTGGGCAGCTCGGCTGTGCTTCCCTTTTTAGTCTGTAACAGTTTGCAAGCCCTGCCACATCTGATGAGCGTCGGAGCCGGTGTAGTACGTTTCGATCTTAGTCCTGTATTGAAGCTTTGCCTGTTTGATGGTTCGTCGGAGGGCATAGTGGGATTTCTTATAAACTTCCAGGTTAGAGTCCCGCTCCTTGAAAGCAGAAGCTCTACCCTTAGCTCAGTGCGGATGTTGCCTGTTATCCATGGTTTCTGATTGGGGTATGTACATACAGTCACTGTGGGGACGATGTCATCGATGCACTTATTGATGAAGCCAGTGACTGATGTGGTGTACTCCTCAATCTCATCGGAAGAATCCCGGAACATATTCCAGTCTGTGCTAGCAGCATCCACTTCATCTGACCACTTTTTTTATAGACTGAGTCACTGGTGCGTCCTGCTTTCATTTTTGCTTGTAAGCAGGAATCAGGATAGAATTATGGTCAGATTTGCCAAATGAAGGGCAAGGGAGAGCTTTGTACGCGTATCTGTGTGTAGATTAAAGGTGGTCTATATTTTATTTTTATTTTTTTATTTTTTTTTATTAAAAAAAAGAAAAAGTTGTCTTTTTTTTTTCTCTCATGCTGGTAGAAATGAGGTAAAATGGATTTAAGTTTACCTGCATTAAAGTCCCCGGCCACTAGGAGCGCCACCTCTGTTTGAGCGTTTTCCTGTTTGCTTATGGCGGTATACAGCTCATTGAGTGCTGTCTTAGTGCCAGAATCGGTCTGTGGTGGTATGTAGACAGCTACAAAAAAATACAGATAGTGTTGTCTACAGCTTATCATGAGATACTCTACCTCAGGCAATCAAAATCTAGAGACTTCCTTAGATATCGTGCACCAGCTTTTGTTTACAAATATACATAGACCGCCACCCCTTGTCTTACCAGAGGCTTCTGTTCTATCCTGCCGATACAGTGTATAACCCACCAGCTGAATGTTATTCATGTCGTTGTTCATTCACGACTCGGTGAAACATAAGATATTACAATTTTTAATGTCCTGTTGGTAGGATATACATGCTTTTAGTTCGTCCAATTAATTATCCAGCAATTGTACGTTGGCCAATAGGTGGCAGATTAGCCACTCTTCGGCCGATCCTCACAAGGCACCCGGATCTCCTTCCGCGATACCTCTTCCATCTCTTTCTCCTGCAAATGACGGGGATGAGGGCCTGTTTGGGTGTCTGGAGTAAATCCCTCTCGTCCGACTCATTAAAGAAAAATTATTCATCCAATTCAAGGTGAGGAATCACTGTTCTGATGTCCAGAAGCTCTTTTTGGTCATAAGAGACAGTAGCAGCAACATTATGTACAATTGTACTACTGGTCTGCCCAAATCAGCAACATATTAACATGGATCACAAACAGACAAGACTCAATGTGGATTCAGATAGAGGCCCAATCCTGTAGTTAATTTCCCCTAAGCTCAATTATATTCATTAATGACTTTAGTGATGTTGGGAACATACCCAAAACCTTTGATTTACAACACCCTACTAGCATGGAAGGACTGCAAGAAATCCCTTTAATTTCCTCCCAGATATGCTCTCACTTGCCTATAGTAAACAACCCAGACTCGCCAAAGTCCAGAGTGATGCCAACTTTTATCTTTGGCATACTCTCAGGATCAGGACCTATTCAGACCTGTTTCATCAGAATGCAACTACACTGAAATCCTTTCAAGAGCTCTGCAGGGAATTCGAATGTGCACATTTTCTGTTGTTGATATCTTCAAATTAGACACGTAATTTCCTCATTCACTTCCAAGGGGAGGTTTAGAGCTCATCTCAATTAAGTTGAGACCCTTCTTTCTACAGCACAATCCATCAAAGGCAAAATCTCCAATATCTATAAATTCCTATACGAGAGTGTGGGTTCCTCCTTACTCTTAAAATAATCTGGGAAAAGGACCTTTGTCTGATTATCAGTGATGAGTTATGAGCGGAGGTTTGCGACAGGATATGCTGCTCCTCTACTAATATAAAAATGAAAGTATATAATTACACATTTTTGTTCAAATTGTATTACACCCCAGTGAGACTCCATAGAATGAATACAGACAGTTTTCCTTATTGTAAAATATGTACCTCTGAAAGTAGAACTTATATGCATGTATTTTGGAGTTGTAGAGAGATCTGGTCATCTATACATACTACTGCATGTACAGTTTGATATGACCTCATGTCTCTATCTTCTTAATGTTCAGCAGGACTTTGTTCTTGATCCAGACAGAGAGAATTTGTTTAAGACTATCACATACTTTGATGTAAAATGTATTCTCCTGCTGGGGGCTTCAAATTCCTCCCCTGCATTTTAAAATGTGGCTTGACCAGATTGCTGACTTTCTTCCTCTTGAAAAGCTCACTTACGACCGCCGCAAGAGACATCCCAGGTTTGATAGACTCTGGTCTCCACTACTCAACTTTATTTCAAACTGGACAGAGTGAATGGGGTGATTTAAGAAAATGTGTGTATACAGGAAGTGTAAGTTGCTCTAAAGCTAGTTCTTTACTTGTTGTCTCTGCGAAAGCTGGAAATGTGAAACACGATTACTGATAGTGCTGCTGCAAATTTGTTTGTTGGTTATTTTGTTTTATTCTATAATTTGTCTGCCACATCTGTGATTATGGAATGTGTTTTGTTTGTTGATTTGAAAAACAAGAACTTAATACATCTTTAAATTATACAATAGTGATGTTGAGCAGAAAGGTTGTGGGGAGCACGTGCGGTGGTTACTCATCTGGTCAGGACACTGAAAAGAGGAAGAAGGAATGCTTAGGCACTGAAAAAGGCTACCACTGATGAACTTTGATGACCCAAACCATAAATTCTGTTTAGCAAAGCATTATTGTGAGGCCTGTCTAGGTATTTCACAAGTTTCTGCAGGGACTGATATCAGCATGGCTATGTCTGCTTCAGCTGTTTTAAGGCTAGTTGTCTTGTGGTTAAAGTGCCCTTTCTAGATGAAATATTAATGAACTGAAGGGATGGATAGGGATAAGGGCTTTTTAGTGATCTGACCTTCTGTTCACTGGTCTATCTGTATGTCACGGTGTCAGCCCTACGTCTTTACTGCTAGATGGGACTGTAATAGTCCACAGCTGAGGACAGTGTTTGAATAAGATCAAGATAATGTCTTCAGTTGACCAGTGTGTTGCAACTTGGCAATGTGAGGTCAACATGTTTTTCTTTACACCCGTGCTAAACTGTCGCATGATTTCCAGGGTTCAAACTTCACTCCCTTGACCAGAGTGTGGTGTTACGTTAAGTGAAGGGAGGATAATGTCCAGTAAACAGGATCGTCCAGACGTACTGGCCTCTTGTGGACCAAAACACAACGACCCCCTCTAATAGAGCACTCCCTTGGTCTAACCTCTTGTTCTGTGTCTTTGCAGGTGGGCTTGGTGTACATGTTTAATCTGATCGTGGGCACGGGGGCACTGACGATGCCCAAGGCCTTTGCCCAAGCAGGTTGGGCGGTCAGCCTGGCGCTCATCTCCTTCCTGGCGTTTATGAGGCGAGTTCCTCGTAGGCTCACTGCCTTTCCATTCATTTCCACAACATTTGCCTTACATCCACTTCCCCAGCTCTCACTTTAGTTTAAGCACACCATAGCACAAGAGTAATTTACCATATTTAATCCTTATCGTCCACACCTAAGGTCCTCCCAGCCACCTAAGTGGAGTTATTGCCCTCCCTATCAAATGGGATGCCACTTATGAGGCGTGTCAGTAATCTAGCAGGGAACAACCAGAGCAGGAGGAGTTGCAGATGAGTTGATGCAGCGTGTCAGTCAGCAGGAGGAAGTTGATGATGCAGGATGTGTTTCATTAGGGTAGTATATGAGGAAAAAGGGGAGACAGTAGACACACAGAGATGCAGATCAGAGGCCAGTACTTTAGCTTTGTGATGTGGATTTAAACATACACTGTGCCTTTTAACAGTCATGTTTTTATATTGCTTTGTTTTTGGTTGAGATCTAGAGATCTTATTTTATCACCAAGGATAGTGTGCAGTTAGGCAAGGTCACAGACTACAAGAAATACAACACAATGATATTCTATGACAGTTGTTGACAATGGGTCATACAATTCTACGTTTGTATAAAATTGTTATGCTGAGTATATAATGTGTGTAGACTCTTCAGGGCTAGTTTTTGTCATCTGAATATATTTTTCTGAACCAACTTTGTTTAATTTTCATCAGTTACATGACCACTACGTTTGTGATCGAGGCCATGGCAGCGGCCAACGCTCAGCTGCGCTGGAAGAGGAGGGAGCAGGAAGAGGTGAGTTAGCAGATAAAAATAACCAACAGGTGGAAGTAATGAAGGAAGAGTGATAGTCGACACTCATACATACTGTCTTTTCCAGTGATCCCTACTCATCAAGTGAAGGCCCAGATTCGCTAGTTCACTACCCCTTAACTTCTATGGGCTAGGTGGGACACCAGCGTCCCACCTGCGGGACACAGCCAGTGAAATATCAGGGCGGAAAATCCAAAAACAACAAAATGTCATAATTCAGCTTTCTCAAACATACAACTATTTTACACCATTTTAAAGATACACTTCTTGTTAATCTAACCACATTGTCCGATTTCAAAAAGGCTTTACAGCGAAAGCAAAACATCACACAGCCATTTTCCAAGCAAGGACATGTGTTAATAAAACCCAAAACACAGTGAAATGAAGCACTAACCTTTGACGATCTTCATCAGATGACACTCCTAGGACATTATGTTACACAATACATGTATGTTTTGTTCGATAAAGTTCATATTTATATCCAAAAACAGCATTTTACATTGGTGCGTGATATTCAGAAAATGTATTCCCACCAAAACGTCCGGTGAATGTGCACATCAATTTACAAAAATACTCATCATAAACGTTGACAAAATGCATAACAATTATTTTAAGAATTATAGATAGACTACTCCTATTGGTCCAGTGTGGCTCAGTTGGTAGAGCATGGTGCTTGAAACACCAGGGTTGTGGGTTCGATTCCCACGGGGGACCATTACACACACACACAACAACAACAAAAATTGTATGAAATGTATGCATTCACTACTGTAAGTCGCTCTGGATAAGAGTGTCTGCTAAATGACTAAAATGTAAAATGTCCTTTTATGCAACTGCTGTGTCAGATTTTAAAATAGCTTTACGGAGAAAGCACATTTTTCAATATTCGGAGTACATAGCTCAGCCATCACGGCGAGCTATTCAGACACCCGCCAAATCCGGGGCAACCTAAACTCAGAATTAGTATAAGAAATATTGTATTACCTTTGCTGATCTTCGTCAGAATGCACTCCCAGGACTGCTACTTCCCCAAGAAATGTTGTTTTTGTTCCAAATAATCCATATTTATGTCCAAATACTGTTTTGTTCGTGCGTACAGATCACTTATCCAAAGGCATAACGCGCGAGTGCAGAACGAGAGACGAAAAGTCAAAATGTTCCATTACCGTACTTAGAAGCATGTCAAACGCTGTTTAAAATCAATCTTTATGGTATTTTTAACGTAAAATTGCGATAATATTCCAACCGGACAATAGCATATTCATTGAAGAAGAAAAAGAAGGAGGGGCGCGCTTGCGGGACCGAGCATATCCAATCCCTTTGTTGCCAGGCAGACCACTCAGTAACTGAGCTCCTATTATCTGCCCAGTGACAGGAAAATGCTCAAACCACTTTCTGAAGGCTTTAGACAGCCAATGGAAGCCTTAGGAAGTGCAACGTCACCCACAGACACTGTAGCTTCGATAGAGAATCAAAAGAACAACTACAATTCTCAGACTTTTCACTTCCTGCTTGGATTTTTCTCAGGTTTTTACCTGCCATATGAGTTCTGTTATACTCAGACACCATTCAAACAGTTTTAGAAACTTCAGTGTTTTCTATCCAAATCTACTAATAATATGCATATTCTAGTTTCTGGGCCAGAGTAGTAACCTGTTTAAATTGGGTACGTTTTTCATCCGGCCGTGAAAATACTGCCCCCTATTCCAGACAGGTTAAACCTCAGCACCTTTACAGGAAGAGTAACCTCAAGGCGCTCAATAGACCATTAACCTCTCTGGGCTAGGTGGGACGCTTGCGTCCCACCTACTCAACAGCCAGTTGAATCCCGTGGCGCGTTATTCAAATACCTTAGAAATGCTATTACTTCAATTTCTCAAACATATGACTATTTTACAGCATTTTAAAGACAAGACTCTCGTTAATCTAACCACACTGTCCGATTTCAAAAAGGCTTTACAACGAAAGCAAAACATTAGATTATGTCAGCAGAGTACCCAGCCAGAAATAATCAGACACCCATTTTTCAAGCTAGCATATAATGTCACATAAACCCAAACCACAGCTAAATGCAGCACTAACCTTTGATGATCTTCATCAGATGACAATCTTAGGACATTATGTTAAACAATACATGCATGTCTGTTCAATCAAGTTCATATTTATATCAAAAACCAGCTTTTTACATTAGCAGGTGACTAGCATGTGACTAGCATTCCCACCGAACACTTCCGGTGAATTTACTAAATTACTCACGATAAACATTCACAAAAAACATAACAATTATTTTAAGAATTATAGATACAGAACTCCTCTATGCACTCGATATGTCCGATTTTAAAATAGCTTTTCGGTGAAAGCACATTTTGCAATATTCTAAGTAGATAGCCCGGCATCACAGGGCTAGCTATTTAGACACCCAGCAAGTTTAGCACTCACCAAAGTCAGATTTACTATAAGAAAAATGTTATTACCTTTGCTGTTCTTCGTCAGAATGCACTCCCAGGACTTCTACTTCAATAACAAATGTTGGTTTGGTCCCAAATAATCCATTGTTATATCCAAATAGCGGCGTTTTGTTCGTGCGTTCAAGACACTATCCGAAAGGGTAAATAAGGGTGACGAGCACGACGCGTTTCGTGACAAAAAATGTCAAAATATTCCATTACCGTACTTCGAAGCATGTCAACCGCTGTTTAAAATCAATTTTTATGCCATTTTTCTCGTAAAAAAGCGATAATATTCCGACCGGGAAATCGTTTTTTAATACAAAGCGAGTGAAAGTAAAAGCATGCTATCCCCTCATGCACGAGCCTCAGTCTGATGGCCCTCTGATAGAGCACTTGCCAAACGCGCTAATGTGTTTCAGCCTGGGGATGGAATTACATTGTTCAGCTTTTTCCCGCCTTCTGAGAGCCCATGGGAGCCGTAGGAAGTGTCACGTCATGCCAGAGATCCCCTGTTTTTGTTAGAGATGATCAAGGAGGGCAAGAAATGGTCAGACAGGGTACTTCCTGTAAGGAATATTCTCAGGTTTTTGCCTGCCATATGAGTTCTGTTATACTCACAGACACCATTCAAACAGTTTTAGAAACTTTAGGGTGTTTTCTATCCAAAGCCAATAATTATATGCATATTCTAGTTACTGGGCAGGAGTAGTAACCAGATTAAATCGGGTACGTTTTTTATCCGGCCATGCAAATACTGCCCCGTATCCCCAACAGGTTAACCTCTTACATCTAGATGTTCCGCTAGTGGAACACCGCTCCAATATCCAATGATAGGGCGTGGCGCGAATTACAAACTCCTCAAAAATCCCAAAACTTCAATTTTTCAAACATATGACTATTTTACACCATTTTAAAGACAACTCTCCTTTATCTAACCACCTTGTCCGATTTCAAAAAGGCTTTACAACGAAAGCAAAACATTAGATTATGTCAGGAGAGTACCCAGCCAGAAATAATCACACACCCATTTTTCAAGCTAGCATATAATGTCACAAAAACCAAAACCACAGCTAAATGCAGCACTAACCTTTGATGATCTTCATCAGATGACACTCCTAGGACATTATGTTATACAATACATGCATGTTTTGTTCAATCAAGTTCATATTTATATCAAAAACCAGCTTTTTACATTAGCATGTGATGTTCAGAACTAGCATACCCACCGCAAACTTCCGGTGAATTTACTAAATTACTCACGATAAAAGTTCACAAAAAACATAACAATTATTTTAAGAATTATAGATACAGAACTCCTTTATGCAATCGCTATGTCAGATTTTAAAATAGCTTTTCGGTGAAAGCACATTTTGCAATATTCAGAGTAGACAGCCCGGCCATCATGGCTAGCTATTTTGACACCCACCAAGTTTGGCACTCACCAAACTCAGATTTACTATAAGAAAAATTGGATTACCTTTGCTGTTCTTCGTCAGAATGCACTCCCAGGACTTCTACTTTACACCCAATGTTGTTTTGGTTCCAAATAATCCATAGTTATATCCAAATAGCGGCGTTTTGTTCTTGCGTTCAAGACACTATCCGAAGGGTGACGCGCCGGCGCGTATCGTGACAAAAAAATGTCTAAATATTCCATTACCGTACTTCGAAGCATGTCAAACGCTGTTTAAAATCAATTTTTATGCGATTTTTCTCGTAAAATAGCGATAATATTCCGACCGGGAGACGTTGTTTTCGTTCAAAGACTGAAAATGTAAAATGGACTCTTCACGCGCATGCCCGTTTCATTGTTCTCAGATCGACCACTATCCAAATGCGCTACTGTTTTCCGCCCAGGGACTGCAGAGTCTGCAGTGTTTTCTATCCAAATCAAACAATTATATGCATATTCTAGTTTCTGGGCAGGAGTAATAACCAGATTAAATCGGGTACGTTTTTTATCCAGCCGTGAAAATACTGCCCCCTATCCTAAACAGGTTAAAGAATAATATGGGGAATGGAGCGCTTGCCACTCCCACAAATGTGTGATTAAACAAGCCTTGTAGTGTCCTCTACTGACTCACTGGGGGGGGGGCAATTTAGTTTTCAATCATTGTTACTTTAGTCATTTTAAATACTAACGGATTGTCATCTCGTGCAGAGATTGATGGAACTGGTGGAGTTCGTTTTCTTTTTTACAGAAAAGCAGCAAGTCATTTTGCCTAATGCCCAAGGTTTCCACTGGAGGAGTTATGAGCGTAAGGACAATGGGTCTGGCTTTGACAGAGCCCCAAACCCCATGGCCTTGATTCATGGCTCACTTAGTCTTCCTTCCAGTATTTCCTCCCACATAATGGGAAGAAGGGAGGCACAGAGTGGGAATGTTTACCCTTGAACATTCTTTATTTCTTTCCGCTCGAATGAAGCACATGAAAAAAATTAAGCTGTTCCTTTAAAGTGATATACTGGCCAACATTTTCTGAGAAAGTCCCAGAAAATTGTATTAGTTTGAATTTGGGGGGACTGACTCTACATCTCTCGGATGTGACGGAGAAATAGGATAGATCTGCTCTTTTGACTCAGCCAAGGCCACATCTGTCACTTAGATGCTTTGTTTCTGTTGCTGGCATATTCTCTTCCAGTGAGCCACCCACTTCATAGTCTCTCCCACACCCTGCCCAACCAGCTGTAGCTGCTCTTGTTAATTCAACTGATAATGACATCCTCAATGTCGATTGTAATTGAGCATTAATTAATATAAATTGGTAGATGAAGAGTTATGGGAGGGCGTCAGATAGGCGCTCATATCTATTGTATATGAGGGGGAAAGCTCCCTCATCCTCCCCAGCATATTCCAGCTGTTCCAGGCAATTTCCAGATGCTGCTCCCCTCCACGTCACATGTCCAGCAAATATAAAACAGTGTTAATAGGTTGTAAACTGACTGTTGTTGGCACTGAGCAATAGGACTTGTAGATTAGGAGTGAAGTCAGTGTTGGGTGGAGGCAGGCTGGTTATCCTCTTTCCATCACCCTCATCTTCAGGTCCAAGACAGCGACTCCACCTCTGATTATTCGGATGATGATGTCCGGGGACGATCAGAGCCAGAGACGAGGCCCATTTTGTCAGTCCGTGAGTATAGTGTTTCCCTCATCCCTCCTGAAGACTAGACACACTGCTAAGGTTGTGTTGAAAATAAGGTACACTACATGGCCAAAAGTATGTGGACAGCTGCTCGTCGAACATCTCATTACAAAATCATGGGCATTAATATGGAGTTGGTCCCCCCTTTGCTGCTATAATACCCTCCACTCTTTTGGGAAGGCTTTACACTAGATGTTGGAACATTGTTACAGGGACTTGCTTCCATTCAGCCATGAGCATTAGTGAGGTCTGGCATGGATGTTGGGAGATTAGGCCTGACTCAGTCATTCCAATTAATCTCAAAGGTGTTTGATGGGGTTGAGGTCAGGGCTCTGTGCAGACCAGTCAAGTTCTTCCACACCGATCTCGACAAACCCTTTCTGTATGGACCTTGCTTTGTGCATTTGGGGGCATTGTCCTGCTGAAACAGGATTGGGCCTTCCCCAAACTGTTGCCACAAAGTTGGAAGCACAGAATCGTCAAGAATTGTATTGTATGCTGTAGCGTCAATATTTCCCTTCACTGGAACTAAGGGGACTAGACTACTGAACCATGAAAAACAGCCCCAGCCCATTATTTCTCCTCCACCAAACTTTACAGTTGGCACTATGCATTCGGGCAGGTAGCGGTCTCCTGGCATCCGCCAAACCCAGATTCGTCTGTCGGTCTGCCAGATGGTGAAGTGTGATTCATCACTCCAGAGAACACGTTTCCACTGCTCCAGAGTCCAATGTCGGCAAGCTTTACACCACTCCAACCGACGCTTGGCATTGCGCATGGTGATGTTAGGCTTGTGTGCGGCTGCTCGACCATGGAAACCCATTTCATGAAGCTCCCAAAGAACAGTTATTGTGCTGACGTTGCTTCCAGAAGCAGTTTGGAACTCCGAAGTGAGTGAGTGACTATTTTTACTCGCTATGAGCTTCAGCACTCGGTGGTCCCGTTCTGTGATCTTGTGTGACCTACCACTTCGTGGCTGAGCCGTTGTTGCTCCTAGACGTTTCCACTTCACAATAACAGCACTTGCAGTTGACCGGGGCAGCTCTAGAAGGGCATAAATTTGACAAACTGACATGTTGGAAAGGTGGCATCCTATGACGGCGCCATGTTGAGAATGGACACCCTTCAAATTAGTGTATTTGGCACAAAACTCGATTTTAGAAGAGCTCAGTACGAGCCATTCTAGTGCCAATGTTTGTCTATGGCGATTGCATGGCTTTGTGCTCGATTTTAGACACCTGTTAGCATGGCTGAAATTGCCAAATCCACTAATTTGATGGGTGTCCACATACTTCTGGCCATGTAGTATATATGTGAAACCATTGAGTCTTGTGGAGGATTTGGAATTCTCTTTTTTGTCGTCCCTCCTTTTTGAAGGCCTCAATTCTTAAGCATATGTTGATTATGACATAATCAGATCAATCATAAATTGTATGTATCCTCCATATGTCATTGGTTAATGTCAATGTTTTATAGAAGGAATGACATCAGAATCACTCGGATTGGAATGACTCACCACTGCGTTCTCATGTCCATGCATTATCACAGAGCGAACAGGAGGAGGACACGTTGATCACTTTGACATTGTGGAGAGGGTAGAGATGGGTCAAATGGCCTCCATGTTCTTCAACAAAGGTAAGAGCCTATTCTCATTCAGTACTTTGAGTCAGGGGATATGATGAACCCACACTCCGTTATTGAATGAAGTGTTGCTGATGCAGCTATGTGCAGGGCATGGTAAAACCTGTCCTCCTTGTCTAACAACTATGGAGGAGTCTTGAAGGTTGTGTGGGATAATTTGGGGACAGTTTCTTAACCTTTAAATGGGAATCATTGTTAGATTCCAAAAGTGAGGCTGTTAGCTCTCTAATGGGGTGTAATTGTACACTGAGTGTACAAAACATTAGGATAATAGTGAGTTTATTATCCTAATAGTCAGTTGCACCCCCTTTTGCCCTACAAGGTGTTGAAAGCGTTCCACAGGGTTACTGGCCCGTGTTGACTCCAATGCTTCCCACAGTTGTGTCAAGTTGGCTGGTAGTAGATCTCTACTAGTAGCATTGTTCCATCTCATCCCACAGATGCTCAATTGGATTGAGATCTGGTGACTGGGTAGGCCACTGCAGTAAAGATAAATTCACTGTCATGTTCGTGGAACCATTCCTGGACAATCCTAACCTTGTGCCATTGAGTATTATCCTGATAATAAAAAATCTATTTGCAGATGGATACACTGCTGCCATGAAGGGATGCTCCTGATTGGCGATAATGTTCAGATATCCTGTGGCATTCAAATGTTCCTCCATTTTTATCAAGGGGCCCAATGTATGCCATGAAAACACACCCCACACCAATATACTACCACAACCACCACCAGCCTGCAATGTTGACACAGCATGATGGATGGATGTACTTGTGGTTTTCTCCATTCCCTAGTCCTCCCATCAGCAAGAACCGGGGTTCATTCAGATCAGGCAATGTTTTTCCAAGTGTCCATTGTTTTTATTCCTTAACCCACTGCAACCACAGTTTTTTGGGGTTTTTTGCTGGAAGAAGTGGAACTCTTTAAGGTCGTTGGCTGCCATACCCCATTTGTGTCAAGGTACGACTAGTTGTGCATTCTTTTATGAGTCTTTGGGCACCAATGTTGTACTGGACTATCAGTTGACTAACTGTAGCCCGTCTGTTGCGCTGCACAATTTGTCAGCCTCCTTTGTCCTCTTTCATCAATGACCCGTTTTCGACCAATGGCCTGCCGTTGGCTGGATGTCGTTTGCGTGGCTGATCATTCTTGATACACACGGTAAAGTGTTGAGCGTGAAAAACCCAGCAGCGTTGCAGTTCTTGATACATAACAGCTGCGCCTGGCACCTACTACCATACCCCGTTCAAAGGCACTTAAATATTTTGTCTTGTCCATTCACCCTCTGAATGGCACACATACACAATCCATGTCTCAATTGTCTCAAGGCTTAAAAATCCTTCTTTATCCTGTCTCCTCCCCTTCATCTACGCTGGTTGAAGTGGATTTACAGGTGACATCAATAAAGGATCATAGCTTTCAGCTGGTCAGTCTGTCATGGAAACAGCAGGTGTTCCTAATGTTTGGTACCCTCAGTGTATATGGCTAAATGGTTGTATTTCCCAGGCCATCACATTGCTGTTGTTTTAGTCTCCCCAGCGGTGTGTGTGGGCCTCCTGCAGGCTGCACCAGCGGCGGTGAACATGTTAAAGCCTCAGCAGCCTGAGTGATGAGCTAATTGAAAGCAGAATCATGTTCACCTTGAAACAGAACAACCTTGCTGATTTACATTACTCACCTACGTCAGAGTAGACACTCCTCGGTGTGCAGGGCCCGCTCACTACCCCCTCCCCACCCTCTCCTCCTCTGCTGGCAGGTCAGGCTGTTTCTCAAGTAGTATTAACCAGGTAGGTGACTCAACAGTCTGCAGCATACATACCTGCAGCGCCAATACTTCAACAGCATCGCTTTTGTCATCTCTGATGATAAAAAGGTCAAACCGTTCTGCTCCACTCTGACAATGTCACCTGTGTGCAGATCTCTTCCTGTGTTGTGATCCGGCTCTGGCCACTAGGTGGTGCACTTGGCACACTCACACAGAAAATGATTCACTAACTCACACAAAGCCAGGCAGGCATGCAACATGCTGTTAGAGAAGCAGCAGTGTTGTTCCCTAGTGGAACACTCCGGCTGCAGTCTCTTCTTTCCTATTTCTCTCAGCCCTATTAAAATTGATGTGTTAAAACACTCTTTGGTGATGACCTCTCCCTGTGTGTGTGTGGAGTGTGTCTGGTGTGGTGTTGTCCTCGGATGCAGGTGAGGGTGAGGCGCCACGAGGAAGTATCGATCGGTGGCAGAGATAAGAGTCCCCTTTTTCTCTCTGTGTGATGTGGGAGTGCTGCCCAGTGACTCTAATCAGAAATGAATTAGATGGGCACTGGGCCCAGAGAGAGGAGTGAGAGATGCTGCTCTTTGTCTCCGCTCAATGGCGCTCCAGCATAATGGAAGTCTTGTTTGTCTCTCTACCCAGATCTCCGCTGATATGAACTCTTCTTTGTGTAATTAGTGCTGGGAGGTAATATAAGATTAGTGGTATGTCTGATCAGGGAGTTTTACTGGTGTGGTAAAGCTGTCAGGCATTAAAACAAAATCTCTTGTTTTTTTGTTGAGGGATTGGATAGTGGAGTGTTATTGAATGTGTTGTTGTAGTTAATGGGCTTGGTTGTGTGAGTGAAGGGCTGAGGCCTGCGGTGGGGAAGGGCAGCTCACAGAGCCTATCAGCTGGCCTCTTGAATCCTTACTACCTCGGGCTGGTTCTGGTTATTGATGGGACTGTTCGACCGCACTGGGCACCACTGGCAGGAAAGGCACTTTTTCACTTGATGCGCAGATGCAGATTCGGTGTGGATGTGTGGGGGAATCCTTTTTTTTTCCTTCTCCCCACTTCATGTAATTGAAAAATAATCACTATGAAAGGGCATTCGACTTCCTCCTGAGCCAAAATTGTCATAGCAGCAGAGCAAGCTTGGAATAAGGCCATGGGTATCGGCCCCGCTGGTACTGACAGGAATTTTGATGGGGGCTGGTTTATCTGCGGAGCAGCGAGGAGAGTGCGTGTAGTGTTACTGTAACCTTCCCCATCCACAATTTGCAAGTTGATTAGAAGACGACTTTGGCTAATATCACAAAGGGGGGTGAACAACAGAGGCTGGTCTGTGTGCTCCTTCGCCCATCTCAGCCCACCGTCCCTCTAGGTAGAAAAGGCAGTAGAAGTCATGTATGGGGATATGGATGATGTATGGGGATATGGCAAACAGAGGGAGAAGGTACAGGCTCTATAACATGCACCACCTTATACCCTTGACTTATAGAGAGGAATACTAAGCCAGTCTCCTTTATTACAGACCCCAGCTTTAATGAGTACCTAACACCGATGCATACATTTTTTTTTATACTTGAATGACTTTTCTTAAATGTCATACTTGTACGCTATGAGGGGCACTGACAAAAGGAAAATGGGGAGCAGCGCTGCCACTAAGAAGATAAATGGACATATTTATGTCAGCCATTTCCCCCCCTCCCACCACCCCAATTACATAAGCCTCAACTAAAATAGTTTTCAATTCTCTATTGTATATGAACATAAAGGATGTGCTTTCCTTTTCAGAGGGCCTGCTGCTATTAATGCTCAACTCTGATTATCCCAAGATCCAGATCAATATCCTAAGTTTTATCACAAAGAATACATCTCACTCAATAAAAGCCCATTGGGGTTTCAAAATCAAACCTAAGGAAAGTAATTTCTGTTGCATCCAACAAACCACCTTTAGTTGTCAGGCTCTCACATTCCTGCCTGATGAAGCTCCACGATAGTAGAGCGGAGACCAGTACAGCTGTGGCTTCCAGCGTGGTTGGCATTCAACAAAATGTCTGTGGATGTTGGAAGGAAGCAACTTCCTAATGTACCTCTTCTTCTGGGAACCACTCCTTCCTCCTCCAGACCCAGCTAGAGAGGCTATCAGGGCCTCTGTCAGTCTGCGACAGTAGGGTGATTGATAGTGACGTGTGTCCGTGCCGCTAGGGGACTGAGTGGAGCTCCTATGTGAAGAGTCATTTGCAGCAGCAGCGTGTGAGCCTCTGGGCATGGGTAATGGGGAGGTATTAATGACAGAGCCTGGCAGGGCAGCATCCTCTTGGTCATGCTGGGTCCTCACCTAGCTATCGCTCACTGACATGGGCAGCACAGGCAGCCCTGATTCCCCCTATCTGAGGCAAAAGCTCTAACAGGCTTCCTTTCCATAGGGCCAGATGGAGACATGCAGGAATGGTAGAGAGTACTGTACAGTGCTAACCTCTGAACGTGGGGTTGTCGGAGAGGAGGTGAAAATGGAATGTGTAGAATTGATGCAGAGAGAATCGAGTCCCCGCCCCCCACCAACCTGTGAGATACTTTCATACTGTAATCAGTGTGCAGATCAATACTGATAGGTACAGTATAGTGTAATCACACACACTGATGTCTTCTTGAGTTATCAATGTTTATTTTCCCCAGCCTGTGTTTTATGACCTCAGTGCACCACTGCACAATGATGTGATCAGATGGTCCTGGAAGAGAATAAACACAACCTGGCTACCAAAGTGCCCTTTGGTTCCCTCTCCCACAGTACTTTAGCACCACATTATCCTCAATGGAGGTAAGATGAGTGGTGGTGCTAGCTAGGTAAATGTTTTCTGTCATCGCCCTTTCCCACAGAATTTACCTGCTGTTAGACTCTCCATCTAACTCAAACAGGGCTGCAGCAACTTACTGTAGCAACTGTAATATAGCTTCATATCATAATGCAGTCTACTGTAAGTGTCCATCCAACCCTGTCATAAAACGGGTGATAACTGTTTTACAACTACATGGGCTTATCTGTCTGTTGGACCAACTAGTCCTCTTCCATATCCCTTTTCTTGTTTCCCTCAGCTCGGCTGTGTGATGGGCAGCAGAAGGTTGCCATTTGTCCCTTTACTCTCAGATCAGATTAATTCAATTTAGCCCTGTAAAACTATAAACCCCTCCCTTTTATTGATTTTTAATGGACTCCACACTCTAATTTCCCTGTCAGTAATGAATTGGCTGCCAGGGCCAGTAGGACACAGGAGCCTCCCACATGAGAACTCCAGTGTATGATGGATGCCTGGCACACCATGGCTATCGGTCTCCCGTTGTTGAAAGCTCTCAATCTCCACTCGTTGCGCCAGCTTGGATGGGCCAGTAGTGTGAGGTGGGTGTGGGGGAGGTAATGAGGAGAATTTTCATCCTGAAGTGATTACTTTCTTAATTAGTGTGATTAATATTCTTCCGGAGGAGCGGAGAAATGTGCTGCTGCAGTTGTGGCTGCCATCCCGGAGGGAGAAGCAGGAGATTGATGGAGGAGTGGAGGTGTAGAGATGGAGGAGATTGCCTCTGATGGAGACTGCACGTTCAGCTGTTGAAGTTTGACACAAGTTGCATTGACCATGTTTCATAATCAGGCATCTGACGTCTGTTAAAGATGAGGAATGTGTTAGCTAAGCTATCCCTGCATGTGTGTAGGCAGATTCTCTCGGAGGAATTGATAACACAGTCATATACACTAGAAATATACAATGTATGACATTTTATGTATAGATCCAGGTATAATCTGCTTATGTCTTAACCGTTTGGTTTTGTTTTTCAGTTGGTGTCAACATGTTCTACATCTGCATGGTAGTCTACCTGTATGGAGACCTGGCCATCTATGCTGCTGCTGTACCCATATCACTAATGGAAGTAGCCTGGTAAGACCAGCCAGCTTGCTGCTGATTCATTACATTCATGGGTTTCTTATTCGGGGGTATTATTTCAAGCAACTTTATGACTACTGTGGGTGCAGCTGACTTTCCCAAGTACTTGGAGCATTTACTTTTGGCAGGACAAAGCATATCCCTTTCTCTCAGTTCTGTTTTTGTTTCTGCACTTTGGCTGTTCCCTGACCTTCTTTCTCAGTAAAACTTTCTGATGAGGGGGCCTTTAGCCTTCCTGACCTCCCACCAGTGCTCTTGGCATTTACTTTTTGTTGATTGGCTTCCAGACAGGTTTTTAAGTCCCCTCCACTGGCCCGGTGGGCTGGGTGACATCACATATTCCATATTGTTCCATTCTCAGACGGTATGACTTAGCCTGCAGATCTAAGGGAGGCTCTTCTCTAGAGAAACTATTGTCCTGGTGAGACCACCTTAACCGTCAGGATCACAATTCAATTTGGTGTAGCTTTATGACAGAAAGATGATTGACTTTCTTATGGTGTACCAAAAAGTACAATTTCAACCAAAGACCCCCGCGCCAAAAACTTAAGCGCTCTCCCATTTTGTCCAAATGACGTTAGATTATCAGTGACTTTTTAAGGGTTCAGTGAGACCTGGGAGTGCCATATAGGGGTTTCTTATGAACATGATGTGGTGAGGATGAGATCCTTAAAAATGTATAGAGATACTTAGCTTTTAAAGGTGAAGGTGAGTGAATACATTTCAATTCAAGATTACAATTTAACCACTTACCACATCAGAGGAAGTTCTATTAACATACCAACCTAATAGCATGAAAAATATACGTTTGTCCCCCTCTGACTCAGCGGGGTCGAAATGCCCCGTGGTAACTTTCTAGCTAAAATGTGAGGCGGAACAGACACTTAAAAAGGAATTACCCTATGGCACAGACCGGAGCTCCCCGCCCGACTGGCTCTGCCACTGAGGAGAGCCAGGAGATTGAGATCGCAGAGCGGTATCTCTTTGTAAAGCCTTGCCACAGCAGACTTCTCAGTGGCAGAGGCAGACTGAGCATCAATTATGGGACATAATCATTAGAGTCTGCCGCACCTTGTTGGCAGTACTGAAAGAGTTTTGTGATTGCCTCAGAATGACAATGTGTAATTTTCCACCAGGAAGACTGGATCATCACTTCAACTCAGTAAAGTCTTGTGCAGTGATATAACTTTTACTGATACTTTTCTTACTGATAATCTAACCGCTCCGAGGTAGTAGGAACTGGCATCACTGATAATCTAACCACTCCGAGGTAGTAGGAACTGGCCTCACTGATAATCTAACCGCTCTGAGGTAGTAGGAACTGGCCTCACTGATAATCTAACCGCTCCGAGGTAGTAGGAACTGGCCTCACTGATAATCTAATCGCTCCGAGGTAGTAGGAACTGGCCTCACTGATAATCTAACCGCTCCGAGGTAGTAGGAACTGACCTCCCTGATAATCTAACCGCTCCGAGGTAGTAGGAACTGGCCTCACTGATAATCTAACCGCTCCGAGGTAGTAGGAACTGGCCTCACTGATAATCTAACCGCTCCGAGGTAGTAGGAACTGGCCTCACTGATAATCTAACCGCTCCGAGGTAGTAGGAACTGGCCTCACTGATAATCTAACCGCTCCGAGGTAGTAGGAACTGACCTCCCTGATAATCTAACCGCTCCGAGGTAGTAGGAACTGGCCTCACTGATAATCTAACCGCTCCGAGGTAGTAGGAACTGGCCTCACTGATAATCTAACCACTCCGAGGTAGTAGGAACTGGCAAGTCTGCAAAGTTTTAGTAATTCTGCCCTGTCATATTTAATCTTTTATCATTGTTTCATGTTCTTTTGCAATATTGTAAACTAGTCTTTCCTGTCATATGTTATTCTTGGACTGATTTGATCTGATCATGAAGGGATCTGTAATGATCACCAGTTTGTCTGTTCTCTCTGTAGTGGTAACCACTCATGCAGTGCTGGCGGTGTGAAATACGACGACACCGACTTGTGCTGGGGGCCTGTCACCAGGAAAGACGCCTACAAGGTGTTTCTGGTGAGTACATACTGCACCCCTGTTTCTCACCGCTGTCCTTCTACCCCCGTCCCAAAGGCCCCTGGAGGACACATGATGTACCACACCTCTCTCTGTCAGCCCCTGCCATCGTGACTGAGCCCCAATGTGCCAACCCCTGTCGGTGTTTGTGTCAGCCTCAGCCCAGAGAGCCCCTTCCAGTTCGGTCTCCCTCTCACGCCTCCCCTCCCGCAGCCCTGAGCAAGTGTGTGTGCCCTTGAAGTCTTAAGAGAGCGAAACTCCTGCGATTTCCACTTTTGCTTTAACTTTGCCGGCCGACAGTGATAGATGTGCTGATCTCCTCCTGTATTATTTCCCCCCTCCACTGTTCTCCCTCCACCATCCCTCCTCCCTCCACCCTCACTCATTTTCAACAGAACGAGCATACCCAAACAATTCTCCAATAAATGCATTGTTGTTTTTTATCTCGTCTGGGATAAGCCTCTTACATCATGTCAACGAATTGAAATTATGCTGATTTATAATCTCCTCCTGTATTTTTTGTTTACCTTGCAGTTTCACAAAGTTTCCTTTTAGGAAAGGGACATTTCCACCTCTGTGTTAATTTATCTAACTGATTGCTTCTTATTGCTTCTTATTATAGTAGATGTTGAGATGATGTCTGCTTGGTAATATGTTTCAAAAAATTGACTGTATCTGACAAAGTCAACTGTTCTCTGGTATTTCTTGAAGAAGTTGTCTCCTGTTACTAGTTTTGGTCTCTCCTGCTTACAGGCATTTGGACTTCTATTGGCTTAGTTGTATTTTCTCCCATTTTCTTCTCCATGAAACCTTATTAGATTTCATCCCGTGGTGGACTCGTCCTTAAATAAATAATTGGGCTTTGATAAAACATTCATCAGCTTCTGTTAGCACACAGGGAGTGGAGTGTCTTCCTGCTCCTCAGCCCCCCTTTGTCTTTGACGTGCCTGGGTCAAACGCTCTGGCCCCTTAGCCACTGCCCACCACTCCCCATGATCACTTTAAATAATTGATTGACTATTCCTTTTAAGCCCAGCTGCTCTCCATACACCGCTCTGTCCTGCCCAATGGAAATACCTCTCCTCTCCCACCTACGCTATGCCTGCTTATGCCCTCTGACACGTCTCTGCCCCACCCCAAAGACCAAGGTGCCCTTCGTCCTAATGATGAGTCTATCTAGGCACAATGTCCACAACATCTAGAGTCTTTGCCATCTGGAGTCATTATGCAGCCCAGTATTTTCCTTTTTCTTTACAACGTCCATATCATTTCACTGGAAGGCTTCAAGCTCCAAACTAAGTGACCTGCTTTATCACCCTACTGCAAAGTCTCTTTATGAACTGAGTGAGTCAGAGGGTGCTTTAGTATTGACTCCTATTGTAATATGCTTAATCAGAAAACAGTTGTCAGAAAGGCTGACAATACGGCATTGGGAAATGCTTAATTATTTTGTTTTGGTTTAGCTAAAGAATTCAAATGAGCCTATTCATTCATATATTATGCCGTCCCATTCTTTGAGTGTATGAAAAAGGCATTACAAAAAGAACCATAATTACAATTCCTAATTACTTTTTTGTTTTGGTTATGCAATTAGTTTGACTTAGTTTTGAGCCTCTAAGAGGGTGTAGGCATTAGCAAACACACTGCGTTCAATATGTTAGCGTTAGTTGCTGCTCAGTTGTTGTATACCAATGGAATTGCTCAAAGCTGGTCTTTGAACTATGTTCAGGAGGTTCTCTGTGTTTCAGTGGTCATTCTATCTGTTAATGGCCCTTCTCTCCTGTCCTCATCAACCACATTTCTCTCCTCACCATCACATCTTCTCAACCTCAAAATTGAGTAGTCTCTCCTGGCAACAGATTGTCAGTTAAAACCTTTTCAGGCTAGGGGGTGGTATTTTCACGTCCGGATGAAAAGTGTGCCCAAAGTAAACTGCCTGCTACTCAGGCCCAGAAGCTAGTATATGCATATAATTGGTAGATTTGGATAGAAAACACTCTAAAGTTTCTAAAACTGTTAAAATTATGTCTGTGACTATAACACAACTTATTTGGCAGGCGCAACCCCGAGGACAAACCATCCAGTATTTTGTTTTTTGAGTTGACAGTGTTTTTTCAATGGCTTTTCTATGTGGATCTAGATTTCTAAGGCACTTGCTTGCAGTTCCTATCGCTTCCACTGGATGTCAACAGTCTTTAGAAATTGGTTGATGTTTTTCTTTTGAGTAATGAAGAAGTATGGCTATTCAGAACGAGGGTCGAGCCTAGTGTACTGTTGTGTTTGGGGCGCATGACCTGAAAGCTCGCTCCACATCGTATTGAACACAGTTTATCTCGTCTTAAATTTGATCGATTATTTACGTAAAAAAATACCTAAAGTTGTATTAGGAAAGTTGTTTGAAATGTTTGGATCAAGATTACAGGTAACTTATTAGATATTTTGTAGTCATGTTGCGCGAGTTCTGAATAAAACGCGCCGAATAAATGGACATTTTGGAGAAATAACGACGGAATTTATCGAACAAAAGGACCATTTATGATGTTTATGGGACATATTGGAGTGCCAACAGAAGATCTTCAAAGGTAAGGCATGAATTATATCGTTATTTCTGAGTTTTGTGTCGTGCCTGGCGGGTTGAATTATGATTGTCATGTGTTTGTTTGATGGGGTGCTGTCCTCAGATAATAGCATGGTTTGCGTTCGCCGTAAAGCCTTTTTGAAATCTGACATGGTGGCTAGATTAACAAGAAGTTATTCTTTAATTTGGTGTATTGCACTTGTGAATGTATGAAAGTTAAATATTTTTAATACTTTTTTGGGAATTTCGCGCTCTGCAGTTTCACCGGATGTTGTCAAATCGATCCCGTTAACGGGATTCGATCCATAATAAGTTTTAATCCTCCATTTGTACCTTGACCAGGCATTTGTAGCTCCCAGTTCTATAGGTGTCATTGATAAGGGGCTTTAATCCCATGCTATGGTGTTATCGGTTTCCTTAACCTCTTACATCTAGACGTTCCGCTAGCGGAACACCTGCTCCAATATCCAATGATAGGCGTGGCGCGAATGACAAATTCCTCAAAAATACAAAAACTTCAATTTTTCAAACATATGACTATTTCACAGCATTTTAAAGACAAGACTCTCCTTTATCTAACCACACTGTCCGATTTCAAAAAGGCTTTACAGCGAAAGCAAAACATTAGATTATGTCAGCAGAGTACCCAGCCAGAAATAATCAGACACCCATTTTTCAAGCTAGCATATAATGTCACAAAAACCCAGAAGACAGCTAAATGCAGCACTAACCTTTGATGATCTTCATCAGATGACACATCCTAGGACATTATGTTATACAATACATGCATTTTTTGTTCAATCAAGTTCATATTTATATCAAAAAACAGCTTTTTACATTAGCATGTGATGTTCAGAACTAGCATACCCCCCGCAAACTTCCGGGGAATTTACTAACAATTTACTAAATTACTCACGATAAACGTTCACAAAAAGCATAACAATTATTTTAAGAATTATAGATACAGAACTCCTCTATGCACTCGATATGTCCGATTTTAAAATAGCTTTTTGGTGAAAGCACATTTTGCAATATTCTAAGTACATAGCCCAGTCATCACGGGCTAGCAATTTAGACACCCGGCAAGTTTAGCCTTCACCAAAATCAGATTTACTATTATAAAAGTTTGATTACCTTTTGTTGTCTTCGTCAGAATGCACTCCCAGGACTGCTACTTCAATAACAAATGTTGGTTTGGTCCCAAATAATCCATCGTTATATCCGAATAGCGGCGTTTTGTTAGTGCGTTCCAGAAACTATCCGAAATGGTATATCAGGGTCGTGCGCATGGCGCAATTCGTGACAAAAAAAATCTAAATATTCCATTACCGTACTTCGAAGCATGTCAACCGCTGTTTAAAATACATTTTTATGCAATTTATCTCGTAAAAAAGCAATAATATTCCAACCGGGAATCTCCTTTTCGGCAAACAGAGGAAAAATCACAAAGACGGGGGCAGCCAGGGCACGCGCCTAAGCCCACAGTCCCTTGATCGGCCACTTGAGAAAGGCGATAATGTGTTTCAGCCTGGGGCTGGGATGACGACATTCTGTTTTTTCCCGGGCTCTGAGAGCCTATGGAAGACGTAGGAAGTGTCACGTTAGAGCAGAGATCCTTTGTAATTGAATGAGATGGCAAAGAAGTTCAAGAAATGGTCAGACAGGCCACTTCCTGTAAAGGAATCTCTCAGGTTTTGACCTGCCATTTGAGTTCTGTTATACTCACAGACACCATTCAAACAGTTTTAGAAACTTTGGAGTGTTCTCTATCCAAAGCCAATAATTATATGCATATTCTAGTTACTGGGCAGGAGTAGTAACCAGATTAAATCGGGTACGTTTTTTTATCCAGCCGTGAAAATACTGCCCCCTAGCCATAACAGGTTAAGGGATTTTACTGTGGTAACTGCTCTGTGTACCATACGTATTAATCTTAAATAATCAATAGTGTGTGTACTGTGTATGTTGTGGTTTTGTGCTAAGCACTAATGCAACCTGAACTTCCTCAGTTGGGTGCGCATTTTGGTCTGCCTGGGCTGCCGTACTGTGTAGGGCACCACTGGCTGCCACAGGGGGAGTGGGATTGATGTCGGACACATTAGTCCAGCCACAGCGTTATTAGGGTTTAGAAAAGGAAGCAAGGAAAGATTAAAGGGCAGCCCGATTACAGCATAACGGCGCACAGCTGTAATCCCCGTGTGGGTGGCTGTTTGAGAGAGAGTGAAAGAGAAGGAGAGAGCATGATATAGAGAACTCAGGCTAATGTCACAAACAGACAGAAGTAGGGTTGATGGAGTGGTTCCTCCAGGGGGCCTTCTACCCTCTGCACCCTCAAGAATGGACTGTTGTCCATACAGACAGGCTTACGAGCTTTTTTTCACCTGCCCTGTACTGTGTTGGTCTGAAAGTCACAACCCTGGGCGTTGCATGTTTCGGGCCACCGGCCTCCTCATCAGACCAGTTTTTTATAGATGCCACCCACATATCAGTGGTCTGCCCGGCCAGACCGTTCTAATCGTCATCAACTGAGCCACAAGCTAGTCTTATTCTAGATCTCATTGGTCGATTTGAATGTCCCAGTCCCTTTATCAGAACAAGATACAAAACACATTTCAGTTGAAGGCATTCAGTTGTACAACTGACTAGGTATCCCCATTTCCCGTACATGACCAAAACTGTGGACACCTGCTCGTCGAACATCTCATTCCAAAATCATGGTCTGCACACTTCTGCACTCGGCGGTCCCGTTCTGTGAGCTTGTGTGGCCTACCACTTTGCGGCTGAGTCATTGTTGCTCCTAGACGTTTCCACTCCACAATAATAGCACTTACAGTTGACCAGGGCAGCACTAACAGGGCAGAATTTTGACGTACTGATTTGTTGGAAAAGTGGCATCCTATGACGGTGCCACGTTGAAAGTCACTTAACTCTTGAGTACGGGCCATTTTACTGCCAATGTTTGTCCATGGATGTTGCATGGCTGTGTGCTCGATTTTATACACCTGTCAGCAACAGGTGTGGTTGAAATAGCCGAATCGAACAAAATTTGAAGGGGTGTCCACATACTTTTGTTTGTGTCTGTGTGTATATAGTGTACCTCACATTATGCTTGTAGATCTCTCATTTAATTTGTCATTTTTCCTCAGACAGTTGCCCCACGGTGGTTGCAGCAGTGTTTGTTGTGCTTTGACAACAGATTGTGGGTTATTTTTAGTATGTGACAACAGCTGTCCCAGTTCAGAAAAGTAGTTCTGCTCTACTAGCAGACCCACAAGGCTCTGGGGATCAGCACAGAGAAGGGGAGAGAGGTGAGAAAAACACTGACCAAATCAAGGATCGTCTATTATATAGGAGGGACTATTTTGATAACCGCTGTCAATAGATTTCTTCAGCTTATCTGAACAATTGTGAAGAAGTTACCGTCTTCACAGCCTGTCTAGGGCTGGGAATTTCCAGGGACCTCAAGGTGTTATCACGATACTTAGGTGCCAATATGATATGTATTGTGATTCTATATGTATTTCAATTCGATAATGCTGCAGAGACGAGAGCATGAGAAAATGAGTTTTGATTAGTCATGGAAATAAGTGCTGAAAACAAGTTGGCTCACTATTTTAAAAAGATGAAGAACAAGCTGTAGGATGAAAAATAACGGAGTTTTTGCTCGGTACAGCCGACTTGCTCTAGCTAATGCTACCAAGCAACAACAAAAAGTGTGTGTGTGTGTGTTATATATATATATATATATATATATATATATATAAAAATCACACACACAGTTGAAGTCGGAATTTTACATACACCTTAGCCAAATACATTTAATCTCAGTTTTTCACAATTCCTGACATTTAATCCTAGTAAAAATTCCCTGTTTTAGGTCAGTTAGGATCACCACTTTATTTTAAGAATGTGAAATGTCAGAATAATAGTAGAGAGAGTGATTTATTTCAGCTTGTATTTCTTTCATCACATTCCCAGTGGGTCAGAAGTTTGCATACACTCAATTAGTATTTGGTAGCATTGCCTTAAACAATTTAAACTTGGGTCAAACGTTTCGGGTAGCCTTCCACAAGTTTCCCACAATAAGTTGGGTGAATTTTGACCCATTCCTCCTGACAGAGCTGGTGTGACTGAGTCAGGTTTGTGGGTTTCCTTGCTCGCACATGCCTTTTCAGTTCGGCCCACAAATCTTCTATAAGATTGAGGTCAGGGCTTTGTGATGGCCACTCCAATACCTTGACTTTGTTGTCCTTAAGCCATTTTGCGACAACTTTGGAAGTATGCTTGGGGTCATTATCCATTTGGAAGACCCATTTGCGACCAAGCTTTAACTTCCTGACTAATGTCTTGAGATGTTGCTTTAATATATCCACCTAATTTTCCTACCTCATGATGCCATCTATTTTGTGAAGTGCACCAGTCCCTCCTGCAGCAAAGCACCCCCACATGACGCTGCCACCCCCGTGTTCACGGTTGGGATGGTGCTCTTCGGGTTGCAAGCCTCCCTCTTTTTCCTCCAAACATAATGCTGGTCATTATGGCCAAACAGTTCCATTTTTGTTTCATCAGACCAGAGGACATTTCTCCAAAAAGTACGATCTTTGTCCCCATGTGCAGTTGCAAACCGTGGTCTGTTTATTTTTTATGGCGGTTTTGGAGCAGTGTCTTCTTCCTTCCTGAGTGGCCTTTCAGGTTATGTCGATATAGGACTCGTTTTACTGTGGATATACCGTAAATTCCGGACTATAAGCCGCAACTTTTTTCCCACGCTTTGAACCTCGCGGCTTAAACAATGACGCGGCTAATATATGGATTTTTCCCGCTTTCAACTTTTTTGTTTACTGTTTAGATTAAATCGAGCGCTCTCAAACTTCCCATCATTCTGATTATGGTAGTCATTTTGTCACCCTCATCATGGCAAAGACACGGAGAAATGCATATGATGCAGCTTTCAAGTTGAAGGCGATTGATCTGGCTGTTGGAAAAGGAAATAGAGCTGCTGCACAGGAGCTTGGTCTTAATGAGTCGATGATAAGACGTTGGAAACAGCAGCGTGAGGAATTGACTCAGTGCAAAAAGACAACTAAAGCTTAGTACTAATTTTTTATTTTTTGTTACAAGCCGTGTTTCGTTAACCTCTATGGGCTACTCAACAGCCAGTTGAATCCTGTGGCGCGTTATTCAAATACCTTAGATATGCTATTACTTCAATTTTTCAAAAATATGACTATTTTACACCATTTTAAAGATAAGACTCTCGTTAATCTAACCACACTGTCCGATTTCAAAAAGGCTTCACAACAAAAGCAAAACATTAGATTATGTCAGCAGAGTACCCAGCCAGAAATAATCAGACACCCATTTTTCAAGCTAGCATATAATGTCACATAAACCCAAACCACAGCTAAATGTAACACTAACCTTTGATGATCTTCATCAGATGACAACCCTAGGACATTATGTTATACAATACATGCATGTTTTGTTCAATCAAGTTAATATTTATATCAGAAACCAGCTTTTTACATTAGCATGTGACTAGCATTCCCACCGAACACTGCCGGTGAATTTACTAAATTACTCACGATAAACGTTCACAAAAAGCATAACAATTATTTTAAGAATTATAGATACATAACTCCTCTATGCACTCGATATGTCCGATTTTAAAACAGCTTTTCGGTGAAAGCACATTTTACAATATTCTCAGCTATTTAGACACCCAGCAAGTTTAGCACTCATCAAAGTCAGATTTACTATAAGAAAAATGTTATTACCTTTGTTGTCTTCGTCAGAATGCACTCCCAGGACTTCTACTTCAATAACAAATCTTGGTTTGGTCCAAAATAATCCATCGTTATATCCAAATAGCGGCGTTTTGTTCGTGCGTTCTAGACACTATCCTAAAGGGTAAATAAGGGTGGCGAGCATGGCGCAATTCGTGACAAAAAAATTCTAAATATTCCATTACCGTACTTCGAAGCATGTCAACCGCTGTTTAAAATACATTTTTATGCCATTTTTCTCATAAAAAAGCGATAATATTCCGACCGGGAATCTGCTTTTAGGTAAACAGACAAAGGAAAAGAAAGCATTCGGTCGAAGCGGGCACGCGCCTAAGCCCATAGTACTCTGAGTGGCCACTTGCCAAAAGCGATGAAGTGTTTCAGCCAGAGGCTGCCTCGATATCGTTCAGCTTTTTCCCGGGCTCTGAGACCCTATGGAAGCCGTAGGAAGTGTCACGTTATTGCACAGATCCTGAGTCTTCAATAAAAAGAGCCAAGATGAAACACTACTTCTCAGACAGGCCACTTCCTGCTTGAAATCTTCTCAGGTTTTGGCCTGCCATATGAGTTCTGTTATACTCAGACACCATTCAAACAGTTTTAGAAACTTTAGGGTATTTTCTATCCAAAGCCACTAATTATATGCATATTCTAGTTACTGGGCAGGAGTGGTAACCAGATTAAATCGGGTACGTTTTTTATCCAGCCGTGTCAATACTGCCCCCTAGCCCTAACAGGTTAAAGCCTATTATTTTTGTTACAAGCCGTGTTTCGTTAAAGCCTGTGTAAAGTTCATTTGTTTCAATGTACCGGTAGGCACCTGCGGCTTATAGACATGTGCGGCTTATTTTTGTTCAAAATATATATATATTTTTAATTCAGTGGGTGCGGCTTATATTCAGGTGCGCTTCATAGTCCGGAAATTACGGTAGATACTTTTGTACCGGTTTCCTCTAGCATCTTCACAAGATCCTTCGCTGTTGTTCTGGGATTGATTTGCACTTTTCGCACCAAAGTACGTTCATCTCTAGGAGACAGAACAAGTCTCCTTCCTGAGCGTTATGACGGCTCCGTGGTCACATGGTGTTTATACTTGCGTACTGTTGTTTGTACAGATGAACGTGGTACCTTCAGGCGTTTGGAAATTGCTCCCAAGGATGAACCAGACTTGTGGAGGTCAACAATTTATTTTTAGGTCTTGGCTGATTTCTTTAGATTTTCCCATGATGTCAAGCAAAGAGGCACTGAGTTTGAAGGTAGGTCTTGAAATGCATCCACAGGTACACCTCCGATTGACTCAAATTATGTCAATTAGCCTATCAGAAGCTTCTAGTCATGACATAATTTTCTGGAATTTTCCAAGCTGTTTAAAGGCACAGTCAACGTAGTGTATGTAAACTTCTGACCCACTGGAATTGTGATACAGTGAATTATAAGTGAAATAATCTGTCTGTAAACAATTGTTGGAAAAATGACTTTGTGTCATGCACAAAGTAGATGTCCTAACCGACTTGCCAAAACTATAGTTTGTTAATAAGACATTTGTGGAGTGGTTGAAAAACGAGTTTTAATGACTCCAACTTCTGACTGTGAACTTCTGACTTCAACTGTGTGTGTATGTATGTATGTATGTATGTATGTATGTATGTATGTATGTATGTATGTATTAAATACATTTTTTTTACACATCGATACTTGAAGTCAAAGTATCAATATAATATTGTCCAAAAATAATCTTCCGATATGTAACTATATCGATCCCCCCCCCCCATCACTAAGCCTGTCAAACCACTCTCTAGGATTGAGAGGTAGTGCCTACACATAGTATGAACTTTGCACCTCATGCATGCAGAGGATATGAGTGAAACTCAATAACAATATTCACTGGATTGCACGGAATGGAAGTCACAATTCTGGAGGTTAGCCTCACACCTTACCCTGAGGTGTCTGGACTATTTGTCAGGTTGACTTATCGTCAATGGCCAGCTCTGCGAGTTCTTTTGAAACTAAAAGTCATATCAGTTCATTCAGTGACTTTGTGACTGAAATGAAAAAGGTATTCCAGGTGATCAAAGGTTTTGTCATTCTGGAAACCTTCAATGGACGTCAAGCTTTTCACACAGCTTGTGCTGGGCTGTACTGTATGTCAGTTCCTTTCACATTCTTTAGTCCCATTTCAGACGGAGCTCAGACGACATTGATTGTAAACACAGGCTTTTGTCATAGCAAGACGGACTAATAACAGCATACAAGCTGCACGGTGGGTGGCCTGTTTGGGTCGCTCTGACCTTTGATTAGATCAATGGTGTCCACACAAAACAGTATGAATCATGCTGTGGAGCATAGCAGCCATTTTCTCCATCACGATCTGCAATACCTCTTTTACACTTATACTTATACTCCCCTTTTACACTTGTAGGAATTTGCCTATATGGATAGGGCTAAATTGAAATGTTTCTGACAGAAGAAATATGAAAAAGATATGCATAATCATGGTAGCAATTGAAAGGGAACAGTTTTGAGATTATTGGATAATTATTGGACCAAAGGTGAGGACACAACAGATCACCTGACACAAGACCGAATCCAAAAATTACACTGCATTTTATGTTCATTTTACATTTATTGTACTTCTGTTGCATTTGTTCATAACAAAATCTGGAATTACTCTGGATATATTCAGTAACATAAGAATATTCCTGGAAAATGTGGGGTAGGTGCAACATAAGACAAATAATTCCAAGTGTTTGAGTGAGAGGACTAATTGGTCTATCCAAGAGGCCACAGACCTCTCCAAAGTGTGCACGTGTCTTAAGTAATTTTAATGCACTTTTATTACTCAGAGAAAAGTCTTCAACTACAAGGTGCTTTTTTTTGCCCTCTTGTCTGTGTCGTATCCTGCATCCCAGCCATCACACAATTACTGTTGTTTTCACAATCCAGAAACTGTCCATTTATAAATCACAGTCTGGATCAGGTGGGCATCATTTGAAAGCTTGTTATATTGCCAACATGACAAACAAAATTCTAAAGTACGATTTTACAGTGTTAGGCTTTCACAATGCAGTTCAGGGAAATGGGTCATAATTTTGGTGCGCGTTAGAATGAGTGCATGTGCCGTGGCAAATTTTCTCCACAAAAGACAAAAATAGGCTCATTCTGTTTAGACACCCCAGTTTATGATGCCATGTCATCTTGTAACTGTACATCAAACATAGTGATCATAAACGTTGATATTGCATATGCATGAGTTTGATCATATAGATATGTGAAGTGTACATTTTGTACTCACTTGTATGACATAATACATAACAAACGTCATCTTCCAAAATACATAGTCCTCTTAATTTTAATGGGTGTTTGTGTAAGTAGCCGCAACTACTTGTCACACTCGTTCAGAACAGCGGTCAGTCAAACCCTTACAGTGACGTGAAGCGCAGAACTCTGACATCATGTTACTCTTCAGCCACAGCATTCCAATTTAGGCATTTATCCGTGCCCAAATCTGCTATTTTCAACCTGTACACGGTACGAGTGTAAAGGGCTACGAAGATGAGTTGGGTGAGATTTGATCTGCTGCTGACTGATTCTCGTGTCCAGAACCCAGGCTGTTTTCACTCTCCCTTAAAACCAATATACATTATCTTTAGACACTAAGAGAAATCTTACATCCTACCCACTCACTTCGATTGGGCTTTTCCTCAGTCATGCATATCCAAGCGTAAGGTTGTAGGTCATTGTGTGCTTGACCAATCCTAGCCGTTGACCTGCCCTTTACATTGGACTGCAGTTTTAATTGTAAGGATTATGTTTCGTCGTGAAAGTGCAACAATGGGGTCTTTCTGGGGACTGGCTTAACCCCAGCAGAGAGATTTCCTGAGACCTCAATTAAATCTCTTTGTCCGTTGTTGCTCCCTGGCGAGGTTTACCTTTTGATTTTCAATTGCAATTAGCAACACCATTGGGACTTTACTGCATAAAAAAGGCCCTAGCTGTCCACTGGTTCCATAATGCGTACATATACTGTTGGATAACCCAACTGTGATTTAAATGGCTGATTTTATATTGAGAATGTTTTTCTTGTGGTTGAGAAAGTGATGGAAATCAATACTGTATATCAGCTCAAAATTAGGTTTTGCTGACACTGCATTCTTTCCCTGTTTGTCTTTATGCATATGTGCGTATTAAAGGCTGTGTCCATTAGACCACTCAAAGTGAGTGGATGCCCAGTGAATTGAAATATTCTCTCAGCGGGCGCCACCCACCATGAAACGAGGCCACCTTTGTGTCAACCATCTGTTTAGATCCACTCCATTGAACGAGTCAGACTCACTCACACACTCGGGGACCCACAGAGAGAACAGACGCAGATAAGCCCAGATAATACGCACAGATACAGTATTTTACCCCAGGGTTTCTTTTCATGCCTCTGTCTGCATGTTGAAAAGCGAGTGATGCTTTCTTCAGATGTTTGTATATTTCACTTTGGAGGAGAGGGAGCGAGGGTGCTGTAGTGTAGCTGCAGCTCTGTTGTGGTGCAGCCATCCCAGAGCTGCAGGGAGATGACAGTGCAGATGGTTTAATAGAGATTACCTCAGCAGGGGGAAGTGTTTGAGTTGGGAACCACACAAGGGGAGTCCACTCCACACCACCACGAGGCAGAACCCAATCAGAGCAGGACACTGCAGAGGAACACAGCTGTACTGGGAGAGGACTGGAGGGACTGTTGGCAAGGGGGACTTAAGAGGTCATGCAGGATCTCTGAGTCAGAGAACAATAATGTAGGCTGAGGATCCAACTGATCATTCAGTCAGAGACTTTTGAAAGACTAGAACCTATATTTACATTTTACATTTTAGTCATTTAGCAGACACTCTTATCCAGAGCGACTTACAGTAGTGAATGCATACATTTCATACATTTTTTTTTTACTGTCCCCCGTGGGAATCGAACCCACAACCCTGGCGTTGCAAACACCATGCTCTACCAACTGAGCCACACGGGACTGTGGCTTACCTACTTACCCTGTTTAGGAAGAGTTTGTCCCATCTGTGTTTGCTAACTACAGCATATTGCTTCCACTCCAGCAGATTGAGCAGTTGTTAACCCTTTGTGTGTGTTGTGCTGGTGCTGCTGTCACATTACCATAAAGAGTGGCAGTTAGCCACACGAGACAAACTGCTAACGCCATCAAATGTGCTTAAGGATCTTTTTGGAAGCTGTCACTACAGAACTCTGTGGCTTGTGTGCCTGTGATTTGTAACCAAGGTAGTACGTGGTTTAATTATTGCTTTCAGCCTGTCCATTTAACTCAGTTTTTCCTCCGTCTTTTTGCTTATAGACTTTGCAGACGATCATCATTTGAGAAGTTATTTCACTCATTGGTTTTGAGAAAACAAAACAAGAGAGTAGTGTAGCCAATTGCTTTCTATTACTTTTAATGGAATTGTCTGTGTCAATTGTTTATTCTTTCCTTTTCTCAGGGGAGTAAGATAAAATAGACGTATTTGGCCTGTCTAACACGTTGTTAAAGTCCGTGCCTCGTGTTTAAGGAGAAAATCTACATGCTGAGTACAATATTGTTTTCTGTTTTGAAAAGCTGGTTATCTGGTACAAGGACATTGCAGAATGATGTACGGGTCTTGCTCGGTGGGTGGCTGAAAGCTAACAAACGTGATTCTCATGAAATTAATCTGCCGCTTAAACGGAACACAGGCTCCCATTTAAAAAGGGACAGGTTTCAAGAGACTTTTACATTCAGACCCTGTGACCTTGGGCTGATTGCTTGTATGTCTGTGTGTTGGTGTATTTGTCGGGGCCTGCTGGTTAGGCTGACCAGACCCAGCCTCCTATTGAAAGAATGACCCAACCGTTTGCGCCCTTCTCCAAAGCCAGGAAATAAAAAGGGACAGTCCGTTTCCTCATATAGAGCTTGTCTTTTTCAATTACACCGTGACATGGAGCATATTCATGAAAAGGCCCCTTAGTTGATGTATTATTTAATTTATTCTTCATAAGGTCCATCGTCATAATTTAATGAGACCTTGTTCTCTGTGCGATTATGGCACCCCCTTCTCCCCATCCCCCACATCCCCTACTAAAAGTTAGCCGAGGTCCTATTAAACCACAGGCAAATTATCGTTTCGAATTTCCTCCCAGATATGTCCCTTGCCTGTCATAAATCTTCTCTTTGCAGTGTTGCTCGTTATTTTTACCTAGGTGTATAATGGTTTCTTTTGAGGAGCCAGAGATTTTAATTAGGCAAACCAACTGGAAGACAACTGCACCCCAGGACCCCATATGAAGTCATCATGGTTCAGTGTAGCAAATGAATGCTATGCTCATCATTGTTTACTTTGACAACTGACAATTGTTCACAATTTACTTTGGCTACCCAAATAGAGGCTGCTGGCACAAATGTATCCGCAACAGTTTTTCGGGAGGTCTGGTTAAGCTAAACCCATATTTCTGGGAAGTTGTGAATGATAAAGTAGGGAATAGTTTTAAATGTTGGCTAAGAGTTTAGCTCATGTCTTATCCTTGGTATCCTCTCCTCTCTACAGAGGGAAGTGAATTTTGAGATCCAGTGTAAAGGCAGAGCTTTAGATCAGCCCCTCGATTGCGCTGTTGAACTAAGAATGACCTTTACAGGTCACACCCAAGTTCAGTATTTGTTTACGCTGATGTTCAGTGATTGTTGTATGCCACAACATTCTCTGATAGACTTCAAAGGCTTGAAACTCTGAACATCAGAGGGGTTTTGAAGCTAGGATAAATGGAGTATTCCAGTCTTATCTGTACAGTATAGAGTTGATCATCCTCATTTCCTCTCCTCATTGCTTCAGTCTCTTTCTGTTTCAGTAGTGGCTTGGTGATATTACTGAAGTTACTGACTCATATCTATAAAATCAAACTTTATTTGTCATATGCGCTGAATACAAGTGTAGACCTTACCGTGAAATGCTTACTTACAAACCCTTAACCAACAGTGCAGTTCAAGAAGAGTTAAGAAAATATTTACCAAATAAACTAAAGTTAAAAAAAGTTTATAAAAAATAAATAAAAAGTTACACAATAACGTAACAGTAACGAGGCTATATAAAAGGAGTACCGGTACCGATGAATTGTTCAGCAGTCTTATGGCTTGGGGGTAGAAGCTGTAAAGGAGCCTTTAGGACCTAGACTTGGTGTTCCGGTACCGTTTGCTGTGCAGTAGCAGTGAAAACAGTCTATTATTTGGGTGACTGGAGTCTCTGACAATTTTTTATGGAGTCTCTGACAATGTTTTATGGGCTTTCCTCTGACTCCGCCTATTATATAGGTCCTGGATGGCAGGAAGCTTGGCCCCAGTGATGTACTGGGCCGTACGCTCTACCCTCTGTAGCGCCTTACGGTCAGATGCCGAGCAGTTGCCATACCAGGCAGTGATTGAACTGGGCAGGATGCTCTCAATGGTGCAGCTGTAGAACTTTTTGAGGATCTGGGGACCCATGCCAAATCTTTTCAGTCTCCTGAGGGGGAAAAGGTTTTGTTGTGCCCTCTTCACGACTGTCTTGGTGTGTTTGGACCATGATAAGTTCCTTGACGTCCACATCACCAACGAACTAACTCTTGACCCGCTCCACTACAGCTGATGTTAATAGGGGCCTGTTTGGCTCGCCTTTTCCTGTAGTCCACAATCAGCTCCTTTTGTCTTGCTCACATTGAGGGAGAGGTTGTTGTCCTGGCACCACACTGCCAGTTCTCTGACCTCCTCCCTATAGGCCGTCTCATTGTTGTCACTGATCAGGGCTACCACTGCTGTGTTGTCAGCAAACTTAATGATACTGTTGGAGTCGTTTGGCCACGCAGACGTGCGTGAACAGGGAGTACAGGAGGGGATTAAGTACACACTCCTGAGGGGCCCCAGTGTTGAGGATCAGCGTGGCAGACATGTTGTTGCCTACCCTTACCACCTGGGGGCGGCCCGTCAGGAAGTTCAGGATCCAGTTGCAGTGGGCCTAGGATATCCGGGAGGATGCTGTTGATGTGAGCCATGACCAGCCTTTCAAAGCACTTCATGGCCACTGAGGTAAGTGCTACGGGGCGGTAATCATTTAGGCAGGTTACCTTCTCTTCCTTGGGCACAGGGACTATGGTGGTCTGCTTGAAGCATGTAGGTATTACAGACTCAGTCAGGGAGAGGTTGAAAATGTCAGTGAAGACACTTGCCAGTTGGTCAGCGCATGCTTTGAGTATACGTCCTGGTAATCCATCTGGACCTGCGGCTTTGTAAATGTTGACCTGTTTTAAAGGTCTTGCTTTAAAAACATTGTGCCATCTGGTTTGCTTAATATAAGAAATTTGAAGTTATTTATACTTTGTTTTACTTTTGATACTCATATTTAAAACCAAATACTTTTACACTTTTACACAAGTAGTATTTTACTAGGTGGCTTTCACTTTTACTGGAGTAATTTTCTATATGGTATCTTAACTTTTACTGAAGTATGACAAGAGCGTTACCGAGAGCGTTATCACACAGTCATCCAGAACAGCTGGTGCTCTCGTGCATGCTTCAGTGTTGCTTGCCTCGAAGCAAGCATAAAAGGCATTTAGCTCGTCTGGTAGGCTCGCGTCACTGGGCAGCTCACGTTTGGGTTTCCCTTTGTAGTCCGTAATAGTTTTCAAGCCCTGCCACATTCGATGAGCGTCAAGAGCCGGTGTAGTAGGATTCAATCTTAATCCTGTATTGACAATAACCCTGTATTGGTTCGTTTGATGGTTTGTCTGAGGGCATAGCGGGATATCTTATAAGTGATTAGTGTTCCGCTCCTTGAAAGTGGCAGCTCTAGCCTTTAGCTCGATGTGGATGTTGCTTGTAATCCATGGCTTCTGGTTGGGATATGTACGCACTGTCACTGTGGGGACGACGTCGTCGATGCACTTATTGATGAAGCCGATGACTGAGGTGGTATACTCCTTAATGCCATTGGATGAATCCCGGAAGATATTCCAGTCTGTGCTAGCAAAACAGTCTTGTAGCATCTGTGTCATCTGACCACTTCCGTATTGAGTGAGTCACTGGTACTTCCTGCTTTAGTTTTTGCTTGTAAGCAGGAATCAGGAGGATAGAATTATGGTCAGATTTGCCAAATGGAGGGCGGGAGAGAGCTTTGTATGCATTTCTGTGTGTGGAGTAAAGGTGGTCTAGAGTGTTTTTTTATTTATTCAATTTTTTCCTTTGGTTGCAAATGTGACATGTTGGTTAAAATTTGGTCTGTGGTGGTAAATAGACGGCTACGAATAATATAGATGTGAACTCACTTGGTAGATAGTGTGGTCTACAGCTTATCATAAGGTACTCTACCTCAGGCGAGCAAAACCTCGAGACTTCTTTAATTGGTCCAGCTCCTTTTGGAGGATGAAGTGCCATTAGTAATCTTACTCTTGATCTCTGTTTAAAGTTGGTCCAATCTAAATGTGACACAGAAAAAAATAGCGAAATAATGCTTTTTAGCCTATTAATTGATGGAAATACATTTGACTGGTCATGCTTATCGGTCAATAGGTTCATTTGCATAATTTTGTGGAATTAAATTGGCTCGTGTATTCGTTATGTATCTTATCATACACATACAGATACAGAGCCTTTGAGTGAAAAATCTGTCAGACAGCGCAAGAGCTCCCGAGTGGCGTAGCGGTCTAAGGTACTGCATCTCCAGTGCTAGAGATGTCACTACAGACACCCTGGTTTGATTCCAGGCAGTATCACAACCGGCGGTGATTGGGAGTCCCATAGGGCAGCGTACAATTGGTCCAGCGTCGTCCGGGTTTGGCCGGTGTAGGCCATCATTGTAAATAAGAATTTGTTCTTAACTGACTTGTCTAGTTAAATAAAGGTAAAATAAAAACAAGAAAATAATAATGAACAGAAACCGTTTCTATCTCCTTTTACTGCTTCACTATTCTCATTCAGAGGAGTGAACAGCCAACGAGAGCATACAGGTCGCAGTGGTGGGTAGTATATGGGGCTTTGGTGACGAAATGGATGGCACTGTGATAGACTGCATCCAATTTGCTGAGTAGAGTGTTGGAGGCTATTTTGTAAATGACATCGCCGAAGTCAAGGATCGGTAGGACAGTCAGTTTTACGAGGGTATGTTTGGCAGCATGAGTGAAGGATGCTTTGTTGCGAATTCTAGATGTAATTTTTGATTGGAGATGCTTAATATGAGTCTGGAAGGAGAGTTTACAGTCTAACCAGACACCCAGGTATTTGTAATTGTCCACATATTCTAAGTCAGAGCCATCCAGAGTAGTGATGCTTGGCGTGCGAGCAGGTGCGGGGTGCGATCGGTTGAAGAGCATGCATTTAGTTTTACTTGCATTTAAGGGCAGTTGGAGGCCACGGAAGGAGAGTTCTATTGCATTGAAGCTCGTCTGGAGGTTAGTTAACACAGTGTCCAAAGAAGGGCCAGAAGTATACAGAATGGTGTCATCTGCGTAGAGGTGGATCAGAGAATCGCCACTATTAGTGCCAGCGAGTAGGCTTTGACGTTCAGTCTCTCTAGCACGGGTATAGGCCTGTTCAATAACTCCCTTATCATACCCACGTTGCAGGAACCTAGTGTGCATACCATTTAGCTTTGCGATCAAAATTTATGGCTGTGCTACAGTTACTTCGGAGTCTTAGGCATTGAGCCACCGGTATGTTCCGCTTATGGTGTACGGGGTGGTTACTGTCTGTGTGTAAATGTTTATTCCTACTCTGCGGCTTGCAGAAGATAGTAGACTCCGTCTGTTTTCTTCTCTTCTTCTCTCTGTGGTGAATTTGAGATTGGTGTCAGATAAATTATAAGATATGTACTCTGAGATGCGACCTTCAGTACCGTTCCATACCAGTAGGATGTCGTCTATGTATCTTTTCCAAAGGGTGATATTCTGGAAATATGGGTTTTTCTGGACATCATAAATGAAGGTCTCCTCCCAGTGTCCCATAAATACATTTGCAGAGTTAGGAGCAAAGTCAGCTCCCATTGCTGTACTTTTAGACGGAGGTAAGAGACCCTCAGGTCTAGTGTTGAGATAGCGTGAGAGTGCTCGTAGGCTTGCGTCATGCGGGCTATTAGTGTAGAGAGACTGAACATCAAGTGTAACCAAGATGCTGTCGCATTTATAGTTATTGATGATCTTAAGCACATCATGGTATCTCCTAAAAAGGCTGGCAGTGCTGGCACATGTTGAGATGAATAAATCATCATACTGAGATAGGTGTTCAACAGGGCTACTGTTACATGACACTATGGGATGTAAAGGAGGTTCATCCATACTTCTATGTATTTTCGGTAAGCCATCATAAACTGGACAGGCTGGATTAAAGTGACCAATAAGAAATCAATCTCTACCTTTTTTTGTTGTTGAGTGCCCTAACTTAATTTTACCTCAAATTATTCCTTTTGGAAGTTTTCCTTGGTAAGCCCTTCTTATAGTTATTCTAACATGTTCAAAGTGCACATCAGAAGTCTGTAAGAAGGACCACATATCGTTGCATCCTCGACATGCATGTTCTTCTGAATGTGATTTCTGTCACTCTGAGCACGGTGTGTGGATGTCCTAATCAGGTTACGCACCCAATGCATATGTTGCCGGTCAAATGTCCGGCACAACCATTTCCTAATGGAAACCCTCATGTGACATCGTTATTCAAACAAAGCGGCAGTGTGTGAGGGCATACATTTGAGACCTCAGTGGTCCTCACCATTTAGTCTCAAATAGACTCACACAAGTGGAACACTGCAATCACTTGCTTAATCATGCTGTAAATGGTTGTTAATAGTTGAGCGATTGCCTTTTAAAAAGTTTAGGCCTACACATGGATTCTCTGTCAGACTGTCCTAAGACCGTATGCAGGCGGATTGTGAAAGTCTTGGCCTGACAAATACTAGTTGGCCATGACAAGCCCAGCCAGTGTGATTTATTAGTACTGCAGTGAAATAAATAAAGATGCATCTATATGCGTGCTTTAGTCTTCATGTGGGCTAGCCCTACAGCGGTGTGTACATTTGAAATACCACAGGTCAAACTTCTTTGATTTTACTGACGTCTGCTTCAACTTCCTTCATTAGTTTTCTGTCATCTCCTACTGAGACAGAGTGAAGCGGAATTGGGCACAACTGCATTACTGTAGTGTTGAGTAAAATATCCCATCTACACTTACCCCCCACCCTCACCTACACTTACCTCCCCCTCCTCCATGTCCTGTCCCATCCTCTGGCTGCTGTCATCCTTCCTCTCATTACAGTCATCTTTAATTGCGTAGAGACTAGATGGTTGTCTCCTGGGTCATCTACTTAATTAACAGTAAAAGTGTCTGTGTTGAGTATATCTCACTTCCACCGAGAGCGGGCTGTGTATGAGAAAGATGAGTGAGGTTGTTTTTCTCACAGTGATGGTAGCCATGAACTAACCATTAGGCTTATACATCTGGACATCAGCTTGACCTTGGTGAGTGTGAAGCTAATGGAATCAAGACAAAATGTGTTCCTTGAAGCCTTGTCAAAGTTGCAATTTTTTGATTTAGCGTTGTAAGGTCATATTTTAGACAGTTATTGAGGCAAGCTCACTTCTGGGTAGAGTCCGTGTGTACTGGGTGCGTCATTGAGTGTTTGTGGGACAGCTGTAACACGTGGAGGTCCAGTGGGTACCCTGTATGTCAGGCTACTTGGGTCCACACACCTCTGTATAAAGATCCTGTCAGAGACACTGACCCATTCTATCTGACAGGTTTCCAAACTCGTCCATAGCCTCAGCCTGGCTCACTGACTTCCTGAAGCCTCCTCCATAGGTGGACTTTCACTCACAAGCCATGTCCACGAAGAGAGACAGTGTTATTTATTCATCTCTGGTGGTTTTATATCCCTGTATATTTTGGAAGTGTTCAGTTTACGCTTGCCTGACAGTGACCTCGGGGCCTGCAGGGCCGGTGATGCATCCACAGTTGATGCAGATGAGATCTGACATTGATGAGTCTATGGCTGTTCGTCACACAGGGGGATGGCAAGGCTGCAGCTACCACAAGATAAGCTCTCCTTTATACCCAATAAAGCCTCTGTCTCTGTGTGTCTCTCCTACACTCACTGAGGGGAAAATAATGAATGAGCCCAGGCCTAACATCCCTTCAAGTCATTTATGTATTTTGTGTTTGTACAGCAGAATTGCTTTTTTTTTTGGGGGGGGGGGGGATCAAAACAAGTTGTTCGATGCAGTTCTAGGAATGTATTCTTCTGAAGACTGCAGGAGTTGGGGCTCACACACATCGCACCGAATGTGGATCTAGCGTTCGTCTGCAGATCGTTCAGCACGCTGTGTTTTAGGGTCCACCCGCTGTAGACATTGGACTGCCTACATTTTTCATGCGATTCTATTTATAATAACGTCTTCAACGTATCTCAATCATTGTCATGTGGTTTTTCAAAATTCTATCTAAATGAAAATGATACAAACCTAAAAAAGTTACTTCTATTGCCATTTCTAACTATGTAAAAATTGCCTATATAAAGTCACAAATAAAAACATTGCAGCCTGCAGGTAGAAATATCCAGATAAAAAAAAAATATATATCCTTTAAATCACATTGGCTACACATGGCCTGTCTGCAACAAACTTTGAACACGGTATCAACTATTAACTTGGGTCTGGCCCAAAGCTTGCTCTAGTGAACTTGCAACATTGTATAAAATATTCTGGGCCTTCAGTTTCCTGCGCCAGTGAGCTCGGTACAGACACAGCTGTAGGCAAAGACTTGACTTGGGCTGGAGCTCACTGGAGCTCACTGGAGCTGAGAGCTGTTCCTCTTATAGAATATTAGCTCAAAATTATTGTGGAGCTCCTGCACCTAAATAGAAACCGTACCAACTAAGATGTGTACCGGAACCTAAGTCCAGCACTGATAAGAAGCCTTTTTTATGACTTTTCCACTGGATCAGGGCATGACATATTTCCCTTTCACGCCGAGTGGTTATCGAAAGGGAGAGAGCTGGAAAGATTTTTCAAATGCATTGAGGAACTATTGTAATTATCAATGGATGTAAAAACAGACTTTGTTTGCTTGCTGTTTGAGGTGAAGAAAACAACATCACTTTGAGAAGCTCCACAGGTCATTCATTAGTAGTGGTGTGGTTAAGCCAATCAGAAATACTATCAGATCCCCAAATGGGCATATTTATATGCCTACATTTGTGCGCAGGCCAGGTAGCCTATAAGCCTACTTCTATGCGTGTGCATCCTTACTCAAAATTGACTGGAGCGCCCCCAACAAAATACAATGACTAAATTGACAGAACTCGTAAATGGAATTAAACAAACCATGAGTAGCATAGGTTGTACACTCTGCAAACAATGTGTCCATTTCGACAATGAGAACAGGAAGACTGGAATAATATTGAATGCATTAAATTAAATGACCGTAACAAACATTGTAGATTAAAAATTATAGGAATTTACCTTAATTGTACTACTGGTGATATACAGTGCATTCAGAAACTATTCAGACCCCTTCCCTTTTTTCACATTTTGTTACGTTGCAGCCTTATTCTGTGGTAAATTAAATTGATCGGACATGATTTGAAAAGGCACATACCTGTCTATACAAGGTCCCACAGTTGACAGTGCATGGCAAAGCAAAAACTAAGCTATGAGGTTGAAGGAATTGACCATAGAGCTGGGGAAGGGTACCAAAACATTTCTGCAACATTGAAGGTCCCCAAGAACACAGTGGCCTCCATCATTCTTAAATGGAGGAGTTTAGAACCACCAAGACTCTTCCTAGATCTGGCCGACTGGCCAAACTGAGCAATCGGGGGAGAAGGGCTTTGGTCAGGGAGGTGACCAAGAACCCGATGGTCACTCTGACAGAGCTCCAGAGTTCCTCTGTGGAGATGGATTGCCTTCTGGAAGGTTCTCCCATCTCTGCAGCACTTCACCAATCAGGCCTTTATGATAGTAGCCTGACGGAAGCCACTCCTCAGTAAAAGGCACAGCCCGCTTGGAGTTTGCCAAAAGGCACATAAAGGTGCCTAAACAAGATTCTCTGGTCTGATGAAACCAAGATTGTACTCTTTGGCCTGAATGCCAAGCTTCACGTCTGGAAGAAATCTGACACCATCCATACGGTGAAGCATGGTGGTGGCAGCATCATGCTGTGGGGATGTTTTTCAGTGGCAGGGACTGGGGGACTAGTCAGGATTGAGGGAAAGATGAACGGAGCAAAGTACAGAGAGATCCTTTAATGGAAACCTTCTCAAGAGCACTTAGGACCTCACTGGGGCGAAGGTTCACCTTCCAACAGGACAATGACCCTAAGCACACAGCCAAGACAATGCAGGAGTGGCTTCGGGACAAGTCTCTGAATGTCCTGGAGTGGCCCAGCCAGAGCCCAGACTTGAACCCAATCTAACATTTCTGGAGAGACCTGAAAATAGCTGTGCAGCGACGCTCCCCATCCAACCTGACAGAGCTTGAGAGGAACTGTAGAGAGGAATGAGAGAAACTTCCCAAATACAGGTGTGCCAAGCATCATACTCAAGAAGACTCGAGGCTGTAATTGCTGCCAAAGGTGCTTGCGTCCCACCTACTCAACAGCCAGTTGAATCCTGTGGCGCGTTATTCAAATACCTTAGATATGCTATTACTTCAATTTTTCAAAAATATGACTATTTTACACCATTTTAAAGATAAGACTCTCGTTAATCTAACCACACTGTCCGATTTCAAAAAGGCTTTACAACGAAAGCAAAACATTAGATTATGTCAGCAGAGTACCCAGCCAGAAATAATCAGACACCCATTTTTCAAGCTAGCATATAATGTCACATAAACCCAAACCACAGCTAAATGTAGCACTAACCTTTGATGATCTTCATCAGATGACAATCCTAGGACATTATGTTATACAATACATGCATGTTTTGTTCAATCAAGTTCATATTTATATCAAAAACCAGCTTTTTACATTAGCATGTGACTAGCATGTGACTAGCATGTGACTAGCATTCCCACCGAACACTGCCGGTGAATTTACTAAATTACTCACGATAAACGTTCACAAAAAGCATAACAATTATTTTAAGAATTATAGATACAGAACTCCTCTATGCACTCGATATGTCCGATTTTAAAATAGCTTTTCGGTGAAAGCACATTTTGCAATATTCTCAGTAGATAGCCCGGCATCACAGGGCTAGCTATTTAGACACCCAGCAAGTTTAGCACTCATCAGTCAGATTTACTATAAGAAAAATGTTATTACCTTTGTTGTCTTCGTCAGAATGCACTCCCAGGACTTCTACTTCAATAACAAATGTTGGTTTGGTCCAAAATAATCCATCGTTATATCCAAACAGCGCCGTTTTGTTTGTGCGTTCTAGACACTATCCTAAAGGGTAAATAAGGGTGGCGAGCATGGCGCAATTCGTGACAAAAATAATCTAAATATTCCATTAACGTACTTCGAAGCATGTCAACCTCTGTTTATAATAAATTTTTATGCCATTTTTCTCATAAAAAAGCGATAATATTCCGACCGGGAATCTGCGTTTAGGTAAACAGACAAAGGAAAAGAAAGCATTCGGTCGAAGCGGGCACGCGCCTAAGCCCATAGTACTCTGAGTGGCCACTTACCAAAAGCGATAAAGTGTTTCAGCCAGAGCCTGCCTCGATATCGTTCAGCTTTTTCCCGGGCTCTGAGACCCTATGGAAGCCGTAGGAAGTGTCACGTTATTGCACAGATCCTGAGTCTTCAATAAAAAGAGCCAAGATGAAACACTACTTCTCAGACAGGCCACTTCCTGCTTGAAATCTTCTCAGGTTTTGGCCTGCCATATGAGTTCTGTTATACTCACAGACACCATTCAAACAGTTTTAGAAACTTTAGGGTGTTTTCTATCCAAAGCCAATAATTATATGCATATTCTAGTTACTGGGCAGGAGTAGTAACCAGATTAAATCGGGTACATTTTTGATCCAGCTGTGTCAATACTGCCCCCTAGCCCTAACAGGTTAATGTGCACAAATTGTCAGGAGAGTGCGCATTCTGGAGAGGGAAGTGCATTGTGCATCTGGGCACATGGTCAATCAGTCGTCAGCATTGGCCATGACACATTTACGGTGATATGGTCTCAGCTGAAGTCAGGGCAAGAATGGCCTCAGCAGAAGTCAGGGCGTTCGTATTTCTTGCCCTTCGCGGAGCAGTGCAGAGCTGTTGTCAAGGAAGTGAGTTTGTTTTTATACAGGATGTACCGCCCCCACCTACCATCAACCAATCATGTCAATGCGGAGCTGTACAGAGCCCTCTGCATTGTTAAACAATTTGGGAGGCGCATGGTGAAGGGGTACACAGTTCGAATTGGCCTCTGCATGCCTCTGGAGGTTCCGCAATTGCTTCACACACTGCATATGGAGCCTCCAACCACATTTTTGAATCAAGCATACATTGGCTTTTAGTCTAGGCCTCCGCAATCGATTAGTTCACTGAGATGGGCGCATGTGTGTGTGTGTGTGTGTGTGTGTGTGTGTGTGTGTGTGTGTGTGTTACTTCTCTACTAAAGCAATCTCGGTCGACCAACAGCTTAACGACCAAACAATCGACCAGTCGACTAATTGGGGTCGTTCCTAAAAATAGGTGCGCACTCAGTTCGCAAATTAAGTTCAGAGGTGTTAAACACTCTCGGCCAGCAAAAGCTATTGACGCGTCTGAGCCCTTAGTTTCAGTTTTGAAGATCGTCTGTGTGCAGTTTTACGGTGACACCAATGGGAAGCGTGGTTCTGATTTTGAAAACTTTAGGCCTATCTGAATCAAACTCTGTAACTGAATATCTACAACATAAAAAAAACGATTTTTGCTCGTCAAGAATGCAGGTTTGAACTGTCATTTTCTAATTAGAAGAAAAAATGATGTTCATGGTGTGAAAAAAATTTACTTGATGATACATTTTAATTCAAACATTCCCCCTCGCTGCAAATACTGAATGGTGTTTATGATATATGCCTCTTAACACTGAATTGAGCCCACTTGGTCCATGCAGTAGAAACATCCCAATCCTCCTACACTGTGTTACTACCCTACTACCCTTGTTGAATATGTGATCATGGATGAGCTTTAGACACTTTCGTGACACTCTGTAGTGTTCCTCTGTACACAGATTATAATGGATAGACCTAATATTTGTATCCTTAAGTCAGTTAATTCAATTTGTCTCAATAAATTGACTGAGGCAAAATATAGCCTTGTTTCTTAATTGCTTTCATTTTTTCCATTAGAGCAAGGGCTGGGTGTTGGTTGTTCAGGAAATTCGTCAAGGCAATCTTTTCTATTTAAGCATCAATTTATTTGATAATTAATTTCGTTTTTTAATTATGGCTGCTTGATAGTCATGCATTTTATTGATTAATGATGCCGGAGGTAGTCTCTCTTTCATCCTGACAGACGCAAAGCGCCAGAACGTTTGAGAGTACATGGTGCTGCTGCCCCATAGGCCCTCCTCTTTCCTTCTCATATGTGTTGCCCCTCCTTTTAATCTCACTCTTCTGCTTTCTCCTCATTTCTCTCCTTGTTCCCCTTGCTCTCACCATGTTCAATGAATCAATTGACTTGTTACCATCATCAGTTTGGGTTTATACATCCCTCATGGGCTTTTATGGCCTATTGTATGTACAGTTGAAGTCGGAAGTTTACATACATACACCTTAGCCAACTACATTTCAACTCAGTTTTTCACAATTCCTGACATTTAATCCCGGTAAAAATTCCCCTGTCTTAGGTCAGTTAGGATCACCACTTTATTTTAAGAATGTGAAATGTCAGAATAATAGAGAGAATGATTTATTTCAGCTTTTATTTCTTTCATCACATTCCCAGTGGGTCAGAAGTTTACATACACTCAATTAGTATTTGGTAGCATTGCCTTTAAATTGTTTAACCTCTATGGGCTAGGTGGGACGCTAGCGTGCCACCCGTGGTGCACTCCATCAACAGCAGGTGCATTTCAAGAGCGGCAAATTTGAATCCAAATAAATGTCAAAATTCAAATTTTTCAAAAATACAACTATTTTACACCATTTGAAAGATAAACATCTCCTTAATCTAACCACGTTTTACGATTTCAAAAAGGTTTTACGGCGAAAGCATAAATTTAGAGTATGTTAGGACAGTACATTTACAAGAGTTGTGTGTAATGTTTTGTCAAGTCAAAGACAGGGTCACCAAAACCATAAAACCAGCTAAAATGATGCACTAACCTTTTACAATCTCCATCAGATGACACTCCTAGGACATTATGTTAGACAATGCATGCATTTTTAGTTCTATCAAGTTCATATTTATATCCAAAAACAGCGTTTTACTATGGCATTGATGTTGAGGAAATCGTTTCCCTCCAATAACCGGCAGTCAAGTCAGCGTCACAAATTAAATAATTAAAATTAGAAAACATTGGTAAAATATTATATTGTCATTTAAAGAATTATAGATTTACATCTCTTGAACACAATCAACTTGCCAGATTTAAAAATAACCTTACTGGGAAATCACACTTTGCAATAATCTGAGCACTGCGCCCAGAAAAATACGCGTTGCGATACAGACTAGACGTCATGTTGGGGAGATCTAAAATCGAAAATACTATGTAAATAATCCATTACCTTTTGATTCTCTTCATCAGATGTCACTTCCAGGTATCACAGGTCCATAACGAATGTAGTTTTGTTCAAAAAAGCTCATCATTTATGTCCAAAAATCTCCGTCTTGTTAGCACATGATCTAAGCCAGCCGGACTTCTCGTCATGAACGAGGGGAAAAAATATATTTCCGTTCGTTCAAACATGTCAAACGTTGTATAGCATAAATCATTAGGGCCTTTTTTAACCAGAACATGAATAATATTCAAGGTGGACGAATGCATACTCTTTTATAACGTATTGGAACGAGGGTACCCAACATGAACTCGCGCGCCAGGTGTCTAATGGGACATCATCGTTCCATGGCTCTTGTTCGGTCAGATCTCCCTCCAGAAGACTCAAAACACTTTGTAAAGGCTGGTGACATCTAGTGGAAGCAATAGGAAGTGCCAAAATATTCCTAAACCCCTGTGTTTTTCAATGGGATAGGTTTAAAGTCAATACAACACATCAGGTATCCACTTCCTGTCAGAAAATGTCTCAGGGTTTTGCCTGCCAAATGAGTTCTGTTATACTCACAGACACCATTCAAACAGTTTTAGAAACTTTAGAGTGTTTTCTATCCATATATAATAAGTATATGCATATTCTAGTTACTGGGTAGGATTAGTAACCAGATTAAATCGGGTACATTTTTTTTATCCAGACGTGCAAATGCTGCCCCCTAGCCCTAACAGGTTAACTTGGGTCAAATGTTTCGGGTAGCCTTCCACAAGCTTCCCACAATAAGTTGGGTGAATTTTGGCCCATTACTGCTGACAGAGCTGGTGTAACTGAGTCAGGTTTGTAGGCCTCCTTGCTCGCACACGCTTTTTCAGTTCTGCCCACACATTTTCTATAGGATTGAGGTCGGGGCTTTGTGATGGCCACTCCCATACCTTGACTTTGTTGTCCTTAAGCCATTTTGCCACAACTTTGGAAGTTTGCTTGTGGTCATTGTCCATTTGGAAGACCCATTTGCGACCAAGCTTTAACTTCCTGACTGATGTCTTGAGATGTTGCTTCAATATATCCACCTAATTTTCCCTCCTCATGACGCCATCTATTTTGTGACGTGCACCAGTCCTTCCTGCAGCAAAGCACCCCCACAACATGATGCTGCCACTCCCGTGCTTCACGATTGGGATGGTGTTCTTGGGCTTGCAAGCATCCCCCTTTTTCCTCCAAACATAACGATGGTCATTATGGCCAAGTTCCATTTTTGTTTCATCAGATCAGGGGACATTTCTCCAAAAAGTACGATCTTTGTCCCCATGTGCAGTTGCAAACCATAATCTGGCTTTTTTATGGCGGTTTTGGAGCAGTAGCTTCTTCCTTGATGAGCGGCCTTTCAGGTTATGCCGATATAGGACTCGTTTTGCTGTGGATATCGATACTTTTGTACCTGTTTCCTCCAGCATCTTCACAAGGTCCTTTGCTGCTGTTCTGGGATTGATTTGCACTTTTCGCACCAAAGTACGTTCATCTCTAGTTCTTCCTGAGCGGTATGACGGCTGCATGGTGCCATGGTGTTTATACTTGCGTACTCTTGTTTGTACAGATGAACGTGGTACCTGCAAGCGTTTGGAAATTGCTCCCAAGGATGAACCAGACTTGTGGAGGTCTACAATTTTTTCTTTGAGGTTTTGTCTGATTTTCTTTAGATTTTTCCCATGATGTCAAGCAAAGAGGCACTGAGTTTGAAGGTAATTCTTGAAATGCATCCACAGGTACACCTCCAATTGACTCAAATTATGTCTATTAGCCTATCAGAAGCTTCTAAAGCCATGACATCATTTTCTGGAATTTTCCAAGCTGTTTAAAGGCACAGTCAACTAACTTAGTGTATGTAAACTTCTGACCCACTGGAATTGTGATACAGTGAATTATAAGTGAAATAATCTGTCTGTAAACAATTGTTGGAAAAATTACTTGTGTCATGCACAAAGTTGATGTCCTATTCAACTTGCCAAAACTATAGTTTGTTAACAAGAAATTTGTGGAGTGGTTGAAAAATGAGTTTTAATGACTCCAACGTAAGTGTATGTAAACTTCCAACTTCAACTGTATACAATGTATAGGCTGTCCACCAAAACCCTCATTGTACCAGCCAAACCATTGTCCACTTTTGACCCATGTTTTGGGCCTGTTTTATGCTCAGCCCCTGCCCATGTCTGGCTGTATCGAATTCCTCTGTTCTCCATTCCACTCAGCTAATGTCATTGACTGAGCATTAATGTGAGGAACTGCAGATTTTGTCTCTCGATAGATGCACTTTTGGTCTTATCTAATTTTGAATCAAATAAAATACAATTGTATTTGTCACATGCACCGAATACAACAGTGAAATGCTTACTTACAAGCCCTTAACCAACAATGCAGTTTTAAGAAAATCCCCCCCCCAAAAAAGTAAGATAAGAATAACAAATGATTAAAGATCAGCAGTAAATAACAATAGCGAGGCTATACAGGGGGGTACCGGTACAATGTGCTGGGCCACCGGTGTCGAGGTAATTGAGGTAATATGTACATGTAGGTAGAGTTATTAAAGTGACTATGCATAGATAATGACAGAGAGAAGCGGGAAGGGGGGGGCAATGCAAATAGTCTGGGTAGCCATTTGATTAGATGTTCAGGAGTCTTATGGCTTGGGGGGTAGAATCTATTTAGAAGCCTCTTGGACCTAGACTTGGCGCTCCGGTACCGCGTGCGGTAGCAGAGAGAGCAGTTTATGACTAGGGTGGCTGGAGTCTTTGACAATTTTTAGGGCCTTCCTCTGACACCGCCTGGTATAGAGGTCCTGGGTGGCGGGAAGCTTGGCCCCACTGATGTACTGGGCCGTATGCACTACCCTCTGTAGTGCCTTGCGGATCACGTTGAGGGAGAGGTTGTTGTCCTTACACAACACGGTCAGGTCTCTGACATCCTCCCTATAGGCTGTCTCATCGTTGTCGGTGATCCGGCCTACCGCTGTTGTCATCAGAAAACTTAATGATGTTGTTGGAGTCGTGCCTGGCCGTGCAGTCCTGAGTGAACAGGGAGCACTGGAGGGGACTGAACACGCACCCCTGAGAGGGCCCCGTGTTGAGGGTCAGTTAGGCGGATGTGTTACCCACCCTTACCACCTGGGGGCGGCCCATCAGGAAGTCCAGGATCCAGTTGCAGAGGGAGATGTTTAGTCCCAGGGTCCTTAGCTTAGTGATGAGCTTTGCGGGCACTATGGTGTTGAACGCTGAGCTGTAGTCAATGAATAGCATTCTCACATAGGTGTTCCTTTTGTTCAGGTGTGAAAGGGCAGTGTGGAGTGCAATAGAGATTGCATCATCTGTGGATCTGTTGGTGCGGTATGCAAATTGGAGTGGGTCTAGGGTTTCTGGGATAATGGTGTTGATGTGAGCCATGCCCAGCCTTTCAAAGCACTTCATGGCTACAGACGTGAGCACTATGGGTCAGTTGTCATTTAGGCAGGTTACCTTAGTGTTCTTGGGCACAGGGACTATGGTGATCTGCTTGAAACGTGTTGGTATTACAGACTCCGACAGGGAGAGGTTGAAAATGTCAGTGAAGACACTTGCCAGTTGGTCAGCGCATGCTCGGAGTTGGGAATAACCCTATTTTTTTTTGGTTCTCACATTCTCAATACGTCCTATTGAGGCTCATCATCAGTGTCACTTATGAGTATGAGGGAAAGGAACAGCCCAGTGATGGACAGCCTTGGCAGAGCCCACTTAGATCTCTGAGATCAGTGGGCCCGTGCTGTCACTAGTGGATCAAAGTTTCTGTGTTCGCCACCATACCTTCACACTCCTCCTGTTGCTGTATAACGTTCCTCCACTGAGTGCCAGTGGCCAGCTGGGAGAGACACTGTCGCTTCAGTGTTCATCACACGTTGACCCAGTCTCCCAGCTCGCACCCATCAGTCACTGCAGGGCCGCAACCACAGACCTGCTCTCACTGGCCTCTGAATAATGGTTCCAGTCGTTCCTCTCTGAATCACAGGAAACACCACCAGAACAAGCCTTTGTTTTAGAGTAGAGATAGTGATGGTTCTGAGAATGGAGTCTGAATATTTAACAATGAATATGCGTTGAGTAGGGTTGAATTTGTTTGAAGGCAAATCAATGGACCTGGCGTTTTTATTCAAATATGTGAATGTTTGGTTTGTAGCAGTCGTCCATCTTGTTAGTCTATCCATTCGCTTGTGCACATGCTGATTTTTCCATGCGAGATGCCGATATCCTGTCAAGCAGTCTTCCATAAATTTGACACAACGAACACATTCTAAAAGATGGTACCTCGCTCCACTGTGCCTGTATCAATCAGTAGAACCGCATCCACCCAACCTCTCTTGTTTTCCCTTTTCTTTCGAAGGAAGTTGAAAGGAAACCGGTGACCTCAGTTGAATTGTTATTTAATGTATTTTATCGTTTATCCTCATTAGTCAGAAATGAGCCGGAATGGAATCCTATCTCCCTCCCACCCACCCATGTAGGTTTTTCCATGTAAAATCTGCCCGGAATGAAGATTAACATCTCAAACAAATGGCTGGGGATCTTGGGACTGTGGGGATTGGGAATAGTTATCCTTGTTCTGCTGTATGATGGTGAGTGGATTACAGTGTTCCAGGCTGCATGACCGACCACATGGCATTCTTATGACCACGACTGTAGAGAATTCACCATGAGTGGTCTCTGGCTTCCGGGTTTTCATCCATTAACCCCCTCCGCCTCCACCCAAACACCAGCAATAACACAATGGCCAGAACACTAAGCAATATAAAAGCAAGATTCCAAACAGCTTTGTAGCAGTCAAGTGATGCAGTACTCTGATTTGAATCCAATCCCAGTAACCAACCTATCCTAGAGCACCAAGACAGCTGTGTGGTGGTAGTATCTGGCTGACCCCTCCAGAATGAGGTAACCAATATGGTGATTAATTATTTAAATCGGTGCATGGATCAGAGATGTGTTATATGGGCCAACTATAATGGCTAAAGTGCCCACGTGAAAATACTCACATATGAAGTGATTAACCAGACCAACGGATTGACTCAAAGATGGAATGATGACACAAGCCAAAGCTAATCAAAGGCTGTTGCATACACATGACTCCCTCACACACAAATCTTTCACATAAAATAGTGATTACTTGTTGACATTGATTGTCAGACACTTTTCCCACCATGATCTTTGGAGAGATTATGGACACCAGCAGATTAAACAACCCAATGATTTGGGTTTTTAAGTTTGATATCAATGAATTTGTAGTTCCCACAACACTACTAGTATTATTTCATGATCACACACCATCTCTCTACTCTATAACCAAACTGAGAGGGCACTAGGAACCATACTGTTGCACTTTCAACTAAAGCACCAAACCCAGAAAGTCTTATTCTCCAGCACTTTGGTGACTCTAGTCCCATGGTGATTGAACTGACAGGTGGGTGAGTCATTCCCAGCACTCCAGTGATTGAGCTCACCTCCCCACCATGCACAGGAGGTGGCCTGCTCGGCTAGGGAGCTCATTACTGTAGCCACATGGCCTGCTGGAGGTACCTACTGTGTGAAGAGGAAGAGAGAGAGATGGAAAAGAGAGATGGAGAATGTGAGAGAAGAGGCGGCAGGAGATCTCCAGGCCCTCTGGTCCTGACATTGGGACATGATGAGAAACGGATGGTGTCCTTTGAACGTTCTCTTTTTCTGGGTCACCATCAATGTTCCATCATTTTTTTCGGCACTGAGCAAATTTTAGGTCTGCTGAGCACAAACTTGAACCTTGTATAAATTCTGTGCAACTTCCGGCGCTTTTACTGTGAACACAGGCTGTACCCGCTTTTTAAGTTTTAACAGTGGCCAAGTAGACTACTGTGGCTATTTGATCATAATGCAGGCCCTACAAGAGTGGCCTAACATCAAAAACAATAGAGAAATGCATCCCATAACAGTTTAACGTGGAAATAGCTATTGAAAGCTGTTCTATGATACAGCCTACAGTAGCAGCCAATGCGGTGTTCATTGTAAGCCTACATTCCATTAGGCTTTTGAAAACATGCAGGACCTGACGTTAACCTGTTTAGCCACTTGTCCTTCAGACAAGGAGGTAACTGGAAATGTTGTATTGTGCTTAATGCAAGAACCCACTTTACAAAATAAAATGTATTATTATCCCCATACATTATTATAACAAATAATCATATAAAACTGTATGCTACCCTCACTATTGGCTTGATAGCTTGTACAAGCCTGTCTTAAAATACAACACTGCCCCTTCAAGACATAAACAGCTCTTTACCTGACTCGCTTTTCAAAGATGGCCAGAAATGTACACATTTGGGGCAAACAAACTAGTCAAGATGAGTGAAGTTCAACTTTGTGCGTCTCTGTGCAGGCTGGCAATTGTGGGCGGCAGTCCTGGGGAGCTGCGTGCCGGAACATTGGTCACAATCTAAATTAAGGGTCTGTGTATAGTGCCAGAATTGTGGTTAAAACGCAATTTTACTGTGTGTTCACCTGGCAACAAACCGCATGTTGACTAATTATTATGGCAGAAACAGAACTACTACAGATTCTCCTGTCATTGTTATCAGATAGGATATTGTCCCTAGGGGTCTGTTTGCTTGTCTCTTCCTTCCAGAAGCGCTCTAATGGTCTGTGGAGAGACTGTGTACCCTTTCAGCCGGGGTAATAGAATAAATCAGTGTTTGTATCCGTCGTCAGCCTGGTCACTTTTGCAGTTTTCATCTCTGACTTATTGTTTATTGCATTTCACTCAAGTGTGTGATTGTGGCAGGTTTGGTATTGCTCACCGTTGTCTGATATTGAGGTAAGAAATGGCTGATGTTTAAGAATGTCATTGTCGTCAAAAATGAAACACTCCTAGTCATGATTGAGGGTATCACTCTGCCGGAACAAAATCATCAGCACACCGCGAAGAGAGGGAAGGAACATAATGTTTTCTCCGTGACAGGGTTTGTTCTCACTATGGATACTTTTATTGCATAAGTTTGAAACGTAAGCACTCTGGGTCAGGAAAGAACATGCATAGACAAAAATTTATTTCAGTGCAGCGCGGGGAAGAGTGAGATGAATAAATCAGTAGAGCATCTTGAACGTAGAATTAAATGCATCGAAACCAAGTGCCAGTCAATCTTCCTAAGACATGGAACTCTAACTATATTGTCTTTGTTTTTCCCCTTTGCATACTTGGCAGGGAGTGCTTTGCTTCCTGTGTCTCCTTGACAGTCCTAAATAAGTCCACCTGAGTGCTTGGCTGGCCCGTGGGCACTGACTCCGTCTACACCAAACCTTATTAATAGCAGAACCGCCTTTCAATTTAAAGATCACTGAACACAGATGGCGCTGAGGGCTAGGGATTTGAAAGGACATGTTTTCACTGTCATTGGTTCTGAGGATGATAATAGCTGGCCCAAAATGGACTTGAATTGAATCACAGTCCCAACCGCTTTAATAGTGATGTTGTCCTCATGTCTCAGTCAGTAGCCATGAATGAACCAGCCTTTGATTAGTGAAGACTGATATTATCCCCATGCCATTATAATTTGTCCTGTCACAACAATTATCAAAGCTGTGTGTGTGTGTGTGTGTGTGTGTGTGTGTGTGTGTGTACACACACGCACACAGTTGAAGTCGGAAGTTTACATACACCTTAGCCAAACACATTTAAACTCAGTTTTTTACAATTCCTGACATTTAATCCTATTAAAAATTCCCTGTTTTAGGTGAGTTAGGATCACCACTTTATTTTAAGAATGTGAAATGTCAGAATAATAGTAGAGCGAATTATTTATTTCAGCTTTTATTTCTTTCATCACATTCCCAGTGGGTCAGAAGTTTGCATACACTCAATTAGTATTTGATAGCATTGCCTTTAAATTATTTAACTTGGGTCAAACGTTTCCCACAATAAGTTGGGTGAATTTTGACCCATTCCTCCTGACAGAGCTGGTGTAACTGAGTCAGGTTTGTGGGCCTCCTTGCTCGCACACGCTTTTTCAGTTCTGCCCACAAATCTTCTATATGATTGAGGTCAGGGCTTTGTGATGGCCACTCCAATACCTTGACTTTGTTGTCCTTAAGCCATTTTGCCACAACTTTGGAAGTTTGCTTGGGGTCATTGTCCATTTGGAAGACCCATTTGCGACCAAGCTTTAACTTCCTGACTGATGTCATGAGATGTTGCTTCAATATATCCACCTAATTTTCCATCCTCATGATGCCTTCTATTTTGTGAAGTGCACCAGTCCCTCATGCAGCAAAGCACCCCCACATGACGCTGCCACCCCCGTGCGTCGTGGTTGGGATAGTGTTCTTCGGCTTGCAAGCATCCCCCTTTTTCCTCCAAACATAACGATGGTCATTATGGCCAAGTTCCATTTTTGTTTCATCAGATCAGGGGACATTTCTCCAAAAAGTACGATCTTTGTCCCCATGTGCAGTTGCAAACCATAATCTGGCTTTTTTATGGCGGTTTTGGAGCAGTGTCTTCTTCCTTGCTGAGTGGCCTTTCAGGTTATGTCGATATAGGACTCGTTTTAGTGTGGATATAGATACTTTTGTACCGGTTTCCTCCAGCGTCTTCACAAGATCCTTCGCTGTTGTTCTGGGATTGATTTGCACTTTTCGCACCAAAGTACGTTCATCTCTAGGAGACAGAACGCGTCTCCTTCCTGAGCGTTATGACGGCTCCGTGGTCCCATGGTGTTTATACTTGCGTACTGTTGTTTGTACAGATGAACACGGTACCTTCAGGCATTTGGAAATTGCTCCCAAGGATGAACAAGACTTGTGGAGGTCAACAATTTTTTGGGGAGGTCTTGGCTTATTTCTTTTTGCTTGACATCATTGGAAAATCAAGAGGCACTGAGTTTGAAGGTAGGTCTTGAAATACATCCACAAGTACACCCCCAATTGACTCAAATTATGTCAATTAGCCTATCAGAAGATTCTAAAGCCATGACATAATTTTCAGGAATTTTCCAAGCTGTTTAAAGGCAATGTCAACTTCTGACCCACTGGAATTATGATACAGTGAATTATAAGTGAAATAATCTGTCTGTAAACAATTGTTGGAAAAATGACTTGTGTCATGCACAAAGTAGATGTCCTAACCAACTTGCCAAAACTATAGTTTATCACGACATTTGTGGAGTGGTTGAAAAACGAGTCTTAATGACTCCAACCTAAAGTGTATGTAAACTTCCGACTTCAACTGTACTAGCTACACCACCAACCATCACAAAATGGTGTTATATGCTGGGAGTCGGTATAAGTATCATCTGTCAATCTAAAGCCCAGTTTATTGACTCAGTGAAGTTCATTGTTGAGGACAGGAGAGGAGATTTGTGTGTTGACCTGCCAGTGCAGTCAGCTATGGCGACATGACTCACTGACCACATGCAGGCTATTTCCAGATACCCCTCTCTTTATTTCCTATAGCTCTAAAAACATCCGTCTACGGCTCTGAATTTGTAGTATTTCTTTTAATGAGCTTTCTTTTGGCCTTTTCACCTCCTTGTCCCTGTCTCTAGGCTCCTTCTCCGTCCTATAGTAAGATGGTGCAGAGTGTGTAGTTATAGGTTCTGAAGAGGGTGACTAGGAAAGTGTTAACTCCTGCAGCAGTGCCTCTTGTCGCTCTGTCTGTTCCTCTGTCTCTCTCTCTCTGCGCCCCCCCCGTGCCCTCCTGCTCCTAAGGCCCTGCCAACACTGGGTCTGAGTCACCCTACAGCACATGGCACCTGATGCCTTCTCCCCTCGCCCACACTCTCTCTGTTCCTCTCCTCCCCATACTGTACTCAAGCCATGCCTCTCTTGCCTCCAGCCCTGGCCCCTCTGCCAGCCTTCCGGTCCTGGCTTTGGCATCGCTTGCCAGTGTGATGCCATCCCATTCCCCATCCCATTTGTCATTACCATCACAAAACCTTGTTGGCAAAATGGTTTCTTCCTTCTCTGCTCTCTCAGTCAGAGATGAAAGGCTCTCTCCAACTTTCTGTAAGTCAGTGCTGGCCTTCACCGACAAAGCCGTATCAAGATACAGCACAGAGCTGTTTTTGCTGTTCGTATTCTTTATCCATTTGAATTGTTTTGTGTTTTTGTGTTGCTTCCTCTGGCTGTTGTGCTGTGGTTAAGTGCAGTCCAGTGTCCTGAGGCCTTATTGTCTGGCTGTGGTAGTGGGAGGTTGTAATTGGTTAGAGGAGGGGTCTTGATTCATGTGTGGTGCTGACTGCACAAGAAGGGTGAAATTCATCAGCCACCCCACAAACACTATGCCTCCCCACTCTTATTTTATTTTTTTTATAAACAAGATCAGTTTTTAAATGATAACTTTGTTTCTTTTCTCTTTCATGAGATAGACAGAAGTTTGCATCATCTCCTGTTTTCTTACTTTTTAGTTTGCTTTAAAAACCGTCTTTCTTTCATAGCAGACCAACTCAGCTCTCCCCCTCCCTCCAGCCACATGCGCACTACTGCCTTAACACCAGGCCAACACCAGAGTCTCATCCACAGAACTATCTCCTCTTCTGTAGAGACCATATGTTGCCTCCAGCTATGGCAGTGAAAAGGTCCCGTTCTAACATGCTCTTCACGTTCATGGAGAATCTCTGTTTATATGGGTATTCGTCCGGTCCAGTAGACTCTCTCTCTCTCCAATGTAAAGCCTCGAGGGCCCTTTTTTATTTTATTTGACCTTTTATTTAACTAGGAAAGTCAGTTAAGAATAAATACTTATTTTCAATGACGGCCTAGGAACAGTGAGTTAACTGCCTTGTTCAGGGGCAGAACGACAGATTTTTAAGACATGGTATATGCCATCTCAGAGGTGAGGGATATGTGCTTGTCAAGAATAGGGCGGCAGATAGCCTAGTGGTTAGAGCGTTGGACTAGTAACCTAAAGGTTGCAAGATCGAATCCCCGCTCTAACCACTAGGCTACCTGCCACCCTATTCTTGAGAAGCACATATCCCCCACCGCTGAGATGGCATATACAGTGAGGGAATAAAGTATTTGATCCCCTGCTGATTTTGTACGTTTGCCCACTGACAAAGAAATTATCAGTCTATAATTTTAATGGTAGGTTTATTTGAACAGTGAGAGACAGAATAACAACAAAAATTCAGAAAAACGCTTGTCAAAAATGTTATAAAATGATTTGCATTTTAATGAGGGAAATAAGTATTTGACCCCTCTGCAAAACATGACTTAGTACTTGGTGGCAAAACCCTTGTTGGCAATCGCAGAGGTCAGACATTTCTTGTAGTTGGCCACCAGGTTTGCACACATCTCAGGAGGGATTTTGTCCCACTCCTCTTTGCAGATCTTCTCCAAGTCATTAAGGTTTCGAGGCTGATGTTTGGCAACTCGAACCTTCAGCTCCCTCCACAGATTTTCTATGGGATTAAGGTCTGGAGACTGGCTAGGCCACTCCAGGACCTTAATGTGCTTCTTCTTGAGCCACTCCTTTGTTGCCTTGGCCGTGTGTTTTGGGTCATTGTCATGCTGGAATACCCATCCACGACCCATTTTCAATGCCCTGGCTGAGGGAAGGAGGTTTTCACCCAAGATTTGACGGTACATGGCCCCGTCCATCGTCCCTTTGATGCGGTGAAGTTGTCCTGTCCCCTTAGCAGAAAAACACCCCCAAAGCATAATGTTTCCACCTCCATGTTTGACGGTGGGGATGGTGTTCTTGGGGTCATAGGCAGCATTCCTCCTCCTCCAAACACGGCGAGTTGAGTTGATGCCAAAGAGCTCTATTTTGGTCTCATCTGACCACAACACTTTCACCCAGTTGTCCTCTGAATCATTCAGATGTTCATTGGCAAACTTCAGACGGGCATGTATATGTGCTTTCTTGAGCAGGGGGACCTTGCGGGCGCTGCAGGATTTCAGTCCTTCACGGCGATGTGTGTTACCAATTATTTTCTTGGTGACTATGGTCCCAGCTGCCTTGAGATCATTGACAAGATCCTCCCGTGTAGTTCTGGGCTGATTACTCACCGTTCCCATGATCATTGCAACTCCACGAGGTGAGATCTTGCATGGAGCCCCAGGCCGAGGGAGATTGACAGTTCTTTTGTGTTTCTTCCATTTGCGAATAATCGCACCAACTGTTGTCACCTTCTCACCAAGCTGCTTGGCGATGGTCTTGTAGCCCATTCCAGACTTGTGTAGGTCTACAATCTTGTCCCTGACATCCTTGGAGAGCTCTTTGGTCTTGGCCATGGTGGAGAGTTTGGAATCTGATTTGATTGCTTCTGTGGACAGGTGTCTTTTATACAGGTAACAAGCTGAGATTAGGAGCACTCCCTTTAACCTCTATGGGCTAGGTGGGATGCTAGCGTCCCACCCGTGGTGCACTCCATCAACAGCAGGTGCATTTCAAGAGCGGCAAATTTGAATCCAAATAAATGTCAAAATTCAAATTTTTCAAACATACAACTATTTTACACCCTTTGAAAGATAAACATCTCCTTAATCTAACCACGTTTTACGATTTCAAAAAGGTTTTACGGCGAAAGCATAAATTTAGAGTATGTTAGGACAGTACATTTACAAGAGTTGTGTGTAATGTTTTGTCAATTCAAAGACAGGGTCACCAAAACCATAAAACCAGCTAAAATGATGCACTAACCTTTTACAATCTCCATCAGATGACACTCCTAGGACATTATGTTAGACAATGCATGCATTTTTAGTTCTATCAAGTTCATATTTATATCCAAAAACAGCGTTTTACTATGGCATTGATGTTGAGGAAATCGTTTCCCTCCAATAACCGGCAGTCAAGTCAACACCACAAATTAAATAATTAAAATTAGAAAACATTGGTAAAATATTATATTGTCATTTAAAGAATTATAGATTTACATCTCTTGAACGCAATCAACTTGCCAGATTTAAAAATAACCTTACTGGGAAATCACACTTTGCAATAATCTGAGCACTGCGCCCAGAAAAATACGCGTTGCGATACAGACTAGACGTCATGTTGGGGAGATCTAAAATCGAAAATACTATGTAAATAATCCATTACCTTTGATTCTCTTCATCAGATGTCACTTCCAGGTATCACAGGTCCATAACGAATGTAGTTTTGTTCAAAAAAGCTCATCATTTATGTCCAAAAATCTCCGTCTTGTTAGCACATGATCTAAGCCAGCCGGACTTCTCGTCATGAACGAGGGGAAAAAATATATTTACGTTCGTTCAAACATGTCAAACGTTGTATAGCATAAATCATTAGGGCCTTTTTTAACCAGAACATGAATAATATTCAAGGTGGACGAATGCATACTCTTTTATAACGTATTGGAACGAGGGTACCCAACATGAACTCGCGCGCCAGGTGTCTAATGGGCCATCATCGTTCCATGGCTCTTGTTCGGTCAGATCTCCCTCCAGAAGACTCAAAACACTTTGTAAAGGCTGGTGACATCTAGTGGAAGCAATAGGAAGTGCCAAAATATTCCTCAGCCCCTGTGTTTTTCAATGGGATAGGTTTAAAGGTAATACAACACATCAGGTATCCACTTCCTGTCAGAAAATGTCTCAGGGTTTTGCCTGCCAAATGAGTTCTGTTATACTCACAGACACCATTCAAACAGTTTTAGAAACTTTAGAGTGTTTTCTATCCATATATAATAAGTATATGCATATTCTAGTTACTGGGTAGGATTAGTAACCAGATTAAATCGGGTACATTTTTTTTATCCAGCCGTGCAAATACTGCCCCCTAGCCCTAACAGGTTAAGAGTGTGCTCCTAATCTCAGCTCGTTACCTGTATAAAAGACACCTGGGAGCCAGAAATCTTTCTGATTGCGAGGGGGTCAAATACTTATTTCCCTCATTAAAATGCAAATCAATTTATAACATTTTTGACATGCTTTTTTCTGGATTTTTTGTTGTTGTTTATTTTGTCTCTCACTGTTCAAATAAACCTACCATTAAAATTATAAACTGATCATTTCTTTGTCAGTGGTCAAACGTACAAAATCAGCAGGGGATCAAATAATTTTTTCCCGCACTGTACCATGTCTTCTCAGGCCAAGAGTGGTAGCAGTCCATCACTTGGTGGCAGATGGATGGGAGGTATCATCAGGCCTGTGATGGACTGTTGTCTGGCTGGAGGATGAAGTATGGCACGTTAGACTGTCTCATACCACAGGTCCAGAGGCAGACCCAGACACCGCTGACCATTCAGCGCTTAAATATGTCTCACTGTCACTCAACCATTAACGACTTAACCTTCTTTAGGACACTCCACACTTTCCATAATGCCTCCTCCATTACACATGAATGAGTATTGCAAATGTATGTCCGTCGCTCCAAGATGTAGTACATTTTCGGGAATTCTGCACTGATTTGTAGCAGTCACCCGTAGCTTGTATTAAGTACTATTCAGCACTTTCATCTCCTGACACGTGGGATTCACAATTCTCCATAATTCTGGAAATAATAAGGTCTTAAATGAGTCTGGTCCCACCCTTCCCTGTCGGCTGGTCTCACTCTGTTGCATCCTTGGCATTAGCATTCAGCCAGCACTGTACCCTTCCCTGTCCCCAGTGGATGGCCTCCTTGTGCAGGTAGAGGCTGTCTACATTCTCTGTCCTGTCTCACACTTATGTCACCAACACTGACCTCTGTGTCCTGCCCTCACAACCCATGGGCCCACCCTGTAAATACAGCACAGAGGGAAGGGGAGAGCTGAGGGTGGAGTTAGGGAGGTTCATGGGGGGTCAGAGGTCCTGGAGATGGAGAGTGACTGGAGCAGATCAGTTTTCTGAGTGGAACATTTCTCCATCTGTATCTTTCTGTCTTTCTGTCCCCACTTTGGTCTCCTGATTGAGCTCTCACCCCCAGGCCCTGTTAGAGATTATTGTGTCTGACTGTGTGAGTTCTACCCTGCAGGCTCCTCTTCAGATGACATGCCACTGAAGTGACTGGCCTTGAGATCACACGTCACTCAACCTCCGCTATCAGACATGGGATTGTCAGAGAGAATGGGATAGATGGGGAATAGAGAGAGGGGGCTGATGCCACTGATGATTGCAACTCTCGATAAGACCCATCTTTGTTATGAGGCAATCGGTGATGGCTTCAAAGAATTTCAACTTACATTTTTTATTTGGGGGTTTGGCATCTTGGTGTATATTGGGTGGAAAGGGAATAAATAGCCTCATGTTCTCATGAGACAGAGTTATATCTCTATCTCCATCTTGGAAAAATCCAATTGTACCATTTGTCATTTATTTCCCATGCTGTGGAAGTATAAACACAACCCAAACACACACTGGTTTGTGAATATGTTGTATAAAGTGATTTCCAATGTGTTTTAAGATGATCCCTCTCTCTCTCTACAGAGCATCTTCACTGTGATGTTGGGCCCTTTTGTCTTCTTCGATGCTCAGAAGACCAAATACCTCCAGATCCTCACCTCACTCATGCGCTGGATCGGTAAGACTAACCTATCTTACCTTAAGGTATACAAACACCATAGGCTGATAAAGGTTGCTCTGGACAGACTCGAGGCACGCATCTTCAAATAGTCACATTAAATGTGGATCTCAATTTATTTTCTAGGTAGAGCAATTCAAGCTGTGAAATTCCCAGGAACTTTATCGAAACGGTAAATCTGTCATGGGTATTTATTTAGGAAGCGCTTTAATGTGCATTATCTCTTCCAAGTTTGTCTGCATGATGGAGGGTGTGTCTTTCCTTCCATTAAATATCACACTCCATTATCCCCGGGTCACGGTCTCACGCCTTCTCCCAGATTGCTCTTTGTCACTGTTGCAAATGTTTAGGGGAAAAAAACACTTTATTCCACCTGGCTGACGGTCTGAACCTTGGTGGGAGCAGTCCTCCTCTTCTTCTCCCTCTTTCATTCCTCTCCTTCCCCCTCTCCTCTCTGTGGCTCCTGTGCCTGGGTCCGTCGATCATACGGCAGTCCTGCTCCGTGTCCTGATTCCCATCTCCTCTCATCCCTCAGCCTGACAGGTCTGACAGCCCGTCCCAGGCCTGATTGGACCGTCACTCACAGGGCGACGGACGAAAATAAACCGCCCGTCCTGGACCTGCTGTTAAAATCACAACACTACTGAATCATGGCTCTGCCGCCACCCCCATGTGGGCATACTACTGGCACCCACAACAACACACAGGGCAGACACACACACACACACACACACACACACACACAGGCGCGCATGCACGCGCACACACACACACACACACACACACAGTTGCGTGCACATAAACAACACACACTGTCCATTATCTGGCTATCTACAAAGCACCCTGGGATTCTGGCTACACCCCTCCCACTCCCTTTTATATCCCCGCCCTCCCCTGGCTCTACCTGTGATTGATTGGCTGTGTCACCTCTGCAGGCCTCTCTACAGCACCAGCTAATGATTCAAAATGGCCGCAGTGGCAGCTCTTTGTTTCCTTACTGCACCGGTGCCACGGAGCATGGGGATAGATGGCCTGCCTTTTAAAGCATAGGGCACTGAAAGCTGAGGGGTTTATGCAGCCATCAAACACAGAGTTGGAGACCGTTTTAAATCCTATAAGAAAAACATTATGGGCCGAAGTTTAGGAGGAACAGACGGCTGAAGAAAAATGAATGGGCTAGACAGCATGCTTGAGTCCTAAATCTCTAGTGTCAACAATTATCTTATTTTTTTTAGTTTAGGTATGTTTCTAATGTTTAGCTCATCTCAGAGGAATTAACACTGGAGACCTAACCTAATTGATCAATTTAAGTACTGCTCTTATTTAAAAAAAAAAAAAAAAATTCAAGAAAGGCAAGTGGCTGTCTAAAGAAGTATTCAACTGATTTTGCCCTCTGAAATTCATGTTGAAGAGTTTTCTGGCAATTTGTGGTTCTGTTATCAGGACAGGGGCAGCATAGTCTGTCTGACCTCTCCACCCTGTCTCTACAGTTTCTCTAGTCTCATTTTGACACAGAAACAGCATCTGTCTGTACTAGATTTGCTGCTAAACCGTTAGGGCTTGTTTGTCTGGCTATACCAGCCTATCCAACCCTGAAAGAGAGAGCTCACTGACAAAGGTCTCAAGAGTAATTGGATGCGCAATAAAAAATACAACCGGCAAATGGAAAAAGTTACTCCATTCGGTAACGCATAAATACACTGAACAAAAATATAAACGCATCATGAAACAATTTCAAAGATTTCACTTAGTTACAGTTTAAGGAAATCAGTCAATTGAAATCAATTCATTAGGCCCTAATCTATGGACTTCACATGACATAGACTACAGCTGTGCATTTGTTGGTCACAGATACCTTAAAAAAAAATGTAGGGGAGTTGTCAGAAAACCAGTCAGTATCTGGTGTGACCACCATTTGCCTCATGCAGTGCGACACATCTTTCGCATAGAGTTGATCAGATTGTTGATTGTGGCCTGTGGAATGTTGTTCCGCTGTGCGAAGTTGCTGGATATTGGCGGGAACTGGAACATGATGTCGTACACGTCGTATCCAGAGCATCCCAAACATGTTCAATGGGTGTCATGTCTGGTGAGTATGCAGGCCATTGAAGAACTGGGACATTGTCAGCTTCCAGGAATTGTGTACAAATCCTAGCGACATGGGGCTGTGCATTATGCTGAAACATAAGGGGATGGCGGAAGATGAATGGCATGACAATGGGCATCAGGATCTTGTCATGGTATCTCAGTGCATTCAAAATGTGATTGTGTTGTCTGTAGCTTATGCCTGCTCCTACCATAACCCCACCGCCACCATGGGGCACTCTGTTCACAATGTTGACATCAGCAAACCGCTTGTCCACACATCTGCCCGGTACAGTTAAAATCGAGTTTCATCCGGTCTCAGAAGATCTGCAGGTGAAGAAGCCAGATGTGGAGGTCCTGGGCTAGCATGGTTACAGGCCGGTTGGACGTACTGTCAAATTCTCTACACTGACGGCTTATGGTAGAGAAATTAACATTCAATTCTCTGGCAACAGATCTGGAGGATTTACTGTAGTCAGCATGCCAATTCATGCTCCCTCAACTTGAGACATCTGTGGCATTGTGACAAAACTGCACATTTTAGTGGCCTTTTATTGTCCCCAGGGATGTAAACAAATTTGTACACAACATTTTACCGAAATACGCTATTTGTGCATATGGGACATATTTGGGATCTTTTATTTCTGCTCATGAAACATGGGACCAGCACTTTACATGTTGCGTATATTTTTGTTCAGTGTATATATTTGTTTTTTATGGCATGACGCTCTGGCCGTAAACTTAAAGAGAGCGAGTGGGTTCAGCACAAAGGGTACCACTTCAAGGCAAATAATTGATTACCAAGCCAATGCATCGTCAGCCAGAATGTATTCTGGGTCTTTTTCTCCATGACTGTTATTGGGTCATTTATACAATCTTTAGCTGTCCTTCTTTCAAAGTTACAGCCTCTGGCACCAGTTCAAAGTTTCTGAGGTAACCTATGTTTTCCAATTCCTCGAACGTTTCCCATTTAAAAGCGATTTTGATTATGTATGTGGTCATTTCGAGGGCCTTGTGGTAAAAGGGGATGTGTTATGCTCTCAAGGCATTGATTGTCTGTCCTGTTAAAGATACTGTACTTTATCGTTGGCCTGCAGCAAGAAAATGGGACTCGGGAGTGATTCATTTAACCTGTTATCCATTTCATCACGTGTCCTCTGACTCCTCTCCTCACTCTGATTTAGCTCCACTCTTTTCACCCACTGAAGCTGCTGAATTGGACACGTTGTTGGACTTGAATGCATACGCGTGTACTGTAGCATAGCTTATGTCTTAGCGAAGGTTTTGACTTAGCAAAGCTTTGGTCTGAAGGGAGGAATTTAATATCAACTTAACGATATTATGAAACTAATAGTAAACCTCTTTCTGTCACGATGATGGGATTCATGATTGTTTTAAGAATGTCATTAGTATGCACTGTGAATACATCTCTGGATTAGGCCCATGGTTTTACACCTTCATGTACCAGGTATCTTCGAATCATCCTATGATTCCTTCTCTGCACCTTAAAGACCCCAAAAAACATGAACAACAGATCCACATTAATGTTAATGAAGCATCACTAACAAAACAAAACCCTCAAGGGTAAGAATATTTATTTTTTTATGAGAAGACTAAGAATGTCTTAAGATATGTTTGAAACTCGTAACAAGTCCTCCAGGGTTTTTTGTTTTCAGTCAAATGATTTCGATAATGACTCTGTAGTACAGTATGATACGTTTTTAGACAGCAATTATATTAATGTTCTTGTCACTCTGAAACCATATCACAACATCAAACCACATTATTCACATTTTTCACAGGATTCTCACCTATTGACAACACATATTTTAATAAGCAATTAGTACTACTGAGTTTTTCCTTTTTTTTCTAGTGCCAACCAGTATGCAGTTATCCTTAAAATATAACTGCATTATAGCAAACTGTCTGTGCATGTTAGTCACCTTTCTCTTCACTTTTACATTAACCTGCATTTGCCAGATTGAATGACTTTCCACCACTATCAGATCCTTTCTTGTCTTCTAAGATACCAGATATTGATACCTGCGTAGTTATGTCCCCTGTTCAGCCACTTCCATTCTTTTCTCATGGCCCTTCTCTTTCATACTCATTACTCACCCTAGACAAGGGGCCAGGCGGCCAGGCTCCCCTGCCTACCTCTCCACTCACCCATGATGCCCTATGGGGGAGTGCAGGGTGATGATGGTGGTGGATGAGGAGTGCAGAGCAGTGTGGGGAATGTTAGGCGAGATGTGTTGAAGCCCTGTCCAACCAAGCTCACTACACACTTTTTGTCTTCCCCACTGAGGACATGACTTACATAGTGGACATAGTAGTCCATATGTGTAGCCCTCTTGTAACTCCATCTCCTGTCCCGGTTGTGATCCCATCACTCTGCTTGTAGCTGCTTCCGTCCATGGTCCCACTTCGCTGGAGCCATTAAACTATTTGTGTAGTTTTTCATTTGCGTTTCCCATTTGTGTTCCTGTTTATTATTTCTCCTACTCTATACTCGGTTCACCGACCCATCTTTTAATGTCATAGTTTTGTTGACTGATGACCTCATAGGCTCTTAGTTGAATGACTATATCGCTCACATACTGCACCCAGTCTATGAACTCCCGTAGGTGCTCACCCATCTCCATTGGGTGAGTTATGTGAATAGATAAAGCTTGCTGCCTTGTTACCTTGTCCCCATCCTCTCTAGCAGCACAGTGTGAAGAGAAAGAGGGGGATCATTATCTGCACTCGACAGCAGACCGGGAGAAGGGTTAAGAGCTGACACTTTAATTGATTTTGAGTGAAGAGGAATGGGCGGAAAGGCACCAAGCTCGGTAAACGAGCATTAATCACCCTGCTTCTGTCTCCACAGGGATGGATGGATAGGTGCAGAGCCTCCGTGGCGCTATTTATTACCCTTACAGCCATGGCATATAGATCCTACTGTATGCTGGGAATGGAGAAATCATGCATTCTGAGAACACTGTCCTCCCACTATCACATTTGTTTTTTTAGACATGGTGAACTACACCACCACCCCAGCCAGCTTTGTGTGGAGTATCCTCCAGCTCAATAGGAAAAGAGGCTGTGAAATGAACTAGGGCTGTTACTCTCTCTGGAGAAATGAATAGCTGAAACCACAGGCCACAGTGATCTGTGGATCCCTATCCAGTCCATCCCATTGTCTTGGTTTAGGGAGTAACCAGGGAGCGTTACAGCTACCTATTGCCATTTCAAGCAGAGAGAGAGGGTAGTATTTGTTTTTGAAGGTCAGGGAGGGAATTCTACTAGTGGCTGATTGAGCGGAACCTAAGAGTTTGCCCAGAGAGGCTAATGTAGAGTGCGTCTCACGGGGAATGTTGAAATATTGCTGGGCGTTCATGAACTTCCCAACATCAGCGCAGTTCAGAAGTCCTGAAAATTGCATTAAAGGAAAATTCCAGATTGGAATGCATCATTCCTTTTCTTGTCACAACAGACATTACTTTTAGTCAACACTTACCACGGAGTTGTTCAGATAGAAAATATGTCTTCAATCAAATGTATTTATAAAGCCCTTTTGACATCAGCCGATGTCACAACGTGCTGTACAGAAACCCAGCCAAAACCCCAAACAGCAAACAATGCAGGTGTAGAAGTCTTAGTTTGACACTTCTCTTTCAGAAACAAAACATAAACAGAGCTCAGATCCTAGTCCTTTACTCAGATCTCTGTTGAGTTTTGATATATAGAGAAATACATGTGGGCAGCTTTTTTCCCTATTTGTTTTTGGGCACCTCTCCTTGATCCTTTTTAGTATTGGTGTTTGGTGTTTCATTTTGTAATGAGACCTTTGTTTTGATAGTGAACACAATTTCTAGGAGGTGATTAGGGGAAAACTTGTAGGATGTCTTCTGCTGTGGTGTTGCACGAGGTCAGTTGAAGCTCAATATCCTGATAACTAAGCCCTTAATCATGACTGTTGACTTCCGTCCCCCGCTCACCTCACCGTGTTGTTGTCGTCGCCTCCATTTCCTTGTCTGAGGGAGGTGAGGGAGTAATGAGAATGTAAGACGGTGCTTCTAGAATGTTTTTTTAACAGCAGTCTGGGGTTGTAGTTTACTCTTTCTTTGGGTTTCGTCATTGATCGGCAGGAATACTAGAGGTCAAATGCAGAACTTGCTTTGAACATTTTACGTTTGTCTCATTTGAAAAAAATGTCAGACCTGAACAGGATTTGATATTGAAGACAGAAGCAGACGAGAATTTGCTTTATTCATATCTTGTCTGCCTTGTACATCCATTGCATCATGAACCAAGCATTCTAGGCTCAATAAATTATTTGAAAAATACATTTATATTCTGCACTCACTGAATGTTTAATTACTGTTGGATGGGTGTTTTAGCTAACCTGGTGCAACCACCCACTGAATGTTTAATTACTGTTGGATGGGTGTTTTAGCTAACCTGGTGCAACCACCCACTGAATGTTTAATTACTGTTGGATGGGTGTTTTAGCTAACCTGGTGCAACCACCCACTGAATGTTTAATTACTGTTGGATGGGTGTTTTAGCTAACCTGGTGCAACCACCCACTGAATGTTTAATTACTGTTGGATGGGTGTTTTAGCTAACCTGGTGCAACCACCCACTGAATGTTTAATTACTGTTGGATGGGTGTTTTAGCTAACCTGGTGCAACCACCCACTGAATGTTTAATTACTGTTGGATGGGTGTTTTAGCTAACCTGGTGCAACCACCCACTGAATGTTTAATTACTGTTGGATGGGTGTTTTAGCTAACCTGGTGCAACCACCCACTGAATGTTTAATTACTGTTGGATGGGTGTTTTAGCTAACCTGGTGCAACCACCCACTGAATGTTTAATTACTGTTGGATGGGTGTTTTAGCTAACCTGGCGCAACCACCCACTGAATGTTTAATTACTGTTGGATGGGTGTTTTAGCTAACCTGGTGCAACCACCCACTGAATGTTTAATTACTGTTGGATGGGTGTTTTAGCTAACCTGGTGCAACCACCCACTGAATGTTTAATTACTGTTAGATGGGTGTTTTAGCTAACCTGGGGGGGGGGGGTTCAAGATACCAGCGTTTGGAGCTTAGCTCAGCCTTATGGTGAAGAATGTAGGTGCATTTTGTTTCTTATCTTTGGCCTAATGTGCAATTTGCAGTGGCACGGCTGAGTGATTGGACTAATTTGATGTTTTCTTGAAAACTGTAGATAATGTCATGGAGTTGAACTCTGCTCTGCCCTGTGGAGTTGAGCTGCCCTATGGGGTGCTAAATGGCAGCCCTGCTGCGGTACTGCACACGCTGATCGCAGGGCTTGTCTCGAAGTAGCCAGGCAAGCAGGCCATTATCACCAGCTGTCACACACGCCGTGGCTGTCCTGTCCCCCTGCTTCTGATAACCAAGACTATGCCATTATAGGATATCACCAAAAAACATCTGAAGCAAAAGATTCGGCAAACCTAGAAATCAGGCAAACTGCCAGAGCTGCTCATTACCACTGAGACTCAACCAAGTGGTCTCATCATGGAGCACCTCGTTTAAAGGACACCTCCACCACTTTTCAAACTCATTTTAATTATCTCCAGCACAATACGAGTGTCTACATATGTGAAAACTGTGCATTTCTATGTTTTATAGAAATAAATAACGTTAAAATGTTTTAAACACTATGAGATTCGTGGTGACTGGGGAGCAAGAAAATACCCTCCCTCTGGCTAGATACATGTTGCAGGTTTTGAAAATCAGTTTTAAAAAAAATAATTGAAACTTTTAATCCTACCCTGTAATGAGAGAATGTCCTTTGTTATTGTTTTAACCACAGATCATAGAAACACTGTTTTCACAAATTATGTAAACACTGATTTGGTGCTGGAGGTAATGAATGTGAGGTTGAAAAGTGGTGGAATTGCCCTTTAATTAATGATGGGATGATTGCTGCAAAGGAGTGCTGCTGGAGTTGGACTTGGATTTTAATCTATTAGGGAATGGAAGCAGCAAGAGGCCAGTTTGTATACCAGTAGAGAGTAATGCGCCTATCTACTCTCAAAGCCTTTGCTAGAATAATATCCCGTATGTCTTTTACTGTCAGAAAGTTGAAAGCACATGAAAAGCCCTTGACCTGTCAACTGTTATTATAGACTCTGCTTCCCACATCAAGCGCAAAAGCATTGGTACAGGGAGTGTACTACTCACAAAATCAGAACAGTGGTGTGCTTCAAAGCTCCTCACCTGAAGTCATTTTGTGCTCCTTAATGAAATCAAGGAAACCCGTCCCAGGGCAGCGGCTGAAGAGGAGTCTCTCTTCCACAGATACTGTATTCTACAGCTCCTTGGGGGGTTGAGAGTGCCGGCCAACCTTGGCTTAACCGCAAACGTTTTGTTTGCTACCGCTGGAGATGCAACTGTAAGTGCCTCCTCTGGGGGGTGTTTAAGTTGAAGCATTCCCCACAAGGTCATTGCCATCCCCATTGAAGTGCTATATGTCACCGGTAGCAGTTATGTGGATGTGATATGTGACTGTTTGACACCTACACAATGCACTCAGTCCCTCCCCGATGCCGTGTGACGAGTGCAACCCGCAGACAGGCGTGTAGAGCAGAGAGTGTTAATGTAGAAGTCCAGGTAATCACCATCTCATCAGAGATATCTCTGCAAAGAAAATCATCCCATCTGAATGAATTCGTTTTTCACCTGAGTGTCCATCGATAGAGAGGCAAGAAGGAGTGTCCATTGTTGATTGAGGATTACCAGGAGGATAAAATGAGTGCTTCAGAGTAGACTCCATCAGTAAGTCAATGACACTGCCCTATAGAGGGAGGAGAGTAATATGGCCCAAAGATGCAATGTAAAATGTATAATTATTAGATTAATTTTTTTATCATTACGGCGGTTGAAAAATATTTAATTTGCTGTGAATTTATGATGCAATGACTTTATTTATTGCTGGCTCTATGCTATTATCAATGGGTTGTAATCTGACTAACTGCGTTGGATTTTCTCTCCAGACACACTGTCCCCGTGCCTCTAAAGCCCCCCTAGTGATCAAAGAGTTCCTCCTATTCTTCGCCGTTAGACAGATAAAACAGTGAGATTCATAGCTAAGGCTGCACCAAGTACTATAAAACCCACACATGGTTGCCCTATCTCGTGTAGCATGATCCAGTTGCAAAGGAATGATGAATGAGTACATTATCAAAATGTACTTTGTTCTACTTAGTGTCCAGTTCTTTCATCTGATCGACTTTCAATCGCTTTCAAAGATAAGAGGAGTTAGTTCAGTGCCTTAAGTAAGACAAATGAGGCCTTGTCTTTAATGAGCACTAAAGCATGATAGTTGGGATCAGAGCCATAGAGAAATTCTCTGTCACTCCAACTTCTCTGCCATAGGAGAGAAATTCTGTCACTCCAACTTCTCTGCCATAGGAGAGAAATTCTCTGTCACTCCAACTTCTCCGCTATAGGAGAGAAATTCTCTATCACTCCAACTTCTCTGCCATAGGAGAGAAATTCTCTGTCACTCCAACTTCTCTGCCATAGGAGAGAAATTCTCTGTCACTCCAACTTCTCTGCCATAGGAGAGAAATTCTCTGTCACTCCAACTTTAGGGGACAGAACTACAGTAGAAGGGTCGACTATGCTTTTTTACAGATCGTTGTTTACCTTTGAACCTCACTTGTTCTCTGTCACAGACGTGTGTTTGTCAAGCAGCTGCCAAAGTCATTATTTAAGTTGTGACCTGGCTATGGCTTCCTGATCTATAACCCAGAAGGTAGCACCAGTTATTTGGGTGGGTTCCATTCAGCCGCTCCAGTATACCTGCTCAAAATGGAGCCGTGTCAAAGATTGCTGCCAATGTCATTCCACTCTAATACCATGTGATGCATCCTGACCTGAAAGTCATGATTTAAAAAAAGATCTTTCCCCCAAACTCTCCCTGCCCTTCACACTGTCTGATCAGCCTGTGTTGATACCCGCGGAGCCGCAATGCCTTTTGCCATTCACTATCAATTTGAGGCGCGATGCCGAGCCTCCTTGTCCCAACCTTAGCCTGTGCCGCTGTACGGTGGGAAAAGAGCAAAGTTCTCTATCAGCTTTTTAAAGCGTGGCCCTTCCCTCATAAAGGAGCCAGTCACTGACCGTGTCACCAGGGGTTATACAGTTCAAACCCTGCCGAGAGGAGCGCACTGGGCTGCGGCATCAGAGGCAGATATATCAAGATGAAGAAGACTGTAACATAAATACCAGTGCCATTTTCCTCCAGGCTTCCATGGGCCTCACCGAGGGGATAGGAGGGGAGTGTGATGAATCACTGTGCTTGTTGCACCACGACAAACTCCCATTTCAGCCTTGCTGGCAGAGAAAAGACGTGTTGCTCTGGTGAAGGTTAAGCATCTGTACACTAGCCGTGCGTGGCGTCCCGTCCTATAAGACTCTCTTAATTAAATGCCCTCCGCCCATGTTCCTTCCTGTATAGCCTGTTACCGTTAATGTCAGGGAATAGAGGAGAAGCGTCTCCCGCTGTCCGTCCTCTGTCATGACCAGCGGGACGGCTCCTTTTGATGGCTGTTTCACACACAGCGGATGTACATTACTTCTCGGGGAGAGAGAGGGAGAGTACAGCAGGCAGACTGTCATACAGCACATTGTGTTCGATGCCTGAAGTGAGAGGGACAGCTGATAACTATCCCCACTGACAGTCTCTCATGTCCAGTCAGATGAAGATACAAAGTCACCACAGTACATACTGTATTCTCAGAGCTGAGTCCCAATGTGGCCCATGTTGGCACATTGAGTGTTGACCTCATCTGCATAGTTTTTCCATATGCTTTGACGTGATGTCTTTGGGGACTATACTTGTTGTGAAGGTGTTATTTGCTCTTATTTGCCGATGTCCTTGAGTGCTGGTCCACTGCCCATTCTCTACATAGACTGTGTTAAAACAGGATTCTGCTCTGGCCTGCTTCTCCTGTCTTGAGCCAATGTTGACACTGGATGTAGGCATCCATTAAATCTTGACTCTCTGAGCTTTAATCCTCAACAGGTCTGGGGCTTTGGCCACTGCTGGGCATCTTTAGCTCAGTGTCCACCCCAAACTAAGTCCACACAAAGCACAAGGGAAAACTTGTTTTTAAGAGTATTCTGTCCCATTTTAAGATGAGTAAGTAATCACATTAGTCAAATTAAGATGTTTGCATTTAGCCTGTTAGTTAACAACTCTTGTCTTATTTCAGCTTGTTCTCTCCAAAGGCATAATCCCACTACTTGTTAGCTATCCTACTACCTCTGTCATTGGTAGTTTTCCCCCACCCCCTCCTCGGAACATTTTGTCCTTGTAATTGGAATGAAGCATTTCATCCCCCTGACATACATCAAAGTGCCACGGCAGAAGCACACAGTACCTGATTAATAGGGGCAGATTAAAACTCCACGTTCCCAGCCCCTTTCCCCCCTTGCTAGCTCTGGAATATTTCACCTGTGCCCCGAAGAGTGTAAAAACCCCTAAAACAGTGGAGGATTGGAGCAGAGGACTACACTCCTGTCCCGACCACACCTGATGCTCGTGAGAGACCTTGAAGGAGGATGAGGCTGCCGGTGGCACCCCTCTCCCCCGTCTCCTCCCTATACCCCCTCCCACCGCCCCAGTAGCTGCAGATGAATTGGTAATCCGCTGGCCCCTCACTCAGGCCCTATCTAAAGAGCCAATCCATCCTCCCCCCTGACACTGATGGGTTGCCTCTCCTGGCAATTGGGCCCAGATGGATGCTGAGATATTGCCGGCAAGTACAAGAGAGCTTTGGCTCTACTCTAACCTGCATAGCTACACAGGGCTGTGTGGGTGTGTTTTGAAGTGGGATACTAGTGGTGCATTGTAGTGGGGTGAGCAGTGAAGCAATGTGCGTTCTGAACGTCACCCCGTGTGAGTGTGATGAAAGCTGAGGAGTGGGCCGTGGAGTGCGTCTGTGACTGATTCTCTGTTTAATGGCCTGATTGGGTTTGGGAAGGTGAGGAGATGGGAGGGAGGGGATGGGGTGGGACAGGCAGGACTCTGAGCCTTTAACAAGACTGGCATCCATGCTAAAAGCTCTCATTTAGTAACGCCCAGCCCAACAGCCAGAGAGGCAGTCGCACCAATCGATTTGGGGATGGCCTTTGCGCAAACAGTATGAGGTGGAGACGCTGACGCATTTTGTACCACCCAGCCTCCAACCTCTGCTGACTTTGAGTTGGATGAACTGAGAGTCAGAGAGCCTTCACATACTGTGTATATAATCCATAGCATAGCATTCCTATAGGCTGTAGTCTTTGCCTGCGGGATAGTTTCAGTATTATCCTCATGAGGCATAAAGCCTTCTGCCCTTTGATGGGTGGGAGTTTAGTTCATAACTAGATGGACTGCATATTGTTTCTGCAGTCAGCTGACTGATGCTGGCTTGTGTTTCTACCTGGATGGCCATGCTCAGGCATTAGCAGCATGGAGGACAGAGGAGGAAGCTGAGTTATGTGTCCGTCCTGTCCAGCTCAGCACTCTCCCACAGCCCATTAGGGCCTAAACGATCTTGCCTTGTCAACATTAATTGCTTTCAGATTAGCAATGGTAGAAGGCTTGCCCTTTAAAAGGTATTTTTAAAAACAGTGGTGCTATAATGAAATGTAGGGGTGGATTAGGGGAGGGCTACATAAAGGGATCATCACAGAGGTTTGGCCCTAATCTGACCTCGGGGATGTTGCAATATCTGAACCCATCAAAAGCATTCAGGGATTAAGCAGTGTGTAGCTTTGCCTAGTTGGCATGCACCGGATCACAATTTGGCATCAGAAATATGCAATAATGTGAACCCGGTGAGCCGAAGTCGAATGTCATAAAAATGTATATTTATTATCTGTATCCTTAAATGCCTCGTCGTGTCATTTCTTTACTCGGCCAATCCTATTACAGTTGTCATGAGATGATGTAGGTGTATTATAGATTTGGCCAATATTTAGCTTACAATTTAATTCACTTTTTACATATTATACTTTACTCTGAGGATTTTTGTGTTTTCGTTTGCATGCAACCAAGTAAAATATGGGTTTGATTTGGTCTAAATTGTCAAATTGTTAGAATAATTTGTATGTGTTAGTAAAATGACTTAACTGTTCCACTCTGAAATTATAGAATAGGGTGATATGTTTGAGAATCATGGAAAGATAAAATCAGGATATGGGGAGATCGGTTAGGATTGTAAACCTTTGAGGTTATATTGTTTTTAGTAGGGATGTAAACCGAGTGAAGCTATAGAGTAGGTAATGGAAAAACATGGGAGGGTTTCAAACCAAGAGGGTCATAAAGGGGGAGGGGAGGTGAAAGCCTTGAAGAATGTGGCAAGTTTTATGGTTATTTGTGGTGAGTGGAAAAGTACTGGTTGTTTGAGCAGGGAGTGGTCTAAAGATAGGAATATGTGTGTATTATAAAAGGACTGAGTCCTAATTTTTTACTTTAGAACGTTCTCTGAATAAACTGTACAGACCTTTTGCAGAATGCTGAGTCCTTGCCTAATTATTATTATTAACCCAGTGTCTTACAAACCTTGGGGATTAGTCAAGGCTTATTGATTGTTAATTATTATCATTGGGATTTGAAAATTCCCGTAACACAAATGAAAGGAAATTTGAGCTTTATTTTACCGTAAAAGCTTCCCTTTCAACTCTCCTAGTACATAGCCTTGATTTAAACTGCATGAGGCTATAACAGTCCCTCTGTGGGAGCTGATGTTACCTTTTGAAATGACGTACACACACACTACTTGTTTGTTTTGGTGTTGTCACATCACTTAACTCCAGCACCTGCTGTTTTTCTGTGTGTCTTTCAGCATTCACCATGATGATTATCCTGGCTCTGATCCGTATTGGTAAAGACCGGGGCGAAGGCCACCCCCGTATGGCCCAGATCTCTGGGGTGCCAAACCTGTTTGGAGTGTGTGTCTACTCCTTCATGTGCCAGCACTCCCTGCCCTCCCTGGTGACACCCATCTCTGATAAGAGGCGTGTGGGAACCCTGGTGGTGTGTGACTATGTCCTCATCCTTGGCTTCTACGGCCTGCTCTCCTTCACAGCCATCTTCTGCTTTAATAGCTCCCTGCTGCACGACATGTACACCCTCAACTTCACTGACAACTGTGACGTGCTGGACATCCCCGCGTTGCGCTACTTCCTGGGCCTCTTCCCCGTCTTCACCATCAGCACCAACTTCCCCATCATCGCAGTCACGCTGCGCAACAACTGGAAGACCCTCTTCCACCGCGACGGGGGAACCTACCCCTGGGTGGTTGACCGCATCGTCTTCCCCCTCATCACCCTGGTGCCGCCCATCATCGTGGCCTTCTGCACCCACAACCTGGAGTCCCTGGTGGGCATCACGGGCGCCTACGCTGGCACGGGCATCCAGTACGTCATCCCCGCCCTGCTGGTATACTACGGCCGGCGCCACCTGGTGCCTATGCTGGGCACGGACGAGGTCAACAAGCACCGGTCCCCGTTCCGCCACACCTTCTGGGTGTGGTTTGTAGTGGTCTGGGCTACCTTCTGCCTCATGTTTGTCACAGCCAACATCATCCTGGAGGACACCAAGAAATGAGGACACTGACTGACTGTGAAAGACCGGTTTCTCTGTGTGGGTGTCTTGTATTTCTATATTCTCTCTACCTGAGGCCTTCCAGAACTTGGTACAGGTCGAACAGTGTGCCTTTTTATGCTGCTCTTGTAGCATAGGAAACCCTTTTAATTACAGCGGTAATCAGCAGTTGAAACAATTATAAAGTGTCCTCCCCACCCCTGTTTCAGTAAAAAGCTTGAGGATGGGACTGGAGAAATGTAACCATTATCAAATTCATAGACCAAGATATGCATGCAAGGACTAGCCATCCATGATATCAAAATGATAGTTTTAACAATGTTTTAAAGCTATGTAGTGTTTATTTACATTTACTTTGTTTTCAAACAGTCCCTGTTTCGGTAAAAAGCTTGAGGTTGGAGCTGGAGATGTAAACCATTATCAAATTCATAGACCGAGCTATGCATGCAAGGACTAGCCTTCCATGATATCACAATTATAATTTTAACCATGTTTTTAGGCTATATAGTGTTTATTTACATTTAATTTGTTTACAACATTGCAGTACAACAAGCTTATTATAGGTACTGATCAGTTGTGAGAGTTGAACTAAGCGGATGAGGCATTTAGAAGTTATATTCTTCAAGAATCAATGGGCACATAGATTTATTAATTATATCAACTGCAGATCACCCCTTTTAAGAGTAATCTATACCATTTGTGGAAAGAGACCAAATATCTAGTGATTGTATGAAAGCTGCTACCGTATGTAGGAACACAAGGAAGAGGACCTTGTTCACTCTGTTCCAGTGTCCCTCTGTAGAAAAATACAAGCTGAACGATCAAAGACTGTATTAGCAAGGCATTTCACTACACAACAGCACTGTTTTTAAGCATATACAAAGAGCTGGTCAACTTGTTTCCAAATGCCTCATTTTAAATCCAAAATAACTGAAGGAAGGATAGAGCAGGGAGGTGTCAGTGTTCCTCTGGACCTTCAGAAACAGTGTTGTGGCTAAAGACAGAATATGCTGAAACTATGGAGAGAGCTCAGTGGAGGAAAAATAGAACCTGACAACTAACTCAGCGCTCCTGTTGCTAATGGCAATGCAGAGAGACTTTAATGCGGCTTTAAAATGAACTTGGGATGGTGAAAAAGGCAAGCTAAATTAATCTGCGATAATCAGTTTATTATGGCTGGCATTTCTTCATTCCTCACTGGTGGCTCTGCCTCAGTTCTCCTTGTCTTCCCTATGAACAATGAACCTTTCTCCATGACAGATCACTGACTGATGGGCCTGATGGAAGAGCTCCGTCCCTGGTCATCAGGAGACCGATCTTGAGTTCAAACTCTGTACTCATACCACCCTCATGTTTTACTGTTCACCACCAAATCATCAGCCCTTCATCAGCTCCATGTCAGCACCCGACTGCTCTCTGTTGAACTTTGACCCCAGAAAGTTATCAATGGATACAGGAAGGTTTATGTTGGCTACATCACCAGGAGCCAACTGGTACGGTGCCTACTGTGCCCACAAAGACTCCTCTACAGTAGTCCCAGTATATCTCTTTTTGCAATCACTGGTTTCCTCATACCGTGAACTGCACTGTTGGTTAAGGTCTTGTAAGTAAGCATTTCACGGTAAAGTCTACACTTGTTGTATTCAGCTCATGTGGTAAATAAAGTTTGATTTGATTTTAACCATCCGTCTCATGCTCGCTCGTAACGAGAATTTCTCAGCTGGCTGATTTGTTGTCAGCTCTTTACTTGAGGTTTTATTAGTTTCCTGGTAGCTCAGTTTGATCGACTAATTAGATTTTACTTCCAGACATGTGGAAACAGCCTCTTTGCCCCGAGCTCTGCTCATGCTAATGTCCACATTATACGCTTCTGTCTCCTCATTGCCATGTCTATATATATATATATATATATCTCTGCTCTATAGAATATATATATTATGTCCCATTATAGTCATCAAGTTTGGAGCCCAACTACAGGAGTCATACCTTTTTTGAAACAGTATTGTTGTTGGGGAATGTAAATCATGTTTTGTGGTGTAGGGTTCCATATTACACGGTCACATTTAGAATGGTGGTTTTCTTTTAGTATGTAAGTGCTAAAGTAATAGCTAAAGTGTATCGTTAGCTGCCTGTCATGAGCACACTCCTGGTCAAAAAGGGAAATGCTTATTACCATTCATGGTTTGCACCTGCAACTTTGCACATAATTGCCTTGGGTTTTACGTAGACTTTTGCAAATGGTTTATCATGAAGATTTTTATAAGGGTTGATAACTATGGTATTTATCTAACAGTCTTCAATGGTATTCTTAACCCATCAATATATACAGCTTGACACTATTTAAAATGCATTAGACTAATAGTCATGCATTGTAGCATATTGATGGCAGTACAGTATTGTTGAGGACTATTGAATGAGAGACCTCTGCATGTTGTTGGTATTGTGTGTGTGTTAGGACAGAAAAAGAGTGCTGACTATTTCTGTAACACTGCTTCTCTCAATATTGGGTTCCTTTTCTTCAATATTGGGTTCCTTCTCTTCAATATTGGGTTCCTTCTCTTCAATATTGGGTTCCTTCTCTTCAATCTTGGGTTCCTTCTGGTAATTATTGTAAACATTACATTTCTGCATGCAGCTCCTTCCAAAATGATGCAGCCAGTAGTCAGCTGTTCCTTTAAGGCTTGCAGGTTGTGATGGGTGGGATGGTTACTCCTCTTCTTATCTTCTTTTCAATACAAATGTGCAATATGCTTTGAACTGGGTTGGGGAAGTAAGATTTCAAGCGAATATTAACTGTTTCTGAGAGTGTTTTGTCTGTGTGTATACTTGTGTGTGTCAGTGTATGTGTCACTTTGAAAAGATTTTAAATGCGTATGTCTGACTCTTATTTGGAGTTGTGAAATGTGCCTTTTTCCCGGGGTTATTGTTTCCATTCATTTGTTGACTGTTGTTTTTCCTGGCATGTCTTTGTTTTAAGCAGCCTGTCAGATAAGATCTGCATGTAAGCCACTTAATTTAACTGACAACCAATGTCTCCTCAAAATAAACTGGGATATCCTTGTCTTCTAAAGTGTGGGTTTGCCTCGTCTTTGTTACTTTGAGACAGTTTTGTGATTATTAAAGAGATATATGTAATATTAACATAGTAATTTCAGAACATTTCCTTAATATATCAACATTTAATAGTGGAATGATAGTTTTTCACAATATTTTTTCCAAAATGTTTTTATTGGGCCCACACAAAATGTGCATGCTAATGGTGCAACCTTCTTATTGGCCAACAAAATATGGACTGGCACTTGTGAAATGAGTTTTTTTGAGGTTGGTTAGGTTTCGCAAATGTAAAAAACGAATGAACTATGCATTATGTGGGTTGAATGCTGTAACACAGAATAAAACAATGAATAAAAGTCCCATGATGTTAGACTGCCCCTTACTGCATATAATCTTTTAACCATCATTTATTCCCATTACTTTAATAAAATATTTCACTTTTTTTTGTGATTCTTCAAAGTAAATAAGGTACTTTTAGGGCTCCCGGGTGGCGCAGTGGTCTAAGGCACTGCATCTCAGTGCTAGAGGCGTCATTACAGACCCTGGTTTGATTTCAGGCTGTATTCCAACCGGCCGTGATTGGGAGTCCCATAAGGCAGCGCACAATTGGCACAGCGTTGTCCGGGTTAGGCCGTCATTGTAAATAAGAATTTGTTCTTAACTGACTTGCCTAGTTAAATAAAGGTTAAATACATTTTATGATTGCTGATACCAATACAAATGCAATGGATTGTGGTCATTGGAGTTAATTACCATGTTTTCTGCGCTAAACTTTGTAGAATATTGGCCTGTTGGAAACTACAACTCCCTACTACATTGCACAATTCGGGCTTGATCTGATTTATCTCTAGAGAAATTGCTGTAAGAAAATGCCCATTGAGCTCACAGAAAAAACTAAATGGAATTCAAATAATTGAACCAAGGTCGATCAATAAGTTGTTTAAAAACAAAGATAACTGAAATGTTGGTTAATTGCTTAGCACTGTCTAATTGACTGAGGCTAGCAAATCTCTTGTCAATTCGACCACAGACCAGTCAATTTGACAAGAGATTTGCTGGCCCCAGTCAATTTGACAAGAGATTTGCTGGCCCCAGTCAATTTGACAAGAGATGGTTTGTTGTTGAGTTGTTACATGTAGTACCTTTAATTCACTGTGTTGCACAAGGTTTTCAATGATTTTGCCTGTATGTGAATTCAATTAATGCTCAGTCTAAATGTTTTCAATTGTATGATTCCTATGTTTCTGTTTCGCGAAGGAAATAAAAGCGTTTTGTTTGTCTGGACCTTTTGAACCTTAATTAAAGAACAGATGTTTGAAATGAACTCTTTGATGGTGAAGTTCTGTTCTCATTAAACATTCACTTGTACTTACATTTCACTTCCTGTTTCTAAAGACCAATCATGTTCCATTAGAAACCCTTTGAAGATGAGGGTTTGAAACATTTCCAATTTGAACGGCCTGGTTTTGACAAAATACAACTGTCAAACTATCCCTCACAATGCTATTAAGCAGTTTATCTGTTTACCTTTTCATATTCAGATGACTGTTTAGAATGCATGAATCACTAGTTAAATGTTAATTTGCTGTCATTTTTATCGCTGTCATCTATCTCCTGTCATCAGGTGGCGGAGTTTGGGAAGACAGTGTCATTGGAGGGTGTGTGTGGTCTCCTGGCATCACTTCATGTTTTTCCACTCCCTGTCTCGCGTGAAGTTCCTCCCTAGTCTTTTGTCAGTGACAACAGATCCCTCTTTTTATGGTCATAATAAAACTTCCTGCTGAATTTCAATCTTGACAGGCCCCGTCATTTAACTCACCCTCTGGCCTTTTATGTACAATACCTTCAGAAAGTATTCACACCCCTTGACTTCTTCCACATATTGTTGTGTTACAACCTGAATTTAAAATGGATTAAATTGAGATGTTTGAGTCAGTATTCAACCTCTTTGTTATGGCAAGCCTAAATAAGAAAAATATTGCTTAACAAGTCACATTAGTTGCAAAAACTGTGTTTAGTAGTGTTTAATATGAGTTTTGAATGACTGACTACCTCATCTCTGTACCCCACAAGCAATTGTCTGTAAGGTCCCTCAGTCGAGCGGTGAATTTCAAACACGGATTCAACCACAAAGACCATGTAGGTTTTCCAATGCCTCACATTAAAAAAGCAGACATTGATTATACCTTTGAGCGTAGTGAAGTTATTAATCACACTTTGGATGGTGTCTCAATACACCCAGTCACTACAAAGATACAGATGTCCTTCTTAACTCAAAAAAACGCTCAGGGATTTCACCATGAGGCCAATGGTGACTTTTATACAGTTTATTGGCTGTGATAGGAGAAAACTGAGGATGGATCAACAACATTGTAGTTACTCTGCAATACTAACCTAATTGACATTGTGAAAAGAAGGAAGCCTGTACAGAATAAAAATATTCCAAAACAAGGCACTAAAGTAATACTGCAAAACATGTGGCAACGCAATTACGTTTTTGTCCTGAATATAAAGCTTTATGTTTGCGGCAAATCCAATACAACACTTTACTGAGTACCAAATCCTAGAGGAAAACCTGGTTCAGTCTGCTTTCCACCAGACACTGGGAGATGAATTCACCTTTCAGCAGGACAATAACCTAAAACACAAGGCTAAATCTACACTGGAGTTGCTTACCAAGAAGACACTGAATGGTTGTCTAGCAATGGTTGTCTAGCAATGATCAACAACCAATTTGACATTTTGAAACGAACACAATCCAGGTGTGGAAAGCTCTTAAAGACTTACCCAGAAAGACTCAAAGCTGTAATCGCTGCCAAAGGTGATTGTGGCATGTATTGACTCAGGGGGTTGAATTCTTATCTAATGAAGATATATTTGTCTTTTATTTTTCATATATATATTTTTTTTTTACAAATGTAAGAATCCCACTTTGTAACACAACAAAATGTGGAAAAAGTCAAGGGGTGTGAATACATTCTGAAGGCACTGTATGTGGGTGTGTGTTTGCGGGTAGAGCTGTAATTGGAAATTAAAACTTTGCTTGGCTTAATTTATTCACAGTTTATTTAATGTCTTCATGATTTATACCATGTTTGGATGGATGGAGAGGGGAAGAGGGGAAGGAAAAGGGTATGGGGTGTTACTGAAATTGACTGCACTGCTTTAATTGGATCAAATTAGGATTTTTGGCTGACCTGATTGGCCTCATCAGTACTCCCCCAGCACAGGGCCAGTGACACGTGGTTGGTTAGAAAGTAGACCGTTCCCAATACCTTGACTGGCTCACTTAACAATATAATGAGTCATCCTCAGACACATGCAATAGGCCTACAGAAGAGTTGTCTGTATTTGCCACTACTCATTATGTGATCTGCATTAGTGATTGTTCAACTGGCTGGCTCAAACTGATCCCCTGATCCATGCTGATTGACCATGTCTATTCCGCTGTGCTGACCACACAGTACCCTTTGCTGTGCACTGATTCCACCGTGTTTTCATCCACAACACAATCTTTATCACTGAACTTCATTTTGTGCTGTAGTCTTTGATCATGATGTTATTGATGTGGGAGAGGAGTCTATTGATCATGTATCTGCTGTCTTAACCAGTGTTGATAGAGAGCAGCAGGCAGGTGCATGATTCTGGGTGCCAGGTAGGTTGCACAGGGAAGCATGAGGCAGGGCTCTCTGCTACTGGAACTGCTGCAGCCCTGAGTCACAGAGGAGGGTACCACCTGCTCCTTATCAGTGGACACCTTCTGTCCTCCCTCCACTCTCCTTCGTTCTCTCTCCTCCACACCCTGGGGGAAGAGAGGATGTGATCAACCTGGCAATGCCAGGCTAGAGAGGCTTATTCTAGGTGTTGTATTAGGAGAGGTGCCCAAACCGACATAGCAGAGGAAGTCATTAAAGAGAAAGCAGTAGTAGCAGTTGGATAGAAGATCCCCTTATTCTAACAAGAGGGTGCTGGAGGATAGAAGATCCCCTTATTCTAACAAGAGGGTGCTGGAGGCTAGAGATCCCTTATTCTAACAGGAGGGTGTTGGAGGCTAGAAGATCCCTTATTCTAACAGGAGGGTGCGGAGGCTAGAAGATCCCCTTATTCTAACAGGAGGGTGCTGGAGGCTAGAGATCCCCTTATTCTAACAGGAGGGTGCTGGAGGCTAGAAGATCCCCTTATTCTAACAGGAGGGTGCTGGAGGCTAGAAGATCCCTTATTCTAACAAGAGGGTGCTGGAGGCTAGAAGATCCCCTTATTCTAACAAGAGGGTGCTGGAGGCTAGAAGATCCCTTATTCTAACAACCGGGTGCTGGAGGCTAGAAGATCCCCTTATTCTAACAGGAGGGTGCTGGAGGCTAGAAGTTCCCCTTATTCTAACAGGAGGGTGCTGGAGGCTAGAAGATCCCCTTATTCTAACAAGAGGGTGCTGGAGGCTAGAAGATCCTCTTATTCTAACAAGAGGGTGCTGGAGGCTAGAAGATCCCCTTATTCTAACAACCGGGTGCTGGAGGCTAGAAGATCCCCTTATTCTAACAGGAGGGTGCTGGAGGCTAGAAGATCCCCTTATTCTAACAGGAGGGTGCTGGAGGCTAGAAGATCCCCTATTCTAACAAGAGGGTGCTGGAGGCTAGAAGATCCCCTTATTCTAACAGGAGGGTGCTGGAGGCTAGAAGTTCCCCTTATTCTAACAGGAGGGTGCTGGAGGCTAGAAGATCCCCTTATTCTAACAAGAGGGTGCTGGAGGCTAGAAGATCCCCTTATTCTAACAAGAGGGTGCTGGAGGCTAGAAGATCCCCTTATTCTAACAGGAGGGTGCTGGAGGCTAGAAGATCCCCTTATTCTAACAGGAGGGTGCTGGAGGCTAGAAGTTCCCCTTATTCTAACAGGAGGGTGCTGGAGTCTAGAAGATTCCCTTATTCTAACAAGAGGGTGCTGGAGGCTAGAAGATCCCCTTATTCTAACAACCGGGTGCTGGAGGCTAGAAGATTCCCTTATTCTAACAAGAGGGTGCTGGAGGCTAGAAGATCCCCTTATTCTAACAACCGGGTGCTGGAGGCTAGAAGATCCCCTTATTCTAACAGGAGGGTGCTGGAGGCTAGAAGTTCCCCTTATTCTAACAACCGGGTGCTGGAGGCTAGAAGATCCCCTTATTCTAACAGGAGGGTGCTGGAGGCTAGAAGTTCCCCTTATTCTAACAGGAGGGTGCTGGAGGCTAGAAGGTTCCCATATTCTCTAAATGCTGCACTCTTGTTATTCTGGCCATAGGTTATCAGGTATTACAACCTGTTCCGGTGTCGACCCAGCCTATATGATAGTAAAGTTTTGAATACAGACAGTTTAATTGCTAAAGTGGGTATTCATTAGTAGAGTAATATATTTTTCATGGCATGCAGTATGTATCATGTATCTGAGCCTCAGCAGTCGGTGGGTTTAATGGAAGTCTGTGGGAGAGATTCAAGTCACACTGGAAGAAGTGTTTTAGGGACGATGGCCAAGCCCTGCGTGGTGAAAAGCTCTTATTGGCTAGCATCGGGAAGGGAATAGACAGGCATCGATAGTAGGGATAATAGGTTCCAACTAAATTACCCCTCCTCTCCAGCTACCTGTCTTAAATTGTTTTTAAATTGCTCTCCCTTTTTCTCTCTCCATCGATAGGTAGGAAGCCAGCACTGGTTGAATATTCTAGAGGAGCCACTGTCTGGAAAACATTTCAGTGGTTGATTTATGACCATTACAGGACCCACAGTGGAACACAACCACCATTTACTTAAGTCTATATTGTTTACGTTTTAGGGATGTTAAGGAGTCTGTGTGATCTGCCTTACCCTTCAGCTGTTCATCATCAATCAACTTTATCAGCCTACTGTCCCAATACTCAATATTCATTCGGTCTGCACTGGTTCCTCAAAAGCAGCATCATAACAGACTATAGATGGAATACCAAAATCTGTGAATAGCTTCTCTCATGCTGGGCTGTAGAGCGTTTCAAATTGATGTTTAATCCATGCCTGGAATACTGCATATACATGTAGAGGAATATCTGATGTTTGGGAAAATTGATAGTAGAAAGCGTGTTCTGTATCATGACAGACAGACCACATGATGGTATCTTTATGTACCATTACACCCGTTCAGGATTCAGGACATAGGTGGCTAGAACAGGTTAATCCTATCTGCTGTCTCCTATCTCACTACTGTCGTGTATTTGGCTATGCCGGATTAAGTGATATGACATGCTATTCTATAAAATCCTTTCTCTGTAATTAATATTACCTGATTAAGCTAATCATGTAAATGTAATTAACTAGAAAGTCGGGGCACCACGAAAGAGTGTTTATAGACCTGTTATCTTCCGAATAAACTCTTAAAGACCTAGTAATATTTTACATCAATAGCAGTCAATATTAATCGTCACCTTATTTCAGTCTCATCTGAAAGTTGTAAATTCTTGGTTATCTTCACGAACCCTGGCTAACAAGTTGAATCAGCAATACAAACTTTGGTTTAATTATTTATTTACTAAATACCTAACTAATCACACAGAATTACATATACACAGAATGCAAATTATGTCATACAGATAACGTCCCTGGTGGACGGAGCCGACATGACGGCTGGTTACACAAAGGAAAGGGGGTTGGGTTCGAGTGAAAGAGCGGGAAGTCTGAGGAACAAAGGGAGAAGCTATGCTATCGTAAATACAGTATCATATGCATTCTAAATTACCGCCCATTTGGAAAAGGAAAATGCAATAAATATTTACTCTGAGCTGCGCTTCGGTAGGTTGGTCGTAGATGCTGGCCGTGTTGCCCAACAGAGATCTTCCGGTCCTCGGAAGAATGTCTCAGGTGGTAAATTAGTTACGTTGTAGTATCATCGTTGTGTGTTAGGCTGGATCCGTCGTCCGTCCTTTCCTAGCCCACGTTTACAGCAGCCGCTGCTAACTCAACGGCTAGGAGGTATCACTTCTGTAGTGAATAAGAGTTCAAAGTTCATACCATTCGCAACCAAAGCTCACGCTGAGGTTAGCTTAGCTCTGTAGTTGACATGTTAGTCCTTTTAACGTGGAACCGTCGTCCTCACGTCCTCAGAACAGCTTATTATCTGAATCCTTCTGACATCGGACCGTCGCCCTAATGTACCCGGAACAGCAAGTTATTCGCCCTTTTAAGCAGAGGCTGCAGGCCTCGTGTACTCGGAACAGGAGGTTACATTTTCGTCAAGGGCTTATATAGTGGAGGGAGAAAAGGGTGTGTTTCATAGTTTATAATCCATGTCTCTTCACAGGGGCGGACCACTGATTGAGCAGAGCTCTAACCTTATGAAAACCCAATTCTCTCTGGAAGCTAAGATTACATTTCATCTTTTCACAAATAGTTTCATATTTAAACATTTAAATTGCACAACAATTCCATGTGAATCTGATAACTAAAATGTGTAGACTTTCCCAGATACAGTTTATGTCGTCCTGTCATCAGTCATAATGTCTCAGATGACAACCGAACTGACATCATATTCATTAAGTACCAACGCATATTCTCCACTGGTTGGATTACCGAAATATGGTTCCTTTCCCCCCACCGTTTGATGTTCCCAGACTCTATGTTTAACAAAGGCTATTCAAGAGTCCTTCAGTAGAGTCAAGAGAGAGAGAGGGAAGGGAGAAAGGTATTTATGGGGGGGTCATAAACCTTACCCACAGGCCAACGTCATGACACTACTGTCTACTGGGGAAGGGCTTGACACCTGTCTGGTTAACACACTCTCAATGGCATGAAATCACCTGTGACATGACATGGGTTTCTCCAGTCCATACACAGCTCTTACCCTTTCTCCGCCCCCTACAGTACAACACTGACAGTGTCCACTCAGGGGTGTCCTAGTAGAAGGTCAGTGTTTAGGTGGGGTAGCACTAGAAAAGGTCCCAGTAAGGATGCAGACATGCACTCATACTGTAGGCCTGCTACACGGAGCCTTACTCTCTGTCTTGTTGCGTGTTTGCATATCTCCATGTTGACAGCATGGCGGCCCAGCCTCAGACCGGACCGGGCTCTCAATCTGCCGTATTTACCCAGGATTCACAAGGGTTTCTCGCTGAGGATCACAGTGAGCAGTGAGTGAGCAAACACCATGGACGGGGTTGTCTCGCTGGCTGGCTGCTGTTTACTCTCGACAAAGTGTCAGGAGTGACCTTGGGACAGTGTGCAAACAGTCAGTTATCAATCCGCAGACGCTGGCAAACCCATATTATTTCAACATAATTCCCTCATGTCCCGGATTTACCCCAATGTGTGTTTTTGATGTTTTTAAAATGTTTTTGAATCGGTTTATCTTGGCGAGCCCATGTAACAATGTAATGCTTAGTCAAGATGATTTATATGGGAGTCTTAGTTACTGTCTGATTGCATCAATATTTTCTTTAGAATAAAGGTTTATCTTAAACCCCTATTCCCTCACTCTTAAGCCATTGCTGACCACAAACTGCTGTGGTTTTGGTTTAGACAATTGACCAATCGACTGGCTCAATACAGGGAGTGCGGTCCTCTCCCTCTCCCAAAAAACTGATAATAGATTTTAGATGATAGGAGGGGAGGAGGAGGAGGGGGTGGGTGCTGGTAAGAGGGGGTGGAGGTGTGTGAATTTAATCTGGGCGATAAGGCTCTCTCTCTCTCTATCAGTGCCCAGAGCTGTTTGAGCCCTGCCTCGTCATCCATCACTGGCCTGGGGAGCCGCCACCACCACCATCGCACCGCCGCAATGTGTGCTGCATAGCAGATGGGGCAGAGTGCAGCAGTCCACCCCCCCCCCCCCCCCCCCCCCCCCCCCACACACACACCAGACACATTGCAGCATAGGTCCAGAGCCTGGTTTATTATGTTTCTCACATGTCATGTTAGTTACAGTCTTGGCTCAACAGCAGTGCAGCACAGGGACTGAAACATTCACTGCCTCTGACACACCTGTAGGCAAACCCGTGGCAAGGTTAATAGTGTTAATTACCACAGTACTACACACAGTCTCTTTGAGGATGACAGTGGCAGTTGCTAATCAGGCATTCTCTCAATACCTACCCTGCTCTCTCATTATTTATAAGCTACCTTTCCCATGTAAGTAATCAGTATGGGGGAAGGTATAGGAATATTTCACACTGGGCCTGAACATTTAAATGGGTCATCACTCAACTTCTGGACAGCACTAAGTCTATGTGATCACATTTCCCACAGACACCCGTGCTTGATCACATTCCCCAGATATGGAGAAGGTCATGGGTGGTAATATGACAGGCATGCTACATCTGTGTGTGTGCTGGGTGGGTAATTGGCATGAATGAGTGATCTGAGACTAGCAGTCCAAAGCTTCTCAGACAGGATGCAGTCCATGGACTTCCCCTGGGCTAGCTAGCTCGTCTGACAAAAACTGTGAGAATTTAAACTCTGTGTGTATGTGTGATTGTGTAAGTATGTGAGTGTGTGGATGTGATTGAGTAAGTGTGAGTGTGTGTACCCACCCGTCGACCATCCCTTCCCCAAGGGCTCTGATCGTCGGCTGGAGGAGGGAGGCAGGCTAGCGTGCGCCTGGCAGGAGAGGATTAAGAGACAAAGTTTGGATTGATGCGGTCCGACAGTGTCAGACAGTCAGCTCCACGCCTCTCATTAGGATACGCCGGCGGAATGTAAAATGTCTGCCGCTGATGGCAGCTTAAGCCCCGTAGAATGATGATGCTGAAACAGCCGCAGAGGGACTTGAGAGAGACACGCGGCAGCCAGGCAGCAGCTTTGGTCACTGTCACCTCTCCTGTCCCTGTCAATGTCTTTGTCCTCGTACTGTCTCTGTCCCCCTCCCTGTCCCCGTCCGTCTCTGTCCCTGTCCGTCTCTGTCCCTGTCCCCGTCCGTCTTTGTCACTGTCCCGGTCTCTGTTCCTGTCTCGGTCCATGTCTCTGTCTCTGTTCCTGTCCCTGTCTCTGTCCCTGTCCCTGTCTCTGTCCCTATCCCTGTCTCTGTCACTTACACATTGACAATTTGTCGCTTTGTCAACTGGAGTGTGAATCAACTACTGTGTGTATCAACTAGAGTGTATATCAACTAGAGTGTATATCAACTAGAGTGTATATCAACTAGAGTGTGTATCAACTAAAGTGTGTATCAACTAAAGTGTGTATCAACTAGTGTGTATATCAACTAGAGTGTGTATCAACTAGAGTGTTATATCAACTAGAGTGTTATATCAACTAGAGTGTATATCAACTAGAGTGTGTATCAACTAGAGTGTATATTAACTAGAGTGTGTATCAACTAGAGTGTATATCAACTAGAGTGTATATCAACTAGAGTGTGTATCAACTAGAGTGTTTATCAACTAGAGTGTGTATCAACTAGAGTGTGTATCAACTAGAGTGTATATCAACTAGAGTGTGTATCAACTAGAGTGTGTATCAACTAGAGTGTGTATCAACTAGAGTGTATATCAACTAGAGTGTGTATCAACTAGAGTGTGTATCAACTAGAGTGTGTATCAACTAGAGTGTATATCAACGAGAGTGTGTATCAACTAGAGTGTATATCAACTAGAGTGTATATCAACTAGTGTGTATATCAACTAGAGTGTGTATCAACTAGAGTGTATATCAACTAGTGTGTATCAACTAGAGTGTATATCAACTAGAGTGTATATCAACTAGTGTGTATATCAACTAGAGTGTGTATCAACTAGAGTGTGTATCAACTAGAGTGTATGTATATGTGTATTTATATTAAGGGACAGAGATAAAACACTTTGTTTCTGCATGTGTGAACATATTCATGTAGTATGAATGTGAGATGTGTTGTGCACTACATGTGTGTCAAAGTGTGGCATTGATCGTATGTGTCTTCATGCTTACTGTAAGGGTGTGATAAAGAACAGGGAGGTCATTTAGCTCATCTGTCTCACAGTGCTTGATGAACATGTAATGTTCCAGTTTGACTTTCCTACAGTCCTCTATGCAGCCATCTAGTGAACAGTCCTCTGTCCCTGGGACCCGGGCCCTGCCTGCATGTTCTGAATGGACTAGTATTGATTCACAAGATCTCCATCACATTCCTGACAAGGACACCTGCATTTAGACAACCTTTATTTTACACAGTTGTTAATTACGTTGATGTTTGTTGAAAGTGTCTTTAATCTACAGTATAGTGCTGAGCAATTAGTGCTTTTTGAGGTTGGTTCGGTTTTGGTTTGATAATAAAATAAAAATCACGGTTCTTATCATTTTTGAAAATGTTAAATGCATTATGAAATAATGACATTAAAATGATTTTAGGGCTTTCCTCAGCCATCAGCTGCCCTTCCCATGACCCTGACAGTGGGTTGAATTCTGTAACAAAACCAAATAAAAATATTCATAAGAGCCCCATGATGCTAGTGAATATCCATTACTGCTCATCACTTATTAACCATCATGTATTCACATTACTTACTTTAGGATTATTTTTCCTTGAAGTCATCATCAAATCTCTGCTCAGGCAGTATCAGCCAGCCAGCCATTGTGCTCCCCATTGATGGAGTCATCCTATTTAGCTAAGCTAGTAGTAGTGGCTAGCTGGCTGACAAAATCATTTCACTAAATCATTTCACTAGTTCATACTTTCAAGACTGCTTATTACCAACTACCTCAACTGTCAATCAAGTAGAGCTACCTCACAAACTGTCTCTATCTGCGGCATGTAGCCTAGCGGTTAAGAACGTTGGGCCAGTATAAGAAATCCCGCTATGCCCTCCAACGAACCATCAAACAGACAAAGCGTCAATACAAGGACTAAGATTGAATCGTACTACACCGGCTCCGACGCTCGTCAGATGTGGCAGGGCTTGCAAACTATTACAAACTACAAAGGGAAGCACAGCCGCGAGCTGCCCAGTGACACGAGCCTACTAAACGAGCTAAATTACTTCAAGGGCCTGACGGATTACCAGGACGTGTATTCTGAGCATGCGCTGAGCAAAGGCAAGTGTCTTCACTGACATTTTCAACCTGTCCCTGACTGAGTCTGTAATACCAACATGTTTCAAGCAGACCACCATAGTCCCTGTGCCCAAGAACATCAAGGTAACCTGTCTAAATGACTACCGACCCGTAGCACTCAGGTCTGTAGCCATAAAGTGCTTTGAAAGGCTGGTCATGGCTCACATCAACACCATTATCCCAGAAACCCTAGACCCACTCCAATTTGCATACCACCCCAACAGATCCACAGATGATGCAATGTCTATTGCACTCCACACTGCTCTTTCCCACCTGGACAAAAGGTACACCTACGTGGCATGCGTCCTCAAAAAGTTCTACAGCTGCACCATCAAGAGCATCCTGACTGGTTGCATCACCGCCTGGTATGGCAAGTGCTCGACTTCTGACTGCAAGGCACTACAGAGGCTAGTGCATACGGCCCAGTACATCACTGGGGCCAAGCTTCCTGCCATCCAGGACCTCCATACTAGGCGACATCAGAGGAAGGCCCTAAAAATTGCCAAAGACTCCAGCCACCCTGGTCATCAAATCAAATCAAATCAAATGTATTTATATAGCCCTTCTTACATCAGCTGATATCTCAAAGTGCTGTACAGAAACCCAGCCTAAAACCCCAAACAGCAAGCAATGCAGGTGTAGAAGCACGGTGGCTAGGAAAAACTCCCTAGAAAGGCCAAAACCTAGGAAGAAACCTAGAGAGGAACCAGGCTATGAGGGGTGGCCAGTCCTCTTCTGGCTGTGCCGGGTGGAGATTATAACAGCACATGGCCTAGATGTTCAAATGTTCATAAATGACCAGCATGGTCAAATAATAATAATCATAGTAGTTGTCGAGGGTGCAACAAGTCAGTAACACAAGAGTAAGTGTCAGTTGGCTTTTTCATAGCCGATCTTTGAGAGTATCTCTACCGCTCCTGCTGTCTCTAGAGAGTTGAAAACAGCAGGTCTGGGACAGGTAGCACATCCGGTGAATAGGTCAGGGTTCCAGCAGGTCTGGGACAGCAGGTCTGGGACAGGTAGCACGTCCGGTGAACAGGTCAGGGTTCCATAGCTGCGGGCAGAACAGTTGGAACTGGAGCAGCAGCACAGCCAGGTGAACTGGGGACAGCAAGGAGTCATCAAGCCAGGTAGTCCTGAGGCATGGTCCTAGTCATAGACTGTTCTCTCTGCTACCGCACGGCAAGCAGTACCGGAGCGGCAAGTCTAGGTCCAAAAGGCTTCTTAACAGCTTCTATCCCCAAGCCGTAAAACTCCTGAACAGCTAATCAAATGGCTACCCAGACTATTTACATTGTCCCCCAACCCCCATTTTTATGCTGCTACTTCTCTCTGTTTATTATCTATGCATACCGTAAATTCCGGACTATAAGCCGCAACTTTTTTCCCCACGCTTTGAACCCCGCGGCTTAAACAATGACGTGGCTAATATATGGATTTTTTCCGCTTTCAATTTTTTTTCTCCAAAAAAACACATTCTGTGACATGCTCAGTTTTTTGCCGGCATGAAGCTTTCATTAGACCAATGAAATTGCCGAACGGGTTAAGGTCAAACAACTTTTTTGTTTACTGTTTAGATTAAATCGAGCGCTCTCAAACTTCCCATCATTCTGATTACGGTAGTCATTTTGTCACCCTCATCATGGCAAAGACACGGAGAAATGCATATGATGCAGCTTTCAAGTTGAAGGTGATTGATCTGGCTGTTGGAAAAGGAAATAGAGCTGCTGCACGGGAGCTTGGTCTTAATGAGTCGATGATAAGACATTGGAAACAGCAGCGTGAGGAATTGACTCAGTGCAAAAAGACAACTAAAGCTTACTGCTAATTTTGTATTTTTTGTTACAAGCCGTGTTTGGTTAAAGCCTATTTATTTTTGTTACAAGCCGTGTTTCGTTAAAGCCTGTGTAAAGTTAATTTGTTTCAATGTACTGGTAGGCACCTGCGGCTTATAGACATGTGCGGCTTATTTATGTTCAAAATAAAAAATACAAAAAAATTCAGTGGGTGCGGCTTATATTCAGGTGCGCTTAATAGTCCGGAAATTACGGTAGTCACTTTACCTACATGTACATATTACCTCAATTATCTTGACTAACTTGTGCCCCCGCACATTGACTTTGTACCGGCACCCCCTGTATATAGCCTCCTTACTGATATTTTATTGTTGCTCTTTAATTATTTGTTATTTTTAAATTTTCTTCTTAATTATTTTTACTTCAGTTTATTTTAGTAAATACATTTACGTCATTTAGCAGGCGCTCTTATCCAGAGCGATTTACAAATACTTTCTTCACACGTATTTTTCTTAAAACGGACTTGTTGGTTAAGGGCTTGTAAGTAAGCATTTCACTGTAAGGACTACACCTGTTGTATTTGACGCATGTGACAAACCGAATGATTGCTGGTTCAAATCCCTGAGCTGACTAGGTGAAAAATCTGACGATCTAACCTTGAGCAAGACACTTAACCCTAAATGCTCCTGTAAATAGCTCTGCACAAGAGCGTCTGCTAAATTTGAAATGTAATCCCTCTTGTCTTTGTGTCATTCCGCTCTCATACAGTCTCGTGATCTGTGTGTATACGCCTCTGTCCGTGGTTGGAAGGAACAGGTGCAATGAATTATGGTCATTGTAGTTAATTACCATGTTTCTGCACTGAACTAGGTTGAATATTTGCCTAATAAAAACTACACGTTCCAATGAGCCCAGCGTCCCACATAGTTCTTGACTTAATTTCTCAAGTGAACGATTTAATTTCTTTCTAGAGAAACGGTGTGTTGAGTTCACAAAAAACCCTAACTGAATCGAATTCAAGTCATTAAACCAACGTCAGTCAATTAGTTCTTCGGGATCGGTGCCCCTACCACGGGATGGTTGCGCTAACGTAGGCTAACGTGATTAGCATGAGGTTGTAAGTAGCAAGAACATTACCCAGGACATTGAAATAGCTGATATTGGCAGAAAGCTTAAATTCTTGTTAATCTAACTGCACTGTCCAATTTACAGTAGCTATTACAGTGAAATAATACCATGCTATTTTTTGAGGAGAGTGCAGAGTTTTGAACATGAAAAGTTATTAATAACCCCCAAAAATTAAACTGACATTTTGGTGAATCGTTCATTACTATTATGCTATCTCAGCCCTTTATGATTAAATTAGGTAAGATAAGGTGAGGGTTGATCATGATGCATACAGTACAAATGCAATGTAGTTGCAGTACAAAATAGGCTGCAGTCTTTATGCTGCAATGGATTTGTACCTCCTCACTCCCAATTAAACCCTAATTTCAGGATTTCCATACACGCCTAGGGTTCAATCTGTTCCTTCGTCTTTTAAATTTTATGGAGGCACCAGTTTGGATTTGGATTCCATTGCAAATGAATTGACAGCATACTGTACCTCTGCCCATTCCTCTGAAGCCATCTGTCCCTCCACCTCTTCCTCCTCCTCCTTCTCGACTACCAAGCTGGAGGTATGGCCAGCTGGGCAGATGTGCAGTGACACTATCACGCTGCAGTCTGCAGTCACACAGTGTTCTGCAGCCAGGGCGGTGCAGGGCAAAAAGCTCACAAAGAACTCCTGCGTCGTCACTTCATCACCCTGTCATTAAGCCAGAGAGAGAGAAGAGGCAGAGAGGGGGGAGAGAGATAGAGAGCAGAGTGGGGAGGGGGTACGGGTCAAGGTCATTCTTCATCTTTATCTTCTTATCGAGGAGCAGAGGAGGCAACAACAGCCCTCATTGAAATACACTTCACAGAACATATAGAAAATGTTTTAAAGGTCTAATCTTTTCTCCAAAAAGCGGTTTTATACACGGAAAATGGGCATTCGAATGTTAGGATTTACTACTGAATGTTGGGGTTTATTACTCTATATAGTGAGACAGGCACAGTGAAATACCATCCACATTCCTCAATCGGTAGAGGTATATTGCTGTCTTACTACCTTCTTTACAGGGAGGAGAGGTGGGGGTTAGGAAGGAGGGGGTTCAGTGATGAGAGGGTCTTAATTGCATTCCCCTGGGGACATCACCTTCCATTGTTAGGTAGAGTAAATGGCTGAAAGTCTAAATTCATTGTTAAGCTGTCGCCACATTGATATCTGCCTGTGACCAATTTCAGGAACCCTCTTCATTTACTTTCCCCCAAAGCACTTCCCTGTGATGTCCTGTTGAAATGTGAGAGCATTGGTGACGCGGGGGCCTCATAAAATAGGCCTGGGTTCAATTTAAGTCAACACACTTCAGTATATAATGGCCAGCCTGAATTGCAGTCAGCAAGGTGTTGTTAAAGGAGAAGTTTGCTTTTTCAACCAAATCTCTACTTTTGATGGGATTTTGCTTGTTTTTGAAAAACTTACCCCAACCATCGATTCACTTCCTCATCCTCGTTGTGCAGTACTCTGAAAAAGCATGAACAAATGCTCCAAAAACACCCAAATACGTCCTTTTAGAATCGGAAAACGCCCTCAGTATAGTGATGCAGGTCTTTAGATGTCGTACACATTAAATTGTGTCATTCCGAACTTTATCCGCAATGTTATATTCCATTTTGTGCAACTCGAGCTGTTTCCCTTATCCAGCATTTCCATTCTCAGTGTAGCCTGCTGCTAGAATGGATGGAGAGGTATCACTTGATTCGCAACCAAATGGAATATAACTCATCTTGAAAAAACGTATACTAAAAACTTGGATATCAATCCGCCATCGTTAATACAATGGAAAAATCTAAGGATTTATTATGTAAATATTGAAATAGCATGGGCAACAGAGAAAAACAAATTGATACAGTTTCAGGCAAACAATAATGCAGCCACTAGGGATGGGGGTGTGAGTATGCAGTAGAGTCTGAGCAGATAATAGTAGTCATTGTTTGTGTGCGTCTGTAAATAGTTTTTCTTATGTATAAATTTGTATCTTGATGTGGGGGAAAAAATGGAAGAAAATGAAAAAGTTGCGTATAAAGTTCCGAATGACACAATTTCATGTGTACAACTACTAAAGACCTGCGTCACATTACATTTACATTTAAGTCATTTAGCAGACGCTCTTATCCAGAGCGACTTACAAATTGGTGCATTCACCTTATGATATCCAGTGGAATAACCACTTTACAATAGTGCATCTAAATCATTTTAGGGGGGGGGGTTAGAAGGATTACTTTATCCTATCCTAGGTATTCCTTAAAGAGGTGGGGTTTCAGGTGTCTCCGGAAGGTGGTGATTGACTCCGCTGTCCTGGCGCCGTGAGGGAGCTTGTTCCACCATAGGGGTGCCAGAGCAGCGAACAGTTTTGACTGGGCTGAGCGGGAGCTGTGCTTCCTCAGATGTAGGGGGCCAGCAGGCCAGAGGTGGATGAACGCAGTGCCCTTGTTTGGGTGTAGGGCCTGATCAGAGCCTGAAGGTACGGAGGTGCCGTTCCCCTCACAGCTCCGTAGGCAAGCACCATGGTCTTGTAGCGGATGCGAGCTTCAACTGGAAGCCAGTGGAGAGAGCGGAGGAGCGGGGTGATGTGAGAGAACTTGGGAAGGTTGAACACCAGACGGGCTGCGGCGTTCTGGATGAGTTGTAGGGGTTTAATGGCACAGGCAGGGAGCCCAGCCAACAGCGAGTTGCAGTAGTCCAGACGGGAGATGACAAGTGCCTGGATTAGGACCTGCGCTGCCTCCTGTGTGAGGCAGGGTCGTACTCTGCGAATGTTGTAGAGCATGAACCTACAGGATCGGGTCACCGCCTTGATGTTAGTGGAGAACGACAGGGTGTTGTCCAGGGTCACGCCAAGGTTCTTAGCACTCTGGGAGGAGGACACGATGGAGTTGTCAACTGTGATGGCGAGATCATGGAACGGAGAGTCCTTCCCTGGGAGGAAAAGCAGCTCCGTCTTGCCGAGGTTCAGCTTGAGGTGGTGATCCGTCATCCACACTGATATGTCTGCCAGACATGCAGAGATGCGATTCGCCACCTGGTTATCAGAAGGGGGAAAGGAGAAGATTAATTGTGTGTCGTCTGCATAGCAATGATAGGAGAGACCATGTGAGGATATGACAGAGCCAAGTGACTTGGTGTATAGCGAGAATAGGAGAGGGCCTAGAACAGAGCCCTGGGGGACACCAGTGGTGAGAGCACGTGGTGCGGAGACAGATTCTCGCCACGCCACCTGGTAGGAGCGACCTGTCAGGTAGGACGCAATCCAAGCGTGGGCCGCGCCGGAGATGCCCAACTCGGAGAGGGTGGAGAGGAGGATCTGATGGTTCACAGTATCAAAGGCAGCAGATAGGTCTAGAAGGATGAGAGCAGAGGAGAGAGAGTTAGCTTTAGCAGTGCGGAGAGCCTCCGTGACACAGAGAAGAGCAGTCTCAGTTGAATGCCCAGTCTTGAAACCTGACTGATTAGGATCAAGAAGGTCATTCTGAGAGAGATAGCAGGAGAGCTGGCCAAGGACGGCACGTTCAAGAGTTTTGGAGAGAAAAGAAAGAAGGGATACTGGTCTGTAGTTGTTGACATCGGAGGGATCGAGTGTAGGTTTTTTCAGAAGGGGTGCAACTCTCGCTCTCTTGAAGACGGAAGGGACGTAGCCAGCGGTCAGGGATGAGTTGATGAGCGAGGTGAGGTAAGGGAGAAGGTCTCCGGAAATGGTCTGGAGAAGAGAGGAGGGGATAGGGTCAAGCGGGCAGGTTGTTGGGTGGCTGGCCGTCACAAGACGCGAGATTTCATCTGGAGAGAGAGGGGAGAAAGAGGTCAAAGCACAGGGTAGGGCAGTGTGAGCAGGACCAGCGGTGTCGCTTGACTTAGCAAACGAGGATCGGATGTCGTCGACCTTCTTTTCAAAATGGTTGACGAAGTCATCCGCAGAGAGAGAGGAGGGGGGGGGGGGGAGGAGGATTCAGGAGGGAGGAGAAGGTGGCAAAGAGCTTCCTAGGGTTAGAGGCAGATGCTTGGAATTTAGAGTGGTAGAAAGTGGCTTTAGCAGAAGAGGAAAATGTAGAGAGGAGGGAGTGAAAGGATGCCAGGTCCGCAGGCAGGTGAGTTTTCCTCCATTTCCGCTCGGCTGCACGGAGCCCTGTTCTGTGAGCTCGCAATGAGTTGTCGAGCCACGGAGCAGGAGAGGAGGACCGAGCCGGCCTGGAGGATAGGGGACATAGAGAGTCAAAGGATGCAGAAAGGGAGGAGAGGAGGGTTGAGGAGGCAGAATCAGGAGATAGGTTGGAGAAGGTTTGAGCTGAGGGAAGAGATGATAGGATGGAAGAGGAGAGAGTAGCGGGAGAGAGAGAGCGAAGGTTGCGATGGCGCAATACCATCCGAGTAGGGGCAGAGTGAGAAGTGTTGGATGAGAGCGAGAGGGAAAAGGATACAAGGTAGTGGTCAGAGACTTGGAGGGGAGTTGCGATGAGATTTGTGGAAGAACAGCATCTAGTAAAGATGAGGTCAAGCGTATTGCCTGCCTTGTGAGTAGGGGGGGAAGGTGAGAGGGTGAGGTCAAAAGAGGAGAGGAGTGGAAAGAAGGAGGCAGAGAGGAATGAGTCAAAGGTAGACGTGGGGAGGTTAAAGTCACCCAGAACTGTGAGAGGTGAGCCATCCTCAGGAAAGGAACTTATCAAGGCGTCAAGCTCATTGATGAACTCTCCAAGGGAACCTGGAGGGCGATAAATGATAAGGATGTTAAGCTTGAAAGGGCTGGTAACTGTGACAGCATGGAATTCAAAGGAGGCGATAGACAGATGGGTCAGGGGAGAAAGAGAGAATGTCCACTTGGGAGAGATGAGGATTCCAGTGCCACCAGCCCGCTGGCCAGATGCTCTCGGGGTATGCGAGAACACGTGGGCAGACGAGGAGAGAGCAGTAGGAGTAGCAGTGTTATCTGTGGTAATCCATGTTTCCGTCAGCACCAAGAAGTCGAGGGACTGGAGGGTAGCATAGGCTGAGATGAACTCTGCCTTGTTGGCCGCAGACCGGCAGTTCCAGAGGCTGCCGGAGACCTGGAACTCCACGTGGGTCGTGCGCGCTGGGACCACCAGGTTAGAGTGGCAGCGGCCACGCGGTGTGAAGCGTTTGTATGGCCTGTGCAGAGGGGAGAGAACAGGGATAGACAGACACATAGTTGATAGGCTACAGAAGAGGCTACACTAATGCAAAGGAGATTGGAATGACAAGTGGACTACACGTCTCGAATGTTCAGAAAGTTAAGCTTACGTTGCAAAAATCTTATTGACTAAAATGATTAAAATGATACAGTACTGCTGGCTGGTGAAGTAGACTAGCTCGCAGTGGCTGCCTTGTTGACTTTGTTTGAAAGTGTAGCTGGCTAGGTAACCTCGATAGTTTCAGTACTACACCTTATCATGATACAAAGGCAACTATGTAGCTAGCTAACATAACACTAATCAAGACGTTCCTTTGTAATGTATTTCGTTTCTACAATGCTGCTTGTCAGTAATAGTTGGCTAGGTTTGGAAAAATGGCGTCGCGGGGGACGAAAATAGCTGGCTAGCTAACCTCGATAATTACTCTAAACTACACAATTATCAAACTATGACAAAGACAACTTATTGACTAAAATGATACAGTACTGCTGGCTGGTGAAGTAGACTAGCTAGCAGTGGCTGCGTTGTTGACTTTGTTTGAAAGTGTAGCTGGCTAGGTAACCTCGATAGTTTCAGTACTACACCTTATCATGATACAAAGGCAACTATGTAGCTACTGAGAGCTTAGTTGGGTGTTTTTGGAGCCGTTGTTCTTGTTTTTTCAGAGCCCCGTACTGCACAACGAGGATGAGGAAGTGAATCGCTGCTTGGGGTACGTTTTTCAAAAGCAAGTGAAATCGCAAAAGAAAAGTGTCTGGACCCTTCCATAACATGCCATTCACATCAAAAATAGAGATTTGGTTGTAAAAAGGAAAATTCTCCTTTAAGGCCATTCTCGACTTACTGTACATATCTCTTTCAAGCATACAGAAATAGATGGTCAATGTTAATTTCCACAGCGATGGCTTTCTTCAAATGTTGAAAGTGGTTCTGCAGTTGTGGCTCGTGACATATCAACAAGGTGTATGTTTTTTTTTCTCCTACCTTGCCCTTCCTCTAGGTCAGTCTGTGTGTGGTGTGTGGGGTATAAATTGATAGCAGGCTTTGGATGTCATATCTAATTAGTCTCAGTGTGCCCATCCTCTCTCCCCCACCCCATTCTCTCCCCCACCCCACCCCATCCTCTCCCCTCCCACCCCATCCTCTCTCCCCCACCCCATCCTCTCTCCCCCCACCCCATCCTCTCTCCCCCCACCCCATTCTCTCCCCCACCCCATCCTCTCTCCCCCCACCCCATCCTCTCTCCCCACACCCCATCCTCTCTCCCCACACCTCATCTTCTCTCCCCACACCTCATCCTCTATCCCCACACCCCATCCTCTCTCCCCACACCCCATCCTCTCTCCCCACACACATCCTTTCTCTCCCCCCACCTCATCCTTTCTCCCCACACCTCATCCTCTCTCCCCACACCCTCATCCTCTCTCCCCACACCCCATCCTCTCTCCCCCACCTCATCCTCTCTCCCCCCACCCTGTCCTCTCTCCCCACACCCCGTCCTTTCTCCCCACACCCCATCCTTTCTCCCCACACCCCATTCTTTCTCCCCACACCCCATCCTTTCTCCCCACACCCCATCCTCTCTCCCCACACCTCATTTTCTTTTCCCCCACCCCTCATCCTCTTTCTCCCCACACCTCATCCTCTCTCTCCCCACACCCCATCCCCTCTCTCCCCCACCTCATCCTCTCTCTCTGTCACCCCACCCTTTCTCTTTCTCCATGACTTTGTTTTATTAATGTCAGCCTGAAACTCCAATTTGTTTTCACCCAAATTACTTGTCAATAGGCCTGCTTAAGCGCGCCCCATTTGGCCGCCAAGTATAAGGAATCAGCCAATCGGTCACATCTGCAGTTCCTGGAGTTTGTCCACCCACGACTCTGCCTACTGAAGTTGAGGAGCTTTGGAGAGAAGCTTCAATGTCATTTTCAGACTTAATTCAGCAGAAGTTTTATTCATCGATTTAACGATTGAAGTCACGGTGTGGTGACCCCTGTCTCTCCATCTCTCTCTCTCTCTTCTTTTGTCTCTGCAGCTGTCAACTTCACGAAAGGTCCAAATGGAAGACAATATAACACCTTCATAAACCTCCTTTACAAGCTCCTAGTTAGGTCTATATCGCCTTCTAACAGACAGCAGCACTTACCTTTAAAAGGGCTCGTTTTATAAGAGGATGGCAGTGGACTTATAACACACACATTCTGGAAATGGAATAGGTTCAATGACTCTGCAAAGTTGTAAATATCAGTATGGGCTACATATTGTTGTCATTTCCTACCTTGCTTTCAATTGCCTCATGTGGCAAACACACCAGAGATACAGGTTGATACACATGGACACATGGTGCCCTTGTTGTCTCAGTATTCTGGGTTGATTTGCTGAGAGCTCTAGGAGGTCCTGAGGATGCTTCTGTTTTTACAGTCACTATTTATGGTGCCGATGCATAATGTTTGTCTGCTTCTTTGCTGCTTCTTCCCCCCGAAATGCTGTGGAGATTTACATTAGTCCTTCTCACCACCTTCCTCCTCGCCCTCTCTTTTCCCAGGAGCCCCAGAACTCTGTTTCCCTCCCCAGGGACACAGTGGACACCCCAGCTAAATCACTACTAATGCGCCTTGGTACGTGCCAGACACAGGCCGTGTTGTTGACCTGGGAATGGTACTATTTCACCCAGCAGGGCTTTGGTTTAGCTGTCCTCCTGACTGCCTGTGAGCCTCCCTAAAGCCTCTGGTCCTCATTGTCTCTTAATTGGTATTAGATTCCCACCACCTTTGTTCCACTTAGAATTAGAAGCAGCCAATTAGAATGGGAGACAGCAGAGTAAATCTGGGTGGCTTGAGGTTTGTGGGAAGGATTCCCTGTAGTATCAAACAGTGTTTGCTTCACATTTAATGTCTATCAACAGAATGTAACTGAGTTTACATTGCTGAAGAGAAAAGGGCTTAGTTGGTGAAATGGCAGAAACATGATTAAAAGGAAATGTTGAAGTGTCTTTTCTTTTCACCCCCTTTTTCATCATATCCAATTGGTAGTTCCAGTCTTGGCCCATCGCTGCAACTCCCATACAGACTCAGGAGAGGCGAAGGTCAAGAGCCATGCGTCCTCCAAAACACAACCTCGCCAAGCCGCACTGCTTCTTGACACAATACACGCTTAACCGGCCGCACCAATGTGTCGGAGGAAACACCGTACACCTGGCGACCGTGTCAGCATGTATACGCCCGGCCCGCCACAGGAGTCGCTAGAGAGCGATGGGACAAGGACATCCCGGCCGGCCAAACCCTGCCCTAACCCAGACGACGCTGGGCCAATTGTGCGTCACCTTATGGTCGCGGCCGGCTGCGACACAGCCCGGTATCGAACCAGGATCTGTAGTAACTCAGCTAGCACTGCGATGCAGTGCCTTAGACCGCTGCGCCACTCGCGAGGCCTTCCACACTGTATTTGTCTTTCTCCCAAATCCCCTCCCCCCTTTCCTCTGACCCCCTCCTTCCATCCTTGAATCCCTCCTGCCCCCGCTATTTCCATCCCTCCCTGTGGATAATGTTATTCCAGAACATGTTTTTTCCAGCAACTCTGACACACACACCGACACCCATAAATCCACAGGCTTGTTCCTGTAGTAGCCTGGGGAAGCAAGTCGTTAGGGCACAGTGCAATGGCTCATCGCTTTGCTAAGTGACCAAAGTCTTTTGAAAATCTAACTATTTCCCCATTTACTTTTTCTTAAAGCCCAACTGAGAAAACCTCTCAATGGGTTGTATATACCTCAAACTATTACTTTCTGAAAATGACTTTTAAAGCACTTTCAAGGTCTGCTTATGGCCAGTAGTTTGTCATTGTGGTTCTGTGGAACTAGAAATATAAAGAATTTGCCACATCCAGAGCCCTTAAATTGGTTCATGGTAATTGCTGATGTACAAGAAAGCATAGCTTTTGCATCATATGGTGACAGATGTGTTAATTCACAACTAAACTAATCACTCTCATGCAAACTAGCCAGTCAAGCTAAATGGGTTTTATTATGCCAGTGATTTGTTGGCTCAGGTGGTTCAACCAGGTAGCATTGCGCTGTGAGGATCAATGCTAATGTACCTGTGGACTCTAATGTGTTCTGTAATTATGGGATATTCGCCCAGCAAGTAATGGATGAGCACATTATCGCTCCTCTTACCATTCAATCTCAATCCTGTATGCATTAATTCATGGTTAGACCAATGACCTCAGCACTTTGGTTACGGCTTAAGAGACAACTATAGCACTGTCAGAAGCCCACATATCCCTCCAACAAGCTGTTCAGCTCCAAACAAATCCCAAACAAATTGAACATGACATTGAATCTGGAGCAACCTTGATGTCAGCGTGTCTGTCTCTCTACAAGTTGCACAAATTAGAATGCTGATTTAGCCACGTAGTTAGCATAGACACAGTCGAGTAGACACTGGGGTACTGAAGGATCACCTGAGGCTCTGCTACTGATTAGTGGAGCAATCTGAACGCTGCTGCTCCACTTATCAGGGAGACCTCTCTGTGGACCGACGCCCTCTGAAGGTCGCTCCTGGTGAAGGTCGCCCTCCTCCTCACGCTGATCTGACGTCAGCCATTAGCGTCTCGTTCCACTCCCTCCGAGTCCAAAGCCTGACACAATTAAGATGAATTAGCGTGAACACAACCTTAGATGTCTCTCAGACAGCCTAGAGAGCAAAATAGAGAGAGAGAGAGAGGAGGGAGATTGAGTTTATTGGAAAGTTTAAAAGGGAGAGAAAGCAATAAAAACACACCACAGTGTGACTTTCAGCCTGGAGGGTAAGCTTGTTAGATTGTATTGCTACTTTATAGGGTGGAAAATTGCACTGTGACATCCTGACACAGGTCAGGTGGTAGCAGCAGGCAGTGAATATGAGGAGTACTGGACATTAGGGTGGGAGGACGGCCTGTGGGGAGAAACAAACTGGTCCAGTTGATTCCAGCTGAAATGCATAATGGACTTTATAGAAATATTGACCGCTGCATCCTAATTCTCCTTCAAAACAGTAATTGCGTTAGGTTTTAAAAGCTTTGTAGCGCTGTATAATAGCATCCTGTCCGGTGACCTCCTTTCCATTGCCACAACACATACCCGATGTATATTACCAATCATTCCCTCCAGTAGCAGACATTCCACCAGCAGAGCGTACCTGAATCTTCTAATAGCTTTTCTAATGCGTCCAAAATATCCAGTTACATCAGCTGCTAATAACAGCCCACACTGTCTGTAATACCAGAGCCTGATGTTCATTGAGACATGCTCTATGTGGTCTTACAGAGCCTGGATCCTGGTAACCATGGCACTCACCTCACCCTGTCAGCAATGTTCATCTAAAACCAAACAGGTGGCTTCACCACACTCACTCACACACACGCACGCACGCACACACGCACGCACACACACACACACACACACACACACACACACACACACACACACACACACACACACACACACACACACACACACATACATTGGGGTTTACTTTCTAAGTGGGCTGTATAATAACCCATCCCTTTTAGTCATTTAATAAAAGTTAAATGTTATTTTCTAATTAATTTAGTGTTAAAAAATTACCCTACTTCTCTTTGGGCTGTCAAGGTAAAAATAAAAAGGTGATCATGCATTTGAGTGATGACAGGGATGTTGTGTATTTATTTTTTAAATACCCTATGGGATGTCCTTCCAAGCTTCACTGTGCTATGTTAAAGTTATTGGATGTTTTTGAGTTTGGATTTCTGGCACCTAAATACTCACATTCTTTACTCACAACGGTCCACCATTTTGGCATCCACAAATGATGTGCCTGTTTGGTAGAAACAAGTGACTAGAAGCAAACTTCCATAACACAGTATACGGTGCTGATCTGAGGGGACTGGGAGACTGAGTGGAGAAGTGGCAAAGGCAGCTCTGTGCTGGTCTGGTTGGGCAACTCAAGGGACTTTGCCACTAATTGACTGAGGGAAGAGGATGGGTTTTGGCTAAGGAAGGATCTGTTTGCTAACCCATCGACCCTCATAATTTCAGACAGGGAATTTATCCATTCATTGTCTGCCAGTTGAATGTTGTTGTTCTGAGTCCCTGGAGGCTATACAGGGGTTTTATGCATCTCAAAATGACTATCGGCCTAAAATTAAGCTCACTGTAAAAACATAATTTTAGTCTTTGTCATTCATAAAAAATTCACGACTCCTGTACAAACAGGTGTTAGCCTATTGGGAGGTGGGAGATGAGAAAGAACTCTTATTCGCTGACAGTAAATGCATTCAGTGACTGAATTAGTGTTTTGTTGTAAATGAGAACAACGTCAATCAGTGTCGAGTTTACAGTAGTTGCTGCCATGATATTTAAATTGTTGCCAAGTGCACCTGTATCAAATCTTGAACAAAAGATTGCCTCGTTGAAAAACCCTAACAACTATGGAAATGGATGATAAACAACATCAACGTAATGTGCCCTAGTGAAATTAAAATAAGAAATAACCTCTCAAGAAAATAAATGATTGACTGCATGCATCCCGTTTAAACGTGTTTCTCTCTACGGTGGGAATATATTCATGTGTTTTTAGATAGCAAATGCAATGTTTAATTGTACAGAAATGACTTTTAATGTATGAGTTTTCATCACTGTTAGCTTGATAAATAGTGTTTGAGATAGATTACTCCTTCTATGATAGAAAGGAGCATATTGAAAACAGCACCAAGATGATTCCTAAAACTTGGCCTCAGTTCTGCCACATTCCTATCATGGCCATTAAGTTCATAGGCAATACTGTGGGATGGTTATTCAGACCAATTTATCACACTTTTGGTATTTTGGTATTAAGCCATGGCCTGAGGTATAAGTCAGGCTAATTCAACAAATAGAGGTCTTTTTTTATTTAACCCAGTAAGATGACTGAGAACACATTCTCATTTACAGCAACTACCTGGGGAATAGTTACAGGAGAGAGGAAGGGGGATGAATGAGCCAATTGTAAGCTGGGGATGATTCGGTGGCCATGATGGTGCAAAGGCCAGATTGGGAATTTAGCCAGGACACCAGGGTTAACACCCCTACTCTTACAATAAGTGCCATGGGATCTTTAGTGACCACATAGAGTCAGGACACCTGTTTAACACCCCAGCCGAAAGACAGCACCCTACACAGGGCAATGTCCCCAATCACTGCTCTGTGGCGTTGGGATATTTTTTTAGACCAGAGGAAAGGGTGCCTCCTACTGGCCCTCCAACAGCATCTGGTCTCCTATCCAGGGACTGACCAGGACCAACCCTGCTTAGCTTCAGAAGCAAGCCAGCAGTGGGATGCAGGGTGGTATTCTCCTGCCCATATTTGATATTGATAGATGTTAGGAAGGATGATGAAACAAACTGGCCTGACCCTGACATGCAGTCACCAGCACTAGCCTCCTAGACCCCACCCAGTAACACCTCCTCCCCAGCCCAGTAACACCTCTGTCTTAGTGTCCAGCCATCTCCTGGTAAATCATGAAGGACCCCAGAAGAGAGAGGCCAGCTGGAATTGGAACCGGAAGAAGTGTGTAAATCCGGTCTATTGGGCTAATTGAGTCCACTGTGAATGGCAAACATGCTGCCACAGGTCTGTGAGGACGGCAGTAGTAGGTGTATCAGGAGCAGAAGTGACGGGAGTCTTAAGGTGAGAGACCAGACTCATTTCCGACTGATGAAATAGCCATTGCCGCCCTTTCCCATTTCAGCTGTCCTGTTTATTGCATCACCTAAAATGCTGGAAAAAATGTATTTCGGAAAGCAGGAGGAAAATCTCATTTTTATAGGCCGTCACATCATTTTCCTCCAGAGAGTCAAAAGGTAGAGGTACTTTCTCCTTCTCCCTCCCTCCCTCCCTCCCTCCCTCCCTCCCTCCCTCCCTCCCTCCCTCCCTCCCTCCCTCCCTCCCTCCCTCCCTCCCTCCCTCCCTCCCTCCCTCCCTCCCTCCCTCCCTTTGCTCAAAGTTGTTCTAGGAATTACATTGGATCAATATAATGTTATTTGTCTGTCCATGTTCCTCAAGGTGTGAAATAAAACCTATCAGTAAGCAGGTTTCGATCCAGTCATTTCAGGCGGATGAATTACTTGATGCATAAAAAACACTCACGCCAGGCCTTATGGAAACAGCAAATTTTTTGGTAAAACATCCCAATGTCGTCAAAACAAAATACACAAGACAAAGTGGGATTTTTTTGGGTCTGTGAAATAGATTATGATAAAATTCCAGTGGAAATGCTTTTATGGACAAATATTGATATTAAAAGCATAATTTCACAGTAAACTTGGAGTCACACGATAATATGTTTAGTTTGAGGGTAGGCTATCATTTGAATAGGGACATGATGATTGGTGCTTGGCTGCAATTATCAAATACAAATGATCTGGCTTTTATCCACATCTCATCATATAACCTACCCTGTCCAATTTATCAACGAACTGTCTATAGAGCATGCACCAAAACCAGATTGGGCAAGTTTGCAATATTATCGCAATAGGTTTTGTGAGAAAACCATTGGTAGAGTTGAAAATGCCATGGAAACCCATTTAACTTATATTCTTTATTCGGTACGTTGAAACTTAACCACAAAAGTTTTTTTTTTAATGTGCACTACGTCGTCATGCACATCCTTTTATAACAAGTCAGTTTGGTGGAAACACCCCTCTGGTGGTAATGTGCATATTGTTTTTAATGCAGATTTTAGAATGTTCGCATGAAAATCTGTCGCCAATTGGATGGAAACCTAGCTACTCCTGCCTTTTACACAACAGGAAGACACCTCCCCCTTTGTCTGTCTCTGCTTGGACTTTAATGGCTTCATTTAAGCCAATAATATGAACCCAGTACCCATGCATTATTTCCATGTTCTTTACGATAGAGGAGTTCCTTTGAAAAGAGATATAGTAAATACAACACATTCATCAAACAATCAGTTTGTAATTGCTATAGCACACACAACAATGTATGTAATCCCAGTGGTATTTGCATGTACTATAGATAAGGTAACATTGGATGTGTTTCTAAAGTGGTTGATTCCATATATGGCTCGAAGGTAACATTGTCTTCTTTAATAGCAATGCATCCCTACACTTTACCGTACATTTATATCTCATGTGGTACAATACAGCAATTACATGTTTCAATGTGCTCAAAACTCTTCTCAACCTGTGACTTATCTTCATTGTGTTTCATACATTTATGCTTCTCTCAGACAAACCACTTTTTCATAACGTCACAGTCCCCTACACATGCACGCACGCACACACACACACACAGAAATGATTCCCATAATTGCGTCCTTAATCATATTCATGTTTTATTATTCTTCATATAAGGAACTATTATCTGAATACTCAGCCTGTAATGAATCCGTAGCACAGTGCATTGATAATGTAATTCAGGAGAGAAAATATCAATATTTATTCATCACCGTAATTACACTATGAGGAGCATTTAGTGCCCAAAAAATGGTGTAATATATTGATGCAGTACACTGAGTTTTTATCTCCAGAAACGTAATGTAGCACTCCATTTACATTCTTAATTGGATCAACATACACTGCGTGCACAATTATTAGGCAAATTGTATTCCTCAGGATTCATTTTATTGTTGAACAAACACAATGCTTTCAGTCAATCCAAAATGTTATTGAAACTCAAACCTGAATGTTTAACTAAGGAAAAGTGAGTTTTGTCTTTCTCAGGGGAATATATACAGTTGAAGTCAGAAGTTTTACATGGTTTTTAGAGTGAAGTACATCGGAAAAAAGCAAAAGAAAACTGCAAGACTGAATATGAGAAAAAACAAGCAACAAACAAAGAAGATAGGCTTTTGAAAAATAACTATTTTTCATAAAATTGTAGTTATCTTAGCAAGCTGAATTGTTTACCAGTTGCTAAGCAGTTGCTAGGGACTCTTTTGGAAGAAGCTAGCTAGCTAACGAAGAACAACAAAGAATATCTAGTTAACAGAAGAAAAGAAAGAGAAAATCAGGACAGAAGAAAAAGGATATCAAAGTGAAACAGTTCTCTAAAGACACAGGAGACAATAATACAAGAAACAACACTTCTGTAGCTTGTTAACTATGTGTCTGTCTATCCCTGTTCTCTCCTCTCTGCACAGGCCATGCAAACGCTTCACACCGCGTGGCCGCTGCCACTCTAACCTGGTGGTCCCAGCGCGCACGACCCACGTGGAGTTCCAGGTCTCCGGCAGCCTCTGGAACTGCCGGTCTGCAGCCAACAAGGCTGAGTTCATCTCAGCCTATGCTACCCTCCAGTCCCTAGACTTCCTGGCGCTGACGGAAACATGGATTACCACAGATAACACTGCTACTCCTACTGCTCTCTCTTCGTCTGCCCACGTGTTCTCGCATACCCCTAGAGCATCGAGCCAGCGGGGTGGTGGCACTGGAATCCTCATCTCTCCCAAGTGGACATTCTCTCTTTCTCCCCTGACCCATCTGTCTATCTCCTCATTTGAATTCCATGCTGTCACAGTTACCAGCCCTTTCAAGCTTAACATCCTTATCATTTATCGCCCTCCAGGTTCCCTTGGAGAGTTCATCAATGAGCTTGACGCCTTGATAAGTTCCTTTCCTGAGGATGGCTCACCTCTCACAGTTCTGGGTGACTTTAACCTCCCCACGTCTACCTTTGACTCATTCCTCTCTGCCTCCTTCTTTCCACTCCTCTCCTCTTTTGACCTCACCCTCTCACCTTCCCCCCCTACTCACAAGGCAGGCAATACGCTTGACCTCATCTTTACTAGATGCTGTTCTTCCACTAATCTCATTGCAACTCCCCTCCAAATCTCCGACCACTACCTTGTATCCTTTTCCCTCTTGCTCTCATCCAACACTTCTCACTCTGCCCCTACTCGGATGGTATTGCGCCGTCCCAACCTTCGCTCTCTCTCTCCCGCTACTCTCTCCTCTTCCATCCTATCATCTCTTCTCTCTGCTCAAACCTTCTCCAACCTATCTCCTGATTCTGCCTCCTCAACCCTCCTCTCCTCCCTTTCTGCATCCTTTGATTTTCTCTGTCCCCTATCCTCCAGGCCGGCTCGGTCCTCCCCTCCTGCTCCGTGGCTCGACGACTCACTACGAGCTCACAGAACAAGGCTCCGGGCAGCCGAGCGGAAATGGAGGAAAACTCGCCTCCCTGCGGACCTGGCATCCTTTCACTCACTCCTCTCTACATTCTCCTCTTCTGTCTCTGCTGCTAAAGCCACTTTCTACCACTCTAAATTCCAAGCATCTGCCTCTAACCCTAGGAAGCTCTTTGCTACCTTCTCCTCCCTCCTGAATCCTCCTCCCCCTCCCCCCCCTCCTCCCTCTCTGCGGATGACTTCGTCAACCATTTTGAAAAGAAGGTTGACGATATCCGATCCTCGTTTGCTAAGTCAAACGACACCGCTGGTCCTGCTCACACTGCCCTACCCTGTGCTTTGACCTCTTTCTCCCCTCTCTCTCCAGATGAAATCTCGCGTCTTGTGACGGCCGGCCGCCCAACAACCTGCCCACTTGACCCTATCCCCTCCTCTCTTCTCCAGACCATTTCCGGAGACCTTCTCCCCTTCCTCACCTCGCTCATCAACTCATCCTTGACTGCTGGCTACGTCCCTTCCGTCTTCAAGAGAGCGAGAGTTGCACCCCTTCTGAAAAAACCTACACTCGATCCCTCCGATGTCAACAACTACAGACCAGTATCCCTTCTTTCTTTTCTCTCCAAAACTCTTGAACGTGCCGTCCTTGGCCAGCTCTCCTGCTATCTCTCTCAGAATGACCTTCTTGATCCTAATCAGTCAGGTTTCAAGACTGGGCATTCAACTGAGACTGCTCTTCTCTGTGTCACGGAGGCTCTCCGCACTGCTAAAGCTAACTCTCTCTCCTCTGCTCTCATCCTTCTAGACCTATCTGCTGCCTTTGATACTGTGAACCATCAGATCCTCCTCTCCACCCTCTCCGAGTTGGGCATCTCCGGCGCGGCCCACGCTTGGATTGCGTCCTACCTGACAGGTCGCTCCTACCAGGTGGCGTGGCGAGAATCTGTCTCCGCACCATGCGCTCTCACCACTGGTGTCCCCCAGGGCTCTGTTCTAGGCCCTCTCCTATTCTCGCTATACATCAAGTCACTTGGCTCTGTCATATCCTCACATGGTCTCTCCTATCATTGCTATGCAGACGACACACAATTAATCTTCTCCTTTCCCCCTTCTGATAACCAGGCGGCGAATCGCATCTCTGCATGTCTGTCAGATATATCAGTGTGGATGACGGATCACCAGCTCAAGCTGAACCTCGGCAAGACGGAGCTGCTCTTCCTCCCGGGGAAGGACTGCCCCTTCCATGATCTCGCCATCACGGTTGACAACTCCCTTGTGTCCTCCTCCCAGAGTGCTAAGAACCTTGGCGTGATCCTGGACAACACCCTGTCGTTCTCCACTAACATCAAGGCGGTGACCCGATCCTGTAGGTTCATGCTCTACAACATTCGCAGAGTACGACTCTGCCTCACACAGGAAGCGGCGCAGGTCCTAATCCAGGCACTTGTCATCTCCCGTCTGGATTACTGCAACTCGCTGTTGGCTGGGCTCCCTGCCTGTGCCATTAAACCCCTACAACTCATCCAGAACGCCGCAGCCCGTCTGGTGTTCAACCTTCCCAAGTTCTCTCACGTCACCCCGCTCCTCCGCTCTCTCCACTGGCTTCCAGTTGAAGCTCGCATCCGCTACAAGACCATGGTGATTGCCTACGGAGCTGTGAAGGGAACGGCACCTCCATACCTTCAGGCTCTGATCAGGCCCTACACCCAAACAAGGGCACTGCGTTCATCCACCACTGGCCTGCTGGCCCCCCTACCTCTGAGGAAGCACAGTTCCCGCTCAGCCCAGTCAAAACTGTTCGCTGCTCTGGCACCCCAATGGTGGAACAAGCTCCCTCACGACGCCAGGACAGCGGAGTCAATCACCACCTTCCGGAGACACCTGAAACCCCACCTCTTTAAGGAATACCTAGGATAGGATAAAGTAATCCTTCTAACCCCCCCCCCTTAAAAGATTTAGATGCACTATTGTAAAGTGGTTGTTCCACTGGATATCATAAGGTGAATGCAACCACTCCACCAATTTCTTGTTAACAAACTATTGTTTTGGCAAGTGGGTTAGGACATCTACTTTGTGCATGACACAAGTAATTTTTCCAACAGCTGTTTACAGACAGATTATTTCACTTATAATTCGCTGTATTACAATTCCAGTGGGTCAGAAGTTTACATACACGAAGTTGACTCTGCCTTTAAACAGCTTGGAAAATTCCAGAAAATGATGTCATGGCTTTAGAAGCTCCTGATAGGCTAATTGACATGATTTGAGTCAATTGGAGGTGTACCTGTGGATGTATTTAAAGGCCTACCTTCAAACTCAGTGCCTCTTTGCTTGACATCATGGGAAAATCAAAAGAAATCAGCCAAGACCTCCACAAGTCTGGTTCATCCTTGGGAGCAATTTCGAAACGCCTGAAGGTACCACGTTCATCTGTACAAACAATAGTACGCAAGTATAAACACCATGGAACCCAGGGGCGGAAATCCCGGGGGGGACGGGGGGGACACGACCCCCCCATCCTGGGAAAAATATGATTTGTCCCCCCCAATATATCACTGAAACATAACTATGTAATTTAAATAATATTAATAATACGCAATGAAAGCAATTGTGCTGATTATAGACACTTAATAGCGCGTTTTTAAGTTTCAAAAGATTGCGACCCCCCCCCCCGCCCTTTGCCTCACAATGGTTTGATCCACTGCCAGTTCCTTAGTTTGCACGTAACTGCCGTGAGGTTCATCCAGTCAATCGCGCACACACACACTAGCTGAATATGCAGAGCTAGCGTGCAAATATTAACTATTAAGCTAGCTAGTACCTATTCCATTTATGTGGCGTCGTCAAAGATGGAATCAGCATGCAGATGATGTAAGTTAGTGCTTCAAAGTCCCTGTGATAAGGTTAGCGATAAACTGAAGTCCAAACTGAACACAACTACACTCTCTTTTACCATTGTCTAAAATATATTTAATGGTCTCGTTGCAAAAGCTAAATTGTCGCAAGAGAACTGTTATTTATTTATTTTATTTCACCTTTATTTAACCCGGGTAGCAAAGATTATAGCAAACACCACTGAAACTGAATTGGTGCTCGCTAGCTTTGCAAATTCAGCTATTGTTGGAAGCCAGCCAATATGAAACAAACTATTAAAATTACAAAAGGTTGCAGCATATGTTGTGTAAATGGTGAACTCATACAGCTGTCAACTCTTGTCATTTTAATCCGTTTCACATTTGCTAGCTACCTTTTAGATCGAAGCCCAAATAGAATGATTGAAGATGATAGAAGCCCATCTCCTACTGTAAATAACCTACACACTGTGTGTGTAGCCAGCCAGCCAGCCAGGTAGAAAAATGGCAGAAAAATAAGACAGACATCAGAGTATTTTTCAATGCACCAAAACGCATAGTAAGAACCCTAGTAGCCTAATATCTCAAAGACTAGTTGATAAAATGTTCATAAGAAAGAAATTAAATTCTAATGGAAATGTTTCACAATGATGTCATTAGGCAGAGCAGGCAACAGATGGCACACAGACAGCAGAGTTGGGGACAGATATGCAGGGACAGACTGGCAGAGACAGGGAGTCTCAGGTAAGTTTGTTGAGTCTTTGTTTGGCAACATTATGAAAGGTTCTCCATTTTTTTGACTTGTAAAATAGGAACATATTTTAAACTTAAACTGGTGACTGAACTAAGATTTGTTAAAGGCAATGGTATTGCTGTTGTGATTAGTTGTGTAGTTTTGGGTACCGGTAGTTAGGAGTACGGCAAACACCTTATTTCTTTGGTTCCTCAATATACATTTACCATATTACAATGTAGGCTATGTGTTACAGCACTATTTTTGGTGTCCCCCTCAGGAATTGCTCTTGAAAGAATTTCATGTAATTGTCCCCTCCAAAGTGGATATCAGATTTTTGCCCCTGATGGGACCACACAGACGTCATACTGCTCAGGAAGGAGACGCGTTCTGTCTCCTAGAGATGAACGTACTTTGGTGAGAAAAGTGCAAATCAATCCCAGAATAACAGCAAAAGACCCTGTGAAGATGCTGGAGGAAAAAGTTACAAAAGGTTCTATATCCACAGTAAAACGAGTCCTATATCAACATAACCTGAAAGGCCGCTCAGCAAGGAAGAAGCCACTGCTCCAAAACTGCCATAAAAAAGCCAGACTACCGTTTGCAACTGCACATGGGGACACAAAGATTGTACATTTTGGAGAAATGTTCTCTTGTCTGATGGAACAAAAATAGAACTGTTTGGCCATAATGACCATCGTTATGCTTGGAGAAAAAAAGATGAGGCTTTAAGCTGAAGAACACCATCCCAACCATGAAGGATGGGGGTGGCAGCATCATGTTGTGGGGGTGCTTTTCTGCAAGAGGGACTGGTGCACTTCACAAAAAGATGGCATCATGAGGATGGAAAATTATGTGGATATGTTGAATCAACATCTCAAGACATCAGTCAGGAAGTTAAAGCTTGGTCGCAAGTGGGACTCCCAAATGGACAATGACCCCAAGCATACTTCCAAAGTTGTGGCAAAATGGCTTAAGGACAACAAAGTTAAGGTATTGGAGTGGCCATCACAAAGCTCTGACCTCAAACCTATAGAAAATGTGTGGTCAGAACTGAAAAAGCATGTGGGAGCAAGGAGGCCTACAAACCTGACTCAGTTACACCAGCTCTGTCAGGAGGAATGAGCCAAAATTCGCCCAATGGAAGGCTACCCGAAACGTTTGACCCATGTTAAATAATTTAAAGGCAATGCTACCAAATACTAATTGAGTGTATGTACAGTAAACTTCTGACCCACTGGGAATATAATGAAATAAATAAAAGCTGAAGTAAATCAATCTCTCTACTATTATTCTGACATTTCACATTCTTAAAATAAAGTGGGGATCCTAACTGACCTAAGACAGGGAATATTTTTACTAGGATTAAATGTCAGGAATTGTGACAAACTGAGTTTAAATGTATTTGGCTAAGGTGTATGTAAACTTCCGACTTCAACTGTAAGTGTGCAGAATTATTAGGAAACTAAATTACAAAAATAATTTCTCCCGACTCACTTGCTTATTCTCAATTTGTAGAGTAAGTGTAACAAATAAGTAACACAAAATGACAATTAAATAACATTTTTGGCCTTTCAAAAATATTTAGTGAGCAATGTAGCCACCCTTCTTTTAAATAACTGCCTTGAGCCTTCCATCCATGGAGTCTGTCAGTTTTTTGATCTGTTCACGATCAACTTTCGCTGAAGCAGCAACCACAGCCTCCCAAATGCTATTCAAAGAGGTGTATTGTCTTCCCTCACTGTAAATCTCACGTTTGGGAAGGACCCACAAGTTCTCAATAGGATTTAAGTCAGATGAGGAAGGGGGCCAGGTCATTATTTGGGCATCTTTGAGGCCCTTGCTGGCTATCCAAGCAGTGGGATACTTGGATGCATGCGATGGAGCATTGTCCTGCATAAAGATCATGGCCTTCTTGAATGCTGAGGACTTCTTCCTGTACCACTGCTTGAAGAAAGTATCTTCCAGTTTCAGTCCATCTTCAAACCGAAAAGGTCCAACTACCTCATCCTTAATGATAGCAGCCCATACCAGTACCTCTCCTTCACCTTGCCTGACTCGAAGTGGTGCCCTGTGTCCATTATTGATCTAGCCATGGGCCCATCTATCTGGTCCATCAAGAGTCACTCTCATTTTATCTGTCCATAAAACCATTGAAAAATCTATCTTTAGGTATTTCTTTGCTCAATCTTGACGCTTCAAATCTTGAATCTTATTCAGTGGTGGTCGTGTTTCAGCCTTCTTGACCTTGGCCATGTCTCTGAGCACTTGACACCTTGTAGATCTGGACACTCCAGGTAGGTTGCAGTTCTGGATTATGGTGGCACTGGAGGATAATGGGTTCCTGGTACCTTGACGGTTAATTAAGTATTTTGCAGTTAGTTTGCGCCTTTTCTTCTCCATGCATTTTTTGCACCCCAGTTGACTATTCGCAACAAAACGTTTGATTTTCCGGGGGTCACGCCTCAATAGTTTAGCTATTTCAAGAGTGTTGCATCTGTCTGAAAGGCATTTGACCATTTTTGACTTTTCGGTGTCAGTTAAATCTCTTTTGGCCAATTTTACCTGAGGTAATGAAGCTGCCTAATAATTATGCACACCTTGACATAAGGTGTTATTCACTTTCGCCACACCCTCCCTCATTACACAAATACATATCACCTGAAAATGATTCAATCCAATAAGCATTCAAGTGTATATGGTTTGGAGTTGGAAAATGTGCATAGAAATAATGAGAAGATCAGAATACTCACTTGTCTAATAATTGTGCATGCAGTGCAGAAACAGATTGAAAGCAGAAAATGTTGACTCATTGGGATGTAAACTTTAGGCACTGTACTTGTTTTGGGAGATTGTTAATACATGCACTTTGACATTTTCATTAGTGTACCTCTTGGGCACATGGATTTTCATTGGGTGGTGTTTGATGATTTCAAACCCAAAGGTCACGGGCAGTCCAGTAAGATCAACTTTGATCAGTTGAATCAATGTGTTGTCCCAGGTAAAACACATAGGAGGAAGGAACTTGTCAAACCTTGTTAGTGCTTCTTTCCACTGAGATAATTAGACAGCCAGGACTGAGTCGAGTTTGTTTGCAACGGTGCATGAAGATGCAATTGTGTGATGGCAGGATAAACAAGAGAACAATTTCCTGTCTGAGAGATTCTTAGTTGCTCCCTCTTAGACTGAATACTTCAGCCGCTGTGAGTTATCAAATTAGAGAGAGAGAGAGAGAGAGAGAGAGACAGAGAGAGAGAGAGAGAGAGAGAGAGAGAGTTGTTGTCTATAGTTCCGCATCTGATATGAACATACCCACAATTAATGCTCAAACTGACATGAAATGACCTGTCACTCATTCCATCTCTAGCAGCTGTCCTAATTTAGCTGCCTTTGGGATGCCTGTGATGTGTTACTGGGACAGAGAATAAGTCACATAATCAGGTCTCTGAGTCTGGACAGTCTGCCATATAGACCAGTCCGCTCATCTCCTGACCCCCTTCGTTCCCTCTGACCAGCCCTGCTAGCCCCCCATCTCCTCTAGTCAGGCTTCCAGTCACGTGGGCCCAAGGAGCCCCAGTCAGAGAGGCCCCATCACAGGCTCTCATCAGGGACAAGATAGCGGTCTGTGTTCTCCTCATAATCAAAGCAACAGATGCCATTAGTCTGTGGTGGGTTGGCACAGTTTGGCCTACCCCTGGGTAATCAATTTGCAATGGCAGATGCTCACAGGGGTACAAATTTCCATGCCTCGCAGCAGCTGTTCCCAAATAAATATCAAGGATCGTTCTTTTTCCGTCTCCCTCTCTTTTCCAATCTACTTTTATCTCCCTGAACTATGTTGTTTGGTATGCCAGCAGTAATCCCAATGCATGTTTGTATATGTATTGAAAAAGTTTGATCATATGCTTTTGTTTCTTTATCTTGTGCAAACAAGTCCGTCTGCAAATCACCCCCTCCTTTTTCTCTCTATTCTCCTGTCTCTTCAGTCCACGCTTTCCCTCTCTCAGGGATACGTGGTGCATCTGAGATCGATATCTCTCTCTGAGCTGCCAGCAGAGGATGGGTGGAGACAGATGAGATAACTTTGGCAGCCGCTCAAAAAAAGTTTCCTCCAACATCAACACTGATTAATGGCAATTAAAACATCAGCAGGTGAATGGATGAATGTATGAACCCACCAGTGGAGCAAAGTGGCAAAGCAAAGGCACTCATAAAACAAACTCAAGTCATTCATGTAAAGTCCAGGTTTGTTCAGCACAACTATGATAAATGTTACATCAACATCAGCATGCCTACCTGTCTTTACCTCCATGACTCTGCAGGACACTGGATTCATCAAGCCCTCCCTGTATAGCGTACAGCCCCAATCTGGCAACCATGATGGTGGGCTATTCTCTGAACCTTACGCATAGTCCACCTTCAATGACTCTAAATGTCTCGTTATTGTGATGAAAAGGCAATTATTTCCATTGTGCTTGTCACACACCCGAGGAGTTTTGACAGATGGCGGTGTGTCGCCTGGCAGCCGTGTCCATCCATTCTAATTAAGTGGTTGTGTTGGTGTGGTACCGGCACAGCGGGGAGCAGGCCGCAAGGAGAGGGCTGGGGGAGTGGTGGGTCGGGGACTGGGGAGGAGTGGTCAGGAGAACAGCGCCACCAAACAGGAGGTGCCAAACCTGGCATTCCAGCTGGTACACTGGCTGTGGTGAGACCTACTGTACACAAACCACCCAGACGAGAATTACTGAAGGTCTGGCTAGGATGGGACGTCTGCTCAACTTTCTGGTGAAACATTCGTTAACTTTGTTAAACATGATTGGAACACCTCCAATATCCTTTGAGTGCAGAGTGAGAGAGGGAACATGGCAAACAGACAAGGTCGTTGGATGATCCCTGCCCTTTTCTGCTCACTACAGAAACTCTGGTGTCAGGGGGCCAACCAAGGAGTGGGCAAATGTGTGTTGTCCTTGACTTATTGACTCCAGGAGTCAAGACCTGTGGGAATTGAGACACACAACACAGGGCTAAAAGTGGCTGAGAGTAAGGAACACACTCAGCTCTTGTTACTGTCACAGAGCAGCAAACACTGGTGCAAGTTCTTCATCCAGTTCCTTTCTCTCTCTTCTTCTCTCGTTCTCTCACACTCTTTCAAATTAGTGATCTATTAAAGTGTGATTAAATGTAGATGAAATGGCCTTCTGTTGCTGATAAAGAGGGCCTTACTACCAATCTCTCTCTCTTTCTCTCTCTCTCTCTCAAGCTCTAACCTCTGTGAGTAGGAAAATATAGACGGTAGTGCTGAAGGGTTTGCTCATTGAGCTGTCTGGACTGTTTTGCCTTATCTCTGTGTGAATTGCACTCAGAGAAAATTGGAATGGTGTCCCTGGTCTCACTGGGCGTGTCTTCCCTTCCTCACCAGGCTCAGTGTTGTAGCTAGTGGAGTCACACAGACCCATTACTGCTGTCTCAGTGGGCGCTGTGGACGAACTGTCAAAGCACTCTCACACCTGGGGCTTCTCTCTTGCTGCCGCCTCACACTACACTAGTAGAGGTTTACTGCTGTTTGGTGGTTACTGAAGTCTGAAGTCATTGACACAAGTAATATCTGCTGTGTTTTTGGTGGTAAAATACATTAGATAGATACAGCAAACACCTTTGTAGCAGAACCCTGATCTGTTTCCTTGAGTCTATTTATATCATTGTGATAAGATGATATTGATGTAGTCATTCATGACAATATGTTGTATCTCATTCTCTGGTGGTTACACTATATTTCCACTCTTCATCTCAGACTGAAATACGCTGATAAGGAGTTCAGAAATAGAGGGGTGTTGCATAACAACCACGTGGGGCAAAGAGTAGCTCTTAGCCCCGGGGTCAAGGTTGATGTGACCCTGCATCCAGAGATGTGGGGCTCGTATGGGATCGTTTACCAGTGATAGGGAGAACCGAACACATGAATGAATTTGGCTTCCCAGCTGATTTCCTTTGGGGAAACTTCCATCCGCCGCTCCAAAAAGCAGCATCCAGGGCACTGTAAACCCACTCTGTTATCTTTCCACCTCTCTCTCTCTCTCTCTCTCTCTCTCTCTCTCTCTCTCTCTCTCTCTCACACAAAACACTCTCTTGATCCCCCTCTCTCACTTTCCTCCTCCTCCGTTTCATCCCACGGTGTCTCCACACTCCTGCTTTTTATTAGCTCTTTTTAAGTTTCCAATTGAACGGTTGAAGAGCAGTACAGAGAAAAAAAGAGTTGATCCTACAACGCAAACAATGAGATTTCCCTCCCTCTCTCCTTCCTTCTCCTCTATCTGGGAGTGGAGAGGAGATTAATGAGACTCAAGCACTTCCTAATTAGACAGCCATTTGTTTCCGAGCGCTCCCCAGTAGGGTTGTGAAGTAGTGCCTCGCTCTTCAACGGGACCCTGCAGTGCTACGTCCTGGGGTTGGGTAATTCACTACTTACAAAGAGCCAAGCCTACCACTGGTGGCTCTGTACCCCACACAGGACATGGAGAGGAGCTGGAAGGGAGACAGAGGTGGAGTTTAGGCTGCTCGCTAGCTTGCCTTATCAGCAGACTGGTGTCAGTCAGAGTGATGTGGTGAGGCGCTAGCTAAAGCTGCTGCAGAGTCATTGACAGAGGATGAGTTGGACTGGCCTCCATCCATGTCCTTCAACCTCTACTTAATGTATACTGCAGTGACAATTACATTAGGGGTGGCGAACAACAATACATGGCTGTTTGCTGATGATGCTTGAGGGTTTTAAGCAGAGGAGGCTGCTTAAAACCACAGTGTTGTGTATGTATAAAGCCACAAAACCTTCCTACTGCATAGGAAACTTCACCGGGCTAAATAAAGCGTGTTTGGCACTGAACACATCTTTTGAGAGAGAGAGAGAGTTAACTTTGTGGAGTGGAACCTCCACTGTGCTGTACTTATCACAGTAGATTAATGTGGTAATTTCTCCCGAGGTGTCACAGGCCACATTTGGCCTTGTGAGGAAAATCAATAACAAAAATGATCAGGAGTCAACCATCTGGAATGTGTGTGATAGTGAAATCCATAGGAGCGTATGAGGATGAGTCGATTCCATGTAGCCAGACTACAGGCTCATTGACTGCAGGGCAGAAAACAATAAATGTATCAACCAGCGCTGATGGATCGTGCTGCCTACAGAGACAAAGGGAACTTGGAATGTGTTCTCGATGACACGGCTAACTGCATTTCCCTCTTTGCGGAAGGGATTTGAGATTTTAAAACCAGTGTGTCACCGGTGGGTGTAGCTGGTGCATGGAAGTCAGGCGCAGGAGAGCAGAGATGAGTGAACAAAGAAGCACTTTACTGAGGCAATTGTAAGAACAGAACGCAACCGCATCACAAAAACAAATGCCCAAAGAACAAGTGAGGCAGCACAAAGTACAACAACCTAGTACAAAGTACCGGCTGCCACAAATCACGGGTACAAAATAAACCCGGCGCAAACCAGCCGGAAGCGTGCCAACCTAGACAATAAACAATACCCCACACAGACATGGAGGGAACAGAGGGCTAAATACACATAGTAATCATGAGGAGATGTAAACCAGGTGTGCGGGAAAACAAGACAAAACAAATGGAAAATTAAAGGTGGAGTGGCGATGGCTAGAAGACCGGTGACGTCGACCGCCGAACGCCGCCCGAACAAGGAGAGGGACCAACTTCGGCGAAAGTCGTGACACAGTGTTGGAATGGGAAAAATGGACAATTATGGATCAACAGTTGTTAATTGAAGATTGATAATTCAGGGCTGCTGTTCATCATTTCACATTGCATTTTGTTCATCTAGACTAGTCTGCCACAATTGTGAATAGTAAGGTTGTGATGAATCCATATTCAAATAGGAAATAAATATTTGATAACATTTATTATTTTCTAAGTTGTCTCTATTCTTTATCAGACCAGATTGATTGACATGTTGAGAAGTGGGACATTCATCCACTGATATGGATCATTCAGATGCCATTGGTTCCACTTTGATCTATTTTTGACTTGGTATTACCAACACAATCTCTGGCATGCATACAAACACTGAACACAGTCCACCAATAGCATTAGCATGTCTCTCTGCTATGCATGTAAGTTGAAAAGTCAGGGGGAAAGTAGGAATGGAGGGAGGGAGGGAGGGGAAGGAGGGTCCAAGTCCCATTAGGGCACTCCCATTGCCCTTGTCTTGGGCACTGCCAAAGGCATGCTCGACAGGGGTTTACAGTCAGTAGTAAAGCTAGCAGCCAGTGGTAGAGCCAGCAGTGGAGCCAGCAGCCAGCCTTAGAGCCAGCCAGCAGTAGAGCCAGCCAGCAGTAGAGCCAGCAGGAAGCCTTAGAGCTTGGAGCTAGCAGCTAGCAGTAGAGCCAGCCAGCAGTGGAGCCAGCGGCCAGCTTTAGAGCCAGCCAGCAGTAGAGCCAGCCAGCAGTAGAGCCGTAGAGCTAGCAGCTAGCAGTAGAGGCAGCCAGCAGTGGAGCCAGCAGCCAGCCGTAGAGCCAGACAGCAGTAGAGCCAGCCAGCAGTAGAGCCAGCAGTAGAGCCAGCCGTAGAGCCAGACAGCAGTAGAGCCAGCAGGCAGCCGTAGAGCTTGGAGCTAGCAGCTAGCAGTTGAACCAGCCAGCAGTGGAGCCAGCGGCCAGCTTTAGAGCCAGCAGTAGATCCAGCAGGCAGCCGTAGAGCTAGCAGCTAGCAGTAGAGCCAGCCAGCAGTGGAGCCAGCAGTGGAGCCAGCAGCCAGCCGTAGAGCCAGCCAGCAGTAGAGCCAGCCAGCCGTAGAGCTAGCAGCCAGCAATAAAGCTAGCAGCTAGCAGTAGAGCCAGCAGTGGAGCCAGCAGTCAGTCGTAGAGCCAGACAGCAGTAGAGCCAGCCAGCAGTAGAGCCAGCAGGCAGCCGTAGATCTAGCAGCTAGCAGTAGAGCCAGCCTGCAGTGGAGCCAACAGCCAGCTTTAGAGCCAGCCAGCAGTAGAGTCAGCTAGCAGTAGCCAGCCAGCAGTAGAGCCAGCAGGCAGCCGTAGAGCTAGTAGCTAGCAGTAGAGCCAGCCAGCAGTGGAGCCAGCCGTAGAGCCAGACAGCAGTAGAGCTAGCCAGCAGTAGAGCCAGCAGTGGAGCCAGCAGCCAGCCGTAGAGCCAGACAGCAGTAGAGCCAGCCAGCAGCAGAGCCAGCAGGCAGCCGTAGAGGTAGCAGCTAGCAGTAGAGCCAGCCAGCAGTGGAGCCAGCAGCCAGCTTTAGAGCCAGACAGCAGTAGAGCCAGCCAGCAGTAGAGCCAGCAGGCAGCCGTAGAGCTAGCAGCTAGCAGTAGAGCCAACCAGCAGTGGAGCCAGCAGCCAGCCGTATAGCCAGCCAGCAGTAGAGCCAGCCAGCAGTAGAGCCAGCCGTAGAGCCAGCAGTGGAGCCAGCGGCCAACCGTAGAGCCAGCCAGCAGTAGAGCCAGCCAGCCGTAGAGCTAGCAGCCAGCAGTAGAGCCAGCAGTGGAGCTGGCGCCTGAGGGGATGGCTGCCATTTTACGGGCTCCTAACCAACTGTGTTATTTTGTTTGTTTTTTCGCAATGTTTGTAACTCATTTTGTACATGATGTGGCTGTCAAACTGGACGATCATTTTTTCTTTAATGAGTCCAATGCAAAGGATATAATGCTTTATCAAGACAAGGCCCAAATCCCTGTCATTAACGTGAAGAAAAGACGGAGAAAAGAGGGAGGAGGGTGGGGTGCCTTGTAAGAATTTGCCGACGAGTATGTAAACCCCCACTACCCTCCTTATTATTGGCCAACGTGCAATGATTGGAAAACAAACTGGATGATCTACGATTAAGTGTCACGATCGTCGTTGTAATGAGTAGACCAAGGCGCAGCGTGCGTAGAGTTCCACATGTTTTAATAAATGAAACTCACCAAAACAAATACAGCAGCAAACGAAACATGAAGTAATGGTGTGCACACAGGCACAACACAAAAACAAGATGCCACAACTAAAGGTGGAAAAAAGGGCTGCCTAAGTATGATTCCTAATCAGAGACAACGATAGACAGCTGCCTCTGATTAAGAACCATACTCGGCTCAACACAAAGAAATAGACCAACTAGATTGCCCACCCCACATCACACCCTGACCTAACCAAACTAGAGGAAAATAAACGTCTCTCTAAGGTCAGGGCGTGACATTAAGACTGTCCTACCAACGGGATGTGGCTGAACGACGACACGGATATTATAGAGCTGACTGGCTTCTCCGTGCATCGGCAGGCAGGACAGAGCAGCTACGTCTGGTAAGACGAGGGGCGGGGGTGTGTGTCTATTTGTCAATAACTGCTGGTGCGCGATGTCTAATATTAAAGAAGTCTCACGGTATTGCTCGCCTAAGGTAGAATACCTCATGATAAGCTGTAGACACTGAAGCAACACTGAAGCATGCATGATGCACTTTACAAATTACTTCGACTAACCTGTACCGCTGCACATTGACTAGGTACTGATACCACCTGTATATAGCCTCGTTATTGTCAAGTGGAACCATCCGGTTGGATAGAAATAACACCATTTTCGATGCACGGTCATTTGCAAATTGCTACTCTAAGAGCTTTGGATAAGAGCTAGGTAAATGAGTAAGCCGTTAGGATAAGGGGAATGTAAATATAAATGACAATTGTTTTAGATATATTTGACCTTATGGTCGCTGGAGACAAATGTGAAACCAGTCATATGGCAGCAAACTGAAGTCTATCAACATCTTTTCCACTGTGAAGTTTATGATATGTTGGCCTTATAACTTGCATTTGCAGGCCACGGATGCAATTTGGAGACCTAAGCTATAGGCTTCTGTAGTCATGCGCAAATGACAGTAAACCCACGGAGTTGATTTATGATTCATGGAATGTTTTAATTATATGCCCAGACTTTTCACTGTTTTTTTTTAAATATTAGCTACTATCCACCGTCAGTTATACCCACATACATTTATATCTGTCACTGACTTTACTGTTAGTTTCCTTACATTTTGTATCATTCCATTACATCATGTAGCCTGTCTGAATCATTATGGAATGTAGACCATATGTAGCAGTTTAAACCTGGAGCATGGCGCACTGTTTACGACTGGACCGTTGTCATCACAGTTCCTTGATTAGTGATGGTTATTAGGGTAGATTTTATAAGACTACTGTTCAACACCTATTGTACACTTTTCTCACCTTCCAATATTTAATGGATTGAATAATTGAATATGGTAACTTTCAGGATTAATCAAACCACTGTATGTTTTATTCACCAATATATTTAGTGCATAAAGGCTCTCCAACCCTGTTTTTTTTATTAATAAATACTTTCCTAACCCTAAATAATATACAAGATCAGAGTAAAGTACTGTAAAGGAGACTAATATGTGTGTATTTATATGGCTTTCTTTCATTTATGCCAAATATTCTGAACGTTCTCTTCATATATTCTAGTGCAGGGCTCTCCAACCCTGTTCCTGGAGAGCTACCTTCCTGTAGGTTTTCACTCCAACCTCATTTATAGCTAACCTGATTCAGTTTATCAACCAGCTAATTATTACAATCAGGCAGTGCTCTAGGAGCAGTGAGTCTGTCCAGAAAATTTCAAATTAAAGGTACACCAAATTTAAAGGGATGGCTTTAGATAAATGTACTGAAAACCCTATTGAATGAAAACTCCTTCAGAAAATCTATTGCCTAGCAAGTGGGAGGGTTTTCAGTAGTGTTTTCATCTTATTCCAACCAGTGTTGTAAACATTGAAATTAAATACATTGACTTCGTCATCAGAAATAGGTATACATTGAAATTGCATTGAAAATTCCACATAGAAATGTTAAACATATTTTTCATCCTATATTCAATATATATATATTGGGTGGTTGAAATTACGTAGAATTTTAAATTTGATTATACATTTTATTTGACCTTGTTTCAAGGTTGATAGTAAAATGTTATGCTTGAATCAACATCCCTCACAGTCCAATGATTTCTGCCTGGTCAGGGACTCCTACTGGTATAGGAGGAGTAATGCATTTCAGTGAGAACAAGTCCACCATCCAGATGCCTACCTCTATATACCCTGCTAAGCAAACAAGCTGTGTTGGTTTCAGCTGAACTATCATGTCAACACATTTAGACATTGATCAGCTTTCATACTCCTTTGTGTAGACTACCTAAATAACATAGAATAGTCGAAAGTAATTCTAACTTTTCATACCCAAGCAGTATGTGGAAGTAAATTCAGGGTGAGGTTGGGTTTATGACTACATTGACATCTGATTTGCCCAACAAAGGACACCATCATTTCAACGTGTAGCTAGATATACTATCATTCATCCATGGTTGATTGGATTATGGGATGTTTAGAAGTTGTTACCATTAGCCCTGTAAATAGGATGTCAAATTCATGATAATAATAAAACTCTTTTACCATAGGCGATGGTTGACCCCAGGTAGTATCAGGATAATCGAATTACATCTTCCAATTACTGCTACAGCAGATAGGCTGCTACGGTGTGCTACTGCTACTGTGGTGTCTGGGCTGTGATGAGAAATGAGGAGGAACACAAAACAGTAACCAAGTGTTGCCAACTTTATTACTATGCCCTGCTGGCATAAGCAATGGCCCTGATTAGATTTAGAGCAGTCCTCCACACAGAGGCCTTTTCAATGCCCCATGAATCATTAGCCCATTACAACCCAGGCTACGGTCTGAGGAGGATCCTGTCGTTTTAATGTATTTGTTTACTGTGTGATGGATTAGTATTTCATCAGATATTGGCGAAATGTTACAATTTGATCGACTTTAAGATAATTTACTATTCAGTTTGAATAGTAAAATATTTTGTGGATGATTTTTTTTTCTCACTACTTGATTGCTACTTCACTGGATTATATTGTAATGGTCAGCCTAGAGGATATTTCTGTAGCCTACACAGACGGACACAAATCTACTGTGCCCTTGCCCTTGCCATATACAGAATTTTATGGCTATTTTATTAAAATGCTCCACTACAAACACAGAGAAAGAAAGATTTATTCTGTAGCGTCCTGTTGTATATGTTTGAGGGATAAGTGAAGATTGTGCACACAGTCATGTGTTTTTTTTTAACCCTCCTGGATACAAAGTTTATGTGTGTGTATTTTTCATTTGCAAGCATTTGACAGCCATTTTCAGCTGCTCATGTTAGCTGGACTCTCTCTCTGGCTCGCCCCCTCCCCTGCCCTCATCCCCCCCCCCCCCCCCCCCCCCCCCCCCGCCACCACAACTGATAGGATCCTAAGCCCTATACTCAAGGTGACTTAGTGTCTGGGAAAATGTATGGAGTGTGAGGTACTGTAATTAATTCAAAGCACGGATGTGCCGAGAATGCCGTTACACAGCCCTTCTGTAGATGGCGCAGGACTCAGCCTGGAGTGTGGGAACGTATTAGCCAGCTGTGTGTGTGTGTGTGTGTGTGTGTGTGTGTGTGTGTGTGTGTGTGTGTGTGTGTGTGTGTGTGTGTGTGTGTGTGTGTGTGTGTGTGTGTGTGTGTGTGTGTGTGTGTGCATGTTTACAGCTCACTGATCCACATCAGAGATAAGTAACATGACATGAGCACTGTGAGAGGGGGAAGGGAGCGGAGCAGAAGAGTAATACAATGAAATGCGTTTTGAAACAGTCTGACTGCCATACGGATTAGAGGTCGACCGATTAATCGGAATGGCCGATTAATTGGGGCCGATTTCAAGTTAACAATCGGTAATCGGCATTTTTGGACACCGATTATGGCCGATTACATTGCACTCCACGAGGAGACTGCGTGGCAGGCTGACTACCTGTTATGCGAGTGCAGCAAGGAGCCAAGGTAAGGTGCTAGCTAGCATTAAACTTATCTTATAAAAAACAATCAATCTTAACATAATCACTAGTTAACTACACATGGTTGATGATAGTTTATCTAGCTTGTCCTGCGTTGCATATAATCGATGCGGTGCCTGTTAATTTATCATTGAATCACAGCCTACTTCACCAAACAGGTGATTTAACAAGCGCATTTGCGAAAAAAAGCACTGTCGTTGCACCAATGTGTACCTAAACATAAACATCAACGCCTTTCTTAAAATGAATACACAAGTATATATTTTTAAACCTGCATATTTAGTTAATATTGCCTGCTAACATGAATTTCTTTTAACTAGGGAAATTGTGTCACTTCTCTTGCTTTCTGTGCAACAGAGTCAGGGTATATGCAGCAGTTTGGGCCGCCTGGCTCATTGCGAACTGTGTGAAGAACATTTCTTCCTAACAAAGACAGCCAACTTCGCCAAACGGGGGATGATTTAACAAAAGCGCATTTGCGAAAAAAGCACAATCGTTGCACGAATGTACCTAACCATAAACATCAATGCCTTTCTTAAAATCAATACACAGAAGTATATATTTTTAAACCTGCATATTTAGTTAAAAGAAATTCATGTTAGCAGGCAATATTAACTAGGCAAATTGTGTCACTTCTCTTGCGTTCATTGCACGCAGAGTCAGGGTATATGCAACAGTTTGGGCCGCCTGGCTTGTTGCGAACTAATTTGCCAGAATTTTACATAATTATGACATAACATTGAAGGTTGTGCAATGTAACAGCAATATTTAGACTTAGGGATGCCACCCGTTCGATAAAATACGGAACAGTTGCGTATTTCACTGAAAGAATAAACGTTTTGTTTTCGAGATGATAGTTTCCTGATTTTACCATATTAATGACCTATGGCTCATATTTCTGTGTGTTATTATATTAGAATTAAGTCTATGATTTGATAGCGCAGTCTGACTGAGCGGTGGTAGGCAGCAGCAGGCTCGTAAGCATTCATTCAAACAGCACTTCCCTGCGTTTGCCAGCAGCTCTTCGTAATGCTTCAAACATTGCGCTGTTTATGACTTCAAGCCTATCAACTCCCGAGATTAGGCTGGCAATACTAAAGTACCTATTAGAACATCCAATAGTCAAAGGTATATGATATACAAATGGTATAGAGAGAAATAGTCCTATAATAACAACAACCTAAAACTTCTTACCTGGGAATATTGAATACTCATGTTAAAAGGAACCACCAGCTTTCATATGTTCTCATATTCTGAGCAAGGAACTTAAACGTTAGCTTTTTTACATATTGCACTTTTACTTTCTTCTCGAACACTTTATTTTTGCATTATTTAAACCAAATTGAACATGTTTCATTATTTATTTGAGACTAAATTAATTTTATTGATGTTTTATATTAAGTTAAAATAAAAGTGTTCATTGTTCATTCAGTATTGTTGTAATTGTCATTATTACACACATATATATATATATATATATATATATATATATATATATAAAAATCGGCCGATTAATTGGTATCGGCTTTTTTTGCTCCTCCAATAATCGATATTGGTATCGGCGTTGAAAAATCATAATCGGTCGACCTCTAATACGGATTAATGGATGAAACTGGTAGTTAATTGATGGCATGCCACTTCACTGGAGAATAAATAGCCATGGAGTCACAGGGTCAATAAGTCAACCTGACTTTGCCTTAGGAAATAATATGCAAGTATCATCCTCACCATTATCACCATTATCATCATCATCATCATCATCATCATCAACATTCTTCTTCTTCTTCTCATTCTTCCCATACTCATGTTGTGTCCTTTCCTGTGTGTCCCTTTGGCTGTTGTCCTCAGTAAGTGGTTCCACTTACACCGCCGTGGGAGTAGAGGGACCCATCTGCAGGGCCTGGGTAATGAATGATCACAATCAGCCTCCATCAGGACCCTCAATCTGCTACAGGGAAGACTGCATGCCAACGCACCTCCAGCACCAGCACACCCTGATGGGCTCGCACTAACCCTGGGACAAGATGTCAGGGCATCTGCCCCTCACAAACCCAGAGTAATGCTCATACCCTGGGGGACCAGCTCAATGTGGACAGCCTGGACTGGGGGCTTGATCATCAGAGGCCACCGGCCGGCTGGTCGGCCCAGAGACAGTCCCATGGTCTGATGGGGTTATGGGTCGGCAGTACAAGAGAGGCTAATATGTGCTCACGACAGTATGTGTTCCATCCAGACTCATTTCAACTTTGGCAAGAGATGAGACATGATGAGATGGACCATGAGGATCACATTTCATTATAAGGAATTTCAGTTGAATAGTCTCAGAAAGAGTACAATCTGTTTTGGTTAGTATTTGTCTCCTCAAGGGCAGCTGTCCAATAGACGTGATAAAATCTTCAGTGTCAATTTCAAAGTCAATGTGAATCATGAAGGTTTTTTACTACACGCCTCACTAATCTACAGGTGTCCTCTGTATGTTGTGCCACCCTGTTCCACCCATACCCAACAAGATCGGGCTAACACTGGCAGCGTCTCAGATCTCATCACCCTGAAAGCCTTTTAATGTCCACTAAAGCCTAGTAATGCCCCATAAACCTGATTCCCTTCTGGCCCTGGCCCTGCCATTCAACTGCCACTCAACACTGGCACCTCCTGTCACTGTTTGCCTCTGGGACTGTGAGCCAAGAATCAACAGTTTCAGTATGTGTTGTGGGTGCAACAAGTATCAGTCTCTCACATGGATGTATGTCTTCTATATTTAAGAAATGTCCATGTTATGCCCACTTGTCGGAAATGCATTAGCCAACAGAGCTAAGCGAGAATTTTTAATCTGAGCCAAAATGCAACCCAGCTATGAAAAATGATAATTCATATACTGTAGATATTTTGTATTGATATTTTCTCCACTGAGCAGTTCCGTCCACACATTACTTTAAACCTGAGGTATGATGAACAGGGGCTGATTTGGTGCTTAACCTCTATAGGCTAGGTGGGACGTGACGTCCCACTCTATTCAACAGCCAGAGGAACAGCGTGGCGCGAAATACAAAAACCTCAAAAATGCAATAATTTCAATTTTTCAAACATACAACTATTTTACACCATTTTAAAGATAAGACTCTCGTTAATCTAACCACATTGTCCGATTTCAAAAAGGCTTTACAGCGAAAACAAAACATTAGATTATGTCAGGAGAGTACCCTGCCAAAAATAATCACACAGCCATTTTCAAAGCAAGCATATATGTCACAAAAACCCAAAACACAGCTGAATGAAGCACTAACCTTTGATGATCTTCATCAGATGACACTCCTAGGACATTATGTTATACAATACATGTATGTTTTGTTCAATCAAGTTCATATTTATATCCAAAAACAGCTTTTTACATTGGCGTGTGATGTTCAGAACATGCATTCCAACCAAAAACTTACGGTGAATTTACTAAATTACTCATCATAAACGTTGACAAAATACATAACAATTATTTTAAGAATTATAGATACAGAACTCCTTTATGCAATCGCTATGTCAGATTTTAAAATAGCTTTTCGGCAAAAGCACATTTTTCAATATTCTGAGTACATAGCTCAGCCATCACGGCTAGCTATTTTGACACCCGCCAAGTTCGAGGCACACTAAACTCAGAATTAGTATTAGAAATATTGTATTACCTTAGCTGACCTTCGTCAGAATGCACTCCCAGGACTGCTACTTCCACAAGAAATGTTGTTTTTGTTCCAAATAATCCATAGTTATGTCCAAATACCTGCGTTCAGGTCACTATCCAAAGGGTAACGCGCGAGCGCATTTCGAGACAAAAAATTCAAAATGTTCCATTACCGTACTTAGAAGCATGTCAAACGCTGTTTAAAATCAATTTTTATGGTATTTTTCTCGTAAAATAGCGATAATATTCCAACCGGACAATAGTGTATTCATTCAAAGAGGAAAAGAAAAACAGCATGCTTGCGTGAAAGCGCATATCCAATCTCTTTGTCACCAGGCAGACCACTGAGAAACTGAGCTACTATACTCTGCCCAGAGACAGAAGACACCTCAATCCGCTTTCTGAAGGCTTTAGAGAGCCAATGGAAGCCTTAGAAAGTGCAACGTAACCCCACAGATACTGTAGTTTCGATAGAGAATCAAGAGAAGAACTACAAATTCTCAGACAGGCCACTTCCTGCTTGGAATTTTCTCAGGTTTTTGCCTGCCACATGAGTTCTGTTATACTCACAGACACCATTCAAACCATTCAACCATTTTAGAAACTTCAGAGTGTTTTCTATCCAAATCTACTAATAATATGCATATTCTCGTTTCTGGGCAAGAGTAGTAACCAGTTTAAATCGGGTACGTTTTTTATCCAGCCGTGAAAATACTGCCCCCTAGCCCAGACAGGTTAAAATCATATCCGTTCCCTTTCCCAACATCTTTTCCCCCTTTGTAACTCTTGACCTTCAACCCCTTCATCCTCCCTGCACCTCACCAGCAGTATGTTTCTGCTAGAGCCCTGTATAGAGCCAGGTGAAATAGATCCATCCATCCACATGGTGTCCTCTACACCACCACACTTAGTCATGTAACTCTTTATCCCTTCACTTAGCCTCGCCTGTCATTACCACCTGATTTATGTTGCATGAAAGATACATTCCATCATGAGAATACAATTTTGATGATAATTGTTGGAGCGAAATAGAAAATAAAGGGAAGGGGTATTCACATGGGATCTAGATTGCTTTTCCCCCACTATGATGATATTTATCTTCAAGATGAGACAATATATCAGGAGAAAGTATCAATTATAAAATTCTATGGAAATTAATTTCATAGTTACGTTCCAGAGGAAGATATAATCTAATGAGTATCTGTGTCTGTTTGGATGTTCTCTGATGTGTCATCGCATTTGTATGGAGGTGGTGGTGCAGTGACTACAGTAGTAGTAGTTGTAGCAGCAGTAGCAGTAGCAGTAGCAGCAGTAGCAGTAGCAGTAGTAGCAGTAGCAGTAGTAGCAGTAGTAGCAGCAGTAGCAGTAGTAGCAGCAGTAGCAGTAGTAGCAGTAGTAGCAGTAGTAGCAGTAGGATCAGTAGCAGTAGCAGCAGTAGTAGTAGTAGCAGTAGCAGCTGTAGTAGCAGTAGCAGTAGTAGTAGTAGCAGTAGTAGTAGTAGTAGTAGCAGCAGTAGCAGTAGTACCAGTAGTAGTAGTAGTAGCAGTAGTAGCAGCAGCAGTAGTAGCAGTAGCAGTTGTAGCAGTAGTAGCAGCAGTAGCAGTAGTAGCAGCAGTAGCAGTAGTAGCAATAGTAGTAGTAGTAGCAGCAGTAGTAGTAGTAGCAGCAGTAGCAGTAGCAGTAGTAGCAGTAGTAGCAGTAGCAGTAGCAGTAGCAGAAGCAGCAGTAGCAGTAGTAGTAGCAGTAGTAGTAGCAGTAGTAGCAGTAGTTGTAGTAGTAGCAGTAGGATCAGTAGCAGTAGCAGCTGTAGTAGCAGTAGCAGCAGTAGCAGTAGTAGTAGTAGTAGTAGCAGTAGTAGTAGTAGTAGCAGCAGTAGTAGCAGCAGTAGTAGTAGCAGTAGCAGTTGTAGCAGTAGTAGCAGCAGTAGCAGCAGTAGCAGTAGTAGCAGTAGTAGTAGTAGCAGTAGTAGTAGCAATAGCAGTTGCAGTAGTAGCAGTAGCAGTAGTAGTAGCAGCTGTAGTAGTAGTAGTAGCAGTAGTAGTAGCAGTAGCAGTAGTAGCAGTTGTAGTAGTAGTAGTAGTAGCAGCAGCAGCAGTAGTAGCAGTAGTAGTAGTAGTAGTCGTAGGAGTGTATAGCATGAACAGCTATTATCTTTCCCACCTATCCATGTACATGTATATGTAGCTAGCTGTCATCAGTGTGGTGGAAGGAGAGTTCAAGGATTCGTTAGACAAACTCCCAGCAGGGCCTGGTTTTGGTCTCCATGGTGACCTGCCCTGTTGGTTAGTTTGGGTCCACACATCATGGCTGGGCTAATGAGGGAGGGCTGCACAGGTCTGAACATGTTGATTAAACATACCACTAACCCTGTCCCAGGGTTAATCAGTCTATTCATCCAGCCATGCCTCATTGACCCCTGTGTTCTCAGATCCCTGCTCTGGGCCTGCCTGGGTGGGATTATACATTTGGGGCTGACCAACCTGTATGTTTTGTACACTCCAGCCCAGCACACGTAGGGCCAACAGAACCAGAACCATGGAGGAAGCAGCAGTCAGTGTGGCTGAGATAGGATGGGGTGAGGGGTAGTACTAAGGCAGAATTAAACCTATTTGCCACAGGATAAGGGGGTTAAGGTTTGCTGCAACTCTCACAGAATGAAAATCCTGTTTTGAATGCCCTCTAAAGTAACTGTGCATGAAGAACAGATAGATATATAGACCTTGGGTTTCTCTGACTACAGCTGTACATCAGGAGGGCTTCAGGCATCATCTTTTTTTTGTGATCTGGGCCTGAATGAACAGTAAAATATGTAGCACCATGCTGAGGGAATCAAGAGTGAAATTGTATTCATAAAATATTCCCTCAGGTTGGATATAATCTTGTCCTATATTTATGTGGTAATTCTGAGAAGTGAATTGGCGGGCATTGACCGCCTTTGTAGGCCTACCCCTCGTGAATTTCAACATTTCAAGAAGGAGCGCGAGAGGGAGCACATTTGTCACATTACAAAGCACGCAGATCACAGAATTAGTCATTAATTACTGTGTGAAATGAAAAAGATTGTTCTGAGCAGTGAGCATACTGAAAGAGTGCCTATATTGCTCTGAAAAGGTTCATTTTGGGGAACTTGAAAGGGTTTTATTCAGCCACGATGCGTTTCTCACACTTATTAAGTGCTAAATGCATTAATCTCTCTTTGTTGAATTAGAAATCACGTTTCAATGATATTTGGCTTAGCTGAGAAGCACTCATCGCTCAGTGATATCAGTGAAGGGATCCCAAGAGCTGGAGCATAAGAGCATAAGATGTTCAAATGAAGACCTTCAGAAATATTACCTCAATAGCACATCTTGATTTTCCCTCTTTGTATTGTACTGCATACAGTGCATTCTTTCATACAGTATCTTGAATACATAATACCTATTGTTGAATAATAATGTTTTTTACTAGACAAGTGGCATTCACACACATATTATAAAAACACCTGTGACTTAGTTGAACTAGCAGAGAAATAATCATCTTTCCATAGTGTGCAAAGCTGTCATCAATGCAAAGGGTGGCTACTTTGAAGAATCTAAAATCTAAAATAGATGTTGATTTGTTTAACACATTTCATGATACCATATGTGTTATTTCATAGTTTTGATGTCTTCACTATTATTCTACAATGTAGAAAATAGTAAAAATAAAGAAAAACCCTTTTGACTGGTACTATATAAACTCAGCAAAAAAAGAAACGTCCTCTCACTGTCAACTGCGTTTATTTTCAGCATACTTAACATGTGTAAATATTTGTATGAACTAGAGGTCGACCGATTATGATTTTTCAATGCCGATACCGATACCGATTATTGGAGGACCAAAAAAGGCCGGTACCGATTAATCGGACAATTACATTTTTTACATGTATTTTATTTATTTGTAATAATGACAATTACAACAATACTGAATGAACACTTATTTTAACTTAATATAATACATCAATAAAATCAATTTAGCCTCAAATAAATAATGAAAGCTGGTGGTTCCTTTTAACATGAGTCTTCAATATTCCCAGGTAAGAAGTTTTAGGTTGTAGTTATTATAGGAATTATAGGACTATTTCTCTCTATACGATTTGTATTTCATATACCTTTGACTATTGGATGTTCTTATAGGCACTTTAGTATTGCCAGTGTAACAGTATAGCTTCTGTCCCTCTCCTCACTCCTACCTGGGCTCGAACCAGGAACACATCGACAACAGCCACCCTCAAAGCAGCGTCACTCATGTAGAGCAAGGGGAACAACTACTCCAAGTCTCAGAGCGAGTGACGTTTGAAACGCTATTAACGCGCACCCGCTAACTAGCTAGCCATTTCACATCGGTTACACCAGCCTAATCTTGGGAGTTGACAGGCTTGAAGTCATAAACAGCGCAATGCATTGCAAAGAGCTGCTGGCAAAACGCACAAAAGTGCTGTTTCAAAGAATGCTTACGAGCCTGCTGGTGCCTACCACAGCTCAGTCAGACTGCTCTATCAAATCATAGACTTAATTATTATATAATAAACACACAGAAATACGAGCCTTAGGTCATTAATATGGTCGAATCCGGAAACTATCATCTCGAAAACAAAACGTTTTTTTCTTTCAGTGAAATACGGAACCGGTCCGTATTTTATCTAACGGGTGGCATCCCCAAATCTAAATATTCCTGTTACATTGCACAACCTTCAATGGTATGTCATAATTACGTAAAATTCTGGCAAATTAGTTCGCAACCAGCCAGGCAATGAACGCAAGAGCAGTGACACAATTTCATATTAGCAGGCAATATTAACTAAATATGCAGGTTTAAAAATATATACTTGTGTATTGATTTTAAAGAAAGGCATTGATGTTTATGGTTAGGTACATTGATGCAACGACAGTGCTTTTTCGCAAATGCGCTTGTTAAATCATCACCCGTTTGTCGAAGTAGGCTGTGATTCGATGAGAAATTAACAGCCACCGCATCGATTATATGCAACGCAGGACACGTTAGATAAACGGATAATATCATAAACCATGTGTAGTTAACTAGTGATTATGTTAAGATTGATAGTTTTAATAAGATAAGTTTAATGCTAGCTAGCAACTTACCTTGGCTTCTTGCTGCCCTCGCGTAACAGGTAGTCAGCCTGCCATGCAGGCTCCTCATGGAGTGCAATGTAAGGCAGGTGGTTAGAGCGTTGGACTAGTAACCAGAAGGTTGCAAAAACGAATCCCCGAATCCCCCCTGAACAAGGCAGTTAACCCCCGTTCCTAGGCCGTCATTGAAAATAAGAATGTGTTCTTAATCTGATTTGCCTAGTTAAATAAAGGTGTAAAAAAACAAAAATAATATCGGCAAATCGGTGGCCAAAAATACCGATTACCGATTGTTATGAAAACTTGAAATCGGCCCTAATTAATCGGCCATTCTGATTAATCGGTCGACCTCTAGTATGAACATAACAAAATTCAACAACTGAGACATGAACTGAACAAGTTCCACAGATATGTGACTAACAGAAATGGAATAATGTGTCCCTGAACAAAGGGGCGGGGGGGTTCAAAATCAAAAGTAACAGTCAGTGTCTGGTGTGGCCACCAGCTGCATTAAGTACTGCAGTGCATCTCCTCCTCATGGACTGCACCAGATTTGCCAGTTCTTGTTGTGAGATGTTAGCCCTCACCCTCCAATCCAACAGGTCCCAGACATGCTCAATGGGATTGGGATTGAGAACACTGACATTCCTGTCTTGCAGGAAATCAGGCACAGAACGAGCAGTATGGCTGATTACCATTGTCATGCTGGAGGACCATGTCAGGATGAGCCTGCAGGAAGGGTACCACATGAGGGAGGAGGATGTCTTCCGTGTAACGCACAGCGTTGAGATTTGCTGCAATGACAACAAGCTCAGTCCGATGATGCTGTGACACACCGCTCCAGACCATGATGGACCCTCCACCTCCAAATCCTCCAAGGCCTCGGTGTAATGCTCATTCCTTCAATGATAAACGCGAATCCGACCATCACTCCTGGTGAGACAAAACCATAATTTGTCAGTGAAGAGCACTTTTTGCCAGTCCTGTCTGGTCCAGCGACGGTGGGTTTGTGCCCATAGGCGACGTTGTTGCCAGGTGAGGAACTGCCTTACAACAGGCCTACAAGCCTTCAGTCCAGCCTCTCTCAGCCTATTGCAGACAGTCTGAGCACTGATGGAGGGATTGTGTGTTTCTTGGTGTAACTCAGGCAGTTGTTGTTGCCATCCTGTACCTGTCCCGCAGATGTGATGTTCAGATCTACCGATCCTGTGCAGGTGGTGTTACACGTGGTCTGCCACTGTGAGGACGATCAGCTGTCTGTCCTGTCTCCCTGTAGTGCTGTTTTAGGTGTCTCACAGTACAGACATTGCAATTTATTGCCCTGGCCACATCTGCAGTCCTCATGCCTCCTTGCAGCATGCCTAAGGCACATTCAAACAGATGTGCAGGGACCCTGGGCATCTTTCAGAGTCAGTAGAAAGGCCTCATTAGTGTTCTAAGTTTTCATAACTGTGAACTTAACTTATTTTTTTTTTACCTTTATTTAACTAATCAACTCAATTAAGAACACATTCTTATTTTCAATGACGGCCTAGAAACAGTGGGTTAACTGCCTTGTTCAGGGGTAGAATCACAGATTTTTACCTTGTCAGCTCGGCTATTTGATCTTGCAACCTTTCGGTTACAAGTCCAACGCTCTAACTGCTAGGCTACCTGCCACTCCCAATTGCCTACTGTCTGTAAGATGTTAGTGTCTTAACGACCGTTCCATAGGTGCATGTTCATTAATTGTTTATGGTTCATTGAACAAGCATGGGAAACAGTGTTTAAACCCTTAACAATGAAGATCTGTGAAGTTATTTGGATATTTACGAATTATCTTTGAAAGACAGGGTACTGAAAAAGGGCAGTTTCTTTTTTTGCTGAGTTTATATGGGTGGGGACTCAGTCAGGGTCTCAACTTAATGTTGAGGGTTAGAATAGTAGAATACACAAGTAAAAATGTTATATACACTGAGTGTGCAAAACATTAATAAGACCTGCTCTTTCGATGGCGTAGACTGACCAGGTGAATCCAGCTGAAAGCTATGATCCCTTATTGATGTCACTTGTTAAATCCACTTCAAAATGTATAAATGAATGGGCAAGACAAAGGATTGAAGTGCCCTTGAACGGGGTATGGTAGTAGGTGCCAGGCGCACTGGTTTGGGTGTGTCAAGAACTGCAACACTTCTGGGTTTTTCACGCTCAACAGTTTCCCGTGTGTATCAAGAATAGTCCACCACCCAAAGGACATCCAGCCAACTTGACACAACTGTGGGAAGCATTGGAGTCAACATGGGCCAGCATCCCTGTGGAACTCTTTCGACATCTTGTAGAGTCCATGCCCCGACAAATTCAGGCTGTTCTGAGGGCAACTCAATATTAGGAAGGTGCTCTTAATGTTTTGTACACTCAGTATATTTTTTGGAAGTTGATCCGGGGGCCATTTGCCCATCCCTGACCAGTGTGGACAATGATGGATGTGGTGTGCCAAAGCTCCCCCTAGTCATTGGTAAATAAGTAAAGTGAGGTGTTGATGAACACCACCCTTTGAAGCCTGTGTGTGTGTGTGTGTGTGTGTGTGTGTGTGTGTGTGTGTGTGTGTGTGTGTGTGTGTGTGTGTGTGTGTGTGTGTGTGTGTGTGTGTGTGTGTGTGTGTGTGCGTGTGTGTGCGTGCGTGCGTGCGTGCGTGCGTGCGTGCGTGCGTGCGTGCGTGCGTGCGTGCGTGCGTGCGTGCGTGCGTCTTGGCAGAATCACTGATAGGCTAATGTCATTGGAATCCCATGATGAGCCCTGAGGGAAGATTTACTGTCACAGGTATCACTGCTCAGACAATAGCATGGCCATCCTGGTCATATAGACAATTCAAAGCCTCTGTTTGGATTTGTTACCTAACTGAACATGTTTCTATTCCACTTCATCTTTTTAAAATGTATTTACGATGTTCAGCAGAATACTCATACAGTGATTTGATAGATTGATGACATATCACAGTTTCTGAACAGATTTTGTGGGGTGTTAGTAAAATACAAATGTGTTCTTGTCTTTTAAGGAGCTGTAGTTTACTTGTCTGCCCTATTGTTGGCATGTGAACTGAACACAGCGCTGTCTAGTGGATCTGATATCCAGTGACCTTTCTGGATGAGTCAACAGAGGTGGCCCACTTAATGAACTGAAGCAGACACAAACATCTAGAGTGCTGGGACCTGACCTGCTATTCCATTCTGCTGGCATTACAGACCATATGTGGAGTTTTACTCAGAAAAGGAAAATATAGACAATTCCAAAAGGGCCTTGAGGTGGCCTTGTCATTTATTAAAGAGTAGAGTAACAATGGAAATACAGATGATAATTAAAAATGTTCCCTTTTAAAATCCAAGTCAAATTACATCAGTGACCACGGGAGCCAAAAAGCCTTAAACAGACAGCTTTCCCTAGAGCTCCTGGACTTACAAAAGTTGTGGAAGACATTTATGTGGTTTGATAACAGAAGTATTATTTTCTTTTTATATGTGTCTAAATTTAAATGGAAGGATACCGAAATGATTGAAGAGAAAAGTAAAATGTGTCTAAACTGAGTGAGCGGCTACAGTGTATTGTCATCCAGGTCTCTCTCTCTCACAGCAAGACAGCATTTAAAAATATTTTAAATAACAATCAGCAGGTTAAATTTGAAGGTATTAAATACTATTCAACATTGTCTTTTCTTTTCGTATCGCTTAATGTTTACTTGACAATGTCCCAGCAGTAACAGCCTTTCAATGTCCTCTACTTCCTTCCATCAGCCAAGGATATTATTGCACTGAGTAAACACTCTCAAGTCATCCATATTCATAGCTAATTCATTCATTTTTGCCTAAACCAAAGGCTGAGGGGGAGGCCCCAGGTAGGCTTCCCCCTCCCCAGAGGGAGGGATAGTCCATCAGCCTGAAGGTATGAAGGGGGAGGGGCTTGGGGCTCAGACCTCAGACTCCAGACTGGATACCCTGCCCCAGGTCTTTGGCACATAGGGACTGTTGACTCTTCTGGCTACCAGGACCTCCCTTCGATCCCTGCTTCCAGATCCGGGTAGGGGGGGCTCCTCCCGTGACCGCCCCACCGCACCCTCGTAGCCCCCAAACATATTGTTCTGGTACACTACCTGCCGGTCCCCCATACGGGGCAACAGGGCATTGTTGTTAGGGCAGTGGCTTGCACAGGGGAACAAGTGGCACATGTCCTTGTCGTAGAACGGGCCGGGCCCCTGGGGCAGCGGCCCCACGTATACCGGCAGGTCTGTGTAGGAGTTCAGGTAGGTGGAGTAGTGTCTGTGCACCACAGTGGAGGAGGAGCGCCGCAATGCGGCTGCGTTCTGCAGGATAGCCTCCCTGTAGGATGGTAACCGGGTGGACTGGGAGCACTTGAGCTTCTGCTGCTTGTAGGGGTAGGAACGCATATGGGCTGGGTCTAGGTAGGCAGGCTCAGCGGCCAGGGGGTAGCACAGGTTGTTCCCCTGGCTGCCGTACAGCTTGTGGGGCTTGGGGTTGGCCACCACTACGCGGGGGAACAGGTCAGGCATAGTGGAGGTGGAGGGCTTCTCGCCCAGCTGGCGAATCCTGTCACTGCTCCAGGTGGCCTTGAGAAAAGAGGCCTGGCGGTTGACCTTGTCCTTCCCCAGCAAGGGCACATCCTCCATTTCAGGCTCCAGGTAGGGCTTCAAGCAGGAGTTGCAGCTGCCGCTGCCGCTGGGGTAGTGGCCCCCCATACAGGCCAATGTTGATGCAGAAGGGGCATGGTTGTTCAGGAGGTGGTTGGCCCTCAGCTCAGCCAGACAGGAGGTTGGCTCATCATAGTCGTTCCTCCCCCTGGTGTCTTGGGCCTCAGAAAACACGTAGCTGTGGGACCTCTTCTTCCTGCCCATGTGGTCAGGGGGGTAGCTGAACTTCCGTCCCAGGGGCCGCTTGTGGTGTTCCACATAGATGTCAGGCACCTGGAACTCTCTGTAGGGGACAAACGGGGAGGTGGGGTGCCGGGGATGGCTCTCCACGTACAGCCTGCTGCTGTGGTGGGGGTGTGGGTTGTGACTGGAGGTGCTGGGGGGAGCAGGGTCCCTCATGGCGATGTGGGGGCTGCTGAGGCTGGAGATGGGTAGGGTCCTCTCGTAGAAGTGGTGGCTGCCACGGGCCGGAAGGGTGTAGCGGAGCGGGGTAGGCCGTGTCACCACCCTGGATTTGTCCAGCAGGGGCTGGGTGGCGCTGTCCGAGTAGTGGATGGGGAAGGTGGAAGCGAGCGCCCTCTGGGGGTAGGGCGAGTGGTTGTCTGTGATGCTGGAGATGTAGGGCAGGCGGCTGTGGCCCATGTCTATAGTGGTTGCCACCCGAGGCGGAAGGCCAACCCGCACATTGTCGGCTCCTCGCCGGCTCCAGTTCTCTATGGTCTTGGTGGCATTGTCCAGGGAGTTCTCCACTCTGGTCGAGGTCACGATGTCCTTGGCTGTCTGCAGCATCTTCAGCATGTTGGCCTGGGTGTAGTTGGTGGTGACATCAGGGTTCTGCAAGTTTCCGTTGCGGTCAGATTCCTCCACACCGTTGAAGCAGCTGTAGATTCCCTGCAGAGACAGCGAAGGAGGAGGAGATTAGCATCCATCAAAAAGCCTTGTCAGGTGTTGGAACAGATCCACATTTCTCACCCTACACAAAGTTTGACAAGATTAAATCCCACAGGTGTTAATTATCTTTGGCCATTGTTTCTAATCATGACTTTACAAAACATTATTGCTTGTGTTGATAACATTCACTTTGAGCAAATGCAATTTCTATTAACCTGTCTGACCAATGAAGTGAAGACAATTACACAGAGAAGTGTGAAAGCCAAATTAGATTCAGTATTGTCCAAAAGAGTTTATAGACAATATGTTTTGTTTTGAAAGCTTGTATGCATTCAGGTCGGTGTTAAACACACAAAACTGTGCAAGACAGTAAATGAAAAAGCAGGAGCTGACCATGCACTTGCTAAATTAGTTTTCCAGTTTTTATTCGGACGGCTTTATGTTACTTTCAAATTGGGTCTCAGTCTAGAATGCTTAATCTCACCTCACCACTGTCAACACTGAGATGGATTGTTAATGGGCCTATTTAAATTCAATTTCAGATGGATCAGGACCGTAACAGTATTGCATGGTCTCCATAAATTAATTTTATGGCTTTTTACTCATTTTATTTTTGCATCAATTTTATTTTAGTGCCCTTGAAATATCCTGTTCATGTACACCTTTGACTTAGTGCATTACCAATATTTCCCAAGCATTACTGTGAGGCAAAAATCTAAGAAAGACTGAGAACTTTATGGTCAGGAAGTAGAAGATTTTTTTCTGCTGTGTTTGTGAAAAGAGAAACAACACATTTTGTGGTTTCTTAGACATTGCAAAATTATGCCGTTGTTGCTGCTTTCATTGAATTGTTGCTTACACTGTATGTAATTTCTTTATGGAATTCATTACTATAAAAAACGGGTTTGTACCTTAGATTAACAGATCAACTTTCCCATGGTGATTGGACCACATTCTCTCTGCAGAACCCAAGGCCTTCGCAATCTAAGACATGCCTCAGTGTGTACATCCCATTAGGCCTATGTACACCCCTGTCCCTCGGAAGAAGGATCAGCCACACCTACCCTGCTGATGGCGAGCAGGAAGTCGAGGCGTTCAGACTTGCGTACTGAGTGTCTCAGCTTCCAGTAGAGCAGATGTTCCCAGCTGAACACCAGGAGACTGAGCCCCATGGCCACCAGCAGCATGTAGAAGACGCCCGCCATGTTATCTATGTCCAGCTTACTGCTCATCACTTCCTTCTTCTCGTTACGACAGATCCCTGTGAGCCACACCGTCTGCAGCTTCTGTGTGTCACCTGCAGAGAGTGGGAAGAACAGAACACAGAGAGGCTTGAAGGTGTTCATTAAAACACTCTTGCGCCGGTTGTTGTCATTGTGTGTCAATGCCAATCTCACACCCTCATCACTCCCCTCGACACACCCTGACTCAGCATTTTACACTTGGATCACAGTCAAAACTCTATGTTACAGTACCTCTGAGTGATCCATGGTGCAATGTACGCCAGTATTTTCATTAAAGTTGAGTTTTTTCTAATCTTGAGGCTCTGCGGGCCTATACTAGCTTACTTGTGTGAGTTACGCATTTTTATCATTAATGGGCAGTTTACCAGTTTAGCAAATTTGTGAGTATTTGGGAACTAAAAGGATAAGTACACCTAAGAAGTACAATTAGCCGCCCATCCCACTCCACACGAGGTTAATTGTAATTTACCATCAGCTAGAAACTGGAGCAGGGCCAGGTCTATAGGACGTTTCCATCGGGACTCCTTCTGCAAGGCGATGCCGTAGCCAGTGGTGGCAAAGACCTTCCCACTGCCGATGGTCACCAGCTTACAGCCCTCGTCTTTACCTGCCATGTAGTTCAGCACAGCAGCGTCATAGATGAAGGCATCCAGTTTCCTATATATAATAACAATAGGGATTTATCTTGTGGGAAAATGCAATGATAGACAAATGTATTTTTAATTACTATTTAATTACCATGTAATAACTTATCTAATGAATTATAATTTCATCAAACATAAAATATTTACTTAGACATTTCAGAATGTGTTACGCTGATGTCTGTTTTCTGTCACTATAATGATTATTTACAGAGTGTTACCCTGATTTGAGGCTGTTGAGGGCGTCCTCCACACCCTTCTGGTTGTATTTGACCATGTGGGCATGCATCTCAGGGTAGTTGCTCCGGATGTTCCTCTCTGTGCTTCCATTTGGGACCGTACCAAAACGAAATGGTGGATACTGCTCCTGTGGCTTCTGGAACTGTTTGGGAAATGTAGAAGTTTGAATTATAAATGCATGAACAAGAAACATTTTGAACAGGATACCCAACATGTCTAGGAAGAATATATGCACTATTCATCATTTTTATATATTTTTTAAATATCAAATACATTGACATACTTGCATATTAAGTAATAACATTTTTTTTTTTCCACCCTCTCCTAAGATCTGATGTCTCAACCCTTTTAGGTTCAAGATAGCACTTTATTTCTAAGAGTGTATGATAGATATGCCAAGCAAACCCAGAGGAGTGAATATAAACCTCAAAGAAACGAACACAACGACACTGATGACCTTGTCCTTGACTACACTAGACCACTGTCTCTTTGATATCTGCCTGTACCCTCAAGTGCTGTTCACTCAATTAAGTGGTCAGCTAAGGTTACCCTCTCTATAATTCCTCTCTCAATTCGACAATTAGAGGGCACAATGAACAGAAATGAAGTCCAGGCCATACTTTCCAGAGAATTAGAAAATTACTTCTTCCCCCTTGACTGTAATAAAAACTCCTAATTTCTCCTTATTTTGCCATGCCCCTTTGACACAGAGTGGACCATGTTCATTTAAATACCCTGACTGTGCAATATACTGGAAATAAATTGTACTTGTTCATTAACGCAAATACTTCAGTGAGCGATAATTCCTAGTAACCTTGGCTTGTCAGAATGAGAGAAATGTCCTCTGAGCCATTTCACATGAATTAATGAGACCCTTGGTGCCAGTCTTATGCATCCCACGTCTCACTGCTGTCTGGTGGAGGAGCTGGAGAGATGACAGAGTGTTGTCCTCGTTCCCATTTGTCCTGTATCCTGTACACTGGCTGCATTAGGACACTCAGCCTGTGTTCCTCATCTCACCCAACAGACCAAGGTTACACTGCTGCTATGTGAATGAGGGAATGCTGTAGCAGTGTGATAGTGCCCCCAGGGCACAGGATGTCATACAGTGCTCTGTGTTGTAAATGCCTGTTGGGAAGCAGTGAAAACCCTGACTAAAAGTATGGATGACGGTTGACCCATAGAGCTTGAGTCTAGCTGGCCAAAGTTGTGTATAGGATTCTTACAAAAATCTGTTAACATCTGACAGCTTGTACAGAAAGGAGAGACTAGCACAGACAGGGTCTAAAGAGGGAGGTGCCTGTCTGTACATGATGTCACTCTGAGGAAATGGCAAGGTCTTGTCCATGCATGACTCCATGCCTGTGAAGTGAACAGTCCCAGGAGGAGAAACAATCATCTGTCACTACATAAACACCAGTTACTGTCCTTTAACCAGTTTGTATTCCGCACAAGCCTCTAGTTTGAAACACTTTCAGAGAACGTTCCTTTTTAGAGATCATACACCTCAATTTAAATGTTCCACCTGCAGTGTCCAGTCTGTCTATTCTCTCTGAGCTTCTGTGGAATCTGCCCTGGTTTTGATCTGTAGACTCACTGTCAAAAGACACTTTATGGGTTCTCGTCTTTTTTTCACAAAGTAGAGCTAATGGATTATGTGGGAAGAATATTAAATGAGTTCCCGGAATTATAATGAGCAGTGGACAGCTTGGTCTTTTCCCTCAAATGCCTCTCTAATCCCTCAGTGCCTTAAAGCAGAGAGTCTACAAATCATTTCTAACACTGAAGGTTTAACATGGATTTCCTTGTCAATACTGGTGTAGAGCACCTCCACAGGCCACACAAATATGCATAAGTTAATACTAGAATATATAATCACTGGCAGCTTGGCAAATCCACTGGTGTAATACAATCCAGGGGATTTTCACAGACATCATACCTAAAGACTTCAGGGATCTAATTTAATTTCACCACAGACGCTGGGTATCCTATTATGTTTTTAGTATGAGTGGAAAAAGTCACAGTCATGACATTGAGGCTTTGCCCGTGGTTATTTGTATTCTCTCAAACCGTTCGCAGCCAGGCACTGTTTGCTCATCAGAAATAGGCCACTCTATATTTTGCCTAAGCCTAACATCAAACACTACAGTATGTCCATAATTATTTTCCCTTTCAAAGACTGAACACAGACAGAATCACCAATGACTGATGAATCCTCCTACCTTTTTGTCACTCAGTCCAGAGACTGTGTCAGTGTATTGCTCCTGGATCATGAAGGCTGCCAGGTTGGCAGTGTAGGAGGCCAGGAAGATGACAGCGAAGAAGGCCCATACCAGGACCATGACCTTGCTGGTGGTGCCCTTGGGGTTCTCAATTGGAACAGAGTTGTTGAAGACGATGCCCCACAGCAGCCACACAGACTTCCCAATAGTGAAGGTGGGGCCTCCGGGATCTGGAGAAGACAGGATGGTGGTTGTGGTAAAGACAGAAGGGATTCAGAGCGGGCGTATATAACATGCGTTTGCATTCCATTTCAATGTCATTTAATATTTTCTGTGATATAATATAGAGTTCTTTCAACCTACTTTGCCGTGACTTTCTACCTTTGCTGATACGGGAGGGTAGAGGTAGAGGGAAAGGTGGTCGGAGCTGACACTCACCCTTGGCGCTCACCAGACTCCGGTTGTACCCCACAGGGCTGCAGTACTCAAAGATAAACACTGTGACAGCTACCACCGTTAAGCACATCACAAACATCATCACCCACACCGCCGGACTGTAGGGCTCTATAGAGGAGGAGGGAGAGAGGAATCAGAACACCTATAGAAGAATCAGAACATCTTTCTGGTAATTGTTGAAACCATGTGCTCTGACAGCTGCTTGCTAGATAATGGCTAGGACAACGTGGTATTGTATTACCATAGTAGCACACTGTCAGCAGCTTCTGAAAGGGATGCTCTTTAAGAAGTATTAAAGTAAGTAGCGTAGCCTTGAACGAGCCTTGAGCTTTTGCGAGTCGGAACCACTCATAGGAGAAGAATCTCCTGTTTCTGTAGCGTGAGGCAGCTTGTTGTACAATAAACTCAGTTTTGAGTTCTAAACTCTGTCCAGAGAAAGTACCATTTGCCATCTCTGTTTTCAGATGGTAAAACAAGCTTTTTTAAGCCAAGTCATTTGTTATCTCTGTAGAGAAACGTTTTGTTTGTTTACATGAGCAGGTTTAACATGCTCACCAAGAAAGGCAGAGGGTGAGACGGTCCCATTGCTCCTGGCGACCATCACACTGATCCCCGTCTCCACGAACGGCACGGAGAAGTCGATAATTTCTGAGCGCTCTTCGTTTATGGTCAGCGAGCCAATGGCCATGTCCGCCCGCTTGTATACCACCTAGGGAGAACGGAAGAGGACATTTTTATGACATAGAAAGTCTACAGTCTATATGTTCCATGATCTGTAATAAATCGAACACTGTAGTAGGTGGGATTAGGGATGCCCCCTGTTGACCTGTTTGATTCATTTTATCCATAAACATTGATATGCAAGACTTAAATCCCTGTAGGTGATATACAGTGTGTACAGTGTTATCCCTGATATACTACACAACCCATCCAGACAGATGCAGATAACAGCCCATGGCATCTACCCACCCATTCATGCAATGTCATCCATCATGCAATATCAATCCTAATTCCTAATCCATTAGATATTGTTGCATATAGCATAGACCTAATACCTGTTACATTAGTCCCTGACTCCGGCTGACAAATTGGGCATTGTAAACACTGGCATACCAGACACCCCCCGCAAGGCAGAGGGCCCACGAGCCATGGGGGCCCCACGAGCTCTTGGGGTCCATGCGCCTGCCATTGATGTCATCCTTTTGACAGTAACCCTCCAAAAAGTAATTCATAAAACTTTTACATTTTTCAGGAATGTGACTGAAAAAGTGATTTTTTTTTAATAAACTGATTAAAGGTATAATGGGATTACAGTGAACAAATGCTGTGGTCAAGGCTACGACGGCGCCATTGCAACGAGTGGCACTTACTCAGGTGTTCAAAAGCACATATCAGACTGAGAGCCTAATGCTTATTAGGTCGTTCTTCATCAGTTTTAGTTTATAAAATAATCTCTCTGCAGAAGTGACAGTTACAGAGATGGTAAAAAACAACTTGATTGCCATAGCAACATCAAGGAAACTGGGCAGAAGGGAGTTGTGCCAGTTTTGTAACATCTTTAATTGAGCCTCTCATTCTCCTTAATTGCCGGCCTCAAGATGTTAAAGAAAGAGATTAACTGTATAGGAAGCTATGGGGACAGGTCGTCTGGATACAGGACGGTCAATAAATTGGCAGATGCAAACAGATTATCATCTTTAGCAGACAACAGTTCCTGAGGGCTTGAACAACAAAAAATTGTTTGCAACTTCATTCATACTTGTGAATTGGCGTTTGACTTGTGTGGCTACAATATCAAGAGTCCCTTATCTCGGGTATATCTTGGCCTGCATCGTTCAAGACTAAGTTTAAATTGTGTGCAGCTGTCTTTCCTGACAGTCTCAGGAAAGACTGTCTGGGTTGGCAATACTCAGTACAGAAAAACAGTCTGGCCCGCAACCTGGACCTACAGGCTGTGGTGAAAACATTTACAGACAAAAAAAGGAGGACTTCAGGACACCAGGTTCAGGATCAAATTAAGGTAAATTTAATTGATTTAATGAAATTTACCTTGAATATTGCAGCCCATTTGTGTAGGCTATTAGCCAGACAAAACCCGCTGAGTTCAACAATAAAGAGTGACTGAATTTATCTTCAAGCCGATAACTTTTTTTACCTATAGTTAGGCTATTTGATGTGACATTTTAAAAAAGTTTATAAATAGCAGCTAAATACGGTATATAGTTATAGATAGTATACTGCATAATGAAACAATCCCTAGTAAGCTAGTGTTTTCAGGGTGGACTGATTGTATTATTTGGCATTATTGGTCTGGTTTTGTGCACAACTTTCTATCCAATCTGGGAGAGAGCGCGAGAACGTCTCATGTCATGCAGGTTAAGGTAGCCTATACAGGACAGTTGTATATTTAAAAAAAATCTATTGGTAGCTGATTAGTATGCTGTTGCATCTAATATTTATCTTACAATCTGCAATGGTTGAATTTCCAACTGTAATTACTGTAATTACATTATTGCCACGAGCCAGCAGTCTAAATATTACAGTGTATAGCTTTGTGAAATGTTAAGCTTAACATGAGAAAATGATGACGAAATAGGCCTACCAATAAACATTTATCCACTAGCTAATGCAAAGCTAAACCCTGGCACCACAGAAAGCCTATCATTGATTTGATAGGCATGCAGCTGCATAGACCTTGCGGAGATCCAGAGAAACTGCGGCATGCCAGTGGTTGTGAAGCTGATAACCCTATATAAAGGTTGTTGCTAGTCTAGTCAGAGTCAGTCCTGTTGTTCTACCCCTCCCTTCCCCGCAGTACGATATCTCCTCTTAATAACCTCTACTGACGTTTTCCCCTACACAACTGTAATGTTTAACATGCTGATGGACTCGCCAGTGGGTTTACAGTCCAGGCACTCTGCCTGGCATTGTGTCAGCCGTTACCGGTGCTACTGTGGCCAATGCCCCAGTGAGAACAATAGCTTCCCTGAAAACTAATGTTGTAACCTCAAACTCTTCCGGAACACGGTCAGCAAGAAGAATGAACTTTCAACAACTTCCTTCTGGAAAACTTCCCTGGTTTTCCAGAAATGATGGTTGGAGGATTCCAGATCTCCTGCTTATGCCCTCCTGATTCTGAGAATACACCAATGGGATTTTGGGAAAACCAGGGAGTTTATTGAATGTTGCAACCCTACACTCTAGTCTAGTTTCCCTTTATTTGGATTTGGACCATAATACCTATTTGTTTTTATTAAGGGCAATTAATTCATTGTTATTCATGACTTTTTCTTTTTAATGTTTATCTGAACTCAGCGCCAACATTGTCACACCCTGATCTGTTTCACCTGTCTTTGTGCTTGTCTCCACCCCCTCCAGGTGTTGCCCATTTTCCCCATTATGTGTATTTATACCTGTGTTCTCTGTTTGTCTGTTGCCAGTTTGTCTTGTCTCGTCAAGCCTACCAGCGTTTTCCCGTACTCCTGTTTTCTCTCTAGTCCATGTTTTCTTTTTCCCCCGGTTTTGACCATTCTGCCTGCCCTGAGCCTGCCTGCCGTTCTGTACCTTTCGGACTCTGCTCTAGATTACTGACCTCTTCCTGCCCTTGACCTATCGTTTGCCTGCCCCCTGTTTTTGTAATAAATGTTTGTTACTTCGAACTGTCTGCATCTGGGTCTTATCATGAGGTCTGATAAACATAAACCTAAATCATGTCAAGAATTGAAACACGACCACTTTTGAATGGTGTCTCTGAGCTCAGAGGAGGCAGAAAATGCTCTGTCATCAGTTATATGAAATGGGGCTAAATTGATCATATTTATTTTACAGTTATAGGAAATGTGAAATCTTACAGTAAGTCATTTATAATTTGATTGTTACTATATTTAGAAAGCATTTCAGTCATTTCAAGCCCTATTCCCACACTTTTGATGAATAGGAAAAAAAATCATATATGGTTTTTAATATTTTAATAATATTTGTACTATATACTTGAGCTTGTCCTCAAAATCCACCTCAGCAATTTATAACACCTTTTTACCAAAAAGGTGAGTGCCAGACATTTCTAGAACTATGCAGCATCACTAGTTATTGTTTATGGCCATCTCATGAGAAATAATTACTTTTGGGTATGTCTATATAAATGGAAATAAAAGTTTTGTATTATCCTTCAATTTAATTGGCTAAATCTAATGTATTTAATATGCTAACTTTTTAGCAGGTGGCTAATTATAATGCTTGTTAGAATAACCATCATCTCCTTACCTCTCCGATCATGCCGTTCCAACTGCCTCTGACCAGCTTGCCGTGCTTCCCGTTGGTGACCAGGTAGAGGTCGTATGAGAATTTGGTGGTGCGGGACAGCTTCTTCAGGATGTCTATGCAGAAACCCTTACAGCACAGTTTGGTGTAGGGCTCAGTATGACCTACAATACTGGGGAGACAGAGGACAAAATAATACACTAGAATAGTAAAGATTTCCAAAGCCTTCAACAGTAGCAATTTTATCACTTCTACTGTGACCTGGGTTAACACTAGAAGAGCTAACCCAGCAAACCAAAATTGGTTCTGTGAAAGTTACCAGAACATTCATTAGGTTGCGGCAACTGTTCTCATAAAACAAAAACTGTCCAGTCGTGCTGATGATTCAGGAATGTTTGTATAAAACATTTGCTCGATGTTGCAAGAACATTCCTAGAACGCATTTAATCTCTTCTTTAAAGGTTCTCAGAATGTTTTTTAGGTTGTGGGAACAATCTGGTGAGAACATTGTGGGGCCATAAGAAAAGATATGTTCCCAAAACACAAAATCTGTCCAGTTGTGCAGATAATTCTGTTTCTTTTAGGATAAAAAAAATACAAAGTATGCTCAGTTGTGATAACATGCATACAATGTTTAAGTTAGGTTGCACAGCACATTCCTATAATGTTGTAAGAATGTTGACAGAACACCTGGTATAAGTTCTTTAACCTCCCTGGGCAAGGTGGGACGTTTGCGTCCCACCTAGTCAACAGCCATTGGAATCGTGTGGTGCGAAATACAAATACCTCATAAATGCTATAACTTCAATTTCTCAAACATATGACTATTTTACACCATTTTAAAGACAAGACTCTCGTTAATCTAACCACACTGTCCGATTTCAAAAAGGCTTTACAGCGAAAGCAAAACATTAGATTATGTCAGGAGAGTACCCTGCCAAAAATAATCACACAGCCATTTTCAAAGCAAGCATATATGTCACAAAAACCCAAACCACAGCTAAATGCAGCACTAACCTTTGATGATCTTCATCAGATGACACTCCTAGGACATTATGTTATACAATACATGCATGTTTTGTTCAATCAAGTTCATATTTATATCAAAAAACAGCTTTTTACATTAGCATGTGATGTTCAGAACTAGCATACCCACTGCAAACTTCCGGTGAATTTACTAAATTACTCATGATAAACGTTTACAAAATACATAACAATTATTTTAAGAATTATAGATACAGAACTCCTTTATGCAATCGCGGTGTCAGATTTTAAAATAGCTTTTCGGCGAAAGCACATTTTGCAATATTCTGAGTAGATAGCCCGGCCATCATGGCTAGATAATTTGACACCCACCAAGTTTGGCCCTCACCAAACTCAGATTTACTATAAGAAAAATTGGATTACCTTTGCTGTTCTTCGTCAGAATGCAGTCCCAGGACTTCTACTTCAACAACAAATGTTGTTTTGGTTCGAAATAATCCATAGTTATATTGAAATAGCTCCGTTTTGTTCATGCGTTCAGGTAACTATCCGAAGGGTGACGCGCGGGCGTATTTCGTGACAAAAAAAAACAAAATATTCCATTACCGTACTTCGAAGCATGTCAAACGCTGTTTAAAATAAATTTTTATGCGATTTTTCTCGTAAAATAGCGATAATATTCCAACCGGGCGACGTTGTATTCGTTCAAAGACTGAAAGAACAAAATGGAGAATTCAGATGAACGCGCATCTCCAGTGTCACTGTCCCCAGGCAGGCCAGTAAGAAACAGAGCTGCTGTACTTAGCCCAGAGACTGCAGAGCTCTCATTCCACTTTCTGTCGCCTTCTGAGAGCCAATGGAAGCCTTAGAAAATGTCACGTTACAGCAGAGATGCTGTATTTTTGATAGAGATAACCTAGAAGGACAACAAATTGTCAGACAGGGCACTTCCTGCATGGAATCTTCTCAGGTTTTGGCCTGCCATATGAGTTCTGTTATACTCACAGACTAATATATGCATATTCTAGTTTCTGGGCAGGAGTAGTAACCAGATTAAATCGGGTACGTTTTTTATCCGGCCGTGCAAATACTGCCCCCTAGCCCCTACAGGTTCCCAGAACATTTAATTAAGTTATGGGAGTTGTCTGGGATGTTGCAAGAATATTCTTGTGATATTCATACAGGATGGAAAAAACATTCCCAGTGTTGCACAATTTCCAAATAAGTCAGTTTTTATGACGTTCATAGCATATTTATTTTAGGTTTAACATAATATTCCATTGAGGTTCACACAATATACATTTGACCTTGCCTTGAAGGTCCTCAGAAATGTTCAAAAATGTTATATTTAAGTTTTACCTAATATTACCACAACATTCTCAGCATGAGAATTTGTAGCTCCTTAAAGCATGATAAAGCAGACTGGAATACATCCCCATTATGTTTTATCTTCTGATTTAATGGCAATTTGCATTTGAAGGTGATCTAGAGTCACATGGCATGTTAATTTCTTTCAAAGGACATTGAACATTAACACATTATTTAATTCAGTCGCACATGACTCCAACACCATCGTTAAGTTTGCAGATGACACGACTGTGGTAGGGCTGATCACCGATGATGATGAGACAGCCACAGGGAGGAAGTCAGAGACCTGGCAGTGTGGTGCAAGCACAACAACTTTTCCCTCAACGTCAGCAAGACAAAAGAGCTGATCGTGGACTACAGGAAACGGAGAACCGAGCACACCCCCATTCACATCGACGGGGCTGTAGTGGACCGGGTCGAGAACTCCAAGTTCCTCGGTGTCCACATCACTAAGGACCTATCATGGTCCAAACACACCGACACAATTGTGAAGAGGGCACGACAACGCCTCTTCCCCCTCAGGAGGCTGAAAAGATTTGGCATGGGCCCTCAAAAAGTTATACAGCTGCACCATCGAGAGCATTTGACTGCCTGATCACCGCTTGGTATGGCAACTGCTTGGCATCCGACCGCAAGGCGCTACAGAGGAGAGTGCGTATAGCCCAGTACATCACTGGGGCCGAGCTCCCTGACACCCAGGACCTCTATATCAGGCGGTGTCAGAGGAAGTTGTCAAAGACTCCAGCCACCCAAGTCATAGACGGTAAGTGAGTATTTCACAGTAAAGTCTACACATGTTGTATTCAGTGCATGTGACAAGTACAATTTTAATTTGATCATAGGACATTTCATATGTTGACAATCTGCACATGTGGGTTCTGAACCTGCAATGTTCGGTTCTCAAGCCAGGTCTTTTATCCTCTGCAACACCAGGGAAGCTCTCTTACATTTTCTTTTTTCAGCATATAGCCATGGCAGTGTGGTCAGTCAGGAATTCCATTCTTCCTTTTTAGTTTTCTTAGACGTGTCACGTCCTGGCCAGTATAAGGTTAATTGTTTTTGTAGTTTGGTCAGGACGTGGCAGAGGGTATTTGTTTTATGTGGTTCGGGGTGGTGTGTTTGTGTAAAGGGTGTTTGATTTAGTATTTCCGGGTTTTTGGTTGATGGTCTATGTGTTTGTATTCTATGGTTAGTCTGGTGTGTGTGTTTCTATGTTTGGTTAATTGGGGTTGGGACTCTCAGTTGAAGGCAGGTGTTGTCTATCTGCCTTTGATTGAGAGTCCCATATATTAGGGTGTGTTTGTGTGTGTGATTTGTGGGTGATTGTTCTGTGTTGAGCCTATGCTTTGCAGACTGTCAGTTTATCGTTCGTTTTCTTGTTTGTTATTTTGTATTAGTTTTGATTGAATTAAATGTTCAAATTGAACAACTGCACACCTGCTGCGTATTGGTCTACCTTTTCCGACGATGATTTCGTTATATCGTCAGAAGACGAAGAAATCCGTGACAAGACGTGACTAAGCCAGGGAAATACTGGTAGCTGGGTTATACACCATCACATCACCCATCCTCTTTATATGCTGCGTACTTGGGGGCCCAAATTTACAAAGTATCCAAGACTATGAGTGCTGATCTAGGATCACGTTTGCTTTTCAGATCGTGAAAAATAGGGCAGGGGGACCATGGGAAGCGTCGCAAAATAGGAATTATATCGGATGTGTTTTTGATAAGTTGAACAGTCAATTTTTACACAACGCAATTTTTTTTACGGTTAGTCTAAATTCTGCATTTCTGTTGGATTTATACATTTGTATGAAATAAAGACTATCTTTTAGTAGATTATATCTGAGCCTCAATTTCATTAAAAAAAAAGAAACATGGTTAAAGAAAATGTGGGATTGAACCTGCAATCTTGCAGCCAAATCATTAACCATGTGCCACCAGGAGATAGCTGTGGTATTGTGGGGGTTTTCAGTCTAATATGGTCAATCAGGACACAGAACACAATTTCTGAGTTATTAAAAATGTTCCCATCCTATTCATAGTACGTGTAAAATATGGTTGTATTTCTATGATTAAATGTTGTTCAAATGAAATAATGTGCATTTTGTCAACATATGAAGTGTAAAAAATATGGTTGTCTTTGTAGGATAAACACTGTTCAAATGTCCTATTAATCAATTAAAATGCCATGTATTACCTTATAGTGGGCCTACAATATCTCACGCCCTGATCTGTTTCTCCTGTCCTTGTGATTGTCTTCACCCCCTCCAGGTGTCGCTTATTTTCCCCAGTGTATTTATCCCTGTGTTTCCTGTCTCTCTGTGCCAGTCTTGTATGTTTCCAAGTCAACCAGCGTTGTTCCCGTTCTCCTGCTTTTTGCATTCTCCTTTTTATAGTTCTCCTGGTTTTGACCCTTGCCTGTTTCTGGACTTTGTACCCGTCTGCCTGACCATTCTGCCTGCCTTGACCACGAGCCTGTCTGCCACTCTGTACTTCCTGGATTCTGATCTGGTTTTGACCTTTTTGCCTGGCCATGACCATTCTCTTGCCTACCCCTTTGGATGAATAAAAATTAAGACTCCAACAATCTGGCTCCTGTGTCTGCATTTGGGTCTCGCCTTGTGCCTTGATAAATAGTCTCAAATTTGGACTCATCAGACCAAAGTACAGATTTCAACGGGTCTAATGTCCATTGCTTGTGTTTCTTGGCCCAAGCAAGCCTCTTCTTATTATTGGTGTCTTTTAGTAGTGGTATCTTTGCAGCAATTTGACCATGAAGACCTGATTCACACAGTCTCCTCTGAACAGTTGATCTAGAGATGTCTCTGTTACTTGAACTCCGTAACTCTGGGTTTTCCTTTCCTGTGGCGGTCCCCATGAGAGCCAGTTTCATCATAGTGCTTGATGGTTTTTGCGACTGCACTTGGAGAATCTTTCAAAGTCCTTGAAATGTTCCGGATTGATTGACATTCATGTCTTAAAGTAATGATGGATGGTCATTTCTCTTTGCTTATTTGAGCTGTTATTGCCATAGTATGGACTTAGTCTTTTACCAAATAGGACTATTTTCTGTATACCACCCCTACCTTGTCACAACACAACTGATTGGCTCAAACGCATTAAGAAGAAAAGAAATTCCACAAATTAACTTTTAACAAGGCACACCTGATAATTGAAATGCTTTCCAGGTGACTACCTCATGAAGCTGGATGAGAGAATGCCAAGAGTGTGCAAAGCTGTCTTCAAGGCAAAGGGTGGCTACTTTGAAGAATCTCAAATATGAAATATGTTTGGATTTGTTTAACACTCTTTTGCTTACTACATGATTCCATATGTGTTATTTCATAGTTTTGATGTCCTCACTATTATTCTACAATGTAGAAATAAAGATAAACCCTTGAATGAGTTGGTGTGTCCAAACTTTTGACTGGTACTGTATATATTCTGCGTGAACATCATAAAAACGTACTTATTTGAAAATTGTGGACCATTATGCAACATTGTGGAAATGTTCTGTGCAACCTTCGTGAATATATCACAAAATATTTCTTGCAACGTTACGTGAATGTCCTGTGAAACCTAAGTTAAACATTGTATGAATGTCATCACAACTGAGCATATTTTGTGTTTTAGGAACCTGTTTCTTCGAATGTATCCACACTGTTCCAACAACCGAATGAAATGTTCTGGAAACCTTTAAAGAACTCAGAAAGGCTGTTCTGTTGACATTTTTGCAACATCAAAGGAATGTTTTGTGCACCCTGATACAAACATTATCTGAATGTCAGCACAACTGGACAGTTTTAGTGTTTTGGGAACCTATCTCTTGTCATATCCCCACAATGTAATCAATCATTCTGTGTAGATGTAATTCTGTGTGATTATTTAGGTATTTAGTAAATAAATAATTAAACCAAATTTTGTATTGCTGATTCAACTTGTTAGCCAGGGTTCGTAAAGATAACCAAGAATTTACAACTTTCAGATGAGACGAAATAAGGTGAAGATTAAATATATATATTTATTTTTTTATTTTTATTGACTGCTACTGATGTAAAAGATTACTAGGTCTTAATAAGAGTTTATTCGGAAGATAACAGCTCTATAAACATTATTTCGTGGTGCCCCGACTATTCTGGGAAATTTAATCGAACCAGTTTTGGCTTGCTGGGATAACATTACTGGTACATTGTGTTATTACATTACCTGGAAACATAGTGAGAACTTTTGGGGAATGTCCTGTGGTGGTTGATACATATGTTGTTCACAACATTTTAGTGAATGTTAGGAGAATATTACAAGGATATTTAATTTAAAACATAAAATTGTATAAATATATAAAAAAAACATTCATTAAATTATTTTGGAATGTTATCAACCCTAACTGGAACTTAAAGGGAATCTTTGCTAATGTTCGGGAAATGTTCACAGTTTGCTTGGAAGTGTGTCATTTTGACTCAATATGAATTTAAAATTGAAATATCTCTACCATTTTTGAAGTCATCCCCCACTCCGTACTTGACTTTTAAGAGTCACATGCAGGTAAAACGTTTTAAGCGTTTGGAGACATGAGCTCTATTTCAAAATATCACTTTTTCCAAGAATAACCACTGTTCCAGGAGCTCCACACTTGAGCATGAGGCAACAGATATCCTACAGTAACATAAACTCATGAAAATTATATACTTTGTTCTTTGAAATAATACTTTTTTCATTATCCAAGGCCTTCATTTACACAACCCAAATATTTTTTTCCCGATAGCATATATGAAATGTATGATCATATCTCCCTCAATGTGATCAAGACAAAGGAGATGATTGCGGACTACAGGAAAAGGAGGACCGAGCACACCCCCATTCTCATCTGTAGTGGAGATGGTTGAGAGCTTCAATTCCTTGGTGTCCACATCACCAACAAACTATCATGGTCCAAACACACCAAGACAGTCATGAAGAGGGCACGACAAAGCCTATTCCCCCTCAGGTGACTGAACAGATTTGGCATGGGTCCTCAGATCCTCAAAAAGTTCAAAAAGCTCAAAAAGTTCTACAGCTGCACCATCGAGAGCATCCTGACTGGTTGCATCACTGCCTGGTATGGCAACTGCTCAGCCGCTGACCGCAAGGCACTACAGAGGCCAGCCACCCTAGTCATAGACTGTTCTCTCTGCTACTGCACGGTAAGTGGTACCGGAGCGCCAAGTCTAGGTCCAAAAGGCTTCTTACCAGCTTCTACCCCCAAGCCATAAGACTCCTGAACAGCTAATCAAATGTCTCCACAGACTTTGCATTTTACACTGCTGCTACTCTCTGTTAATTATCTATGCATAATCACTTTAACTCTACCTACATGTACATATTACCTCAATTACCTCGACTAACCTGTGCCCCCGCACATTGACTCTGTACCAGTACCCCCTGTATATAGCTTCGCTACTGTTATTTTACTGCTGCTCTTTAATAATTTTTTATTTGTATTTTTTACTTATCTATGTTTTACTTAAAATCTCTTTAGGATCGGCCCCTTTTTAAAATGACGAACCCAAATCTAACTGCCTGACCTCAGGCCCTGAAGGAAGGATATGCATATTCTTGGTACCATTTCAAAGGAAACACTGTGAAAGGAATGTGAAAGGAATGTAGGAGAATATAACACAATAGATCTGGTAAAAGATAATACAAGAAAAAAAACATTATTTTGTAATTTTTTTTAACCATCATCTTTGAAATGCAAGAGAAAGGCCACAATGTATTATTCCAGCCCAGATGCAATTTAGATTTTGGCCACTAGATGGCAGCAGTGCATGTGCAAAGTTTTAGACTGATCCATTGAACCATGACATTTCTGTTCAAAATTTTGTATCAAGACTGCCCAAATGTGCCTAATTTGTTTATTAGTAACTTTTCGTGTTAAAAATTGTGCACTCTCCTCAAACAATAGCATGGCATTCTTTCACTGTAATAGCTACTGTAAATTGGACAGTACAGTTAGATTAACAGGAATTTAAGCTTTCTACCTGGGAAATGTTCTTGTCATTTACAACCTCATGCTAATCGCATTAGCCAACGTTAGCTCAACCGTCCCGTGGACGTGACACCGATCCCGAAGAAGTTTTAACACTTATTTTTCTTAAAACTGCATTGTTGGTTAAGGGCTTGTAAGTAAGAATTTCATTGTAAGGTCTACAACAAAAATTTCAAAGATTTGATTTGATTTGATATTTATTGGACCGTTAGAATGTTGGAGTCAAAATGACTAGGTTTGGCTTGAATGGGTTCCCTCTAGGCCAGGGTTTCTAGTGTTAAGGCCAATACAAAGGCAGTCTAATTATTTCCTAGATCTGAAAGGAACAGCTATGATTGAATCAAGAATGCAGACAACAAAAATATTGTTGTGAAATGTAATTAATCTGTTACCATTGCAGCTTGTTATTGATTGAGACAGACAGGTGTGAGTTGATTAATATAAAGGTGGCCATTTGTCGCTCTTCCAGGGTTATTAATCGGTGGAGAAATGTTATTGGCTGAGAGTTTTTGGGGATATTCACAAGTCTTCACCTGATTCATATTCTTATTGAATAGCGACTACAGAGCTCCTGTACATGGATTGGATGTGAATGGAAGAGATGAGTGACCAATGGCATGTCATAATGATTCGATAATGCATGGGGATGAATTAGGAACTCAGCTAATGTGGCCATTTTCAATCAAGATAGTCGATGCACCAATTCCCCCCATCAGGTTACAAACAGTAATAACATCTATTCTCGTTTCATAAAAGCCCATCGTTAACTTCATGCTCCTGGAGCAATAGAGCAAGAGGCTCCAGCTTATATGGCAAACATCTCATTAGCATGATTTCCTAAAGGAGATGTAGGAGGAAGAAACATACCAGAAGAAGGTGGAGGAGGGAGAGTGACAGAGAGAAACAGAATGGTATAAAAAGGCCTCCTTGATGTGTGCCCAGGAGCTGATGTCAGGAGTGGGGTTGCAGGGACAACTGGAGGGACTGGGACTGGGCGGCTCCACAGGCCTGCACATTATGTCATGGCTGCGACAGATGGACGGACAGCTGGGGCTGACCAAAACAAATCTGACACAAATTAATCACAAACAAACAAAGGCAGGGGTGAAACACAATGCTGTATTATTTGCTGCCTGGCTAATGGCGGGCTCATCCATGGCAGATAACCAGCCTACATACTCAGTCCTGTAGACCTTGCACCATTACCAATGTCTTTGGGGCTCAGGCATTGCTCTGTCTCTTTATCTCGACCCCCCCCTTCCCTACCCTGGGCGAAACGATTTGACCTAAACCTCAATGCAACACACACATCCTTATGCTAAACCATGGTAACGAAGTGTACACCAGCATGGGGCCCACTACATGTGGAGCGGCTGGAATGACCCTGACAAAGTAGCTTTACCTGTATACACAACCACTGTAATGATCTACAGAGAGAGAGAGAGAGAGAGAGAGAGAGAGAGAGAGAGAGAGAGAGAGAGAGAGAGAGAGAGAGAGAGAGAGAGAGAGAGAGAGAGAGAGAGAGAGAGAGAGAGAGAGAGAGAGAGAGAGAGAGAGAGAGAGAATCCAAGGGAACTAAATGGACAGCACTAGCTGTGCATATCAAGTGGAGGAAGCTGACGCTGGTATAATCCATGCCCTCCAGTTTCACGCTAACTGGATTATGGGAGCGTCGTTGGAATATGTGGGTGGAAAACATAGTGACGTCATTATCAAGTTGGAGACTTGAATAGGGTTCAAATTAAACATTGACTCTTGGGGGTGCCAAACGTCTCTTAGGGGCACACAATGTCTCTAGGAGGCGCACAACGTTGGCACATTGATATTGCAGCAGTTCGAGGATGTTAGAAACCTCCAGTATAGAGCGAAGGAGAAAACAGACAGTCAGAAAGAGGAGGGGCTCATTCCATAGCTCACTGACAGTGGCACATAGGGAGGGGCGGTGTGGGGGACCAAGTGAACCATGATGAGATGCAGAGAGCACTAATGACACATCACCCTTAACCTCCCTCAGACCTTCAGACTAATGGAGTGTGCCCTCAGCCCTCAGACACAGGGAAGAGGAGGAGGGCGAGGGGCAATGAGACGCGCAGACAGCCGATGGAGGCGCAGAGCTGCAGCCGCAACAAAAGGAAACAAATTAAGTGTTTGGAGGAAACGAGCGGGTGGTGTGAGACATCGCAGAGTAAACAGACAGGTCCCAACATCCCCTGTCTCACCAGCTGCTAGGGATCACCGCTGGGAGGTTAAGTGGGCTTCTGACTGCATCCAAACAGGTTTGGGAATATAAGAGAATGTGTGTGTGTGTGTGTGTGTGTGTGTGTGTGTGTGTGTGTGTGTGTGTGTGTGTGTGTGTGTGTGTGTGTGTGTGTGTGTGTGTGTGTGTGTGTGTGTGTCTGTTTGTGGTGTGTGGTGTGTGTTTGTGTGCATGTGGTGTGTGTGTGCGCATGTGTGTTCACGTGTTTGTGTGTTTGATACACATGTTTGTGTGTAGTTGTCACCACAGAAACAATTATTTGTGTAAATAGGTATCTGCTTGTTGTCTGAAAGATATCCAAAGGCACTGTTGTTTTGGGTCCCTATATCCAGCAGGAATCCCTTGAAACATTCACCTTTGAAACAAACTTAATTGGACTACGGTGCTGTGCATTGTTCCTGCCAATGTGTGGCTCGGAGGGGGCTCACCCACTGCTGAACCCAGTCTCAGTTTTAATCAAATCAACCGATTATCATCTCGCTCTAATTAGGCAAAATTGTTATATGATGACATCATCGTCTAACGTCAACGCTACTGTTCACCTAGGGATCACCAGCAATGGCAAGAGGCTAATGCGCTGACGTGTGGTCACTGTAAGGGTCTGTAACAAGCTAGTGAAGTGAAAAACGTTACAAAGAGCTTTACAGAAGAATAGGACTTGTCTCTCTGGACAACCTGACACATAAGGAGGAGTTATATCAGTCTGACCACAGTGGAGCAGAGTGAACAGAGTGACTGTTTGTTTTGTCTCTTCAAGGAGGAATAAGCGTGTCTCCATGCGAAGCCGCACAGATGGTCCGGTACGCAGGCTTCTCTCGTCTGCTGAGGGCTTGAGGGATTGGAACAGAGGGCCCAGAAATACTCCCGCCTGACGGATGGATCGTGGCGCTGGCACCCAGCTCGGACGAGTCGAGTAGGTGTGAGTTATGGGCGATACGTGCCTCGGCGGGAGTCTCGGGGCATGGAAGCGGTTTCTGAGAGAGGCCGCTGATGGCCCTTAATAAATGAGAATGCCAGGTCCTCTTGCTCCCTGTCCTGCCGGCCAGGAAATATGACTGGCGGCCAAGATTAAAAAAAACACCACAGCCCTGGGGTCCATTATTAGCATCAGCCCCCAGGGCTGGTCTTTAGTGGCAGGGCTGTTGGTGTTTTAACATTATCAATCATTGGGCCTCTATCTCAACCCACTAACTGCATCATTTAGTTGCTCACTTGGTTTAGCCAATTTCTCCCATATGAACTCAAGGAAAATGTTTCCTTGTTCAACATGGCAAACTGCAATCTAAGTCAACACAAAACACACTAGAACTATGCCGATTATAATAATGGGGTGTTTTGGTCAGTGCAAGCTAAAAAAAGATCTGGTCTGCTTCCCAAGCAGATTTTCACTGAATTGAGCTCATCCCGTCTTCTCATTAACAACCATTGTCAGTAATGGATAATGTTTCCTTTCCCCATATCCATTCACTAATGAACATCACTATCAGTCTCTAGGTGTCCAGGATTGATGAGGCGGCCTAATCGGCCCATCTAATTGATATCCCAGCAAGCAGCACATATATTTCCCTTATTGGGTCACACTGTGATTACTGTGATGTCGCACTCTGGCTGTCTGCTTTAATGAAGATCTCACCCCATTGTATGATAAGAACTCATGGCTGGGCTAATGGTAGGGGAAGACACTGTTCATCCTCTTCACACCTTATGGCACTCTCCAAGTTACAGTCCAAACGAATCAACCACAGCATGTTCTACATGTTGGACCGTATGTGGGATTGTAACACCAATGGGTTAGTATGGTGGTTATTAATATGGTGTCTGTAGTAGTTCTTAGCTCAGTTTACGTTCAACAAGTAGTGGTGACCCGTCATTCAGGGAAGGTGGGGGAGAGCCCCACCTGATTTGAGCCCCACCTGTTCAGCTAAATAATGTGTTGCCTGTTTTTTGTTATTTTGGGATCAATATGTGTCACTACGGGACACTACGTTACTGCAATATCTACAGGGAGAGCTCGAAAATTCAAACCCCATTGGGTGCTGTAATATTAGAAGTGCCCATCCAAGAAGGCTCAAGGTCATTGGCCACAGATAAAATGATGTCAAATCACATTATATCTACAATAGCTTTGATTGGACTCATCATGTCAACATCATACTTTCAAAATCTTAGCTAGCAAGCTAGACAAGCAGTCATCATCATGAATTACGTCAACAATCTACTGGCAAATTATTTTCATTCCTTGTCATATGAAGAAAAATTATAGATAAATTGTATCGGTGCTCATCGGCCATTCCACATAAACATTACACAACAAGTTGGAAATCGCAAATTCAACAATGAGTGTTTTGGAATAAATCAGTGGATAACTGCAAGCATTGCAAAGCAATCACTAGCCTGCTATTCAGTGGAGTGGGTGTGTGGTCCAAGTCTGGGTTTAAGGGTCTCTTTTCCAAGCTTAAAAGGATAAACACTCACATGCCATGAGCCAGAAAAGGTTGAATACATTGGTCATGCTGGGAACTCTGAAACAACTGGGAACTGGAAACTTTGAAAAAACCGAGCTCCGACTGGGAAAATACGTTTTGAACGGTCATCCAACTCGGAACTCCGGCCTCTTTCTAGAGCTCTGACCTGAAGATCACTGACTTCATGATTTGACCTTATTTATTTCCGAGTTCCCAATTGTCTTGAAAGGACCATAAATCCAGAGAATGCCAGACTTTGATGACAAAGTTTGATTACAAAATTTGCCCACAAATATTCCTGTTCAAGTGAGCACAACACAAGAAGTTGAGTCTAAAAAGTATTGTATGCTACTGCATAAATTATGTAATATGCCAGGGAGATATGTATACTGTAGCTAAGAAAGTAATACTAAGTGTATGTTGTGAAGTAATCTGTTAGTAGCCCATGTGCCTCACCCTAATAATTTGGCCCCTTTCCCCATCATAACTTAGCCAACTGTTCTGACTTAGTGATGCACATGTAGCCTATAGCCTGTTTTAGAGAAATGTAATAATTGAATATTGTAAGAGCTTTCATTGTCTGCTTATATGCCCCCTTTATTTATCCTATGCTTCTGACTTGGTATACAGGGAGAATACTGTAAGAACGACCCATGTTCTGAACTCTGTCACTGTACATTTCAAAAGTGGTGAACAAATAGTTATATTGACTATGTCCATCCTAGATCGCTCATTGTTGTCTTAATCAAAATTACCAATTGCCTCTTATCAGCTTGTGCCATAGTTTGTACATCTCAATTGTCAGTAGAAACCACATTTTTTTAAGCAAGTCAGCCATATCAGTTATGTGTTTTTTTTAAAGGCAGTAAACGAGGCTGAATGAACTGTTTCGCTGCCAGACAAGGCTCCACTGATAGCCAGGTGTAGCGGTGGTAAGGATTCACTGCATGGTGCTGAACAGCTTTATGCAAGCCCTAATGCCACTCTAAATAATGCCACTTTAATAATGTCTACATATCTTACATTACTCATATCACATGTATATACTGTATTGAGACCCAATCACTGGACACTTTAATAAATGGATCACTAGTCACTTTAAATAATGGCACTTTAAATAATGCCACTAATAATGTTTACATATCTTACATTACTCATATCACATGTATATACTGTATTTTATATAATCTACTGCACCTTGCCTACGCTGCTCGGCCATCGCTCATCCATATACGTATATGTATATATTCTCATTCACCCCTTTAGATTTATGTGTATTAGGTAGTTGTTGGGGAATTATTAGATTACATGTTAGATATTACTGCACTGTTGGAACTAGAAGCACAAGTATTTTGCTACACTCGCATTAACATCTGCTAACCATGTGTATGTGACCAATCAAATTTGATTTGAACAGATTTTGGGCACTGTTTGTCACCGTTATAGTGCAATTAATGTATTATTTAGTGTTGTTTTGTGTTGTGTAGTGGCTTGGCTGGAATGCATCTAAAAATGTTTTTCGGAGTTTGCCCCACCAAGATATACATGCTAAAATCGCCACTGACAACAGGTAATGGTTAGTGAAACAGGATAATGGATGTACATGACCATAGTAGTACACAACACTTTTATGCTCTGTTTCATCCTTCTCATCAGAAAACGTTTGTCGTCATTAATATCAGAGAAGACCAAAAGGTTTCAAGGAATATTGTTCCACTCACGTCTCTGTCTTGTTGGACTGGCGGCGGCAGGGCACAGTGTTGCTGACACAGGTCCCAGTCATGGGGTCGACAGCCTCCACTATGACAAAGGGACGTTCCTCCAGTGTGGCCACAGTCAAGTGTCTGTTATCTGATACGGGCTCCAGATAGGTGCCGTAGCGAGGCCACACCGGGTATCTCATCTGCAGGATCCCCATCTCATAGTTCCCCACCTGGAAGAGGAGAGAGAGAAGGGAAAATAACAGGCATGAGTCATACTTTAGCTTATCGGTATTCAAACCTGCAATACAATCACATCTCAAACTACTCCTCAGAGATTCGTGTCTGATTTTCATGCAGCCGTGTGGGAAATGCCAGGATAGATTATGTCGAGGAAATGTTATTTCCAGGTCTGCATTTTTTGTTATCAATTTTCCTGTGTATTTTATTATAGAAAAAAACTAAATACATTTTACTGTTGAATGCTAAGTGATGGATTCTCTCATTTCCACAAGGAAAACATACAGTCGATCAAATATATATCAGGATGCAGAAAGACAAGATCTTTGCCCATTTTAAATAGACCTCAAAAATCCTGAGGGACACACTGAGGAGTTGCACCACCTGTGACGTCTCCTTGCACTAAGTTAGAGAAGTTTGTCTAGTCTCACTCTGAACATCTGTACTTAAGCTGTGAGGATCAGCCGGTCACAGAGGACCAAACTCTTTATCTGTTGTTTCCTCCATTACCAAACACAGTTGTCCATCTCAGTGGTGATGAAGTAGTTCAGTATGCTGAACAGCACTTCTCTGCTTCATTGCAGTGACTCAGAAAAAAAGTGATCACACGCAGTAATTAAACTGTGGCTTTCACAGAGCCCAAAGCAGTAACACTTCTATTATTGTTCTCTGTGGTTTTATGTGTTGAGAATGAGGTTGTAAACTTTTACATAGTGATGATGATTTAACCGTTCTTAATGGCACACATATTGTGCCTTTAATCAGTGAAGTTCCATAATTAAGAGTTGTTTAAGGTTAAACAAAGAGTCGAATAAGTATTCTCTCCAGAATGTTTTTGTGTTAATTGTTTTTTATGCCTCCTAATTATTACGGAGCTACATTAAAATGGATCGTGAACTGTGTTGATAATTGTATTCATTGTTACTGTGTTTGCACATAGAGCATATTGATCCACTTTTATGTTTCTGTCAATATATTGGTGGATTGTCACATGTATCAGCAACAAAAGGCTGCAGGGTAAAACCATTTCATTGCTCACATTAACAACATGTTTGTGTTCAATCAACTACCTCTACAATGGCAGATACTGGTCAATAACTTTTTAGAATGTATGGATTGCACTGCCATCTTTAATTCATGTCAGGGGTCACTGAAAGGATGCTTGGCCAACTCTGAGGCATCTAAGATGCAATAAAGTGACCAATGAAGTTACAACCTTACAATAACAATAATACTATTTGACATATCCCGGCTGCCGAGCGGTCTAAGGCACTGCATCTCAGTGCTAGAGGAGTCACTACAGACACCCTGGTTCGAATACTGGAAGGTATCTGATTATTGCAGTCATTATTGTCAGATGTCACAAAGGACAACAAAATACAACTATTAGAATATCCTCTGTTTTACTGGTATGCTTAGTTATTCCTGTCTCTCCTGCTGGACTCTTGATTAATCCTCTTGTTTTCCTTTCTCACAGTTTATGGGCCTTGTCAATGGATCACAATGGTAAAAGAGAGCGTAAGAGTGTCCCCTCACTCTTTTTGCTGGCTTTACAGAGCCAAACCTCTTTGTTTGTGTCAAAGAACAGACTTGTCAGTTTGCCTTTGTAACATATTGGAGATGAGAGAGGAAACCAAGATCTCAAATACCTATAGCCTGTCTGGATCCCCAGACTTCTTCTCCTCCTCTTCTTCTTGTTCTTCTCTTCTTATCCTTCTCTTCTTCTCCTCCTCCTCTTCTTCTTCTTCTCCTCTTCTCCTCCCTTCTTCTCCTTCTCTTCTCCTGTTCTTCCTCTTCTGCTTCTTCTTCTCTTCTTCTCCTCCTCCTCTTCTTCTTCTTCTCCTCTTCTCCTCCCCTTCTTCTTCTTCTTCTCCTCTTCTTCTTCTCCTTCTCTTCTTCTCCTTCTCTTCTCCTCTTCTTTTCCGCTTCTCCTTCTCCTTCTCTTCTCCTTCTTCTTCTTCTCTTCTTCTCCTCCTCTTCTTCTCCTTCTCTTCTTCTTCTTTTCTTCTCCTTCTCTTCTTCTTCTCCTTCTTTTCTCATTCTCTTCTTCTTCTTTTCTTCTTCTTCTCTTCTTCTCCTTCTCTTCTTCTCCTCCTCTCCTTCTCTTTGTCTTCCTCTTCTTCTCTCATCTCCTCCTCTTCTTCTTCTCCTTCTCCTTTTCTTCTTCTTCTCCTCTTCTCCTTCTCCTTATCTTCTTCTTCTCTTCATCTCTTCTTCTTCTCCTATTTTTCTTCTTCTCCTCTTCTTCTCCTTCTCTTCTTCTTCTCTTCTTCTCCTCTTCTCCATCTCCTTATCTTCGTCTTCTTGTCTTCATTTCCTCCTCTTCTTCTCCTTCTCTTTTTCTTCTTCTTCTCTTCGTCTTCTCCTTCTATTCTTCTTCTTCTTCTTCATCATCTAATCCTCTTCTCTCTCCTTCTCTTCTTCTCTCTTCTCCTCTCTTCTTCTCCTTCCCCCCCCCCCCCCCCCCCGTCTCTCCTTCTCTCTCCTTCTCTCTTCTCCTCTCTTCTCCTTCTCTTCTCTCTTCTCCTCTCTCTCTCTTCTTCTTCTTCTTCCCTTGTCTTCTCCTTCTCTTCTCCTTCTCTCTTCTCCTCTCTTCTTCTCCTTCTCTTCTTCTCCTTCTCTTCTTCTTCTTCTTCTTCTTCTTCTCTTCTTCTCCTTCTCCTTCTTCTTCTTCTCTTCTTCTTCCCTTCTCCTTCTCTTCCTCTTCTCTTCTTTTCTTATTCTCCTCCTCTTCTCCTCTTTTCTTATTCTCCTTCTCTTCTTCTTTGAACCTCAATTCGTTGGGGCATGGACTCTACAAGGTGTCGAAAGCGTTCCATAGGGATTCTTGCCCATGTTGACTCCAATGCTTAGTTAGCTTGATGTCCTTTGGGTGGTGGATCATTCCTGATACACATGGGAAACTGTTGAGTGTGAAAAACCCAGCAGCGTTGCAGTTCTTGATACATACCTGCTGCGCCTGGCACCTACTACCATACCCTGTTCAAAGGCTCTTCAATATTTTGTCTTGTCTATTCACCCTCTGAATGGCACACATACACAATCCATGTCTCAATTGTCTCAAGGGTAAAAAAGTATTATTTAACCTGTCTCCTCCTCTTCATCTACACTGATTGAAGTGGATTTAACAAGTGACATCAATAAGAGATCATATCTTTCACCCGGATTCACCTGGTTGGTCTATGTCATGGAAAGAGCAGGTGTTCCTAATGTTTTATACACTCAGTGTAAGTTTGCCTCATTGATCTGCAATTGATCTGCAATGAGCTGAGCTGTGAGGGGTTGTTTCCGAGATGGCTGAACATAATGCGATGAGTGGCTGGGACTTCTAGTATAAATGACAAAAGCAATCAGAAGGAGAGATTGATTCTAAGCTCTTGGTGAAAAGACACAAGTAGTTTATCAGCTGTAAGAGGAAAAGAGAGCGTAAGAGTGTCCCCTCACTCTTTTTGCTGGCTTTACAGAGCCAAACCTCTTTGTTTGTGTCAAAGAACATACTTGTCAGTTTGCCTTTGTAACATATTGGAGACGAGAGAGGAAGCCAAGATCTCAAATACCTATAGCCTGAGCTTGGATAATACTTGGAGTGAGCAATGTTCCTAATGATTTGGTATTTTTGGTATCTTATTAGGATCCCCATTAGCTGTTGTCAAATCCAGAAACATACTTTAAGGCTCAGACTGGCTAAAATTAAGGAAAGATAAAGACTTCTTCTCCTTGTCTTCTTCTTCTTCTCTTCTTCTCCTTCTCTTCTCCTCCTCTTCCTCTTCTCTTCACTTCTTCACCTTCTCTTCTTTTCTTTCTCTTCTTTTCCTTCTCTTCTTCTTCGAGCCTCAATTCGTTGGGGCATGGACTCTACAAGGTGTCGAAAGCGTTCCATAGGGATTCTGGCCCATGTTGACTCCAGTGCTTCTCACTGTTGTGTCAAGTTAGCTTGATGTCCTTTGGGTGGTGGATCATTCCTGATACACATGGGAAACTGTTGAGCGTGAAAAAACCCAGCAGTGTTGCAGTTCTTGACACACCCAAACCGGTGTGCTTTGCAACTACTACCATACCCTGTTCAAAGGCACTTAAATATTTTGTCTTGTCTATTCACCCTCTGAATGGCACACTTACACAATCCATGTCTCAATTGTCTCAAGGGTAAAAAAGTATTATTTAACCTGTCTCCATCTACACTGACTGAAGTGGATAAATAAGTGACATCAATAAGGGATCATATCTTTCACCCGGATTCACCTGGTTGGTCTATGTCATGGAAAGAGCAGGTGTTCCTAATGTTTTATACACTCAGTGTAAGTTTGCCTCATTGATCTGCAATGAATGAATGAGCATGTTTTCTTGTTATTCTTTTGAAGTAACACTTCAGGTAATTTTTTGAGTAGCTCAGATATTTCCAGTAACAGAGTTTAAAGAGGAGTCTTTTAGATCACGTCCAGCAGTAAGTTTGTTGACTTCTCAACCTCAAAGTGGACTCACTACACTGCAACAGCTACGTTCATTTTCTGTTGTATTTTTAATTGCAACCTTTCCATTGGCACAAGCTGTCAATAGACTACTACTCTCTCTCTCTCTCTCTCTCTCTCTGACCAACCACACATCTGATAGCCTTCAGTACAGCCTGCTGTCAGACCCTCCAAATTACAGAGGCATAGGCCTCAGTTTCAATAACATACCTGAAATTAATAGGAACCAACCTTGAGAGAACATCGATGGCATGTAATAAGCTGGAGAAGGCCTGGAGCTGTTTACCCAGAGATGTGGTTTGGCCCAACATGCTCTGACACACATCAACCTCCATTCAACCACTGACTTCATTTAAGGAAGAAAACTAACCTCCACCTCCCTTCAGTGTCTACTCCCTACTGGGAACCTCCTGACAATATCAACCGTCAATAAGAAGGGCGTTACAGGGAGAGGGAAGGTGTGTTGTGAAGTTGGGATGAATATGTGAGACAAGGTTCCGTTCGCTAAGAGTCGGTGGCTCTGAGGTAGTGAAACGCTAGGCAGGCTCATTTGAATAGCTGGTGTTTGTAGAGAGATCAGTCAGACGTGTAATCACACTAGGCCTGTGGTATGGAGAGACACTGGGTATAGTGGCCGGTTAGGACACTGTGATTGGTAGGAGGCAGTTAGAGCAAAATGCTAGCCTATTAGGTGGACAGTCTGTATTTTGTAACAGGTGATGCAAAGGAAACGTAACAGCCCACAATATGCCCAAGTCAAGACCTGTCAGTGATAGTTCATGATAATACACAGTGAATGAGGCAGTAATTCATGTGTTGTTAATAACACTTTGTGGAGTTTTTCCTTTCGTAATGAGCAGAGTCAGATAACACAAAGACTAACCCTAGTTTTACTGATTGGGAGGAAAATAATGAAGTGTAATGTCTCACCTTATCCCACTGTCTCTCTCGATCTAAGGTGATGATGACCATAGCTGGGTTGATCAGGTACCCTTCAGGGTTGAACGAGAAGTCATTGTGTTCCCATGTTACGTTTAACATGTGCCTGAAAACAAAGGAAATCAATCAAAGAGTTAAATACTATTACAACATTATACTAATAGTCGTTACTGTCCATTAATCTAATCTTCCAATGGTTTCATCCTATTTCTAAAGCACTACCTGCTGCTTGTTGTGCACAAAGCTATCGACGTGTTGTGAACTCCCTGTCATCACGCCCTGCCAGGCTGCTCTCTCACCTCTCCTCCCTCTCTTTCAGTAAGCAGAGGTGATGAAAGCATGCTGGGTAATGAACGGGCCCTCTGTCTAGTCCATGTGAAAAGCTCGTTTAATCTGGTAATCTGTGATAATCTTATTAACAGGCGGAGTGATTTATAATCAAAAGCTCATTAAAAAGGGACCTAATTAAATGAGGTGTTGAGTCTATTGACCGCCGAGGAGAGAGCGAGGCACTGCACCGTTTGAAGCGCCTCCCTTTGAATAGGGAGGTCTGTCAGAAAGAACAACATTGTACCAGGGAGGGAAATAAAAGAGTGGACAGCAGAAAAAGAGTGCTACACCAGGCTTTGTCCTGCCTGCCGGACCCTCATATTACCAACTTTGGTCATTGCTATTCCACTCAGGATTTTTTGGTCTTTAAAGTGGAAAATCGTAGGGGTTGGAAACAGCAGCATGACTCAAATCAAAGGCTGAAATACAGCTGCTCAGACGGTTCTCCTTTTTCATGAAGGATTTCGATTTACAAAAAGAGAAGTTATCTTTCCCTCAGGCTAGCCACTTTCAGAAAAGAGAAAATTACTTCTGAGGAGAAAGTGATGTTTTAATACCACTGAACTGTGTCAGATTTCATATTACGATCCTGGTCCACAAAAATGTATAAAGAATAGCTCCTTGTACCCTGCCTGGAAACTCTCCAATCCTCCCAGTCCAGTCTCAATGACCTTGGCTAGTGCCAAATGCTGACGCTGAATCTGTTTTCCCTACAGAAGCCGAGCCTCCCTTTGACTGATTAAAAATGTTTTAGAACCAAATAGGATTTGCTCCATGTTCCCTGGCACAGATGGCGCCAGATTGCTCTTTTGGGCTGGGCTGGGCTGGGCAGGTATGACAGGCCACATCATCTCCCTGTGATGCCAGTGCTTCCAACAGTGAGGTGATGGGACAGAGGTAGGATGGATGAATTGGCAGGCAGGGGTTAAGGGAGTGACAGGGAGAGTACCATGTTGCCCCCCACCACAACATTAAGCAGATGGAAAGCCACAGCTAAATGACTGTTGAGCAACTGTTAACTGATGTTGCCAACTCTCTCTCTCTGTTTCAAGTCAGTCCTTCTCAATCTGCTACAGTTACAGTTGAAGTCAGAAGTTTACAAATACTTAGGTTGGAGTCATTAAAACTCATTTTTCAAACACTCCACAAATTTCTTGTTAACAAACTATAGTTTTGGCAAGTCGGTTAGGACATCTACTTTGTGCATGACACAAGTAATTTTTCCAACAATTGTTTACAGACAGATTATTCCACTTATAATTCACTGTATCACAATTCCAGTGGGTCAGAAGTTTACATACACTAAGTTGACTGTGCCTTTAAACAGCTTGGAAAATTCCAGAAAATGATGTGATGGCTTTAGAAGCTTCTGATACGCTAATTGACATCATTTGAGTTAATTGGAGGTGTACCTGTGGATATATTTCAAGGCCTACCTTCAAACTCAGTGCCTCTTTGCTTGACATCATGGGAAAATCAAAAGAAATCAGCCAAGACCTCAGAAAAAAATGGTAGACCTCCACAAGTCTGGTTCATCCTTGGGAGCAATTTCGAAACGCCTGAAGGTACCACGTTCATCTCTACAAACAATATACGCAAGTATAAACACCATGGGACCATGCAGCCGTCATACCGCTCAGGAAGGAGACGTGTTCTGTCTCCTAGAGATGAACGTACTTTGGTGAGAAAAGTGAAAATCAATCCCAGAACAACAGCAAAGGACTTTGTGAAGATGCTGTAGGAAACAGGTACAAAAGTATCTATATCCACAGTAAAATGAGTCCTATATCGACATAACCTGAAAGGACGCTCAGCAAGGAAGAAGCCACTGCTCCATAACCACCATAAAAATGCCAGACTACGGTTTGCAACTGTACATGGGGACAAAGATCGTACTTTTTGGAGAAATGTCCTCTGGTCGGATGAAACAAATATAGAACTGATTGGCCATAATGACCATCGTCATGTTTGGAGGAAAAAGGGGGAGACTTGCAAGCCAAAGAACACCATCCCAACCGTGAAGCACGGGGGTGGAAGCATAATGTTGTGGGGGTGCTTTGCTGCAGGAGGGACTGGTGCACTTCACAAAATAGATGGCATCATGAGGCGGGACAATTATGTGGATATATTGAAGCAACATCTCAAGACATCAGTCAGGAAGTTAAAGCTTGGTCGCAAATGGGTCTTCCAAATGGACAATGACCCCAAGCATACTTCCAAAGTTGTGTCAAAATGGCTTAAGGACAACAAAGTCAAGGTATTGGAGTGGCCATCACAAAGCCCTGACCTCAACCCTATAGAAAATGTGTGGGCAGAACTGAAAAAGCATATGTGAGCAAGGAGGCCTACAAACCTGACTCAGTTACACCAGCTCTGTCAGGAGGAATGGGCCAAATATCACCCAATTTATTGTGGGAAGCTTGTGGAAGGCTACCCGAAATGTTTGACCCAAGTTCAACAATTCTAAGGCAAATGCTACCAAATACTAATTGTGTGTTTGTAAACTTCTGACTCACTGGGAATGTGATGAAAGAAATAAAAGCTGAAATAAATCTTTCTTCACATTCTTAAAATAAAGTGGTGACCTAAGACAGGGACTTTTTTACTAGGATTAAATGTCAGGAATTGTGAAAAACTGTTGAACTTCCGACTTCAACTGTATCACTTAATCTCTCCATTTTGGTTGGCTTCTCTTATTGCAATGAACAATCTACAACATACAGTATGTCAGTATGCCCCCCTTCCATCCTCCCACCTCCACTCACCTGAACAGTGTATCATTAGAAGATGCCCTAACCGGGCTGTGGCAGTCGTTGTGGCCCTCGGGGATGAAGCCCCTCTGTTTGCGGAAGCTCTGCACCCCTTTGACCACGATGGCCACCCCATCCCGCACCCTCTTCCTCAAGCTCATCCGCCAGCGGTCGGTGATGATGCTGATGAGGCCCACAGGGAAGCTGTTTGGTGGGGGCATATCTGGGTTCCCCACGGCAAGGCTGGGGAGGATCCAGATGTAGCCAGGCCCCAGCAGGCCGGCCTCTCCGGCCATACTGAACAGGTACTGGGCCTCCTCGTGGGAGCAGTATACCAGCAGTACCTGGGCGTCGATCTGCTGCAGCAGGCGTCGTGCCCGGATGTCGTTCATGCCGTCGGCAGACATGTCGAAGGTCAGCACGTCCTGCAGTTCCCACATGAAGTAGCTGGTGTCAGTGAAGGTCTTGACATAGTCCACGTAGACCTCGTAGCCCGGGTACAGGCTGGTGATGACCACAAAGCTGTCCCAGTTGTACTCCTCCATCACCTTGAACATGCCGTTTATCTGTTGCTCGATGGAGGAGCCCAGCTGGAGGAACGTGGAGCCATCGCCCTGCAGAGAGACACAGACAGCAGAGTGAGCACAGATAACAGCCCTTAATGGATAGTTAATTTAAGCTCAATCAATTTGCTAAATTTATCTAACAAGCACAATTAAAACCTTCTAATGACCTAATGCAGTGACTTTCTTAATAGCCTGCTTAGTGGCAATTATATGATTGTGTTTTATGTAATTCAGCCAGTCATATGTAAAAAATTAAATAATAATCAAGAAATGACAGTAGAATCCTGAGGGTAGCTTGACAGTGTGTCTGTGTGCTCCGTCCACACCATCCAGCTCCTGACCACCAGCCAGCCCACCCAGAAGTAGTGTGTAGTCTCTGGGCTGAGATGCAGTACTCTACAGTAAGTGATTCTGTTTGGTGTTGCTCTCCCTGTAGCCCAGGCACCATTCATCACTTTAACCCAGGTGTCTCCCACTTGCCACAGCAACATTGGCCCTCATATATACTTGGCACTATCACTGAGCCCACTGTCACTGAGCCCAGCCCCTGTTTTCTCTTTTTATCTCTTTTTATCTCTTTTCTCAAGATGTCTCTCCTCTTTGACCTTGGAGAGAGGAGTATGAAAATGCTGTGTTGTGTTAACTAAAGTGATCCAGGAATTTTGGCTGGACCTCTACACCAGGCGGTGTCAGAGGAAGGCCCTAAAAATTGTCAAAGACCCCAGCCACCCCAGTCATAGACTGTTCTCTCTACTACCGCATGGCAAGCGGTACCGGAGGGCCAAGTCTAGGACAAAAAGGCTTCTCAACAGTTTTTACCCCCAAGCCATAAGACTCCTGAACAGGTAATCAAATGGTTACCCGGACTATTTGCATTGTGTGCCCCCCCCCCCCCCCCCCAACCTCTGTTTTACGCTGCTGCTACTCTCTGTTTATCATATATGCATAGTCACTTTAACCATACCTACATGTACCTCAATAAGCCTGACTAACCGGTGTCTGTATATAGCCTTGCTACAGTTATTTTCAAATGTGTTTTTACTGTTGTTTTATTTCTTTACTTACCTACACACACACACACACACACACACACACACACACACACACACACACACACACACACACACACACACACACACACACACACACACACACACACACACACACACACACACACACACACACACACACACACACACATACCTTTTTTTCGCACTATTGTTAGAGCCTGTAAGTAAGCATTTCACTGTAAGGTCTACACCTGTTGTGCGCACGTGACAAATACACTTTGATTTGATTTGAGGAGGAGGATTATTTAAGATACTGTTTGAAGAGGTAGGGTTCAGAGTTTTTGGAAGATGGGCAGGGACTCAGGGGGAAGCAGGTTCCACCATTGGGGTGCCAGGACAGAGAAGAACTTGGACTGGGCAGGGGTGGGGTGGGGTGGGAGGGCCAAGAGACCTGAGGTGGCAGAACGGAGTGCTCGGGTTGGGGTGTAGGGTTTGAGCATAGCCTGAAGGTAGGGAGTTGCAGTTCCCCTTGGTAAGCACCATGGTCTTGTAGTGGATGAGAGCTTCAACTGGAAGCCAGTGGAGTGTGCGGAGGAGCGGTGTGACATGAGAGAACTTGGGAAGGTTGAAAACCAGGCGGGCTGCAGCGTTTTGGATAAGTTGCAGGGGTTTGATGGCACAAGCGGGGAGCCCAGCCTACAGCGAGTTGCCATGTGCCTGGATTAGGACCTGCAGCGCTTCCTGCGTGAGGTAGGGTCGTACTCTACGGATGTTGTAGACCTGCAGGAGTGAGTCGCTGCTTTGATGTTTGCAGAGAACGACAGGGTGTTGTCCAGGGTCACGCCAAGGTTCGTTGCACTCTGGGAGGGCAACACTAGAGTTGTCAACCGTGATGGAGAGGTCTTTCCCGGAAGGAAGAGCAGCTCCGTCTTGTCGAGGTTAAGCTTGAGGTGATGGGCCGACATCCAAGTTCAGATATTTGCCAGGCACGCAGAGATGCGTGTCGCCACCTGGGTGTCAGAAGGGGGAAGGAGAAAAGTAGTTGAGTGTCATCCGCATAGCAATGATAGGAGAGACCATATCAGGATATGACGGAGCCGAGTGACTTGCTGTATAGAGAGAAGAGGAGAGGGCCTAGAACCGAGCCCTAGGGGACACCAGCAGTGAGAGTAAGTTGTGCAGGCAGATCCTCTCCACATCACCTGGTAGGAGCAGCCTGCCAGGAAGGATGCAATCCAAGAATATGCAGAGCTTGAGACGCCCAGCCCTGAGAGGGTGGAGAGGAGGATCTGATGGTTCACGGTGTCAAAGACAGTGTATAGATCTAGGAGGATGAGAACAGAGGAGAGAGAGTCAGCTTTGGCAGTGCGGAGAGTCTCCGTGACACAGAGAAGAGCAGTCTCGGTTGAGTGATCCGTCTTGAAGCCTGACTGGTTAGAGTCTAGAATATTATTTTGATAGAGATAATGAGAAAGTTGATCAGAGACAGCACTCTCAAGTGTTTTGGAAAGAAAAGAAGGAAGGAAAGAAAAACATTTACAGAGTTTAATGGCTGTGATAGGAGAAAACCTTCAGTATTAGTAATTTTAGTTACTCCACAATACTAACCTTATTGACAGAGTGAAAAAAAGTAAGTCTTTACCGAATAAAAATATTCCAAAACATGCATCTTGTTTGCAACAAGGCACTAAAATAATACTTCAAGAAAGTGTGGCAAAGCAATTAACTTTTATCCTGAATACAAAGTGTTATGTTTGGGGCAAATCCAATATAACATATTACTGAGTACCAGTCCATATTTTCAAGCATAGTGGTGGCTGCATCATGTTATGGGTATGCTTGAAATAGTTTCAGGATAAAAAAGAAGCTGAATGGAGCTAAGCACAGGCAAAATCCTAGAGGAAGACATGGTGCAGTCTGCTTTCCACCAGACACTGGGAGATTAATTCACCTTTCAGCAGGACAATAACCTTACACATAAGGCCAAAAATACACTGGAGTTGCTAACCAAGACGGCAGTGAATGTTCCTGAGCGGCCGAGTTACAGTTTTGACTTAAATCTACTTGAACATTTATGACAAGACCTGAAAATGGTTGTCTAGCAATGATCAACCACCAACTTGACAGAGCTTGAAGAATTTTTTAAAGAATAATGGAAAATGTTGCCCAATCCAGGTGTGGAACACTTTTAGAGACTTACCCAGAAAGACTCACAGCTGTAATCGCTGTCAAAGGTGATTCTAACATACTTATCTAATCAAGATATATATATGTAATACCCTTGTTTGAACCAGGTATTGAGTTTATTTGTTATAATTAATTGGTTATATATTTAAAAGATAAGTGAATAGTTTGTTTTACTTTGAATTGTAAGTTTTGCCCAATAAGGTCGCTCGTTAAGTTGTGGCCATGGGAGTTGACCTGGTTAACGGGAGGCCTGGGAAAAAAGAGGGAAAAAAGACGTTGATGAAAAGAATGGACGTTTTTACCTTAGGATGGTTGGTAAAGAAATTATAAAAGAAGACGACAGAACTAGAACAAAACCCATACCTACTGGGATATGAAGGGAAATACATGTTTTATTTTATAAAAGAGTTGTTATAATTTTGTTAAAACTTAGTAAAGACTGAAGCTACCGTCTCGTCGTGGAGGTATTTGTCAGCATTGAGGTTAGCCTAGCATCGTGTGACACTGGGAGATAATTGCTTGGGAAGCTTAACGAGTTCGTGTTCCCATGGGATATCAGTTACGGCTAAGGAGTACTGTCTGCATGGGTAGCTGTGCTTGCCTTGGACTTTGTGAGGAAACCTGCATGGAACTGCCATACTTCGCTGAGGGAATATCTACCAAGCAGTGAGTAACCACAACGTGAGGTGCTTCAGGATATTTTTTGGGTGTCATCATTTTTTGAGCTCCAACGCGCGCCAACGGTTTATTTAAGCGAACTTGAAATAATTTGGACTCATTGGGGTTTATTATTTTCTATTTCTTTTGTTGTGTCTGAAAATGTATTTGTGTTTGAAAATGTTTTAATACACATATGGAACGTTATGTATATTGAGTTGGTGGAGTCATTGATTGTCTCAATTTAATTTAATGCATGGGATGGTCTATCCTGATTCAATAACAGAAACCTATAATCATTTATTCTGAAGTTAATACCCTATTGTCATAACCCTAGATAGTTTACAATAGGAATTCTTATTGGAGATGTCCTTCTCACCTAACATCCCATGCTGCTGAGATACTCTGCATAAGTTAATATTGTGAGAGTCATATTCGAGCCTGGTGAGAGGGTTACATATATATATATTTTTGTTTATTTTTTTGTGAAGATTGTTGACAAAAAAAAAATTACAGTTAAATCCATTTTAATCCCACTTTGTAACACAACAAAATATGGAAAAAAGTCAAGAGGTGTGAATACTTTCTGAAGGCACCGTATGCCATTTTTCCTTGATGCTATCAGAGCAGTACCCAGAAGTCACTGCTTCACTCAAGCTGGACCTTACCTGTCCCTTTCCTTCTCTAGGGGACTGTGCTCTGTCTCTGTCATGGTCATCAAGCTTGTTGAGGTTTGGGGTTACAGAAAGCCAGGTATCCAGAGACCAGGACTACTCTGTTCTCTTGTTCTGCTGTTTCATTCTGTCTCCTTGTTGTCCTTCAGAGAAGTCTAAAGTAGGTTAGAACCATCTGTGTGTCTCCTGATGTCAGACATCATACTGGTCTATTCCTCTGAGTGTCTCCACTGACCGTTCTTATTGCTCTGAATATCACATCCTCTCTGTTTCTATTTCAATTAGTAACATTGAACATTTAGCAATTTGTGTTCTACCCTTTTCCATATACAAAATACCTCCTCCTATATTACCTTGGAGGTACTGTAGATGTGATACAGTAGAAGGGACAATAAAACATCTTGCAACATTAGCTTAGCAAGAGCAAGGGTGTTATGCAGGTTAGTAAAGGAGCAGGTTGCGAATATGACATAAATCTACAAATGTTCTAACTCCTCTCAGTGTCCCTCAGCAAATCTGTTTAAGTTACTGCCTTCTTTCTGTGTAAAATCAATTTGCTCCAAGGCATGTGTGTGCGTGTGTGTGTGTGTGTATGTGCCTGTGTGTAGTATGTGTACACGATCACACTGTGACTCTCAGCCAAAAACACCCTAAGGTTCTATCTAGAGAAGTGTGGTAGCAACCACTCAATTCCAACTGTACTGTAGTCCAAATGAGCCCTGAGCATGGACAGCAATAGGCTCAGCTACAGCCATGCCCAGCATGCTAAAGCTCTTTTTATTTATTTAACTAGGCAAGTCAGTTAAGAACAAATTCTTATTTACAATGACAGTCTACCCCGGACAACGCTGGGCCAATTGTGCAACACCCTATGGGACTCCCAATCACGGCCAGTTGTGATACAGCCTGGAATCGAACCAGGGTCTGTAGTGAAACCTCTAGCACTGATATACAGTGCCTTAGACTGCTGCACCACTCGGGAGCTCTTAACCATGATGCATCAGGACACAACCCATATCTGATGATACATTCTGTTGGACATGGACAATACTGCCCGAATCACATGGCTTGGGGGGATTTAAGAGAATCTGGTTGGAAACAGGTGTCCATTACCAATACTACGTTCTCCTATAGGTGTAGGGCCAGATGTTTGTTTCTTTATTTTGATGGCGATTAGTATACGGTGTTGTTGTTTCCATGAAACGGTTGTGACTATAGACTGACGTCCCATTGTGTCTCTTTACTGTAAGTGTGTACATTTCAGAAAGAAGATTAAAAGGCATCTAGTTAACAGCTTAGCTTCCACTGGCACTGTGAGAGTTTAGGACTGCAAGGTTCTATCTGCAAAAAAATATGATTCTGATATAACTGGCTTTAAAGTTCCATCCCGTTATTGGTTTGAATGGTGCCAGCAATTTTTGTATAGTATTCTTTTGAACTGAACACCATGAATTGGGGTATTTAGAGTAGTATCTGCAGAAATGCAGATAGAACCTTAGTTCCAAGCTGTGGAGTCTGGTCAGTGGTCAGTTTAACAAGAATGATATGTCTTCTGTAATTGGCTTACAAACAACAAGATAGAGTGATGTGTCTTTATATACTGTAACAAAAACACATATCTCATGTCTTCTCTCTAATTTTATGTTTTATATTAGCCAAATGGCTCTTTGCTTGAGTGCTTTGTGGGTAACAGACTAGCAGCTGAATGCTTTTCAAATGGGTTGAATCGGGGTCAGATGAGAGATTAAAGCCATATATATCACGGCACAGATGCTTTTATAGGACCACTGGTCAGTGGTCAAGAACCCCAATACAACAGATTTTCCTTTCAGAATACAATGCTCTCTACACACAAAGTTTAGGCTACTGATTTTTCTTTTTAACCTGGACCAATGGTGGGCATTTGAAGGACTCTCACAGAAACAAAGAGCTGTCACTAATTATTGGTGGAGATGGAATGATTTTTAAAAAAACAAAGGAAAAGAAACGAGGCTTTTCAATAAAACACAAAGTTGCAACTGCAAGGACACCTGAAATTGTGGTCCTAGGGGCTTGAGAGATTAGAGCAGGGGGTCTGTACTGTGTTGTAAATGATTCAGAAGTTGCACAATAAATCTGAGGGAGGGAGAGAGGGAGGGAGGCCGGCAGCGAGTAGCCCTTCCAGAAGGGCCGGTGGAGAGAAGAAGGCCGACGTGCTCTCCCTTGTTCTCTCTCTAGTTCTCTCTTTCTCTATTCTTCCTCCCTTAGTGCAAGAGCAGCACATGGCAACCTGCTCTCTTTCTCGCTCTTTCTCTGTCTCTCTCTCTCTCCCCCTCCCCCCTCTCTCTCTCTCTCTCCCTCTCTCTCCGATGTTGAGTAACTTCTGGACATGGATCTTTGCTGCGGCATATGTCTGCCTGCAACTCCCAGCGTGATGTGCCCTGGCACTGTCGTCATGTGCTCGTCCTATGTGCTGACGTCACAGGGACCCTGCGCAGGGCCAAGGAACAGACGTACACCGCCGTAGTCATTTGTCCTTCCTCACAACGATAGAGGAGATCCAAATGCAGTAACACATAGCACTGAATTACAATCATATTGTACGTTTGAGTGTTATTATGTCAATTTTGAATGCATTTATATTACATTGTAACACTAAAGTGAGCACAAACTCATTAGTCTGTCTGAATTGTATTGTACTCTGCAATTCTCATTCTAAATGATCTATTATTATGCGCTATAAACAATGTTTATTATATGCCTTTGACTTGCAGAAAACCAGGACAAACATATATTAGGTAATTTTTTTATGTATTCATGCATCCCTACTGAGATTGCAGATTCCCATACAGTTCCTCTGAATACCATCCCAGCCTATTTAGCCCTGTCTAGACAGTTCATACTGTATCTGTGTCACTGGCCCCAGGATGCAAAGCAACGAGGTGGAGAGGGACACAAGTAGGTTTAGGATGTGAAGAAAGGAAGGGAGAAAAAGGTTTCTCTACTTTAGGGATGGGCCTCAGGCTCCCCTTCCTGCTTTGAGAAATGAGGTCTGCTACTGCTGCTGCTCACCCTGCTTCCCAACACCTCTTCAGACAACTGAAACAAAGAGACTCTGGACCCAATCCTAACTTAAGATACATTTAAACGTATGCATAAATTATGCGTTAATGTCAATGGGAGATTTAAGATGTAATAAAAAAAATTGGGTTACATCCATAAATCTCAAGTTAGGATGCGGTCCCCAATTATAGAAGGTGTGTGAAGCGAGACGGCTGGACAGACACAGTCTGAAGGTTGTCTTGTCTATCTGGGACTACTATGTCTCCGTCTATTGGGCTTTGCTGCAAGTGTGTTGTGGTTAAACATTTGATACATGACTGTACCCTGCTATTCCCCTTGTGAATCATGTTAAACATGGCTTAGTCATGTAATATAGTACATATCAAATCACAATTTGGGTTCCGTTGTTTGTATCACAGGAGGTTGGTGACACCTTCTTTGGGGAGGACGGGCTTGTGGTAATGGCTGGAGCGTAATGGGTGGAATGGTATCAAATACAATAAACACATGGTTTCCTGTCACGCCTGCCCCCGCTCCCCCTCTCTGGAGCTCAAGGGTGCCAGGCGGCCCATCATTACGCACACCTGTCACCATCATTACATGCATCTGCGCAATATTGGACTCACCCGGACTCCATTACTTTGTTGATTGTCCCTCTAAATCTGTCTGCTCCTCAGTTTGTTCCCTGTGTCAGCATTGATGTCGTTACGTTTTCCCCTGCCAAGACGCTGTCCTTGTTTGTTTCTTGTCTATTATCCATTACATTTTCACTCCCTGTACTTGCTTCTCGTCTCCCAGGGTCGGTCCTTACAGTTTCCATGTGTATGATGCCATTCCATTTGCTCCGTTCCAGACATTATTATGAGCCGTCCTCCCCTCAGCAGCATCCACTGGTTTGTAAGTACATTTCCCTGGTATGCATGTGATTCTGTGTTTTGTCCTACATATGTAGGATCTTAATTTGATCACCCTGTTGGTGCAGGAAATGTCCTGTATAGCAGGAAATGCAAACGTGTAGTGTATTCAATGTTTAAAAATGCTTCTAAAGTTTGTAATTACCACTTAAAAATGTCAGACTTGATTTGCCCTAACAAAAAATGTATCAACCCCTACAAAAAATGTCCATTAATTATAATACACAAAATAATAATAATTTCCTGTTGCTGCAGGATTATTTTCCAGCTGTGAGAAATTGGTCAAATGAAGATCCTACAAATGTATTTCATCCTGAGAAGGAAGAGGATGATAAGGCTGAAGCATCTCTACCGCCATGTCGTACATAGCAGCCACCAGTCACCCCTGGTTGTAAATCCCCAGTGGGAATGAATGCACCAAAGCCCCCCTTGCATTTTAACATTCCAGGCATGCGTGTTAGCCATGATTGATTGGCAATAGTGAAGCAGATTTTACTTAAATTCCATCAGAAGGTGATATATGGCTGCATGCCTCACAGCTAGATTAGAATCCTCTATTCAGGATGTTCTCTCTCAGTTCAACGACTGCAGACAGACAACTAACAGACAACAGACAAGCACATTCAGTTTGGTTTGTCTGAATTTGTCCTATACTTCTTGTAAAACCCTGTTTGTCCTCACCCATATACATTCCATTGATTGGATTCTTTGTGTCTGCCAGGCTACTGATTATCCAATGATTGTTTTAACTTTTTCTAATTGCGAGAAAAAAAGGGAATAATAGGTTTCTAATGGGTTATTGTAATTTAGCTAATCAACATGCTAATTGAGCAAAATCTCCTCAGGATAGGAATCTGTTCTCTGTTAATTTTCGCCTTCCTCTTCGTGCAAGATCAAACTCCATGCTTTCTCAGAGACAACATTTTAAGTGATTGAGTTGGCTTGTCGACCACCTTGGTGTAACGAGTGTCGTGTGTGGAGGACCAAGACGCAACAGGAAAATGTATACTCATCTTTTTAATTATTGAAGAAGGTGAAACAAAAAACACGTATACAATATGAAAACGACACTGACAGTTCCGTCAGGTGAAAAACACAAAACAGAATACAACTACCCACAAAGGGACAGGTGAAAACAATCTCCCTAAGTATGACTCTCAATCAGAAACAACGATGTACAGCTGTTCCTGATTGAGAGCCACACCAGGCCAACAAAGAAATATACAACCTAGAATACCAAAGCAAGAACATACACCAAAAACTCCGGAACACATAAATACAACACCCCTCTACATAACATAACCCCCGAACCACATAAAACAAATACCCCCTGCCATGTCCTGACCAAACTACAATAACAAACTGTACAGTAGGGATGTAACTGTATAGTAGGGATGTAACGGTATAGATGTAACTGTATAGATGTAACTGTACAGTAGGGATGTAACTGTATAGTAGGGATGTAACTGTATAGATGTAACTGTATAGTAGGGATGTAACTGTATAGTAGGGATGTAACTGTATAGATGTAACTGTATAGTAGGGATGTAACTGTATAGTAGGGATGTAACTGTATAGATGTAACTGTATAGATATAACTGTACAGTAGGGATGTAACTGAATAGATGTAACTGTACAGTAGGGATGTAACTGTATAGATGTAACTGTATAGTAGGGATGTAACTGTATAGTAGGGATGTAACTGTACAGTAGGGATGTAACTGTATAGTAGGGATGTAACTGTATAGATGTAACTGTATAGTAGGGATGTAACTGTTTGGATGTAACTGTATAGACGTAACTGTACCGTAGGGATGTAACTGTATAGTAGGGATGTAACTGTATAGTAGGGACGTAACTGTATAGATGTAACTGTACAGTAGGGATGTAACTGTATCGTAGGGATGTAACTGTATAGTAGGGATGTAACTGTATAGTAGGGATGTAACTGTATAGATGTAACTGTACAGCAGGGACGTAACTGTATAGATGTAACTGTATAGATGTAACTGTATAGTAGGGATGTAACTGTATAGATGTAACTGTATAGTAGGGATGTAACTGTATAGTAGGGATGTAACTGTATAGTAGGGACGTAACTGTAGAGATGTAACTGTATAGTAGAGATGTAACTGTATAGTAGGGATGTAACTGTATAGTACGGATGTAACTGTACAGTAGGGATGTAACTGTATAGATGTAACTGTACAGTAGGGATGTAACTGTATAGATGTAACTGTATAGTAGGGATGTAACTGTTTAGATGTAACTGGATAGTAGGGATGTAACTGTATAGATGTAACTGTATAGTAGGGATGTAACTGTATAGATGTAACTGTATAGTAGGGATGTAACTGTATAGTAGGGATGTAACTGTATAGTAGGGATGTAACGGTATAGATGTAACTGTATAGATGTAACTGTACAGTAGGGATGTAACTGTATAGTAGGGATGTAACTGTATAGATGTAACTGTATAGTAGGGATGTAACTGTATAGATATAACTGTATAGTAGGCATGTAACTGTATAGTAGGGATGTAACTGTATAGATGTAACTGTATAGTAGGGATGTAACTGTATAGTTGGGATGTAACTGTATAGATGTAACTGTATAGATATAACTGTATAGTAGGGATGTAACTGAATAGATGTAACTGTACAGTAGGGATGTAACTGTATAGATGTAACTGTATAGTAGGGATGTAACTGTATAGTTGGGATGTAACTGTATAGATGTAACTGTATAGATATAACTGTATAGTAGGGATGTAACTGAATAGATGTAACTGTACAGTAGGGATGTAACTGTATAGATGTAACTGTATAGTAGGGATGTAACTGTATAGATGTAACTGTATAGTAGGGATGTTACTGTACAGTAGGGATGTAACTGTATAGTAGGGATGTAACTGTATAGATGTAACTGTACAGTAGGGATGTAACTGTATAGATGTAACTGTATAGTAGGGATGTAACTTTATAGATGTAACTGTATAGTAGGGATGTAACTGTATAGATGTAACTGTATAGTAGGGATGTAACTGTATAGATGTAACTGTATAGATGTAACTGTACAGTAGGGATGTAACTGTATAGTAGGGATGTAACTGTATAGTAGGGATGTAACTGTATAGTAGGGATGTAACTGTATAGATATAACTGTATAGTAGGGATGTAACTGTATAGATGTAACTGTACAGTAGGGATGTAACTGTATAGATGTAACTGTATAGTAGGGATGTAACTGTATCTGTGCCATTAAACCCCTACAACTCATCCAGAACGCCGCAGCCCGTCTGGTGTTCAACCTTCCCAAGTTCTCTCATGTCACCCCGCTCCGCCGCTCTCTCCACTGGCTTCCAGTTGAAGCTCGCATCCGCTACAAGACCATGGTGCTTGCCTACGGAGCTGTGAGGGGAACGGCACCTCCGTACCTTCAGGCTCTGATCAGGCCCTACACCCAAACAAGGGCACTGCGTTCATCCACCTCTGGCCTGCTCGCCCCCCTACCTCTGAGGAAGCACAGTTCCCGCTCAGCCCAGTCAAAACTGTTCGCTGCTCTGGCACCCCAATGGTGGAACAAGCTCCCACACGACGCCAGGACAGCGGAGTCAATCACCACCTTCCGGAGACACCTGAAACCCCACCTCTTTAAGGAATACCTAGGATAGGATAAAGTAATCCTTCTACCCCCCCCCCCTTAAAATATTTAGATGCACTATTGTAAAGTGGTTGTTCCACTGGATATCATAAGGTGAATGCACCAATTTGTAAGTCGCTCTGGATAAGAGCGTCTGCTAAATGACTTAAATGTAAATGTAAATGTAAACAAATAACCCCTATTACTGGTCAGGACGTGACAGTACCCCCCCCCAAAGGTGCAGACCCCGGATGCACCTAAACAAAACCCCCAAAATAAACCCCTAACTAAAGGGAGGGAAGGGAGGGTGGCTGCCGTCACCGACGGCACTCAGGCATACAGCCCCCCTCCCCAAACCTCCTACAGTGGAGATGGCTTAGGCTCGGGCCTAAGACCACCCCCTGACCAGTCCACTCCTCCCAAATACCTCGGCCTGACTCGTGTCCCTGTAGACCCTGGACTGTACTCTCGGAGCTCTGGACTGTAGAGCGATTCTGGAAGCTCCGGACTGTAGGGCGACTCAAGGAGCTCCAGATTGTAGGACGACTCACTCGGTTCCGGACCGTAGGCAGACTCACTCGGTTCCGGACCGTAGGCAGACTCACTCGGTTCCGGACCGTAGGCAGACTCACTCGGTGCCGGACCGTAGGCAGACTCACTCGGTGCCGGACCGTAGGCAGACTCACTCGGTGCCGGACCGTAGGCCGTCTCACTCGGTTCCGGACAGTAGGCCGTCTCACTCGGTTCCGGACAGTAGGCCGTCTCACTCGGTTCCGGACAGTAGGCCGTCTCACTCGGTTCCGGACAGTAGGCCGTCTCACTCAGTTCCGGACAGTAGGCCGTCTCACTCGGTTCCGGACTAGACACTGTTGCCGGATACTCTGGACGAGGTACTGTTGCCGGACACTCTGGACGAGGTACTGTTGCCGGACACTCTGGACGAGGTACTGTTGCCGGATACTCTGGACGAGGTACTGTTGCCGCACACTCTGGACGAGGTACTGTTGCCGGACACTCTGGACGAGGTACTGTTGCCGGACACTCTGGACGAGGTGCTGTTGCCGCACACTCGGGACGAGGTACTGTTGCCGCACACTCGGGACTGGGCTGACGCACTGGAAGCCTGATGCGTGGGGCTGGTAGTGAAGGTATCAGCCTGGGGACACACACCTCAGGGCTAGTGCGAGGAGCAGGAACCGGCCGAGTTGAACTGGGCTGACGCACTGGAAGCCTAGTGCGTCGGGCTGGTACTGGAGGTATCAGACTGGAGACACGCACTTTAAGGCTAGTGCGAGGAGCGGGATACACTGGACCGTAGAGATGCACTGGCGGTCTTGAGCGCTGGACTGACACCGCCCATACTGGCTGAGTGCTCACTTCCCCCTGGCAAATGCGGGGCGCTGGTACTGCGCACACCTGCCTGAAAATACTTGGCCTCGCCACGGTACGCATTACCCCGAAGCATGGGACTTGTCCATTAATAGGTTGCTTGACAAAAGCACGGGGATTTGGCTCCGGTCTGTCACCTGACCTAGCCAATACTCCCGTGTGCCCCCCCAAAAAAACATTTCTGGGGCTGCCTCTCAGACTTAAATGCCAATCATGTACCTATATAACAGTTCTTCTCCTCGTTGCTCCATTTGCGCCTTTCCTCCCTCGCTGTCTCCACCTGTTTCCCAGGCAGCCTCTTACAATAGTCCAAAGGTTTCTCCCACCTCCAGTCTATCCGTGCCTCCAATACCTCCAGCGGCCAGGATGCCATCTCCTCCCGAGCGCGCTGCTTGCTCCACTCCTCGTAGTCCACCTGCTGCTCCATCATCTGTTGCTTGGTCCGGGTTTGGTGGGTAGTTCTGTAACGAGTGTCATGTGTGGAGGACCAAGACGCAACAGGAAAATGTATACTCATCTTCTTTTTAATTATTGAAGAAGGTGAAACAAAACAAAACACGTATACAATATGAAAACGACACTGACAGTTCCGTCAGGTGAAAAACACAAAACAGAATACAACTACCCACAAAGGGACAGGTGAAAACAATCTCCCTAAGTATGACTCTCAATCAGAAACAACGATGTACAGCTGTTCCTGATTGAGAGCCACGCCAGGCCAACAAAGAAATACACAACCTAGAATCCTAGTATACCAAAGCAAGAACATACACCAAAAACCCCGGAACACATAAATACAACACCCCTCTACATACACATAACCCCCGAACCACATAAAACAAATACCCCCTGCCACGTCCTGACCAAACTACAATAACAAAATACCCCTATTACTGGTCAGGACGTGACACTTGGACTGCGTCCCACCAATCAATCAATGGTGAGCAATCGCTCAGCCTCATTGAAAAGCTAATTTAAAGGTATCTTAAAGGTTCACATAAATGGCTACATCTGTGGTGACATTTAAGTGCCATCACATTTTAAATGAAGTCATGAATATTCATTTCTAGTGCGTAAGCACACAAACACATTTTGTGAGCGTTAATTTCCATATTCTGTAAATTAACTCACTTTTCCATAGGATTGTATCTTTGAACATTTATATCACTCTGTTTGGTACTGGCACACATCGTGTAAGTAGCATATAGACCAGCCCAAGCCTGGATTTGAGTCCATGGTTCCACCAACAGTTAGTTAATTCTATGTAACACTAATTGTTCCAGTGCAGACAGTTTAGTTGACTTAAGCCATAGGAAGGATGACATCACTACACAAGGCTGCACTAGCTGCAAACTAACTCGGTTTCCTGTGGAAAGGTACCGTTTATGTTCAGGCTCAGGGACACGAAACAGACGTGCTGATGAACATCACATCCCGTCATACTTGTCTCCACCTGCTCTGGCAGAGGCTGTTGATGGCCTTGGTTTTTATGAAGATAGAGCTCTTCTAATCAGTCTGAGCCCGTGAGTGCCACCATGCTGTGGGCAAGGCTCTATGCCAGCCTCTAATAAGGTCTGTGCCACTTCAGTTTCTCTCTCTGCCATCAACTCTGGATCCAACAACATTAAGTGTTCTCTGCTCTGCTCTGCGTTTTGTATCGTACTATTGTTATTACATAGATACAATAACAAACGTTCTTATAACTGATTATAAGCCAAGTCACATGGCCCATTTGTCATTACGAACTAGCCTTCACAGTATTGTACATACAGTTGAAGTCGGAAGTTTACATACACCTTAGTCAAATACATTAAAATGTCATAATTCGTGACATTTATTCATAGCAACAATTCCGTCTTAGGTCAGTTAGGATCACCACTTTATTTTAAGAATGTGAAATGTCAGAATAATAGTAGAGAGAATGATTTATTTCAGCTTTTATTTATTTCATCACATTCCCAGTGGGTCAGAAGTTTACATACACTCAATTAGTATTTGGTAGCATTGCCTTTAAATTGTTTAACTTGGGTCAAACGTTTCTGGTAGCCTTCCACAAGGTTCCCACAATAAGTTGGGTGAATTTTGGCCCATTCCTCCTGACAGAGCTGGTGTAGAGCTGGTTTGTAGGGCTCCTTGCTCGCATACGCTTTTCCAGTTCTGCCCACATATTGTCTATAGGATTGAGGTCAGGGCTTTGTGATGGCCACTCCAATACCTTGACTTTGTTGTACTTAAGCCATTTTGCCACAACTTTGGAAGTATGCTTGGGGTCATTGTCCATTTGGAAGACCCATTTGCGACCAAGCTTTAACTTCCTGACTGATGTCTTGAGATGTTGCTTCAATAAATCCACCAGATTTTCCAAACCGTAGTCTGGCTTTTTTATGGAGGTTTTGGAGCAGTGGCTTCTTCCTTGATGAGCGGCCTTTCAGGTTATGTCGATATAGGACTCGTTTTGCTGTGGATATAGATACTTTTGTACCTGTTTCCTCCAGCATCTTCACAAGGTCCTTTGCTGTTGTTCTGGGATTGATTTGCACTTTTCGCACCAAAGTACGTTCATCTCTAGGAGACAGAACACGTCTCCTTCCTGAGCGGTATGACGGCTGCATGGTCCCATGGTGTTTATACTTGCGTACTATTGTTTGTGCAGATGAACATGGTACCTTCAGGCGTTTGGAAATTGCTCCCAATGATGAACCAGACTTGTGGAGGTCTTGGCTGATTTCTTTTGATTTTCCCATGATGTCAAGCAAAGAGGCAGTGAGTTTGAAGGTAGGCCTTGAAATACATCCACAGGTACACCTCCAATTGACTCAAATTATGTCAATTAGCCTATCAGAAGCTTCTAAAGCCATGACATCATTTTCTGGAATTTTCCAAGCTGTTTAAAGGCACAGTCAACTTAGTGTATGTAAACTTCTGACCCACTGGAATTGTGATACAGTGAATTATAAGTGAAATAATCTGTCTGTAAACAATTGTTGGAAAAATGATTTGTGTCATGCACAAAGTAGATGTCCTAACCGACTTGCCAAAACTATAGTTTGTTAACAAGAAATTTGTGGAGTGGTTGAAAAACTATTTTTAATGACTCCAACCTAAGTGTATGTAAACTTCTGACTTCAACTATAGTACACATAGTAATTACCACACACTATCAATTAAACTGCTGCCAACCTTTAGATAATTGCATTTTTCCTATTTTATTTATGTTGGATTTTATCATGAATGATTAGCTGTTGTGTTCCCCAACTTGGCGTAATTAAATGTGTAAATGACCTGCTGGAGGTATTAGCTAGCCTGTGACACTGCTTTTATTGCCCATAAGAAGCAATGCCCATGCCCTGATTGCCCAACATGTTTCCTTGACTTAATGTGGCTATTTGACAAGGGAGCAGTCCAGTAATGTGTGGACTGGAATAAGGAAATTCCAATTACAACGACAGCTGTTGGGAGACGAGGTTGCTGGATGTAACAAAGCACAGTGTCTAATACACCAGCCTATTGCCAGTCTGTTGGGCCCTATATCGATTACTGCTTTGTTGATGGACCCCGGGTTACTTCTAACAAATACACTTTCCCCCTCAATCGTCTCGGCCACACACAAAGTAAAGATTGAATCAATGAATCCATTTTTTGTTTAGAAAAAAGTATTTAAATTCAATTGAGTTGGAATGCATCCATTTTAACCAGCTCTCTATTGAACTGCAACCCCATGAGGATCTGTATGAATGTGAATGCATAATCAAGGTACTGTGAGTCATTGCCCTGGTCGTCTCCTGTTGTGGAGGAACACGTTTCTCACGTTTATTATGAAAATCTCACAAACATGAGGGATAGAAAATCCTATATGAGCTGTGGATTAACTGATGGAAATCGAGGGTGGCAGGCAGACCTCATATTTTCCGCTACTCAGTTCCCTGTGTGCCGCATACACAAACAGACAGTTACCGGAGCTGAAATTACTAGAATTGATTAGACATTACAATGCAGCAGTATTCTCTTCTTGCTCTGACCGGCCGAGGTCAGCCAGCCTGCTTTATCACCCTCCATTTTCCCCCGCTTAATAAACTCTTTGTTTATGGTCGGTGGATTGGTGAGCTATGCCTCACCAGTCCTCTGTATCCTCAGCCTACATCAATTTGCATAGAACCAATAAAGATGTGATGCTCATAACGTGCATTCTCTGTCTCTGTGAGTTGTATTGTGATGCTCATAACGTGCATTCTCTGTCTCTGTGAGTAGTATTGTGATGCTCATAACGTGCATTCTCGGTCTCTGTGAGTAGTATTGTGATGCTCATAATCTACATTCTCTGTCTCTGTGAGTAGTATTGTGATGCTCATAATCTGCATTCTCTGTCTCTGTGAGTAGTATTATGATGCTCATAACGTGCATTCTCTGTCTCTGTGAGTAGTATTGTGATGCTCATAACGTGCATTCTCTGTCTCTGTGAGTAGTATTGTGATGCTCATAATCTACATTCTCTGTCTCTGTGAGTAGTATTGTGATGCTCATAACGTGCATTCTCTGTCTCTGTGAGTAGTATTGTGATGCTCATAATCTACATTCTCTGTCTCTGTGAGTAGTATTATGATGCTCATAATCTGCATTCTCTGTCTCTGTGAGTAGTAATGTGATGCTCATAATCTGCATTCGCTGTCTCTGTGAGTAGTATTGTGATTCTCTGCAAAACGCAGAGCTGTGTTTGTCGTATGGGAAGATTGATGGGGATATAGTTAGAGAATACAGCCATTTCAGTCTAATTAAAGTTTCTCTCTGTGGCTGAGCCCTTTGTGTAACACTCTGGGAGAGGGATCATTGCTCCTAAACCTATGAGGCTTTACTCTAAAAGCAATTTAACGGCAGTCTAATCTGTATCACAAACATCCCTCTGACAATTTACTGGTGCCAAACTCCAGTGCATGATGCCGGGTAATACAACATTTCAAATCATTGCATAACTCTATTGACATGAGGGGTCCAACTGTAAACTGTACATTTGTTAGCAGCGAATACAAACAGATTTCTCTAGTTTAACATCTTTGTGTCTCGTGGGACCAGAAGTTTACAAATAGAACAAGGATGAAGTGGCAGAGGCTAACAGGTTTTGATTTTGACCATCATATTTTAATGAGTGTACTAGATGCAGTATTTGGACATCACTCTGCTTCCTGGTTTAACACCGTATGTTGTTGTTTCAGTCTTTCTGGCCTAGGACCGCCAGATACAAAAAACCCAGTGTCTGCATGGGCAGCGTTAACATTCAGTGAGTTTATAATCATGTGCTGTAAGTCACCTGGAAATGGCAATGTGTGTCTGCTAATGTTCATTATGACTGATAATCACCAGACTAATGACGGTTGGCCTGTGCGTGTGTGTGGTGGAGCGCTTTCAAGATCTGAGTGCTTTGCTCACCTTGGGGGACCTGTGTTGTTGTTTTGGTTTTATTATTTGTGCTGTGAGTTGTGCCAGGGGTCTTTACCGGTTCTTTATTTCCCGGACACTAGAATATAAAGGGTTTAAAACCTCTGATGTAATATGACTGTGTAGTCATAAACCACACATCAGTTAAGCTGCTACGTCCTACAGCAGTTTGGGGAAACAAATAATGTGGCATTCAAGATTATTTCAAAAATAAAAAGAAGATGAACTTAAGCATGTTCCTCAGGCAGCCTAGACACTAGGAGCCAAGTGTCCCCCAGCCCAATCCTGGTCACTGACCTTGTGTGGCAGGACCATGGCGGAGCCCCCGCTGATGCCCACGATGGGCACTGCCGTCTGCAGGGCAATGAAGTCCAGGATCTGTGCCACGGCTTCCGAGCCGATGTTGTCTTCAAACACTACACCGTGTACACGGTTGGCCGCCAGTGTGTCACAGATGCGTGTGAGCAGGGCCCGAGGGTTGGTGTTGTTTACCAGCACTGTGATGGGATTCACCTCCAAGGGCAGGTCCATGAAGTTCTCCCTGCTGAGACGCCCCTTGATCTCCTGCTGGTAGGCCGAGCCACTGAACACCACCGCCACGTTGACTGCTGGCAAGGGCGTTGCGAAAGGCCGACCTTGGCACCAGGGGGCAGTGCAGAGCAGCAACAGCAGCAGCAGCGGCCACCACCACGGGGAGTCACTCAAGCGGCCTAGACGAACGCCCATCTCAGTCACCTACTGCCTGAGAGAGGGGACGAGGGTGGGGATGACAGGAGGAGAGAAGAGAGATGAGTAAAGACATTTGTATTAGATACATGGGACCGTTTAGTGTAATTTGTGCAATGTTGTGATAATGCTTAGTAATCCCTCCAGGCAAGCTTACCAAACCAACTGCCTGTAGTTTAGAGACATTCTAGCTTCATCTGTGAGTCATGTGCTTCATGTGCAGGTGTGTCTCTATGTAAGCGGCCATGAGTGGTGGGTTGGGTCAGGTGGATGATGAGAGACCCAGGTACTATTTTCTGTGTGAGTGTTTAGCGTGCAACACAAGGCAGTGAGCAGGTTGCTGTGCCTGCGGATGGCAGCTGCGGCCCCACTACTGTTGTACTCTGCAGTCGAATACAGCAGATGGTGCCTACTGTTTAATGCAACAAATGGAGAACAAGGATTTACCATTTATCTCTCGTGACATTTTTTCCCCCTCTGAAATAATGCTGCAGAGCTATTCCAACTTAATCTGCAAAACATCTGAATGCATGGGTATTATGTGCTGTGAATAGGTGGAGACCTGGTTTTGGCCATGGAGGCTATTTTTAACGGCAGCTACATGCTGTATTTCTAAGGCATTGCTTACGGAAAAAACCTAATGCAACTTAAGTTGGATGACAGTTTTCCCTTAGATGAGCCTTTGAAATGAATTGATAAGATCAGTGTTTAAAAACACTGCATTGCTAATAGACTTCAATGCAATTTTCCCAAAGTACAGTGACACAGTGACAGTAACACAGTTTGTTAAGGGATTCACTTTTAGTTTGAAATCATAAATCCTACATTCATGTTCCAGGTAATGAATAAATTATCAAATCGACCAAACACTCTTTAGCTTGTTTTGATCTTCCAGATATGTATAGCTGTAGGGCAGAGTAGAAAAAATGATGTATTTCACAATAGAGTTGAATGGAGTTAGATCCTACAGCATTATATTCACCAATCCATTTAATGTCTGGTCAGATACTGTGTCCCTCTGTCAGACAGAGTCATCCTCTATGACTTATCTGTCACACTGCTGCCTGCGGGCCTGACTCTGTGTGGTGTGTGTGTGTGTGTGTGTGTGTGGTATCCTGTCAAGGGGACCTGATTTAGCATGCGTTTTAATCACAGTGGGGTGAATACAATGTAATCCTCAATATTCCTTGGCAGGTGTCATGGCCCACGACATGATTGTGTCTCCCTATCAAGACATGTAGGATAGCTGGGGACCCACTGCAGTCCCCCATTCCTCAACCCCTGCCTGATAGAGGGAATGGGATGAAGGGCTTGTGTTAGCGTAGATGGAGTGTACCAGTAAAGTGGCGGTGACGTTCTCACGGGGTAATTGGTTGGACTACGTGATAATATAGTCTCCACTCTGAAAAGCTGCCTCCCAGAGGACCGTAGGGATTTCTGCATCACACTGCTGGTCAGGGACCTTATCAGCAGCACATGGCTGAGAAAGGACCATTATAGATTGTCATTAGTAGCGGAGCAGCCTAGAATACCAATGATGGTAGGCTGCTGAGAATGGAAAGGCATTATGAAAGTTGCTAGATATTGACCATGTCAAAAACATGATGGATTTGTTGTGCTGATTGACATACATATTTTCCTTTTATGACATCATTGCTGAGTTTCCTCTGTCATAAAAATAGGCAATATTTCTGTCATTGATCATGCAGGCTGATTGATAATCCCTTAAATTGTTAAGAACACAGAGCAGGAATGTATTGCTTTCCTTCAATGACATTATCCATGTCTTATGCGGCCATTGTATGATGGAACACGTTAGGGTTAATGTCTTTGAGGAGGATCTCATTAAAAGAGCTTGACCTTCCACATGTTTAATCAAGGCAGTGAAACCGCTGAGGTGGTTGTCTGAAGGTCACCTACATGGGGGATTACTGTGGTCAAATGGGGATGTGGAATTAAACACAACAGCCAATGAGTCATCATCGACTTAATCAGATGACTTATGTTTGTCGATATGCCCCCTATTACCAAGGTGTATTCCAAACAGAGACACAGAACAGCTATCGGGAGGTAATTAAAGCACAGTGGAAACATTGATTTGACCATCTAGCCCAATTTGACCTTGCTGACAACAAAAGTGGAACACTGTGATTTGCAATAACGCTGGGCAATATAGTCATGAAACCTGTTCAAAGTTGTTGAACATTGCAGTCGTTCTGTAGCTTGGTCACAACCCAAAGTCTCCAAAACACAGGAAAGAGGCTTTTATTACTGTGCTACATGGAGCTAAATCCACCCCCAAACTCGTACATTGGCTTGAGGCTTTATTCCAATGTAAGGGATCAAAATTCACTGTGGATATTTATTTTAGTCAGGGATATTGTAATAGAAAATGCACGTCTGGGTACATCATTTACACTGTTCTTATTATATATTGATTTATTTTCAGATCACAGTTTATTTGTTTCTTAAGCCTGGTTGCCAGAGATGAGTGGTAAATACTGTAGTTTGGGACCATGGAAAAGAGACTGGTTGCTGTTTAGTCATGATGCAGTCATGAAAAGCTAGTTTTATGACTTTTGTGTCATGTTGAGTCAGTAGAAACAAACAAAATCCCACTGTGAAACTAGTGAAGATGAACATAAGCATACTCTATTACAATATATCTATGATACTCTAAGTATGCAAACAGTCATTACTGTGAGACATGCAGGCATAGGGAGAAGATGTGCCTGAAGGAGATTTTCCCCAATCTACACAGACAAGAGATAATTTGTCTTCATTGCTATGACCTCTGTAATCTGGGGTTGGATTTTGGAATGCATTACCATGTCAAATTCTTTGCACTCTAGAGATGTAATCCACTCTGTGAATCTGCAAGTCCCCAATTTTCAGCGCCTGGATTTGATATGTGTTAGTTGTCTGCTCGAGTTTTCACAGCTCCAGCTCCCAGCCTCCTATCAGTGGGATGTGTTCAGCTTAGCGACCTCTCTCTCTCACTTGACTCTGCCCATGTCACCGCTGGCTGGTGCGAGGGCACACAGACCAGATTAGATCAAAGCTTCTGCCACTGTTCCAGTCTGGCACTTAGAAGGCCTCAGACCGTTTCCCCATGCACCGTTACTACTGAGCAAATCCCTGGTGCGACCGCAAAGATTATGCCATGCCTTTTTAGAACTGGCATCCAGCTAAAAGTGTTAGGGAGAGGGAGATGACAGAGTAAAACAGATACCAGATCTAACTACGTGACAGTTGATATTTTATCTCTGTTTAATGGCACACAGTCCTAACAGAATCCTTCAAGATCTTTACCTTGGCTTTCAGACCGGATGGGTTTACAATGAGGAATTGCTTATCCCCCTCTAGTGGGTGAGTTGGTAAAAGCAGTTCACTTAGAATATCAGTTGTCCTCTGCTGTTTCCTTATGAAACCAGAGAAGCTGATTATTTCTGTCTCTGTACCACTTCACTTATGTAATCTGTGGGATAACTGTCTCTACTGTAACACATTTGACTAATAACAAGGGTCAAGGAGTTACATTTACATTTGTTATTGTAATAACACCTGCCAGATGTGTTTTGTTTTGTCTGGACTGGCCTGAGAAATGAAATGATTTTAGTTTTACACCTTTTCAGCTATTCCTTTGTCCTAAAGGTGATTGGTTGAAAGTCAGCTGAGATGACACATTTATTTATTTACAGTGTTACAATTATCACATCTGTTCAGGAGCCACTGCACAGATATTTGACTGTACTCTCCTCATGCCCAATTCCTAGCCCTGCTCAGTATCTTAAGACCACAGTGGTACAGTAAGTGCATCTTGTTATGGGGGGGTTGTTGTGCTCGTCACTGCTGACGTAATGGGTCATTTCGTATTCAGAGCATGAAACTGCTGCTAAGACTTACACCTGTCTCATCCTGGGCACAGTTTGGTCAATATGCTCCAAGCCTTGGATAGGCATGCTGGTGCCTCGTGGCTCTCTGCTGGTAACTTTACCTCTTCTCTTGCTTTTCATCAATGAAACATCAGCTGACGAGCCCAATGTTTAATACCTATCACATTTTAGACTTGAGTAAGTAAACCTTATAATTTGCAGGTACTCAACAATGGGTTAACATGAAAAAGACATACTTACATTAAATCCTATTAGAATTCCTTTATAATAAACCCTTTCAAGTCTAATCAGTATAAATCTCCTTTTCATTCCCATATATTATGCATGTGTTCAGTATAAAGGATTAGTTTAACCCTACACAGTGTAATTGACAATTTGACCTTCGCTAATGCAAAGACCGCCAACTATTTCATCCGATCATTGTGGTCACAGTTCATTTCCCATTCACCTGTGATTATGGGTTTAGCTAAGCCATGAAGATAAAATGTGTCATTCTAATCCCCAAAAATCCATTCCCTTTCAACTAATCTGGTAATTCATGAGCATTTTGAGTATATTTAAACAGGAATATGTCACGACTTCCGCCGAAGTCGGCACCTCTCCTTGCTCGGGCGGCGTTCGGCGGTCGACGTCACCGGCTTACTAGTTACCACCGATCTATGTTTCCCTGTTCGTTTGCTTTTGTCTTAATTATACACACCTGTTTAGGATTCCCTGATTATGTTCATTATTTAACCCTCTGGCTTCCCTGTTTGTCTTGTCCGTGATTGTTTCCTGTTTTGTGGTTGTTGGAGGTGTTTCTCCAAACCCTGTATTTTTGCTGTGGAAGAAGTTTTATTATGATTTTGAGTAAACACGTTTTTGTTTGCACTCATCCCTGTGTCCTGCGCCTAACTCCGATACTTCTTCTAACGAAAGCATTACAGAATCACGGACCATTAATACGGAGTCAGCAGGAGCAGCCAGCCCTCCTATTCCAGTAAAGGAGCGCGTCCAGCAGCACGCGATAATGTTACAGAGTCTCGGGACAGCCATGGATCGCGTGCTGCAGACTATGGAGAGAGTTGAGAGAAGAGGATTTCCCTTCAACCCAGCCATTCCACCAGCACCTCATCATACACCCATGCCCACCCATCCGTCGTCAATATCCGGTGGGATTCGGCTCTCGCTCTCGGGAGCGTATGATGGAACAGCTGCCGGGTGCCAGGGGTTCCTACTCTAGCTGGAGCTCTACCTGGCGGCTGTCCAGCCGGCACCTTCGGGACGCGAGAGAGTGAATGCCCTCATCTCCTGTCTGACTGGTAAAGCCCTGGAGTGGGCCAACACCATCTGGGGAGAGGAAGGTCCGACTCTGGATAATTACGAGGACTTCTCCCACCGCTTTCGGGCAGTATTTGATCATCCACCAGAAGGGAGAGCGGCGGGAGAGCGCTTGTTACATTTAAGACAGGTGATGAGGAGTGCTCAGGAGTTTGCACTGGACTTTAGAACTCTGGCGCCGGGTGCGGGATGGAATGAGCGGGCCCTGATCGACCACTACAGGTGTAGTTTGCGAGAGGACGTTCGTAGGGAGCTAGCCTGCAGGGACACCACCCTCCACCTGGACCAGCTGGTGGACTTATCGATCCGGCTGGATAACCTGTTGGCCTCCCGCGGACGTCCGGATCGGGGTCCGTTGGTTCCATCCCCCAGCCCCTTAGACCCAACACCTATGGAGTTGGGAGGGGCTGGTACGAGGGAGACTGGAGGGGGAACCATTCCATGCACTAGCGGTGACCGCAGAGGGCACACTGCTGGTCGGTGCTGGGGAGGTTCTCCAGGAAGTCGAGGTGGTAGGCGGAACACTGGTGGTTCATCTCAGGTGAGTAGGCACACGACTCACCCAGACCCCCCTGTTGCTCACATGTGGTTATCTATAGGATTTCCGGGGTTTTCCCCGCATTCCCAGCATAAGGCGCAAGTAGATTCAGGCGCAGCTGGGAACTTTATTGATCGGTCCTTGGCCCATAGATTAGGGATTCCTATTGTTCCCGTTGATGTTCCCTTCCCTGTACATGCCCTAGATAGTCGTCGTTTGGGGTCGGGGCTGATTAGGGAGGTCACAGCTCCCATTGCTATGGTAACACAGGGGTGTCATGAGGAGAGAATTAGTCTCTTTCTGATTGACTCTCCTGCGTTTCCCGTTGTGTTGGGTCTTCCCTGGTTGGCTTCTCATGATCCTATTATTTCGTGGCAACAGAGGGTTCTCAAAGGATGGTCCGGTCAGTGTTCAGGGAGGTGTTTAGGTGTTTCCTTAGGTGCCACTACGGTGGAAAGTCCAAACCAGGTTTCCATCATGCACATTCCCCCCGAATATGCCGATTTGGCAATCGCCTTCTGTAAAAAGAAGGCGACTCAATTACCACTCCATCGGCCGGGGGATTGTGCGATAAATCTCCGGGAGGGCGCTGCACTTCCCAGGAGTCACGTGTATCCTCTGTCACAGCAGGAGACGGAGGCTATGGAGACATATGTCATCGAATCTCTGGGACAAGGATACATTCGGCCCTCCATTTCACCTGTCTCCTCGAGTTTCTTTTTTGTGAAGGATGGAGGTTTACGCCCGTGCATTGACTATCGAGGTTTGAACCAGATTACTGTAAAATACAGTTACCCGCTGCCTCTTATCGCTAGTATGACAGAGTCATTGCATGGGGTGCGCTTCTTCACAAAATTGGACCTCAGGAGTGCGTACAGCCTGGTGCGTATCAAGGGAGGGGATGAGTGGAAAACGGCATTTAGCACCACTTCTGGGCACTATGAGGACCTCGTCATGCCGTATGGGTTAATGAATGCTCCGTCCGTCTTCCAATCATTTGTGGATGAGATCTTCAGGGACCTGCATGGGCGGGGTGTAGTGGTGTATATAGATGACATTCTAATATACTCCACTACCCGCGCTGAGCATGTGTCCCTTGTACGCATGGTGCTTGGCCGACTGTTGGAGCATGACCTTTACGCCAAGGCGGAGAAAGGTCTGTTCTTTCAACAGTCCGTCTCCTTCCTTGGGTACCGTTTGTCCGCGTCAGGGGTGGAGATGGAGACTGATCGCATTTCAGCCGTGCGTAATTGGCCGACTCCTACCACGGTAAAGGAGGTTCAGCAGTTTTTAGGGTTTGCCAACTACTACCGGAGGTTTATCTGGGGTTTTGGCCAGGTGGCGGCTCCCATTACCTCCTTACTGAAGGGGGGGACCGGTGCGACTGCGGTGGTCGGCTGAGGCGGACAGAGCTTTTGGTAACCTGAAGGCTCTGTTTACCACGGAACCAGTGCTGGCGCATCCTGATCCCTCCTTAGCGTTCATAGTTGAGGTGGACGCATCCGAGGCTGGAATAGGGGCTGTGCTATCTCAGAGCTCGGGTAAGCCACCAAAACTCCGCCCCTGTGCTTTCTTTTCGAAGAAGCTCAGCCCGGCGGAGCGAAACTATGATGTGGGGGATAGGGAGTTGTTGGCTGTTGTCGGGGCTCTGAAAGACATTGGAGACATTGGCTTGAGGGGGCTAGACACCCTTTCCTCATTTGGACTGACCACCGAAATCTGGAGTACATTCGGGCAGCGAGGAGACTGAACCCTCGCCAGGCTAGGTGGGCTATGTTTTTCACACGCTTTGTTTTCACCCTTTCCTACAAACCAGGTTCCCAGAACGTGAAGGCAGATGCACTGTCCCAGCTGTATGATACAGAGGAGCGGTCCACGGAGCCCACTCCCATAATTCCAGCTTCTTGCCTGGTGGCACCGGTGGTATGGGAGGTGGACGCGGACATCGAACGGGCTTCACGTGCAGAACCCACTCCCCCCCAGTGTCCCGTTGGGCACGTGTATGTTCCGTTTGATGTTCGCGATCGTTTGATCTGTTGGGCTCACATCACCCTCTGGTCATCCTGGTATCGGTCGGATGGTGCGTTGCCTTGCGGGAAGTACTGGTGGCCACGTTAGCTAAGGACGTGAGGGTTTATGTCTCCTCCTGTTCGGTATGCGCACAGTGCAAGGCACCTAGACATCTGCCCAGAGGGAAATTACAACCCCTTCCCGTTCCGCAACGACCGTGGTCACACCTATCGGTGGATTTTGTGACAGATCTTCCCCCATCACGGGGTAACACCACGATCCTGGTCGTTGTGGATCGTTTTTCTAAGTCCTGCCGTCTCCTTCCTTTGCCCGGTCTCCCTACGGCTCTACAAACTGCGGAGGCCCTGTTCACCCATGTATTCCGGCACTACGGGGTGCCTGAGGACATAGTGTCTGATCGGGGTCCCCAATTTACGTCTAGAGTCTGGAGGGTGTTTATGGAACGCCTGGGGGTCTCGGTCAGTCTTACCTCAGGTTTCCACCCCGAAAGTAACGGGCAGGTGGAAAGAGTCAACCAAGAGGTGGGTAGGTTTCTGCGGTCCTATTGCCAGGACCGGCCGGGAGAGTGGGCGTCGTTTATCCCCTGGGTGGAGATGGCCCAAAACTCCCTACGCCACTCTTCTACTAATCTTACCCCTTTTCAGTGTGTGCTAGGTTATCAGCCGGTCCTGGCACCATGGCATCAGAGCCAGATCGAGGCTCCTGCGGTGGATGAATGGTTTCGGCACTCGGAGGAGTCATGGAACGCTGCCCATGTATGACTACAACGAGCCATCAGGCGGCAAAAGGCGAGTGCTGACAGCCACCGCAGTGAGGCCCCGGTTTATGCACCGGGGCATCGGGTCTGGCTCTCGACCTGAAACCTGCCCCTTCACCTGCCCTGCCGGAAGCTGGGTTCGCGGTTTGTGGGGCCATTCAAAGTCCTGAGGAGATTGAACGAGGTTTGTTATAGGTTACACCTCCCCCCGATTATCATATTAACCCCTAGTTCCATGTGTCTCTCCTCAGGCCGGTGGTGGCTGGTCCGCTCCAGCAGTCTGAGGTGCCGGAGGTTCCTCCGCCCCCTCTGGACATCGAGGGGGCCCCGGCGTATACAGTACGAGCCATTATGGACTCCAGGCGAGGGGCCTTCAGTACCTTGTGGAGTGGGAGTGGTATGGCCCGGAGGAGCGAAGCTGGGTACTGGCGGAGGACATCCTGGACCCATCGTTAATCCAGGAGTTTCACCGCTTCCGTCCGGATCGCCCTGCTCCCCGTCCTCTGGGTCGTCCCCGAGGCCGGTGTCGGCGCGCTGCTGGAGCCGCGTGTCCTGGGGGGGGGGGGGGGGGGGGTACTGTCACGACTTCCGCCAAAGTCGGCACCTCTCCTTGTTCAGGCGGCGTTCGGCGGTCGACGTCACCGGCTTACTAGTTACCACCGATCTATGTTTCCCTGTTCGTTTGCTTTTGTCTTAATTATACACACCTGTTTAGGATTCCCTGATTATGTTCATTATTTAACCCTCTGGCTTCCCTGTTTGTCTTGTCTGTGATTGTTTCCTGTTTTGTGGTTGTTGGAGGTGTTTCTCCAAACCCTGTATTTTTGCTGTGGAAGAAGTTTTATTATGATTTTGAGTAAACACGTTTTTGTTTGCACTCATCCCTGTGTCCTGCGCCTGACTCCGATACTTCTTCTAACGAAAGCATTACAGAATAATAAAATGCTTTTCTGAATACAGTGAATCGGCTTCTTCCAGTCATGCACTGTCAAGTAAATTAGAATCAATTAGGCTTTTACTGTTAACCACTGAGTATCCTCTCAACTCCCATTCATTGGCCCTCACTGCTACCGTGGTTTCCAGACTTTGTTTAGCTTGGATCTATCTAAAGAGCTTTGTGGAACATCTGATAAACAAAACAACACTTGTAGACAGAACCCAGGCTTTAGCTGCGACCCAGGAGGATATAGCTTCAACCCAGGGGGATATACTGTAGCTGCGACCCAGCCTGGGTCCTGATCCACCATCTGGGGAACACTTAACTAGTCAATCGCCAATAACATGACTCCCTCATTGTGATGTAAAATAATGTCATATCAAGCTGGATCTAATATAATAATATAATCCTTAATGCCAAAAGCGTCTGCCTCTTTTTTCTCTACTTTAGACAACATTCAATAAACGTTCTATTGCACATCAAATAATATTACCTACATTCCTGGTACTACTGCCAGCTATACAAAGCACTCTGAGAATATTTTGACTTGGTATAGTCAATAGTTTAGTTCACAGAATTATTACTGTTAAGTGACATTTGTTTCCTGCCTTTTCAGATGGTGACCAAAATAGAACAAGTTGGGGAAGCAGCTTTGTGACAATACTGCACACTGATAAAAACAGACTAGAGTAGCCACACTCACAGAGTGTTTATATTCTATTTCCACTAACAGAACAACATGGTAGTTTGACAGTTAATATTTTCTCTTAAAGACATCTTAGCCTTTAGACACACTGCCTCATCTGGAAGGATGTGACTTCGACATATCTGCCATGTCTCAAATCAGACACATGCACCTGCTTGTCCCCTCCACCAAGACGTAATGTCTTGTATTGTTGTCACATTTTATCTAGGTCAATATTCAACTCAATTTTACATCCCGATGCCAGGTGTCACCACAATATTGGATGCAGTGCAAGGTGAGTCCCTCTCAGCTGTGACTCTATGTCCGTCGTCTGGTGATTTGATAATCGTGGGCCCTAGCGGAGCGTGGACAGGGCATGTCAACCTGTCATATCCCTGACACCTCCCTGTAGATTTACTTCTTTAGTCCTGATGAAATTATTCTCCATATCATGGCCTCATAATAAACTGGAGCTATAGGCTGTCATAGTAAAAATGTATCCTACTGTCCAATATTCAGCCCCATGTTCCCTCTACCCTAACTGCTTCCATACAGGGATCTCCCAGTCTGCATGTTTCCAATCCCAGCAGCCTCTGATTTATCTCCCACTCCATGACCCCAGGGAAGAAAATCACATCAAACTGATACACTCAATGATATTAGTTTATGTCATCATCCAAATCGAGATCCCTGCTCTGCTTTGCCACGAGCGTGCTGGACATATTTCAGACATGCTGTTGCTTTAAGTGTACATGACAAGTGATTGATCCGCCTTGGAATGAAAACCCGATAAACCCTATAAAACTGCCCTATCCCATCTGGACAAGAGAAATACCTGTTCATAATGCTGTTCATTGACTGTAGTTCAGCATTCAACACCATAGTCCCCTCTAAGCTCATCATTAAGCTTGGGGCCCTAGGGTCTGAACCCTGCCTTGTGCAACTGGGTCCTGGACTTCCTGACGGGCTGCCCCCAGGTGGTGAAGGTAGGAAACAACACCACCACTTCGCTGATTCTCAGCACAGGGGCCCCACAAGGGTGAGTGCTCAGCCCCCTCCTGTACTCCCTGTTCACCCATGACTGCGTGGCCACGCACACCTCCAGCTCAATCATCAAGTTTTCAGACGACACAACAGTAGTAGGCCTGATTACCAACAATGACGAGACAGCCAGCAGGGAGGTGAGGGCCCTGGGAGAGTGGTGCCAGGAACATAACCTCTCACTCAACATCAATGAAACAAAGGAGTTGATTGTGGACTTCAGGAAACAGCAGAGGGAGCATGCCCCTATCCACATCGACGGGACTGCAGTGGAGAAGGTGATTCCTTGGCGTACACATCACTGACGATCTGAAATGGTCCACCCACACAGACAGTGTGGTGAAGAAGGCACAACAGTGCCTCTTCAACCTCAGGAGGCTGAAGAAATTTGGCTTGACCTCTAAAACAAACTTTTACAGATGAGAGCACCCTGTCCAATTGAGAGCATCCTGTCGGGCTGTATCGCCGCTTGGTACAGCAACTGCACCGCCATCAACCTCAGGGCTCTCCAGACGGTGGTGAGGTCTACCCAAAACATCACCGGGGCAAACTACCTGCCCTCCAGGACACCTACAGCACCTGATGTCACAGGAAGGCCAAAAAGATCATCAAGGACATTAACCACCCCAGCCATGGCCTGTTCACCCCTCTATCATCCAGAAGGCGAGGTATGTACAGGTGCATCAAAGCTGGGACAGAGAGACTGGAAAAACAACTTCTATCTTAAGGCCATCAGACTGTTAGATAGCCATCACTAGCCGGCTTCCACCCGGTGATGCAACATTGCACCTTAGAGGGTGCTGCCCTATATACATAGACTTGGAATCACTGGCCACTTTAAGAAGGGAACACAAGTCACTTTAATAATGTTTAAATAATGTTTACATACTGCTTTACTCATCTCATATGTATATACTGTATTCTATTTTACTGTATTTTAGTCAATGCCACTCCGACAATGCTCAATCTAATATTTATATATTTTTTTAATTCCATTCTTTTACTTATAGATTTGTGTGTATTGTTGTGAATCGTTTTTAGATACTACTGCACTGTTGGAGCTAGGAACACAAGCATTTCGTTACACCCGCAATAAGATCTGCTAAATATGTGTATGTGACCAATACAATTTGATTTGAATTGAATACATTTTTAAAGGTGGAACAGTGATGCTGAAATGGTCACCGTTCTCATGGACTGGTAACACAGGAGGTTGGTGGCACCTTAATTGGGGAGGACCGGCTCGTGGTAATGGCTGGAGCGGAATAGGTGGAATGGTATCAAATACATCATACACATGGTGTTTGATGCCATTTCATTCGCACCGTTCCAGCCATTATTATGAGCAGTCCTCCCCTCTGCAGCCTCCACTGACTTACCAGTCAGTAAGTGTTAGGTTGTGTGTTTAGCCTGCTAGCTACGTTAGCTGCTAACCTTAGTGTGTTCAATGTTCAAGCTAGCTAACAAGGCTACTTAGCTGGCTAGCTAACATCTTCTGTATTCGGGTTGTTTTGTACTCAAAGGAATCTAACAATGGCATCATAAAATCTACACTGCACAAACCCCCCAATGCCTTTATTTCAACTAACTAACATTATCTAGCAAAAGCTAGATATGCAGATTGTTGACATGATAGTGTTTCATTTGTAGATAACTAGCTAGCTAGCTAGGTGGTCAACAGCATTTTCGGCCAATGTACACCCCAAAAAACACATCTATGCATAACATTTGGTAAAGTAACATCACACAAACCTCACACAGGGAGATACTGGTGGAGACGGTCGGATTTCGAGGGAATCTGAGGCTGTTTAAATTGTGGTTGTGCAAACCCCAACACTGAAAGAGAGGTAAGAAATGCTGTATGCATTTTCTGTTATGCTTTGTGATTCAATAATTATTTTGTTGTTAATCGACCAAGGTAAGAAATGCTGTATGCATTTTCTGTTGTGCTTTGTAATTCAATAATTGTTTTGTTGTTAATTGACCAAGGTAAGAAATGCTGTATGCATTTTCTGTTATGCTTTGTGATTCAGTAATTATTTTGCTTGAAATTGACCAAAATAGTTATCTATGTTTGCCTGTTCAGCACATTGCCTATCTGTATAGAGCATTGATTCCTACTTAGTGTGAATTACCCACCAGATCGGCTGAATGAATATCCAGCGTGGTCAGTCAAGTAAACAATGGTTCATCTTCATGACGTATTGGTGTACTATTGGCAATCAAGTGATAGGATGGTTACATTAGGATGTTACACTGGTTACTGCAAAACACCACATATTCCATCCATATTATGTTATCAAAATCAATGTTTATTTGGAATATGAACAGGATACAGTGGGATGTATACGGGAATATGGCATTGCATTGTACCATGTACTATTGAAGTAAAAATGTATCTTATGTTTTTCCACAGTGCCAACAACCCCCACAAACATACTTGTCCCTCCTGTCCCACTACCAACCAAGCAAGAGTATCTCCAGAAGCATCAGTGCCAAGGGCTTGGTAGGAAACTTTTGTTCATACAGAATGGCAGACATTACGCTCTTTACAAGTATTACATAGTTAGTATATTACCTACCCTCGCTCTCAGGTGAGACCACGGCCAGTATATTATTACCTACATCCTCTCTCTCAGGTGAGACCATGGCCAGTATATTATTACTTACAGTACATCTCTCTATTATTACCTACATCCTCTTTCCCAGGTGAGACTATGGCCAGTATATTACTACCTACATCCTCTCTCTCAGGTGAGACTATGGCCAGTATATTACTACCTACATCCTCTCTCTCAGGTGAGACTATGGCCAGTACATTATTACCTACATCCTCTCTTTCAGGTGAGACCATGGCCAGTATATTATTACCTACATCCTCTCTCAGGTGAGACCATGGTCAGTACATTATTACCTACATCCTCTCTCAGGTGAGACCATGGCCAGTATATTATTACCTACATCCTCTCTCAGGTGAGACCATGGTCAGTACATTATTACCTACATCCTCTCTCTCAGGTGAGACTATGGCCAGTATATTATTACCTACATCTTACCTACATCCTCTCTCTCAGGTGAGACCATGGCCAGTATATTCTTACCTACATCTTACCTACATCCTCTCTCTCAGGTGAGACTATGGCCAGTATATTATTACCTACATCTTACCTACAGCCTCTCTCTCAGGTGAGACCATGGCCAGTATGTTATTACCTACATCCTCTCTCTCAGGTGAGACCATGGCCAGTATATTATTACCTACATCCTCTCTCTCAGGTGAGACCATGGCCAGTATATTATTACCTACATCTTACCTACATCCTCTCTCTCAGGTGAGACCATGGCCAGTATGTTATTACCTACATCTTACCTACATCCTCTCTCTCAGGTGAGACTATGGCCAGTATGTTATTACCTACAACCTCTCTCTCAGGTGAGACCATGGCCAGTATATTACTACCTATATCCTCTTTGTCAGGTGAGACCATGGTCAGTATATTACTACCTCCTTCCTCTTTCTCAGGTGAGATCATTGCCAATATATTACCTAGCTTCTCTCTCCCAGGTGAGACTATGGCCAGTATTACCTACCTCCTCTCTCTTAGGTTAGACCATTGCCAGTATTACCTACCTTCTCTCTCTCAGGTTAGACCATGGCCAGTATTACCTACCTCCTCTCTCTCAGGTTAGACCATGGCCAATATGTTACCAAGCATCAATTCATTAGTGGTTAAATTCATAAACGGTGCATACGTTCTCACTATAATTAACTCAAATTCCATTACATTTTTTAATCAAATCTAAATCAAAGTTTATTTGGCATATACACAGGATACAGTGGGGTGTACGGGAATATGACATTGCATTTTACCATATACTTTTGAAGTAACAACTAATTTGATGATTTCCCACACAGTGCCAACAACCTCCAAATACTGACTTGTCCCTCCTGTCTCACTACTAACCAAACAAGAGTTCATCCAGGAACATCAGTGCTAAGGGCTTGGTGGGGAACTTTTATTCATACAGAATGGCAGACATTATGCTTGTTAGAGTATTTGACCTTTTCCTGCTGAAACTTGAGAAATTAATATACAATTACATTGGGTTAGAATCAATACTATGAAAACTTGGTTCTGAAAGGCCATTGACACTTGCGCTAATACAGTAAGTGATTCCAATATTTTGTTTTAAGTCAGTTAAGAACAAATTCGTATTTACAATGACGGCCTATACCAGCCAAACCCGGACGACGCTGGGCCAATTGTGCGCCACCCTACGGGACTCCAAATCACGGTAGGTTGTGATACAGCCTGGATTCAAACCAGGGTGTCTGTAGTGATGCAGTGCCTTAGACCGCTGCGCCACTCGGGAGCCCAATACATGTCAGTGATATGATTTTTTTTCTCCCATCAGCATCAACACTGCCGTAGTAACAGATTCATGGATGACTGGGACTGTTTGCCGCATGATAAAAGACTGACCACATAAATGCATCTCTGTTATGTAAAAATCCCCATAATTCATAATTTAAAAAAGTTACTGTTTTCATACAAAAACAATGAGACAATTACAATGACAACTGAACACTTAAAACAATAAAACACAAATACAAGGTAGGACATATACAGCTATCTCCCAGCTCCCAGGCAAAAAGCCTACATGTTGCCGCAGCGGATCACGGGAGGCAAGTACTCTCCACACACAGCAGTTTGGAATGACGACCATGTTGTTAGGTCCCACACCTCCAGGCCACAAACTGTTATGTGCTACTCCTGGTTCCCTCCTTTCACTCCCTACTAGGAGGTCATCAGAGCAAGTATGACTGCAATGCATCCTTACGGCCCTGCCACAGAGGTTCAATTCTCAAATAAGTCAGTGTCAAAACAGTGTCCTTGATGTTGTGCTGTAACCAGTTTAACATGTGTCATGCTAATGTACCATTCTGTGACATGATGGCCAATAGTACACCAATAGGCCATGCAGATTAACCATTGTTTACTTGACTGACCACACTAGTTATTAACTCAGTCATTCTGGTGGGTAGTTCACACTAAGTAGGAATCAAAGCTGTATATAGACAGGCAATATGCGGAACAGGCAAATATAGCTAACTATTTTGGTTGATTACCAACAAAATAATGATTGAATCACAAAGCATAACAGAAAATGCATACAGCATTTCTTTCCCTCTAAATCAGACTGTCCCCACCCATATCTCCCTGAGAAATACATGTTTGTGTGATGTTACCGTACCACGTGTATAGCTAGATGCATTTTTTGGCGTGGTCCTGGGCCAAAAATCCTGTTCACCACCTAGCTAGCTAGCATTATCATCTACATGCGAAACAATCTGCTAGCTAATGTTAGCTAGCTGAAATAAAGGCATTGGGCATCTTGTAGGGTTTATGCAGTGTAGCTACATGATGCCATCGTTAGATTCCTTTGAGTACAAAACAGTCTAAATACAGAAGATGTTAGTTAGCTTGCTACAGTGGGGGGGAAAAGTATTTGATCCCCTGCTGATTTTGTACGTTTGCCCACTTACAAAGAAAGGATCAGTCTATAGTTTTAATAGTAGGTTTATTTGAACAGTGAGAGACAGAATAACAACAAAAAATCCAGAAAACCGCATTTCAAAAATGTTATAAAAGGATTTGCATTTTAATGAGGGAAATAAGTATTTGACCCCTCTGCAAAACATGACTTAGTACTTGGTGGCAAAACCCTTGTTGGGAATCACAGAGGTCAGATGTTTCTTGTAGTTGGACACCAGGTTTGCACACATCTCAGGAGGGATTTTGTCCCACTCCTCTTGCAGATCTTCTCCAAGTCATTAAGGTTTCGAGGCTGATGTTTGGCAACTCGCACCTTCAGCTCCCTCCACAGATTTTCTATGGGATTAAGGTCTGGAGACTGGCTAGGCCACTCCAGGACCTTAATGTGCTTCTTCTTGAGCCACTCCTTTGTTGCCTTGGCCGTGTGTTTTGGGTCATTGTCATGCTGGAATACCCATCCACGACCCATTTTCAATGCCCTGGCTGAGGGAAGGAGGTTCTCACCCAAGAATGGCCCCGTCCATCGTCCCTTTGATGCGGTGAAGTTGTCCTGTCCTCTTAGCAGAAAAACACCCCCAAAGCATAATGTTTCCACCTCCATGTTTGACGGTGGAGATGGTGTTCTTGGGGTCATAGGCAGCATTCTTCCTCCTCCTCCAAAAATGGCGAGTTGAGTTGATGTCAAAGAGCTCCATTTTGGTCTCATCTGACCACAACACTTTCATTAAAATGCAAATCAATTAATAACATTTTTGACATGCGTTTTTCTGGATATTTTTGTTGTTATTCTGTCTCTCACTGTTCAAATAAACCTACCATTAAAATTATAGACTGATCCTTTCTTTGTCAGTGGGCAAACGAACAAAATCAGCAGGGAATCAAATACTTTCTCCCCCCCACTGTAAGTAGCCTTGTTAGCTAGCTTGAACATTGAACACTCTAAGGTTAGCAGCTAACATAGCTAGCAGGCTAAACATGTAATCCAACTCTTACCTAACATTACCAGTCCATGACAACGGTGGCCATCTGGGAGTCACTCTTCCACCTTTCAAAATGTATTCACATTTTTTCTGGAGTTTATGGATTGGTCATGAGCCTTCTTTTTCTCGCTTCTTTGTCTCTTTTGCGGTCGAGTTGATTCAGATCCAAGAACCGAGAATGATGCTTGTTGGCTTCACCTGCTCGGTTTGTTTCTGGCGGCTGTAATGTTAGGTTGCAAGTGACCAGCTCTGGGGCAGCAGGGTCGTTCGAGTTGGCGGGATTAACACAAAGACACTCCTAGCCCAGAAGGCCAGCCCAAGGCAGCTCAGGGCTCAACCCCCTTGTTTTCGTTCAAAGTGAAAACACAACAAAAGAAGTGTGGAGCATTGGGTCGCCCACAACCTGCCGATTTCTGATTTAAGATTATGCTTTTGGATTTGAGGGTGTGTAAGGTAGAATGAGTTTGGGGGTTTACAGTGTGTCCTGTCTCTGTGGTGTTAGTAGGGCAAAGGCCAGCAGGTTATGTTCTGTCTCTGTGTGTCAGTGGTACAATGACAGGCAGGTTGTTAATAACTTAGCAGATGGGTAATAATGCAGGACTACTACATTTTCATGTCATCTTCATGCAGCTGCAGCACAGGAGTTAGGTGATAATGTCTCATACTATATTGAAAGTGCACAGAACACATTTGTTGCCCTCACAAACAGACAGGTCATATAAAACCAATTTGTCATTATTGCCAGACCCATTAGGAAGGAAACCCAATGAAAGACTATATACTGTGTCATCAGCCAACATTTGATCATTAATCACATTTTCTGTTTGATCAATTATTTGAAGGGCAATACATCAAAGGCACAAGGGTATACAACTAATTTCTCACATCCAAGAATACAGTAACGTGTTGTCCTGTCATTTGACAAATGTTGATATACACTGTATATCCCTACACACCCTCATCACATTTATAGTACCAAACTCCATCCTCTGCATTTGCTGTGTCAGCACTCTCTGTGGCGAGATTGAACAGATTTTATGTGGAAGAGCGTGAGGGTAATAATCTTTGAGAGGCAGTAGCAGATTACAATGGTATCCGGGGTATAATCTATTTTACCTAACACGTGTTTACTTGAGCCTTTCTCAGCACTGGCCTGGCAGGATTCATCAGTCATGTCCTTCTCACCCTGGTCATGCTAACACAGATGTACAGCGCCTTCAGAAAGTATTCACACCGCTTGACTTTTTCCACATGTTGTTGTGTTACAGCCTGAATTTAAAATGGATTTCAATTGTGTGTCACTGATCTACACACAATACCGCATAATGTCAAAGTGGAATTATGTTTTTAGAAATGTTTACAAATGAATAAAAAACGTAAAGCTGAAATGTCTTGAGTCAATAGGTATTCAACCCTTTTGTTATGGCAAGCCTAAATAAGTTCAGGAATAAAAATGTGCTTAACAAGTCACATAATAAGTTGTGTGCAATAATAGTGTTTAATATGATTTTTAAATGACTACCCTATCTTTGTACCCCATACATAAGATTACCTGTAGACTTGCAGACTTGTTTACGTGCTGCTGTGCGTTTTGTTGCTAACCTTACTTTGCTACCTGACAACTTTACGTTTTTTACTTTTTAATTACGTTCATATTTTTTGTTTTCCCCTCGCTCTACTTTTTTTCATTCAACCTTTTCACTTCGGACGCTTTATCTGGACATGGTTCGTCAGGACCTCCAACAGCCGAAGCTAAGTAGTAACATTAACATGATGCCTTCTAATTGCAGTCGCTGTACTCATAATATACAGGAGAACGATTGCCTTACAGCGGGGATAGCTGTACCATTAGCTCTGACACATTGAAAACCCTAGTCATTGGCGACTCCATTACCCGTAGTATTAGACTTAAAACGAATCGTCCAGCGATCATACACTGTTTACCAGGGGGCAGGGCTAACAATGTTAAGGCTAATCTGAAGATAGTACTGGCTAAAGCTAAAACTGGCGAGTGTAGAGAGTATAAGGATATTGTTATCCACGTTGGCACCAACGATGTTAGGATGAAACAGTCAGAGATCACCAAGCGCAACATAGCTTCAGCGTGTAAATCAGCTAGAAAGATGTGTCGGCATCGAGTAATTGTCTCTGGCCCCCTCCCAGTTAGGGGGAGTGATGAGGTCTACAGCAGAGTCTCACAACTCAATCGCTGGTTGAAAACTGTTTTCTGCCCCTCCCAAAAGATAGAATTTGTAGATAATTGGCCCTCTTTCTGGGACTCACCCATGAACAGGACCAAGCCTGGCCTGTTGAGGAGTGACGGACTCTATCCTAGCTGGAGGGGTGCTCTCATCTTATCTACGAACATAGATGGGGCTCTAACTCCCCTATCTCCACAATGAGATAGGGTGCAGGCCAGGCAGCAGGCTGTTAGCCAGCCTGCCAGCTTAGCGGAGTCTGCCACTAGCACAGTCAGTGTAGTCAGCTCAGCTATCCCCATTGAGACCGTGTCTGTGCCTCGACCTAGGATGGGCAAAACTAAACATGGCGGTGTTCGCCTTAGCAATCTCACTGCAATAAAGACCTCCTCCATTCCTGCCATTATTGAAAGAGATTGTGATACCTTACATCTCAAAATAGGGCTACTTAATGTTAGATCCCTCACTTCCAAGGCAGTTATAGTCAATGAACTAATCACTGATCATTATCTTGATGTGATTGGCCTGACTGAAACATGGCTTAAGCCTGTTGAATTTACTGTGTTAAATGAGGCCTCACCTCCTGGTTACACTAGTGACCATATCCCCCGCGCATCCCGCAAAGGCAGAGGTGTTGCTAACATTTATGATAGCAAATTTCAATTTACAAAAAAAACGACGTTTTCATCTTTTGAGCTTCTAGTCATGAAATCTATGCAGCCTACTCAATCACTTTTTATAGCTACTGTTTACAGGCCTCCTGGGCCATATACAGCGTTCCTCACTGAGTTCCCTGAATTCCTATTGGACCTTGTAGTCATGGCAGATAATATTCACATTTTTGGTGACTTTAATATTTACATGGAAAAGTCAGCAGACCCCCTCCAAAAAGCTTTCGGAACCATCATTGACTCAGTGGGTTTTGTCCAACATGTCTCCGGACCTACTCACTGCCACAGTCATACTCTGGACCTAGTTTTGTTCCGTCGAATAAATGTTGTGGATCTTATTTTTTTCTCTCATAATCCTGGACCATTTTATTACGTTTGCAATTGCAACAAATAATCTGCTCAGACCCCAACCAAGGATCATCAAAAGCCGTGCCATAAACCCAAAGATTCCTAGATGCCCTTCCAGACTCCCTCCGCCTACCCAAGGACGTCAGAGTACAAAAATCAGTTAACCACCTAACTGAGGAACTCAATTTAACCTTGCGCAATACCCTAGATGCAGTCGCACCCATAAAAACAAAAAACACTTGTCATAAGAAACTAGCTCCCTGTTATACAGAAAATACCCGAGCTCTGAAAATTGGAACGGAACTGGCGCCACACCAAACTGGAAGTCTTCCGACTAGCTTGGAAAGACAGTACCGTGCAGTATCGAAGAGCCCTCACTGCTGCTCAAATCATCCTATTTTTCCAACTTAATTGTGGAAAATAAGAATAATCCAAAATGTATTTTTGATACTGTCGCAAAGCTAACTAAAAAGCAGCATTCCCCAAGAGAGGATGGCTTTCACTTCAGCAGTGATAAATTCATGAACTTCTTTGTGGAAAAGATCATGATCATTAGAAAGCAAATTATGGACTCCTCTTGAAATCTGCGTATTCCTCCAAACCTCAGTTGTCCTGAGTCTGCACAACTCTGCCAGGGCCTAGGATCAAGGGAGACACTCAAGTGTTTTAGTACTATATCTCTTGACACAATTATGAAAATAATCATGGCCTCTAAACCTTAAAGCTGCATACTGGACCCTATTCCAACTAAACTACTGAAAAAGCTGCTTCCTGTGCTTGGCCCTCCTATGTTGAACATAATAAACGGCTATCGATCCACCGGATGTGTACCAAACTCACTAAAAGTGGCAGCAATAAAGCCTCTCTTGAAAAAGCCAAACCTTGACCCAGAAAATATAAAAACTATCGGCCTATATCGAATCTCCCATTCCTCTCAAAAGAATTTGAAAAAGCTGTTGCACAGCAACTCACTGCCTTCCTGAAGACAAACAATGTATACGAAATGCTTCAGTCTGGTTTTAGACCCCATCATAGCACTGAGACTGCACTTGTGAAGGTGGTAAATGACATTTTAATGGCGTCAGACCGAGGCTCTGCATCTGTCCTCGTGCTCCTAGACCTTAATGCTGCTTTTGATACCATCGATCACCACATTCTTTTGGAGAGATTGGAAACCCAAATTGGTCTACACGGACAAGTTCTGGCCTGGTTTAGATTTTATCTGTCGGAAAGATATCAGTTTGTCTCTGTGGATGGTGTGTCCTCTGACAAATCAACTGTACATTTCGGTGTTCCTCAAGGTTCCATGCATCCTGTTTGCAATAATGTACTAAATAATACTGCAGAAAATGTGGCAAAGAAATTTACTTTTTGTCCTGAACACGAAGCGTAATGTTTGGGGCAAATCCAACACATCACTGAGTACTACTCTTCATATGTTCAAGCATGGTGGTGGCTGCATAATGTTAGGTGTATGCTTGTCATTGGAAAGGACTAGAGAGTATTTTAGGATAAATAAATGGAATAGAGCTAAGCACAGGCTAAATTTTAGAGGATAACTTGGTTCAGTCTGCTTTCCAACAGACACTGGGAGACAAATTCACCTTTCAGCATTACCTAAAACACAAGGCCAAATATACACTGGAGTTGCTTACCAAGACGGCATTGAATTTTCCTGAGTGGCCTAGTTACAGTTTTGAATTAAATTGGCTGGAAAATCTATGGCAAGACCTGAAAATGGCTGTCTAGCAATGATCAAAAACCAACTTGACAGAGCTTGAAGAATTTCTTAAAGAATAATGGGAAATAGTGTACAATCCAGGTGTCCAGAGCTGTAATCGCTGCCAAAGGTGATTCTAACCTGTATTGACTCAGGGGGTTGAATAATTTTCTAATCAAGATATATTAGTCCTTTATTTTCCATTCATTAAAAAAAACGTTCAAATGTTCTTCCACTTTGACATAACAGAGTATTTTGTGAAGATCTTTGTCAATAAAATCACAATTAAATCTATTTTAATCCCACTTTGTAACACAGCAAAATGTGGAAAAGGTCAAGGGGGTGTGAATGCTTTCTGAAGGCACTGTAAATCACAGTGTCAGGTAAGAAACGGTTGGGTCGACATGGTCATGGTGGTGTAAGCTTTGGGTTGTAGTCCTGGCCTTTGACCGTGCTGTCTGTGGCCCTCATGTGTGTCCGTATGGTATGTGGAGCAGAGATCAGGATAAAACCCTGGTTAAGCCGAGGTCCATGGCTGACGATGGAGATGGTAGAATCCCCTCCCGGTCCAGATGTCACCATCCTGCTCTGACAGCTGACTTGCTGGCTGCTGCCCACCCATCTGCCCTGACAGACCCCTCACACAAGCACTAACCCACGTATGAACATACCACTTTGTTTTATAATCAACCTCTGGGATACAGTATACTATACGGTAACCATCCCATCGAGTGTTTTCTGCTTTAAACATTGTGTTGCCATGTGCTGAGACCAGCGACAACACTAAGTTCCGCCTCTCTCCCTGACATCTCACTAACATGCCAAAACTGGGCCAAATACATGTCAAAGCTATCAGATTCTTCTCATACGCATGGTTACAAACGCTGTTCTACAGAAACCCATGAAAGCTATAGTCGTAAAGCATCTGACTTTTAGATGTTTTCAGTGGAGCTAAAGTATTGATTGAAGTGACCGTGTTGGTGCAAAACAAACTGAAGGTACTGATAAACTGAATGTACCCTTATTAAGTTCTTTAAATGAGCCCTGAGGGACTTATTTGCCCAAAACTCCAACTTTGTGGTTTTATCACTTTGTCAAGGCTGCATCACAGAACCCCAAAAATGATTCATATAAATGAATCATGTCCACTCCAAGCTATTCAAATGGAATAAGAGACGTTCTTTATATTTTGAAGTGGACAGCCATGGCATCGATATCTAATTGCAATAAGCAGCACATCAATTCTCAGGAATGGGTTCTAAGGTTGTAGTTGTAATTGTGAAATATTATGTACGACACAAACAAGCGTGAATAGATGGCAATTAGGCTACCACATTTTTTTCCATTACAAATCACACACGCACACACATTCTCACAGATGCACACGCATACGATCTAAGGTGGGTGTCAGTGTCCGAGAGAGAGAGAGAGAGAGAGAGAGAGAGAGAGAGAGAGAGAGAGAGAGACGGATGAGAAGACGCTGCTCTGCTCCCCCAGCCAGGCAACATTGTGTCAGTTTCCCTTTTCAACAGCGACAGGACGTTAGACAAGGTGCACACAGCACTGCACCCTGAATACAAATGGGGACCGGAGTCTCTGTTGCCCGTGAAGCAGTACAGCGGCAATAAACGTCTGGAGGAGAACGACACTGACTGAAGCCAGCCTCTAAATTCCCCTTTAAAATCTCACCAGAGACCTCTACCCCCTGCTATGTGAGTGCTACAGGGGCATACTGTAACATACACACCAGGCAGCAAACACGTATAACTGTTACAGTTCATGTGTTCCTCAACATGTATGGTGCCCTGTCAATTATTCCCTACTTTATGGGGGCCATATATCACTGGAAAAGGATTACGTGACGACGCAGCGTTGTTGGTTCTGGGTGGAATTTACTACTTCTTTGACGTTGGCTCGATTGCTCTGGTATGAAGCCACCTTCCCCCTGCAGTAAATTGTTTACTGCTCAGTGTGTGCTTGTCTGGCTGGTCCCTGTGGCTTGATCAATTTGCATCTCATGCATGTGTGTCTTGTTTGTTTGTTCAGGTGTAAAGGCCCCTTGTCATTTTACCAGCCTCCTGTCTCCACCTCCCTCCTATCCCCCTTCTCCATGCCCTTTCGCCACTCAGAGTTGAGGGATGTGTTGCTGTGTGGAGGGACGGGGGGACGGGGGGAGACTGGGTGAGGATAGGGTGAGGACTGATAGCTTTACCATTTCATTAAGTTGATCAGCTCTGAGTGTCGTGGGGCAGGCTGGACAGCTGACGAAGCAGCAGCTAACCCTGAGATAAGAGCTCTGGAGGTCATTGGAGACACACTGGGATGGGAGGGAACAAACAGCCAGCTAATGGGACTTGGTGCGGGGTCTCCTAGTTTGGCTCAGACAAGACAGAGTGCAAATTTCACAACTGACCAATGAGGACAGTTGTTTTAGACTGGAACCAACTTTTTCTTTCTCCCCAAAGACTCACCTTGGCAGCATGTATGTGTAACCGATGTGAAATGGCTAGCTAGTTAGCGGGGTGCGCGCTAATAGCGTTTCAATCTGTGACGTCACTCGCTCTGAGACCTTAAAGTAGTTGTTCCCCTTGCTTTGCAAGGGCTGCGGCTTTTGTGGAGCGATGGGTAACGATGCTTCCCTGGTTCGAGCCCAGGTAGGGGCGAGGAGAGGGACGGAAGCTATACTGTTTCATATGCACAGATTAGGTGCACATGCACGCACCATTAAAGCAGGACAAACACCCAGTGGAGAATGCTGTGATTATCCTCATGTTTGTGCTCTATGAGACTAAACTGCACAGCTAAAGAGAAAGCTAAGTGTAAACATTGGCTAACCCTTTCTGTGTGCAGTGCTGTGTGTGTAATAGTGTTTGAGTGTGACTGTGTGATGTAGTGGAGGAAGGCTGGATTAAGCCCAGCATCTGTTAAAAAACATCTCGGCTTGATTGCTGATTTGATTTATTCTCTAGGTGACCTACTGTACGCCCCTCCCCCTCCCCCAGTCCCGTGTCCTTCAGGGTTTAACCCTCTGTTGCCCTGCTCTATAGTGTCACTCAAGGTTGGGGACGTCTGGATATTTTCAACCCTTAAAGCCTCTTTTAAAAAAGCACTCCAAAAACAATATACAAGTAGACAGGTGAGATATTGTACATTTTGGTCTCCCATGGTAGGATGGATCGAATGAGTGTGTGTGCCTCTGTTCGTTGGTGAGTCCGAATGTGTATGTGTGTGTATGTATGTGTGCATGTGCGTGTCGGTGCTTGTGGGTGCTTGTGCTTTTGCATTAGTGTGTGTGTGTGCTTTTGCAATAGTGTGTGTGTGTGTGTGTGTGTGTGTGTGTGTGTGTGTGTTTTAGCATCAGTGTGTGAGTGCTTGTGTGTGCATCTGTGTGTGTGTATTCCATGCTGTGTGATGGACCAGTTCTAGAAGCGGGGAGCCAGCATACCCAGGGATCAATGCATCTGTTCCTCTGTCACACAGAGCCTTGCTACCAACGATGGGACGGTCTCATCTGTTAACCATCTCCCCCCCAACACACGCACGTACACACACACACACACACACACACACACCACACACACACACACACACACACACACACACACACACCCTTATACACTATACATCTCATCAGGGAAACCACGATATGGAAGGAATAACATAATGAACAGCCATTTTTCACTAGAACAACCGGTGCTAAGCTGTCTACTGTTTATAATACATTATTTCATTCTGCTCACACATTATTCTCTCCCAAGTGAAACACACAGAGAAAAGGTAGACACAGTAATGCATAATGCCAATGTACTGTATTGGCATACAAATATCCAACCTGAGGCAGGTAATGCTTGGCCATGCATGGAACTAGACAATCTGCCTTGGTTAGAACCAGGCTCACACACGCTTCAGCTCTTCTAAAAATACCACAGGTGTTAGGAAATGGTCTCGGAAGCACTCAGGTGAAATGCCCCCCCCCAAAAAATTATAAAACCGGGTGCTTGATCTTTTTTTCTTAACTGTCTTTTTTCAGAGCAGTGACACTGTCTTACAGGAAACCCTAAAGGGGTTCATACAGTGTATATGGATATCCAAGTTGACAAGTTCTCCCTGCTTGGGGTTCTCTCACCGGTATCTGACCTTGAACGTTGTTGTGGATACGGTCATTGTAGTTTGAATAACGTGTACAGTTAAACAATCCCATTTCAACAATCAATTTAACAAGCAAATTGTGAACAATTTGACAAGTTTCTCAAATTAAAGTGACTGAACATGTCCTGTGTAGTAGGTTGAGAAACAGAGATAGAACATTTGGGATTGATAACTGTGTCCACACCGAAATACACTTTTGAAATGCCCTTCAAGACAGGGCTGAGTGATAGCCACTGTCCTCACAAACTATGCCATCAAGGTACTTTCTAATAAATATTTCTCTCTCTCTCCCTCTCTGTCTTTCTCTTTCTCTCTTTCTCTCTCTCTCTCTCTCTCTCCCTCTCTCTTTCATTCATTCATTATTTCATTCTTCATCTTTCTCTTTCTTCCTTCAGTTGAAATAGAAATACAAACGCAGGGTGGGAGTGCCATAACAGAAGCCCATTGACAGGTAGAGTGTGTCTACAGAACATCAAGGAACTGCTCTGTATTCATGAAACTAAAGCACTGGGATGGATGCTAGTATAATTACAGAAGTCTCATTCACTCTCCTGTCCCAAAGGACCAAAGTCACTCCTCAGTGGCAATTCAATTTCTCTGGCAGTTTCAGCATGCAGTGTACAACTGCAGTCCTTCTCAGCTGTTCTGTTTTTCCTGTTTATAAGGATGAATCGATCAACTTTGCCAAATCCTCTGTGACACTGTGAAGTAAAGCACAGCCACAGACACACAGGCACAGTCACACTGCCACACGGTCACACAGCCAACAGCCATTCCTTTGATGCCTTACACAGGTCCTGTGATCTAGTCCCCACAGTTCACAGTAAACTGTTTATTTAGTTCCAACTTCCAAGCATACATTCCATTTCATCTGACTTGAGTGGGAGGAGGATGGGTCTGCTATCTACACCGTCTCTTTACTTTCGAAGAGCAAAACAAACACATGTAGCACCTGTGACAAAGCAGCAGCCTCCTCACTTCATTACAATATTAACAGCAGCCCATTGCAATTACATTTGTCATATGGAATTATTTCAATCCAGCCGACCCTCCCTCTCTGTCCGGTATAACAGGCAGTCTGAGATAGTAAAGTGTGGTGGGTCTGGGTACAGCGCTAGGCTAGGCAGTGGTAGGGGAAGGGAAAGGGAAGGTGATTCATTACCTGCGTTGGCAATCCGCATCCAGCCCTGGCTCCCACCGGCTCATTCCGTGTCCGTGGCTTCAGCTGTCCTGCTTCTCTTTTCTCCCTTCCCTCACTCCCCCGCTCCCTTCCTTTCGGCACTTGTTTGAGTCTATTTCAGTAGCAACAGAGGAGCCCGCTGCGACCGTGGCATGGTTTCCAGCACTTTGGCAGAAGGTCACATTATCTCTTGCTGGTAAGGGAGGTGGGGGGGGGGGGATGGATAAAGTGATAGAGGGTGATTGAAGAAAGCAGGTACCAGAGGAAAGAAGGAACAACTAATAAACAGACTGAAGCAGTCCACGGCCGTAGTGACAGGCTAATTTCCAGTGTAAGGCGTGAGGATAGAAGTTGGAACAGCTAACCCCAGAGAGGTTTGTTATGGTAACAAGTCCCCAAGCGTTGTGCGAGATGTGCTGTGTCTGTATGTGTGTATGTGAGTATGTTTGTGCTCAATAGGGCAGAGAGTGTATATATGTACTCATTATTATGAAGCATACCAAATAGGTGTGTGTGTGTGTGTGTGTGTGTGTGTGTGTGTGTGTGTGTGTGTGTGTGTGTGTGTGTGTGTGTGTGTGTGTGTGTGGTGTGTGTGTGTGTGTGTGTGTGTGTGTGTGTGTGTGTGTGTGTGTGTGTGTGTGTGTAATTTCTGTGTCTTGGCTGGTCTTCAGCAGCCTCTCACCTCTGATAACACATCTAATCTGTATCCACTTCCTGGCCAAGAGAAAATATCTCAGAAGTGGCCCAATAACGCAGAGTTAGAGCCATAAAAAAAACACCGAAAACAAGTGGTCGATTCAGTGAAATTCTTCACGTCTTCCGACAGTCAAGACTCTGCGCCCGACGCCCTCTTCCTTCTCTCACTGTCCACTGCTGTCTCGCCCAGTTGAAATAAACAGATGTACTCCATCTTTTTGACGACACACTCATCGACTATATGTCAATTTCTCATCGAATTCACGTCTGCAGGATAACCTGAGCCTCCGGTTGCTCCCCGTGCTCTCCAGCAGCACGCTGGCCCCTCCATTAAGTAAGACACAGTGCTGTCCAGATGCTGGGCTTGGGTCTGCTAGGTCCAACGCCCACAGACAGATGGCCCAGGCAGAGGACAGCAGCAGCAGGTCAGCCGGTGAGGTTCCAAATCGCTCTTGATGCAGGCTGTTGCATGGATCCCTGAAACCTTTAGTGGCCGTGTTCAATGCACTTGTTGTTCCCGTATGCCCCTTCCTCTTCTTGCACCTGTGTCCCTCCTTCCCCCTGTGTTGCCTGCAGCCTCTTTACTCTGTCCCGTTGTAATCCTGGCTTCTACACTCCATGTCACAGGAAGGGCTTGTGAGTCCAAATCATTATGTAGTAAGGATATATCCTTTGATTCTCTCTCTCCCTCTCTCACTTTCCCTCCCTGCTTACTATTTCTCCACCCCTCCCCTCGGTCTCTCCCTCCCTACTGCTCGGCACTGCCTGATATCTGCAACTCATTCAACGTGACTCCATATCCTTTCTCTCTCTCTCTCTCTCTCTCTCTCTCGCTCTCTCTCTCTCTCTCTCTAGTCTCACAGTGCAATGTATCTTTCTCTCTCAAGTGCCCCTTCACACTGATTCATTCATTCATTCATTCATTGAGCTCTGTCTGTCTTTCTCCTGCTGACTCCATCACATCAACAGGTCTAGTATTTAAATGCTCACCTGGAAAACATGGTATGCCTTACCTTCTCTCTACCTCTCCTCTCTCTCCCTCACTTAAACTCTCTCATGTCTCTCCTATGCTTTCTCCACTCTATTTTAATTTCTCCCACTCCTCTCTCCTATATATTTATCTGTTCTCTCTCTCTCTCTCGTGCTCTCTTTCTCTCCCTTTCTCTCTCTCTCTCTCTCTCTCTCTCTCTCTCTCTCCCCTCTGTCTCTCCCTCTCTCTCTCAATTTACATTTTAAATTGAAGGGCTTTATTGGCATAGGAAATGTATGTTTACATTGCCAAAGCAAGTTAAATAAATAGTAAACAAAAGTGAAATAAACAATAAAAATGAACAGTAAATATTACACTTACAAAAGTATTTCTCTCTCTCTCTCTCTCCCCTCTCTCTTTTTTAATTCCCCATTGTTTCTCTGTCTATAATTATTTTCTCTTTCCCTCTGTGTCGCTCCAAATCTCTGTCTCTCTCTCTCTTTTAGTCTGCCCTCTGTCTGTCCGTTATCTGACACTGAAGTGCACTCCAGTACTTTTGGGAGACACTATTATAAGTGAATGCAAATACTGTAGGTTTTGAGGAAAGGAACCAATGACAACATAATAAGTAGGGCACCATTCACAATCATCCCCCAGGTACACATCAGTACAGACTCAATGGCTTATTTACTCTTTAACTCTCTTTTAGAAGGGACTGATTCCCTCTCTTGTCTCATTTATGTAACATAGTGATTGATTCAGCTCACTGGGAGTGAATAAGCTACTTGGCGAAGAGCTCCAGAGCAGGAGCCAAATACCTGAATTTGGTGGATTTCCAGATGCTGCCTCGCCATTGAGTCAGCGTCAGAATCCTCAGTCTGGACAAGGAGTGAGCTGTGAAGTGAACTTATGCTTACAAGTGTAAGCGTTGTTTACATAATTTGGAGAGTCTGCATTTGATCATCCATCATCTCTTCCCTCTTTCTTATACTGTAGCATAGCGACTGTGAATGTGCCAATCTGTGGTAACCATAACAATGGTTCTAGTTATCTCAATTTTAATTGGTTTCCAGGGACTCTGATTTACATGTTCTCTATCATCTCTTATTTATATTGCATTTTTGGTTTGATAAATAGTCCCAGGTTTTGACCTGCTTGTCCCAACAAATACTATCATAAAACAGGGAAACTAGCAATTTCGAAGGAAGGAAGAGGCAATCATAAAAGGAGAGCCAAAATGATATTTTGGAGAGAAATACAGTGCTGGATAGAAGATTGAAATTGCTGTGAAAAAATGTCAGGGATACTTTAAATCATGTTTTGTACTGTGCTTCCTCTCTTCTCAGTAAAGTAGCAATGAAGTGAATCTGTACAGAAGATGTTTGTCTTGCAGTCTGGTTGGTGTTGTGCAGTGATATAAACATCTTGAGTAGCCTGCAAATTATTTGACTACGCCACACACGCAAGCACACATGCACATGAATACATGCATGCTTACGCACACAGGAATGAACACCCCTCATCAGGTGGCATTTTCATACTGTCATCTCCTCATCATAATATCCACAGAAGCAAGGCATGGGTTCAAAGAGTTTTTGAAGAATGACATGGGATTTTACTTCCTATTGCAAAAAACACTCTCCCACTTCTGTTCGAGACTAGGGACTGCCAAACAACACATTAAACTATCTCGTAAAGAAAATAACTGTAAAAATCTATATTTCTTTTCTCTCTCAATGTATCTCACCAAAAATGTATCTCGTTTCCAGGCAGGGGAACATCAGTGGCATTTTATGAGCCTGTCATGGCAGAGCTGAGAGATGTGTTGCTACTGTGATATGTTCCTCTTTAGCTGTTGGGAGAGGCCCGGGGGCTGTGATATGTTCCTCTTTAGCTGTTTAGAGGCCCGGTGGCTGTGATGTGTTCCTCTTTAGCTGTTGGGAGATGCCCAGGGGCTGTGATATGTTCCTCTTTAGCTGTTTGGAGAGGCCCGGGGGCTGTGATATGTTCCTCTTTAGCTGTTTAGAGGCCCGGGGGCTGTGATGTGTTCCTCTTTAGCTGTTGGGAGAGGCCCGGGGGCTGTGATATGTTCCTCTTTAGCTGTTTGGAGAGGCCCGGGGGCTGTGATATGTTCCTCTTTAGCTGTTTAGAGGCCCGGTGGCTGTGATGTGTTCCTCTTTAGCTGTTGGGAGATGCCCAGGGGCTGTGATATGTTCCTCTTTAGCTGTTTGGAGAGGCCCGGGGGCTGTGATATGTTCCTCTTTAGCTGTTTAGAGGCCCGGGGGCTGTGATGTGTTCCTCTTTAGCTGTTGGGAGAGGCCCAGGGGCTGTGATATGTTCCTCTTTAGCTGTTGGGAGAGGCCCGGGGGCTGTGATGTGCTCCTCTTTAGCTGTTGGGAGAGGCCCGGGGGCTGTGATATGTTCCTCTTTAGCTGTTGGGAGAGGCCCGGGGGCTGTGATATGTTCCTCTTTAGCTGTTGGGAGAGGCCCAGGGGCTGTGATATGTTCCTCTTTAGCTGTTGGGAGAGGCCCGGGGCCTGTGATATGTTCCTCTTTAGCTGTTTGGAGAGGCCCAGGGACTGTGATATGTTCCTCTTTAGCTGTTGGGAGAGGCCCGGGGGCTGTGATATGTTCCTCTTTAGCTGTTGGGAGAGGCCCAGGGGCTGTGATATGTTCCACTTTAGCTGTTGGGAGAGGCCCGGGGGCTGTGATATGTTCCTCTTTAGCTGTTGGGAGAGGCCCGGGGGCTGTGATATGTTCCTCTTTAGCTGTTTAGAGGCCCAGGGGCTGTGATATGTTCCTCTTTAGCTGTTGGGAGAGGCCCGGGGGCTGTGATAAGTTCCTCTTTAGCTGTTTGGAGAGGCCCGGGGGCTGTTGCTGTATGACCCCATCGATTTCCCCATATAATAAATATCTATCGATTCTCTGCTCTTGATCAACAGTTTATAAAGATGGCATTCCCTGATCGATAACTAATCAATAAGGCAAACAGATGGGAGAGATGTAAAGCAAGAGATAAGGAGAATGTAGGGAGCGGCTCTAATAGATACGTACAGTAATGTGTCTGCTTCTGAAGGTTGGTCCTTCCTCCCTGTGCCATTTTGAATAGAAGCATTTGGTAGACCCTCCATGTGGTCCCAGTATTAACGTCATTACAGCTGATGCCTCATATCTCATTGGCTCACCATATTTTCTCCACTCCATTATACATACTTACAGTAATTGGGGTTTACTTGAGTGCCAGGGTCTTAATGTCATCATCAGTGTTTCTTCCTGATTATATTAAAGCTTTAGGGGATGTTGGGAATGTAAAACAGCACAGATTACAGAGTCAGATATATAGTTCTAGAAAACCTGATATTGATCATTATAGGTTGTTAGCTCCTCCCTCAAAACAGCTACCATCCCTCCCTACATAGCTCCCTCAAAACAGCTACAATCCATCCCTCCCTACATAGCTCCCTCAAAACAGCTACCATCCCTCCCTACATAGCTCCCTCAAAACAGCTACCATCCATCCCTCCCTACATAGCTCCCTCAAAACAGCTACCATCCATCCCTCCCTACATAGCTCCCTCAAAACAGCTACCATCCCTCCCTACATAGCTCCCTCAAAACAGCTACCATCCATCCCTCCCTACATAACTCCTCCCTCAAACAGCTACCATCCATCCCTCATTACATAGCTCCCTCAAAACAGCTACCATCCCACCCTACATAGCTCCCTCAAAACAGCTACCATCCATCCCTCCCTACATAGCTCCCTCAAAACAGCTACCATCCATCCCTCCCTACATAGCTCCTCCCTCAAACAGCTACCATCCATCCCTCCTTACATAGCTCCCTCAAAACAGCTACCATCCCTCCCTACATAGCTCCCTCAAAACAGCTACCATCCATCCCTACATAGCTCCCTCAAAACAGCTACCATCCATCCCTCCCTACATAGCTCCATCAAAACAGCTACCATCCCTCCCTACATAGCTCCTCCCTCAAACAGCTACCATCCATCCCTCCCTACATAGCTCCCTCAAAACAGCTACCATCCCTCCCTACATAGCTCCCTCAAAACAGCTACCATCCATCCCTACATAGCTCCCTCAAAACAGCTACCATCCATCCCTCCCTACATAGCTCCCTCAAAACAGCTACCATCCCTCCCTACCCTGCTCCCTCAAAACAGCTACCATCCATCCCTCCCTACATAGCTCCATCAAATCAGCTACAATCCATCCCTCCCTACATAGCTCCCTCAAAACAGCTACAATCCATCCCTCCCTACATAGCTCCCTCAAAACAGCTACCATCCATCCCTCCCTACATAGCTCCCTCAAAACAGCTACCATCCATTCCTACATAGCTCCCTCAAAACAGCTACAATCCATCCCTCCCTACATAGCTCCCTCAAAACAGCTACCATCCCTCCCTACATAGCTCCCTCAAAACAGCTACCATCCATCCCTACATAGCTCCCTCAAAACAGCTACAATCCATCCCTCCCTACATAGCTCCCTCAAAACAGCTACAATCCATCCCTCCCTACATAGCTCCCTCAAAACAGCTACCATCCGTCCCCCCCTACATAGCTCCCTCAAAACAGCTACCATCCAACCCTCCCTACATAGCTCCCTCAAAACAGCTACCATCCAACCCTACATAGCTCCCTCAAAACAGCTACCATCCATCCCTCCCTACATAGCTCCCTCAAAACAGCTACCATCCAACCCTCCCTACATAGCTCCCTCAAAACAGCTACAATCCATCCCTCCCTACATAGCTCCCTCAAAACAGCTACAATCCATCCCTCCCTACATAGCTCCCTCAAAACAGCTACCATCCATCCATCCCTACATAGCTCCCTCAAAACAGCTACCATCCATCCCTCCCTACATAGCTCCCTCAAAACAGCTACCATCCCTCCCTACATAGCTCCCTCAAAACAGCTACCATCCATCCCTCCCTACATAGCTCCATCAAAACAGCTACCATCCCTCCCTACATAGCTCCTCCCTCAAACAGCTACCATCCATCCCTCCCTACATAGCTCCCTCAAAACAGCTACCATCCCTCCCTACATAGCTCCCTCAAAACAGCTACCATCCATCCCTACATAGCTCCCTCAAAACAGCTACCATCCATCCCTCCCTACATAGCTCCCTCAAAACAGCTACCATCCCTCCCTATATAGCTCCATCAAATCAGCTACAATCCATCCCTCCCTACATAGCTCCCTCAAAACAGCTACAATCCATCCCTCCCTACATAGCTCCCTCAAAACAGCTACCATCCATCCCTCCCTACATAGCTCCCTCAAAACAGCTACCATCCATCCATCCCTACATAGCTCCCTCAAAACAGCTACCATCCATCCCTCCCTACATAGCTCCCTCAAAACAGCTACCATCCCTCCCTACATAGCTCCCTCAAAACAGCTACCATCCATCCCTCCCTACATAGCTCCATCAAAACAGCTACCATCCCTCCCTACATAGCTCCTCCCTCAAACAGCTACCATCCATCCCTCCCTACATAGCTCCCTCAAAACAGCTACCATCCCTCCCTACATAGCTCCCTCAAAACAGCTACCATCCATCCCTACATAGCTCCCTCAAAACAGCTACCATCCATCCCTCCCTACATAGCTCCCTCAAAACAGCTACCATCCCTCCCTATATAGCTCCATCAAATCAGCTACAATCCATCCCTCCCTACATAGCTCCCTCAAAACAGCTACAATCCATCCCTCCCTACATAGCTCCCTCAAAACAGCTACCATCCATCCCTCCCTACATAGCTCCCTCAAAACAGCTACCATCCAACCCTCCCTACATAGCTCCCTCAAAACAGCTACCATCCCTCCCTACATAGCTCCCTCAAAACAGCTACCATCCATCCCTACATAGCTCCCTCAAAACAGCTACCATCCATCCCTACATAGCTCCCTCAAAACAGCTACCATCCATCCCTCCCTACATAGCTCCCTCAAAACAGCTACCATCCAACCCTCCCTACATAGCTACCTCAAAACAGCTACCATCCCTCCCTAAATAGCTCCCTCAAAACAGCTACCATCCATCCCTACATAGCTCCCTCAAAACAGCTACCATCCATCCCTCCCTACATAGCTCCCTCAAAACAGCTACCATCCATCCCTCCCTACATAGCTCCCTCAAAACAGCTACAATCCATCCCTCCATACATAGCTCCCTCAAAACAGCTACAATCCATCCCTCCCTACATAGCTCCCTCAAAACAGCTACCATCCATCCCTCCCTACATAGCTCCCTCAAAACAGCTACCATCCATCCCTCCCTACATAGCTCCCTCAAAACAGCTACCATCCATCCCTACCTACATAGCTCCCTCAAAATAGCTACCATCCATCCCTTCCTACATAGCTCCCTCAAAAATGCTACCATCCATCCCTCCCTACATAGCTCCCTCAAAACAGCTACCATCCCTCCCTACATAGCTCCCTCAAAACAGCTTCCATCCATCCCTACATAGCTCCCTCAAAACAGCTACCATCCATCCCTCCCTATATAGCTCCCTCAAAACAGCTACCATCCATCCCTACATAGCTCCCTCAAAACAGCTACCATCCATCCCTCCCTACATAACTCCCTCAAAACAGCTACCATCCATCCCTCCCTACATAGCTCCCTCAAAACAGCTACCATCCCTCCCTACATAGCTCCCTCAAAACAGCTTCCATCCATCCCTACAGAGCTCCCTCAAACAGCTACCATCCATCCCTCCCTACATAGCTCCATCAAAACAGCTACAATCCATCCCTCCCTACATAGCTCCCTCAAAACAGCTACAATCCATCCCTCCCTACATAGCTCCCTCAAAACAGCTACCATCCATCCCTCCCTACATAGCTCCCTCAAAACAGCTACCATCCATCCCTACATAGCTCCCTCAAAACAGCTACCATCCATCCCTCCCTACATAACTCCCTCAAAACAGCTACCATCCATCCCTCCCTACATAGCTCCCTCAAAACAGGTACCATCCCTCCCTACATAGCTCCCTCAAAACAGCTTCCATCCATCCCTCCCTACATAGCTCCCTCAAAACAGCTACAATCCATCCCTCCCTACATAGCTCCCTCAAAACAGCTACCATCCCTTCCTACATAGCTCCCTCAAAACAGCTACCATCCATCCCTCCCTACATAGCTCCCTCAAAACAGCTACCATCCCTCCCTACATAGCTCCCTCAAAACAGCTTCCATCCATCCCTACATAGCTCCCTCAAAACAGCTACCATCCATCCCTCCCTACATAGCTACCTCAAACAGCTACCATCCATCCCTCCCTACATAGCTCCCTCAAAACAGCTACCATCCCTCCCTACGTCGCTCCCTCAAAACAGCTACAATCCATCCCTACATAGCTCCCTCAAAACAGCTACCATCCATCCCTCCCTACATAGCTCCCTCAAAACAGCTACCATCCATCCCTCCCTACATAGCTCCCTCAAAACAGCTACCATCCATCCCTCCCTACATAGCTCCCTCAAAACAGCTACCATCCCTCCCTACATAGCTCCCTCAAAACAGCTTCCATCCATCCCTACATAGCTCCCTCAAACAGCTACCATCCATCCCTCCCTACATAGCTCCCTCAAAACAGCTACCATCCATCCCTACATAGCTCCCTCAAAACAGCTACCATCCATCCCTCCATTGTTCCTCACCTTCCTGTGTCATTAGAGCAGCCCTCACCCTTGGCTGGGAGTGTACTGTTTGGACACAGTGATTGTAGCTGTTAGATCATCACTAGGGGGTGAGTGGCGATGCTGAGGATTAGATGTGGAACAGGTGGGTCTGGGCGTGTCTGGGCTGGTCTGGTCACACATGTCAGGGGCAGGAGCAGTGGGAAAGAGAGGCATATGCGCTCTCTCCATGACCTGACTGTGCTGCTTTAACAGGCAATATGGCGGTGGGGCACCTCTGACCCAAAATAAAACTCAATAAAACTCAAACGGCATCACAAACAGCCATGCTTGAAACCCTGGCATTACTCTTTTTTTTCTACCCCCGATTTTGGGGCTATTTTAAGCCATGTTCCTGTGACAGGATCAGGAAAAACTGGAGGGAAAAGGCCACACTTGGCGTCACAGAGCCCAGGGGAGAAGCCAGATATATCCTGCCGTCTCTGAGTATTGACCAACGAAAGCTCCACTTACATCCTGAAACCTGCATCACCCCCCTGTACACTGAGCTCTCACTGACTCTCACCCTTTCTAAACCCTCTCTGTCTCTCTCTGTCTCACTGTATCTCTATCGCTCTCTTTCTCTCTCTCTTTCGCACCCTCCGTTCCTCCCTCCCTCTTTCTCTCCGTTTCTGTCTCTGTCTTTCTCTCTCTCCCCCTCTCTCTCTCTCTCTCCAACACACACACACACTACGATGAAAATGATAAGCAAATTGATCATCTTGACATCCCTCCATCACACTATATTACAGTGTTGGTATAATTGTTTCATTGTATTCACACTGTCTAATTGTTTAATTGTTTCACTGTATTCATACTGAATGTATCCAATGATCTGTCCCCTAACACTAACCCTAGGCTCATGTCCACATTCCAGCTCAATCCTAACCATAGCCTCAACCATAACCCTGACTCGAGCTTCATGTTTACATGCCAGTTCAACCCTAACCGTAGGGCTTGATTCAATCCGTAGTGCTGAATATCTGTGCTACAGCGCGATAGAAATTTAAAGACAATGTTCCTGCGTTAGTGGAGACCGCATTCATAGTAAACGGAGATACTGTAAACTTCAGCAATACGGATTGAATCAAGCCCCTAATCTTTTCCATAACCCTTTTCCCCTTGCATTAATCTAATGGTGCAATTTGGATATTCCGTCCCCTTCCACCTGAATTCTGTGTCTGCACATTTGTTTGTGCTGTGAATGTTGGTAGATGATTAACTCTCATTAACAAGAAACATCCCATCCAAACAGTAAATCTTGACACAGAGACACAGACTCTGCTTGGATGATGCTCCAGGCACAGCTCTCTGCTGTTTTCCATTCATCTCTCTGAAAGGGAGCGCTGCAGACAGGTGATTATTCAGGGCACAGGGCTATGGTGTGTCATGGCATTGAGAGGCAATAGATCCAGGGACTACAGGGCATTGTTCCACTACATCATAAGGAAGGGCCTGCAGCTGTACTGCAGCTGAGTCCAGTGCTGCAGAGGAAATGCCTGGTGGCGTATCCATTGTACTGCCCAGCAGATTTCATGAGACAGGTAAGGTTGGCATTGCTGGCATCTCCCTCTACCAGCCAGGGCCGAGAGTCCTGGGGGTCTGGACATAACCTGTCATGTCATTAAGCATCTGTGCGCTCAGGGGCCTAAGCCAAGTCCAGGTCTGTTGAACTGATGGATGATGCAATCACTGTAAACTACAGCACAAAACCCCACCAGCCACTGTTCCCTTTTAACCAATAAATATATACTGTGCTGGTGAATGTACGATCCTTTAACAATCAAAGCAACAATGATAACAACACAACTATAAAGGGACTACTTGCATCGTAATCATTCTAATGGCGGTTACTTGTGGTTTTGTTGTTGATATTTAGACTCAAGCCAAGGCATTAGTTACACATACCCGTGAGATGCTGTACATGGCATATGCTGGGGATAGTCCAGACAGACTGATCAATGCTGAGTAAAGTGCCAAATCTCAATACCCCATACCAGAATTCAGTTCACTATTCATCCAACCCACCATTACACTTCTAGCAGAAGCTTACCTCTTTGCATAGCAGCCTCATGTAAAAATGGATGTTAGCTCTAGTTGGACTATCTACGTGTGCATCCAGAATATGTCCCTGGGTAACAAGCACACATGGAATTCTCATGCTAGAAATCCAACTGTTCTCCCTCCATAACTATTTTCTATAGGGACAGCAGAGAATAGCAGAGAACCAGTAGGAGAGCTGGAGAGCGTTATTAACTCTTAAACCCATATGAATGTCCAGACGCCCTATTACTAGCCTGTTCAACCTCTCTTTCGTATCGTCTGAGATTCCTAAAGATTGGAAAGCGGCCGCGGTCATCCCCCTTTTCAAAGGGGGAGACACTCTAGACCCAAACTGTTTCAGACCTATATTCATCCTGCCCTGCCTTTCTAAAGTCTTCGAAAGCCAAGTGAACAAACAGATCATCGACCATTTCGAATCTCACCGTACCTTCTCCGCTATGCAATCCGGTTTCCGAGCTGGTCACGGGTGCACCTCAGCCACGCTCAAGGTCCTAAACGATATCATAACCGCCATCGATAAAAGACAGTACTGTGCAGCCGTCTTCATCGACCTGGCCAAGGCTTTCGACTCTGTCAATCACCGTATCCTTATCGGCAGACTCAACAGCCTTGGTTTCTCTAATGACTGCCTCGCCTGGTTCACCAACTACTTCTCAGATAGAGTTCAGTGTGTCAAATCGGAGGGCCTGTTGTCGGGACCTCTGGCAGTCTCTACAGGGGTGCCACTGGGTTCAATTCTCGGGCCGACTCTTTCCTCTGTATATATCAATGATGTCGCTCTTGCTGCGGGCGATTCTTTGATCCACCTTTACGCAGATGACACCATTCTGTATACATCTGGCCCTTCTTTGGACACTGTGTTAACAAACCTCCAAATGAGCTTCAATGCCATACAACACTCCTTCCGTGGCCTCCAACTGCTCTTAAATGCTAGTGAAACTAAATGCATGCACTTCAACCGATCGCTGCCCGCACCTGCTCGCCCGACTAGCACTACTCTGGATGGTTCTGACTTAGAATACGTGGACAACTACAAATACCTAGGTTTCTGGCTAGACTGTAAACTCTCCTTCCAGACTCATTTTAAGCATCTCCAATCCAAAAATACATCTATAATCGGCTTCTTTCGCAACAAAGCCTCTTTCACTCATGCTGCCAAACATGTCCTCGTAAAACTGACTATCCTACCGATCTTTGACTTCGGCGATGTCATTTACAAAATAGCCTCCAACACTCTACTCAGCAAATTGGATGCAGTCTATCACAGTGCCATCCATTTTGTCACCAAAGCCCCATATACTACACACCACTGCGCCCTGTATGCTCTCGTTGGCTGGTCCTCGCTACATATTCGTCGCCAAACCCACTGGATCCAGGTCATCTATAAATCTTTGCTAGGAAAAGCTCTGCCTTATCTCAGTTCATTGGTCACCATAGCAACACCCACCTGTAGCAAGCGCTCCAGCAGGTATAGTTCACGGGTCATCCCCAAAGCAAACACCCCCTTTGGCCGCCTTTCCTTCCTGTTCTCTGCTGGAAGGAATTTGCAATTTGCTGGAACAAATTGCAAAAATCACTGAAGTTGGAGACTTGTATCTCCCTCACTAACTTTAAGCATTAGCTGTCAGAGCAGCTTACCGATCGCTGCAGCTGTACATAGCCCATCTGTAAATAGCCCATCCAACCAACTACCTACCTCATCCCATATTTGATTTAGTTTTTCTGCTGTTTTGCACACCAGTATTTCTACTTGCACATCCTCTTCTGAACATATATCACTCTAGTGTTAATTGCTCAATTGTAATTACTTTGCCACTATGGCCTATTTATTGCCTTACCTCCTTACTTCATTCGCACACACTGTATACAGATTTTTCTATTGTGTTATTGACTGTACATTTGTTTATCCCATGTGAAACTCTGTGTTGTTGTTTTTGTCGCACTGCTTTGCTTCATCTTGGCCAGGTCGCAGTTGTAAATGAGAACTTGTTCTCAACTGGCCTACCTGGTTAAATAAAGGTGAAATAAAATAAAAAATATAATAAATGAAGTTACTATATATTCATTGGTAGCATGCATTCCTGGGGAACAAAGATAATGATAGTGTATTGGTATGATCTAGATATATGCATCCAATCTTAATACAAATGTGTTACAATGTTGTTACTATAGTAAATGCAGTGAAGAACAACATGACACTTAGAATTCCAACCCAGCACCATGTACAGTATTATGAAGGTGTATGGATCTCATTGAGGACACTCTCTGTAGGGGACCGTCACTTGTTAGCACCTGCCTGTCACACTGACTGTGTATGAGTGCTGTGGTGTCCCTATGACTTCACACACATGCCGAGACTGAGAAGTGTGTCCTCAGCACCAGTCTGGGTGCCTCGTCTCAACACCAGCGTGTCAGCGCCCTCTAAAGGCCAGCAGGGAGAATGCAACACTGAAGCTTTCCTCTAACAACTGAACAAATTTGTTTACTCATGATATAAAATGGAGTGGACACAGTATATAAAGTAGTCTAAAAACAAAAAGCTCAAGTCAAAAGGTATCCCTTCAGACTCCTATAAGAGTGGCCCTAGAGCTCCACCTGGCCAGTGCTTGGCTCAGATGACATGTTGGAGGAAGTGCCAAGTCAGTGCTGTAATCCACAGGGTGAATAAAAATGGATTTAGCTGACTACAGCTCAGAGACAGAATCGTACATATTAATCACCTCAGTCAACCTCAGTCATTACATATACTGTACATCCAGATATACAGTAAATAGACTGGAGCGGTAACTAACAATGTCTGTACCACAAATCAGTCTATGCACAACATATTCATACTCTGATTTCAGCACAGATATGGGTCTACATTATAACTCTAGACTGGAAGATAATATGGTAAGATAAGCTTTGGACGCAATGATTTTGGAGAGCCTTTTTCCTGGCGTCAAGCTCTCTCTCTCTCCGGCCGCTCTCTCTCCTGTCCTCCAACAGACGGTCGCAGCGAAGCCACACTCCAAATCCGGTGTGCAGATGGACACCAGTGCCAGATCTAATCCTGAGCCGCTTGGCACTGGGGAGAGAGAGAGAGAGAGAGAGAGAGAGAGAGAGAGAGAGAGAGAGAGAGTGTTGGGAAGAAGGAAACAGTACTGGACATTTGGTTAGGCGGTGCAAATTGAATCCTGCCCCTCATTCTGTTAGCAGCATAAGCAGCTGGGCCCTATAGCTCCCTGTACTGAGCCCAGGCAGCATCCAGACTGACGCTAGCAGATTGCTTGGATTTTATTATTTTCCGACCCTTGATTACGTGGCCAAAACACTAAACGTCTGGTAAACTCTCTTTTCCATTCGCTTCAAAGTCTGCAATTCCCTCTCCTCCAAGGAGTGACCTCGTCCTGTCTGTTCTGCAGCCCAGGAGAGGAGGAAAGGAGGAGAGAGGACAGGGGTTATCACAGAGCCCTCCATCACTCCCAGCAACACGTTCTCCTGTTCAATTCCTCATCAGCCACTCATGAACGAGGGGCACCATGCCAGAGACATGCCACTATACTCCTCGCACTCAGTCACATTGACATTGCGGACGATTTTCTTTAACATCAGCACACTTCCTCTTCCTCCTCTCTCTCTCTCTCTCTTTCTCGCTGTCTCTCTCTCTCTCTCTCTCATTCCTTCTCCCTCCCTCTCTCGGTCCAGTGGCTGAGGGAGAAGGCCTGTCCTGTGCCAAGGCAGGCAGTGTTCTAATGCATGCCTTTCGGAGCACCTAATTTCCCACCTGACCCCGCCACTACCCATAAAGCACTGGTCCACCAGCCGCCCACTCACCTCATCACACAAATTGTGTCAGCACAGGGCACCAGGGTCCTTTTCTGTCCAGCCCAGCACTTTTGTTTCCATTTATAGCGGGAGTCTTTTCAGCGATCCTTATCATTATTTCCCCTAATAGGTAGACGGAGGGTGGGTGGGTGGATTTCAATGACGCTGAATCCCGGTGCTAACGACAGCACCTTTAAAATGTTGGAATTGTTATTAAGCCCAAATCATATTAAGTCGTTCAGCTGGAGTTTGGCTCGGCCACTCTTTCCTCTTGCCTTTATAGTTCACGTCTGAAGGGTGCACACTTTTCTGACATGGCTGAAACAGAGACAACAAAATATACATAGTGTTTCATCCCGGTTTGCAGCCCTGTGTGTTACAGAGTGGCGCAGGACATTCAGTCATGTCGTTTGCAGCCCTGTGTGTTAAAGAGTGGCGCAGGACATTCAGTCATGTCGTTTGCAGCCCTGTGTGTTAAAGAGTGGCGCAGGACATTCAGTCATGTCGTTTGCAGCCCTGTGTGTTAAAGAGTGGCGCAGGACATTCAGTCATGTCGTTTGCAGCCCTGTGTGTTAAAGAGTGGCGCAGGACATTCAGTCATTTCGTTTGCAGCCCTGTGTGTTAAAGAGTGGCGCAGGACATTCAGTCATGTCGTTTGCAGCCCTGTGTGTTAAAGAGTGGTGCAGGACATTCAGTCATGTCCTTTTTATGCCCTCTGTGGGTCAAATTCAATCAAGCATCCCTTAAAGCCATCTTTATCTCTCACTGGCTCTATACCTCCCTGTTGGAGCTCACACCCAGGCTCGCTGTGGATACATTTGGCAAAGGGCCTGCAGAGTCTCTTGGCACATATATGTATTTCACTTACAGTACCAGTCAAAAGTTTGGACACACCTACTCATTCAAGGGTTTTGCTTTATTTTTACTATTTTCTACATTGTAGAATAATAGTGAAGATATCAGAACTATGAAATAACACATATGGAATCATGTAGTAACCAGAAAAGTGTTAAACAAATCAAAATATATTTCATATTTGAGATTCTTCAAAGTAGCCACCCTTTGTCTTGATGACAGGTTTGTACACTCTTGGCATTCTCTCAACCAGCATCACCTGGAATGCTTTTCCAACAGTCTTGAAGAAGTTCCCACATATACTGTACTGAGCACTTGTTGGCTGCTTTTTCTTCACTCTGCGGTCCAACTCATCCCAAACCATCTCAATTGGGTTGAGGTCTGGTGATTGTGGAGGCCAGGTCATCTGATGCATCTCTCCATCACTCTCCTTCTTGGTCAAATAGCCCTTACACAGCATGGAGGTGTGTTGGGTCATTGTCCTGTTGAAAAATAAATTATAGTCCCACTAAGCGCAAACCAGATGGGATGGCGTATCACTGAATAATGATGTGGTAGCCATGCTGGTTAAGTGGGCCTTAAATTCTAAATAAATCACAGACAGTGTCACCAGCAAAGCACCCTCACACCATCACACGTCCTCCTCTATGCTTCATGGTGGGAACCACACATGTAGAGATCATCCGTTCACCTACTCTGCGTCTCACAAAGACATGGCGGATGGAACCAAAAATCTCCAATTTGGACTCTAGACCAAAGGACAGATTTCCACCGGTCTAATGTCCATTGATTGTGTTTCTTGGCCCAAGCAAGTCTCTTCTTCTTATTGGTGTCATTCGGTAGTGGTTTCTTTGCAGCAATTTGACAATGAAGGCCTGATTCACAGTCTTCTCTGAACAGTTGATGTTGAGATGTGTTTGTTACTTGAACTCTGTGATGCATTTATTTGGGCTGCAATTTCTTAGGCTGGTAACTCTAATGAACTTATCCCCTGCAGCAGAGGTAACTGGGTCTTCCATTCCTGTGGCAGTCCTCATGAGAGCTAGTTTCATCATAGCGCTTGATGGTTTTTGCGACTGCATTTGAAGAAACTTTCAAAGTTCTTGACATTTTCCGGATTGACTGACTTTCATGTTTTAAAGTAATGATGGACTGTCGTTTCTCTTTGCTTATTTGAGCTGTTCTTGTCATAATATGGACTTGGTCTTTTACCAAATAGGGATATCTTCTGTATACCACCCTACCTTATCACAACACAACTGATTGACCTAAACGCATTAAGAAGGAAAGAAATTCCACAAATTGTAACGGCTGTCGTAGAGAGGGGACCAAAGCGCAGCGTGGTGAGTGTTCATGATTTTATTTCACTATGAAACACTCGAACAAAATAACAAAACCAAAACAAGCCATGGATCATCACTACAGGTTCCGCGCCATGGATCATCACTGAAGGCTTTGTGCCATGGATCATCACTGAAGGCTTTGTGCCATGGATCATCACTGGAGGCTTTGTGCCATGGATCATCACTGGAGGCTCCGGGCCATGGATTATCACTGGAGGCTTTGTGCCATGGATCATCACTGGAGGCTCCGGGCCATGGATTATCACTGGAGGCTTTGTGCCATGGGTCATCTCTACAGGCTCCGGGCCATGGATCATCCCTATAGGCTTCTTGCCATGGATTCTCCCAACAGGCTCCGGGCCATGGATTATCACAGGAGGCTTCGTGCCATGGATCATCACTGGAGGCTTCCTACGTGGAGCTGGGACCAGTCTCACCGGACTGGGGAGACGCACAGGAGACTGGGTGCGCAGAGCAGGCACAGGGTATACTGGGCCGTGGAGGCGCACTGGAGGTCTGGAGCTTAGGGCTGGCACACCCCGTCCTGGCTGGATTTACTTTAGCCCTGCAAGGGCGGAGCGCGGGCACAGGACGAACTGGTTTGTGCTGGTGGACCGGGGCTACCGTGCGTAGAGTTGGCGCAGAATAACCTGGGCCGAAGAGACGCACTGGAGACCAGGAACGCTGAGCCGGCACAATTCTTCCTGGCTCACTGCCAACTCTAGCACGGCAACTGTGGGAAGCTTGCATCGAGCTCACTGGGCTGTAGCTGCACACTGGCGTCACAGTGCGCATCCCCGCATAACACGATGCTTGCTCGGTCACTCGCTCCCCACGGTAAGCACGGGGAGTTGGCTCAGTTCTCAACCCCAACTTCGCCAATCTCCCCATGTGCCCCCCCCCCCCCCCCCCACACCCCCCACCCCAACAACGGGCTTCCGTCGTTGGGCTAGCTCCTCGTAATGTCGCCGTTCCGCTTTCGCTGCCTCTATTTCCTCCTTCGGACGGCGATACTCCCCATCCTGCCTCCAGGGTTCCTTGCCGTCTAGGATTTCCTCCCAGGTCCATTCATCCTGACCACGCTGCTTGGTTCTTTGGTGGTGGGTAGTTCTGTTACGGCTGTCGTAGAGAGGGGACCAAAGCGCAGCGTGGTGAGTGTCCATGATTTTCTTTCACTATGAAACACTCGAACAAAATAACAAAACGAAAACAAGCCAACAGTTCTGTCAGGTACAGAAAACTAAACAGAAAACAACTACCCACAAACACAGGTAAAGGCTGCCTAAGTATGATTCCTAATCAGAGACAACGATAGACAGCTGTCTCTGATTAGGAACCATACTCGGCCCAAAACAAAGAAATACAAACATAGAATGCCCAGCCCACACCCTGACCTAACAAAATAGAGAAATAAACCGTTTCTCTCAGGTCAGGGCGTGACACAAATTAACTTTTTAGAAGGCACACCTGTTAATTGAAATGCATTACAGGAGACTACCTCATGAAGCTAGTTGAGAGAATGCCAAGAGTGTGCAAAGCTGTCATCAAGGCAAAGGGTGGCTACTTTGAAGAATAATTGTTTAACACTTTTTTGGTTACTACATGATTCCATATGTGTTATTTAATAGTTTTGATGTCTTCAGTATTATTCTACAATATAAAAAAATGGTAAAGCTTTTGACTGGTACAGTATGTTAACGTCACACAATGACAAATATGTTACTTCATAGAATCCTGAAGGTGGTCTTGTTGGTTTGGCTTGGTGTTTCATTGTGTATGCATGATTGGATCACAGCCTCAGTAGATTAAAACCGCAAAGCATGAAATTATAGTCAGAGAGAAGCAGAGGAATTTCTTGCTACAGAGCAGCATGGACAGAGCAGTGAGATAAGAGTGGGTAAAGTGCTGAGTATTGGTGCTTGGCAAATCTGCTGACATCACAGTGGCTGCAAAAGCTGCTCTTCTGTGTAAGTTGCAAAAACTATTCTCCCGATACCTCTTCTTTCCTGATTGTGTGCTAGTCATTCACCAAGAGCCATCAAACTCAACTCTGGACTTCGAAGCCAGTGCCATTGTGTTTTTTCATTGTTCCCCTCTAATCAGGGACTGATTTATACCTGGGACACCAGGTAGGTGCAATTATTTTTCAGGTAGAATAGAAAACCAGCAGGCTCCAGACCTCGTACGGTAAGAGTTGAATACCATGACCTAGAGCAACATGATGAGGTGAGTTTAGAGAGGGATAGGATGCCCTCTCCTGGACAAGTAGTCTCAAAGCATAGTGCACAGAGCCAAACATACAACATGGGTGAGGTGATGTGAGATAACACATAACATCATTGATTAAATAACATTGATTACATAACTGCATTGATAATACATAACCGCATTGATCAAATAGCTAGACCATTCACACATTACATTTAGTTTCAATATCCTTGTTTTTCATCACTCATCCCTATGTGGCAGGTGTAGAAAGTTGTGTGCTATACATCATTACATCCTGTGCTAATCTCATAAGGACTTCCAGCCAGGTAGTGATGTGAAGCTACATCCATACTGTAGTAGCAGCAGCAGCAGCAGCAGCAGCAGCAGTGTCTAGACCAGATGGCTGAGTGGTGATCTGATGGATGAAGTATCGACTGCTCCAGACACCCAGCCTGATGGTCCCGCCTTCCTCTCTCTCTCTCTCTCTCTGAGCCCTGGACACAGGGATACAGGACCACAGGTACAGTATAGAGCAACGCAACTTATCTGTCCACAAAAACACTGACTACAAGTATAGCTGTGCAAGGCTGGCTAGTATTCACGCGTCAGTTAAAGCAACAAAAAGGTTGTAACAAGGCTTGGTCTATGAAATCCTGCTGACATCAGCCACACACTGCACACTGATATGTGAATGATCAATTAATATATTAATAGTGTTTCATCGTTGTCTCTGTTCACGCCATGTTCACATCAACTGGGTTTAAGGCAGATCAATACCTATATTCGTCATCGCTCCATGGGATTGGAGCGATGGTGTAAGCCTAAACGCAGTGGTCCATTCATATTTGATGGAGTGTTACGCAGGCTCTACTAAAATGTGATGTGGTCTATGGTTTACAATAAAGGGCTTTGAATAGATACAAACCTGATATTTCACGTTGAGTGTCACGGTCCAATCAAAAGTAGCATGTGGTCATTCAGTACTACAAAATGCAACAGCACGATTACCAGAGAAATCTAACCGCTTTCATTTAAACTCTATTAAAGTTATAGATTTGTTGTTCATTAGATAATTTCTATTTTTTTTATATCAAAGTTGATTATAACTCTTTATTAAAGAGGTACAATTGTAAGTATTTGTAGATTTTTTATATGGCTTATTATATTTTTATTTAAAGACTTAAAATTGTACCTCTTTAATAAAGAGTTTGTTAATACCTTTGTTAATATTACAGTAAATATAGGCATAATTAGTTACCTACTTGTTGCCTACATGTTTATTAAAAAGTTAACTGTTCAAAATGTTTTAGAATCTCAAGGGTCCTAAATAAGAAGGGACAGGTTGGAAAGTCCTGAGGTATTGGAATCATTTCAGCAGATCTTCATATCTAATCCTACTGTGTTCCATTTCTCCAGCACGCAGCACCTCAGGCAGCGTTGCCCTTCTATCAGGCACTGGAGGCTGCTGCTCTTTGTTCTATATGCCATGGCTTGATGTATAGGGTCTTTTAGCCCCCGGTTTGGCTCAAATCCGAGGGCCCATTTGTACAGATGGGCTTTTACATGGGCCATTTTAGCAAAGCACCCACCCCAAAGTGCCTCATAGCTTCATAATTGTGTGATTATGGTCATTTCCTGTGGTCGAGGTGATAGATTATAATTTAGTCCAACAGAGGCTTTTATCATTTTTTATCTTCTCGCTTGACCTTAATCAACCACGGGATGTTTGAACAAAGCCCAAAGACAATATTTCAGATAAAAGGTGTGCGTGGTCAGATCACACAATTGGTGATGGGGGAGCCTATTGTATTAAAGGACGTATGGCCTAATTGGAAACAAGTGATAAAACATGTAATGATGTTATATAGCTAAGTAATACTAACACGTAGTGGCTCTTGTAGGTTAAGGTACGAGGCTATGGTGCCACCAAGTGGGGGAACCTTGATATTACAGTCTGTAAAGCGGATGGACAACCCATTACATCACATTTACCGTCACAAAACAAGGCTCTGATGCTTTCTGATCCCCATTTTACAAACCAATTAAATCTAAAGATACTGCTAAATTAATACAATATAAATCCAATTTGATGATGTCAGCCAAACTTCACCTAATAAGCACACATGCGTTTCCCCTTCCTGTTCTTCTAAACCACTTATTCATCATATACACAGGTAACTGCCAAAATAAAGGAAACACCAACATAAAGTGTCTTAATAGGGTGTTGGGCCACCACGAGCCACCAGAACAGCTTCAATGCACCTTGACATAGATTCTGAAACTCTATTGGAGGGATGTGACACCATTTTTCCACGAGAAATTGCATTATTTGGTGTTTTGTTGATGGTGGTGGAAAACACTGTCTCAGGCACCACTCCAGAATCTCCTAAAAGTGTTCAACTGGGTTGAGATCTGGTGACTGAGGCACAGATACACACACACACACACACACACACACACACACACACACACACACACACACACACACACACACACTTTTTCTAGCCATGGTAGCCAAAATAATGGGCAACTGGGCATTTTTATACATGACCATAAGCATAATAGGATGTTTTAATTGCTTAATTAACTGAGGAACCACACCTGTTGGGAAGCAGCTGCTTTCAATATTTGCTGTACCCTTCATTAACTCAAGTGCTTTCTTTATGTTGGCAGTTACTTGTAGATCCCCTTACCATAATAAATGGAAGCATATATGCGGCGTTCACATGCTAGTCAAAACTAGGAAAACTCAGAAATGTTCGACTTGCTAACTGGCTGAATGTAGCATGTGTATAACTATACTGAACAAAAATATGAAGGCAACATGCAATAATTTCAGCGATTTTACTGAGTAACAGATCATATAAGGAAATCAGTCAATTGAAATAAATTAATTAGGCCATAATCTATGGATTTCACATGACTGGGCAGGGACGCTGCCATGGGCATAGGCCCACCCACTCGGGAGCCAGGTCCCCCCCGGGGTAAAACAAATGGGCTTAGGAGTTGTGCCCCACCCCCCTTCCACCTGGCACATCTCCCCCAGCTCTCAGTGTCATTGTCATTGTGATGTCCCATCAAGGGATGTTCTTTCCTTAGAGAGTCTACACACACTGCCACAGTAACTCATCTTCCTCTACACTGTATCACTCAGGCCAAAAATACACTACCTTTTGGTTGAAGTAGACAAGTTTATTAATGATAATAATGATGATGATGAGGATGATGATAATATTAATAATTAGTCATAATTATAATAACGTTAATGTCATAATAAATAGAACTCTTAATCTGAAGCACATAAGAGAAGCATACAGAAAGAGAAAAAAAGAAACACAAAGTTTAGAATACAGAGCCAGAGGAGAGGGGACTTTTAGAGACTTTTACCGTTCAATATATCCATTGAATTTTTTAACATTTTTTAACTTTATTTAACTGGAACATTTACAAAAAGGAGAAAGAGATATATTTAAAAAATTCTTATAAATAAATGTGTCATTATAGAACAAAATACAAGATTTTGGGAGTCAGAGGGGAGGGGGTATCGCGAGGGGGGATATTATGTACAGTAGGGTCAGGAATACAAAAGGGGCGGTAGACTCACACAGTAGAACGGGAGGGGGTGGTACAGTAGTAACTCTCTCTCAGAGGGATATCCTGCTCATGTCACAGCTCAAGCCATTGTGCTCAGGGCTCAGGAAGATAAGGACTGGTACTTGCAGTCTACACAGAGATCAGGAGGGTGGCCTACTGCCTGCCTGCCTGCCACCACACCTGTTTCTTCACACTCACATTTCACCTGAAACTGACTGGGAGTTAGTTAGCCACATACACTATGTAACTCTCACAATCAAATCTACATCTGTACACTAAACCTGCTTATGATCATTGCCTTCCTCAACAGGACCTGTTACTTAATGTGATGATGAATATACATGTTATTTCCATAAGGGTGTCTGTAATATAGCTGAGAGAAAGTAGCTGGGGCCCTTCAGGGCCAGAGTAGCTGGGGCCCTGCAGGGCCAGAGTAGTTGTGTATGACTATCTGGAGCACTAGCTATCTGTTGGCAATCAGCAAGTTGTTAAGCAGTTCTGTAGCATATTTCTTGGCCAAAACGTGTGTCTGTGATTCTCTGTATTTGAGTGTGTGTTCATGTGTGTTTGTTTAAAGATGCATTATGAAGGTTTCATTTAATTTCAGCCAGTAGTTTTTCGGTTCCCGAAAACTGTGCACAATTGTGTACAACGTCATCCATTTTGTCTTGCAAAAAGAATGTGCATGATATGTTACGAATTCCAATTCATACAGCATGTTACGAATTTGTAAGTGCTTAAGATCCTGTCCAATCTCTTTAAGTGCAGGGGGAGGGGAAGATCAGTTCACACAATCACCATCACGCTTTCAGTCATATAACACATGATCACATGTTACAGTATATCAGGGGTATAGCTTGTAGGAGGGTGCCCCTTATCTACCCCCTCTACTCCCTGACACCATCACAGCCCATATAATAGATATGTATATATATATATATATATATATATATATATATATATATATATATATATATATATATATATATATATATACACATATACAGAAAAAGAATACATACTTGTTGGACACCCTAGACATTAAAATACATTCAAGAACTGAACCAACATTCTTGTTTAAACACATGTTTACAGTGACTCCTGATATAAAGTAAGGTTGCTTCAACAAATTAAAACGTTTTTTTCTTCTTTAAAAGTTTTCAGTGCTGCAAATCACACAAATAAATATTCTCAGAATACATTGACAAAACAACATTGTAATTGACATGTTTCAGCCCTCATTCCTTTATTACCATTGGATGGGCACTAGTTCTATAATGTTTATCAAGCGACATAGTCCATATGCCTTAGGCTTGTGTTTTGGTTATGCACCTGCTGATGTATTACAATTAGATTATTCGATTATAATTCAATTGTTACATGGACATTGATGAGTATTTCTCTTCTCTGGAAACGTGCATCGTTAGTTAAATGCACCCTGGCTTGTTGGTCTGTCTGTTTGAGATACTTTGTCCACTGGTGCAGATAGAGACACAAAGGCTTGGGCTTTGACCCTGGCAGGTGAAGAAAGTCAGGGACTAACGCATCAAACTCTCTCTCTCTCTTTCTCTCGTGGTGAATCAGAGACCTCTGCTGGGGCTTGGAGAGGAAAGGGAGCTGGGAGAGGAACATATCTCATTTCTCTACTAGCCTACCCACAGACAAGTAGACCAGTGACAGTACTGCCCATGGAGAGTGGACCAGTGGTGCTGCCAGGAGGAAGTGGAGTCATGACGACAGTATCCACAGGGAAGTAGAGAACAGCAGTGACTACCCATAGGAAGCTGGCCAGTGACACTGCAACAGGAAGTGGAACAGTGGAACAGTGGCACCAGCGCAAGGAAGGAAGCGGACCAGTGAGACCACGAAAAGACCGCACACAGGAAGTGTAACCAGAGAGACATCCAGCTGGAAGTTAACCATTGACTCCGACCCACAGAAAGTGGACCTGTAATACAATGCTTCTGCCCGGATGCTGAACCCTCCAAACCTGCCACTGTAACATTACTGTGTGTATATATATATATATATATACATATATATATATCACCTCCTCTTGTCTGTCAGTGACAGGAGTGGTGTGCCAGAGAGAGAAGAGCAGGACTCTCCCTCTCCACCACAGAATCAGCATCGAGGGCCAACTGTTCGTCTTCCTTACCAAAAACATAAAAACATATTTGTACATATATACTGTTTTATACACACTTTTTACTTGTAAATCACAAGCTGTAAATCACAAAAGTATAGAAAAATAAAATGTGTTATAATAACAGGATGCTTTCTCTCTTTTTTTCTCTCGTTGTCTTTCTCTTCTACCCGGCAAAGGTGGTCCCTGGTGGAAACTGGCTCACTCCGTCTGTAGCGCTTGTGGCTGGTTTTGACACCGCCGCGGCACCACTCCACATGCACGCCTCCCGTCTTTCCTCACCAGCCTCAGTAGAGGGACTCCTTCTCTTGTTGTTTTCTTAAAGCTAGTTCTCCTCTTCTCGGTGTTTTCATCTGTGATGTCCATCAATACTGAGCACAGCGTTGCCTTTGTTATTTACTGGAGGTGAATAGGAAGAAGAGCAGGGAGACATGGGTAAGTATGCAGAACGTCGCATCTCTGATTGACACATATAGACAGACAACCTACTTGTGCATTTCACTACTTTTAATCATAAAGTTTGTCGTGTTAAGTTTGCTGTGTTTCCTATTCCAAAAAACCTATTCAATATGATGATTCCATACCAGAAACCAGAAAGTCATTTTTTAAATATATAAACATTGAGAAAATGTATAGAATAAAAAAGTACACTACTCTCACAAAAGTTCCCCTCCATCTTTGTTAAAGCACTGCACCCCAGGGAGGGGGAAAGGTACACAATGTCAGGTTAAGACGGGCTGACGGATTGATGTCAAACCACCCGATTGAGAAGCATGCTTAAAAAATCTTTTGAGGGAAAAAAAGAGAGCATTCTTTTTTTCATGCCAGTCTTAAAGTCATACAGCACAAAAGTGCGCTTTAAAGAGTGTAGGCCAAAGCAAATGCTACTTTTCTCCACAGAACAGAGGGCCATTATCACTCTACTGGAGTTCAGCAGTTTACAGTGAAAAGAGTTTTACTGAGGCCTATCGCAGTAGTGGAGAGTGGGAGAGAGGGGGAGAGGGAGGAGAGAGAGGAAGAGAGGGAGGAGAGAGAGGGAGAGAGGGAGGAGAGAGGGAGGAGAGAGAGGAAGGAGAGAGAGAGAGGGAGAGAGGGAGAAGAGAGGGAGGAGAGAGAGAGAGGGAGAAGAGAGGGAGAAGAGAGGGAGGAGAGAGAGGGAGAGAGGGAGGAGAGAGGGAGGAGAGAGAGAGAGAGAGAGGGAGAGAGGGAGAAGAGAGGGAGGAGAGAGGGAGGAGTGAGAGGGAGACATGGAGAAGAGAGGGAAAGAGGGAGGAGAGAGAGGGAGAGAGGGAGGAGACAGAGGGAAGAGAGAGAGGAGTCCTGGGACTCTTGTCATGACAGTCTCTCCCTAATTCAGCAGCGCGCCGAGCTGTAGAGGAAAACGAGGCGAGGCTTTCATTTTGACATGGCTTTGTAGTGCTTTTTCACACCTCCTCTGGAGAAGTAACAATTGAACGCGTGGCATGCTAATCTCAGCCCAGAATGACTCTTTGTCTCTTCCTCCATCTCCCTGTCTCTCCCTCCATCTCCCTCTGTCTCTCCATCCATCTACCTCTGTCACTCCCTCCATCTCCCTCTGTCTCTCCCTCCCTCCATCTCCCTCTCACTCCCTCCATCTCCCTCTGTCTCTCCCTCCCTCCATCTCCCTCTCACTCCCTCCATCTCCCTCTGTCTCTCCCTCTGTCTCTCCCTCCATACTCCCTCTGTCTCTCCATCCATCTCCCTCTCACTCACTCCCTCCATCTCCCTCTGTCTCTCCCTCCCTCCATCTCCCTCTCACTCCCTCCATCTCCCTCTGTCTCTCCCTCTGTCTCTCCCTCCATACTCCCTCTGTCTCTCCATCCATCTCCCTCTCACTCCCTCCATCTCCCTCTGTCTCTCCCTCCCTCCATCTCCCTCTGTCTCTCCCTCCTTCTCCCTCTCTCTCCCTCCATCTCCCTCTGTCTCTCCCTCCATGGAGCAGCCTGCCTCATCTTCAGTCCTACGGAGGTCTCACTGGGGACTCTCTATACTAAAATATCCCCCATCACTGTATCACTATATAGCAGAGCAGAGTGGGAACACAATAGCACCTGCGCTACATATAGTGCTCCTCACTGACAGGCAGACCAGCATTGGAGGAGCTGCAGTGACAAATATATTAATCACTCATGGACAAGTCAACTCAGGGGAGGGTTGGGTCGGTGCTGTAGCAAGTGGCCACTGTCACTGAGGACGTTCAATCCATTGCACTGTACCTAAATTGAACATCTACTTATCTATACAATGCTGGTTTAAATCTGTAGAAATATTGGGTTTCATTAAGCGTGAACAGGAATTGTAGAAGATTTCATTTTACTGTGCCTGATCAGGATTACAATCAACAAGCTGGCAACAGATTAAACATAGAGCTCTAATGACAAACAAAATGCTCTCAGAACCGCTTTATTCTGACACTCAAAACAATCAGAGGTTGCTTAGATATGTCACATATACTAACAACTAAGTCAATGATGAAAGAAGACAAAGGAAATGTAATATACTGTACCAATAAATCAAAAGCCAATTACTTACACCTTTCAGACAATATATACTTTTTTAGAAATGACATACTGTACAATTCATAGAACAAGTTCAGCTGAATTGAAAATACACAGATAAAACCACTATATATATGAATACATAGAAACCAGATAATCAGAGAATTGGTAATATATGTATATATACATGTATATATTTTACAGGAAGTGTAACTTTTTTGCTTATTTCCCTTTTTTTCTACAAATCTTTTGGATGGATAAAGAAATTAAACGGTCAGCTTATCAAGGCTTACTGACTATAATAGTAAATACATCATAATGAATTAACAAACTGTGCGTTCAATTTACACAAATAAACATGTTTAAATGTGAGCAAACTGTATATGACTGGGCATGTGGTTTAACACCTTCACTGAGTGTTTTTAATAATATAGCTAGCTATGAAAAACACATGTATATGGGATAGAGGATATTAGAAAACTGAAAAACCTTTCAGCCTCTACACTATAGATACACATTTTTAATATTTAGCAAAATATAATAAGACACAATATATATTAGCTATTTACATGTTATATGAAGCCTTGATAATTTGCCATTTGAACAGTGTAACAATGAAGACATTGATTATAAAGGGAGGAAGAGTTGTACGGACGCATTACAACTTTAACTGACAACACTCAAACCCATCCAAGTAAAAACATGACATCACTGCAATGTCCTCATGAATAAAACTGACCACGAGTAACCCTGAAAGTAGAGGATGTAAATGAAAAGGCGTGTTCTAGGCCGACTTTCTTTTTTAACTGTGAAATGTAGCTGCTGGTAGACTGAGATCTGCACATTGCTATAGTGAAGATGTAGTGTAGGAATGGCCTGTAAGTGAAGCTAGCGATACAGTGATTGATAGTGGCTAATTAGCCTGCTCTAATTTGTGGTGGTGAGGCATGGCGGCTAACACCCCTCCTGGGCATTGATGTTCCTCTCATAGGAGTTAGCATCTTATCAGGCTGGTTCATGTGCAGACAGGAAATGAGTGGCTGCTTAAAGTGGAAGATTCTGTTTTACTGTATCAAGGTTAGGTTATCAATGAGTTAGGAGTTATAAAGTGATTTATTGAGGCAAAGACTTGTCATGGAGAGAGATTTCAGGATGTCTAGACTAAAGGAAAGAAGTTGGCAAACCTCAAAAACACACAGCCAGTGAAAAACATGAATTACTATTCGTCACACTATGGCCTCCAGTGTATTTGCTAAACGATAGCTTCAGAAGAGCAGCATTCATTAAGATGTCTGCTCTCAGTCTCTGACACTGTGGCTTTTCTACTCAACTCATTTATGACTTATCTGCACCCAAACTGAACAGGGGGATTCAAATAGTCGATTTCCTTTCAAGCGGATCAACTGGTACTATAGTAATTACTAAGTTTCTCTCTCCAATTAAGTTCAGTGTAGAAGTAGCCGTCTGCAAAATAGGATTCTGAAACAACAGCTGTAATGACGGGCATCATTAGGAATTGGTAGGCAGTGAGAGGGAGAATTCAAAGCTACGAGGTTCTCTTTGACCAAGGCAGAGGGGAGTATTTTACTTGCCGTTCAGTGCATGCGTGTGGAGCTGTCTCTTTTATAATATATATATTTTATGTGTTCAAACAGCAGACTTCTACTGTTGTAAATTCAGCTTAAAACGTAGACGCTAATTGAGTTGAAGAAACAGTGGAACTTGGCTTCAGTGAGCCGTTGTTCTTGGGGGATTCTCTGTTAGTTCCCCTGGCGCTCAGAGCAGCCCTCCGTTTTATACTGGCGCAATGAAAGTGGATGGGGAGGAAAGTCATTTAAAATGGGTTGTGTCAACCCTACTATTCACACACACACACACACACACACACACACACACACACACACACACACACACACACACACACACACACACACACACACACACACACACACACACACAGTAATTTACTCAGAAACAGCTACAAATACATTCATAACTATGTCTGAAGCTTTTTTGAATCCTATAAAAGCCCCCATGGTAGAACCCTAAATACTGGTATATAAAAGGAAGAACAATGTTTTATGCTTTTCTTTGATCAAGTGATGATATATTATTTTGGTATACAACATTAATCTATATCATGTTCAACATGTTGACTAAACATAACTGCTTGTATAAGATGTCTTTATAAACATGTCACATCTTCAAAATGATCAAAATACACAAATAAAGTCTAACAAACAGAAAACACTTCAGAGGATACATTCGTAAATTATATCATTATACGAATAGTTGAGTAATTAAAGATTTCCATAGTTATATTCGGATCTTTATATCATGTCTCTTGGCTTGATCTACTTACAAAATAGTTGATTTGAAATGTTCCCATTTTCTCAAGAGTTCATATGGGTTAACTACTGAGTTGAAGACGTGTATTCGAGTACATTAATCTGGTATGACAACACGCACGTGTTATAATACATCAATGGAAGAAGTTTTGAACCACCAAGACTCTTCCTAGAGCTGTATGGAACAAGGTATTTTCTCCTGAAAGTGGAATATGATGCAATCATGTTCACAGTCCATTTCTCTCCTCATAATCAAAAGTCTATAATCTCTCTGTACCTGCTCTAGTAATTCAGCTCTTCCAGAGAGATTTGGGCAAAATAAACCAATAAGACAATGGTCTGTCATTGTAAAGTGGGGGAACCCACTGGTAGTGTTTGGTGGGTATGCTTGACTTGGACTGAAATAGGTGCCGGTACTCATTTTGGGTGCTGGTACTGTTTATATTTAGGTGCAGGAGCTCAAGCAGTAGAACATCTGAGGTCCCGGTGCTCAGCTCTGGTAAGCTCCTGCCCAAGTCAAGCACTGATTATGTCAAGAAAATAAACAGACAAGCATTCTACTGATACAATTAGTTGTCAGATCAAATCACTTGTAGTGGTTTATCCTGAGGTACAGAATGTTTTGTGCAATACTGAAAAGTGAATAGTTATCAGGAATTGCACTACAGTACTTCATAGATGAGTCGACAGTGTAGCCTACTAAAAATAATGATTAGCCACCTCTAAACGTCACATATAGTGCCTTCGGGAAGTATTCAGACAACTTGACTTTTTGAAAATGTTATGTTACAGCCTTATTCTAAAAATTATTAAATATATTTTTTTTCTTCAGCAATCTACAACCAATACCCCATAAGGCCTTAGTGAAGAGGTTTTTAGAAATGTTTGCAAATTTATTAAAAATAAAAAACTGAAATAAATAAGTATTCAGACCCTTTGCTATGAGACTCGAAATTGAGCTCAGGTGCATCCTGTTTCCATTGAACATCCATGAGATGTTTATACAACTTGATTGGAGTCCACCTATGGTAAATTCAATTGATTGGACATGATTTGGAAAGGCACACCTGTCATTATAAGGTCCCACAGCATGTCAGAGCAAAAACCAAGCCATGAGGTCGAAGGAATTGTCTGTAGAGCCAGGATTGTGTCGAGGCACAGATCTGGGGAAGGGTACCAAAACATTTCTGCAGCATTGAAGGTACCCAAGAACACAGTGGCCTCCACCATTCTTAAATGGAAGAAGTTTGGAACCACCAAGACCCTTCCTAGAGCTGGCCGCCCAGCCAAAATGAGCAATTGGGGGAGAAGGGCCTTGGTCAGGGAGGTGACCAAGAACCCAATGGTCACTCTGACAGAGCTCTAGAGTTCCTCTGTGGAGATGGGAGAATCTCCCAGAACGACAACCATCTCTGCATCACTCCACCAATCAGGCCTTTATGGTAGTGACCAGAAGGAAGCCACTCCCCAGTAAAAGGCACATGATAGCTCGCTTGGAGTTTGCCAAAAGGCACCTAAAGACTCTCAGACTATGAGAAACAAGATTCTCTGGTCTGATGAAACCAAGATTGAACTTTTTGGCCTGAATGCCAAGCGTCACGTTTGAAGGAAACCTGGCACCATCCCTACGGTGAAGCATGGTGGTGGCAGCATCAGGCTGTGGGGATGTTTTTAAGCGGCAGGGACTGGGAGACTAGTCAGGATCGAGGCAAATATAAATGGAGCAAAGTACAGAGAGATCCTTGATGAAAACCTGCTCCAGAGCGCTCAGGACCTCAGACTGGGGTGAAGGTTCACCTTCCAACAGGACAACAACCCTAAGCACACAGCCAAGACAACCCAGAAGTGGCTTCGGGACAAGTCTCTGAATCTCCTTAAGTGGCCCAGCCAGAGACCGGACTTGAACCCGATCAAACATCTCTGGAGAGATCTGAAAATAGCTGTGCAGCAACGCTCCACATCTAACCTGACAGAGCTTGAGAGGATCTGCAGAGAGGAATGGGAGAAACTCCCCACAGGTGTGCCAAGCTTACAGCGTCATAACCAAGAAGACTCGAGGCTGTAATTGCTACCAAAGGTGCTTCAACAAAGTACTTTGTAAAGGGTCTGAATACTTATGTAAATGTGATATTTCTGTTTTATTTTATATACATTTAAAAAAAATAAAAAATAAAAAAAAAGTTTTTGCTTTGTCATTATGGGGTACTGTGCATAGACTGATGGGGGAGACAATGTCATCAATTTTAGAATAAGGCTGTAACGTAACAAAATGTGGAAAAAGTCAAGGGGTCTGAATATTTTCTGAATGCACTGTACACCTCAGTTAATAATACGTGAACATGCAAATTAGTGTAGAAAAAATCTGCCTGAAATAAACAAAGACATTGAATACTTAAAAATCCTAAGTAATTTCGCATAGAGTGCCATTACATTAGCGAGAGCTAGCCCAGTCTCAACCCCAGGTGAACTCTGACCCCTCACTGTGGTGCAATGTCCCTCACTCTGCATGCTGTCACACCACATCACTGTTAGGACTCCAATTCAAGTGCATTAGGACACTCCAACATTACAGAGCAATCATACAGTTGACAGTGGCGTCTTGTGAAATAAGAATTAGCAGGGCATGTGCATCGTCTTTGTTATTATTATCATTATGTATTTCTAATGCTAATTGGAATACAATATTTTGTTTCCTGCTTTAATTTAATTGAATTCCAATTCAAGAATAGGCTAAATAACAGTGTATCTAATGCCCCACTAGATTGTCATCCATCTGACGGTCACTGCAGAAACACACCCCTCTGATCATGCATCATGCGTACTACAGTAGGCTCACATTGGTTATGGTGACACAGCACCCATCTACAGCAGTCACATGTGCAGAACATAACTTCTCCCAAATCAATCCAAAGCACAAAATGAATACAAAACAAATCATAGGAGCAGACCAATGATGACATCAAAAAGGTTGTAGAAATCGTCTGTAGCGGGAGGGCGGGTGTCAGGGGGAGGGGTCAGCATTGGGACCTGGAAGCTTTTAGTTTGATTTAGCGCTCCACGAAGGATGAGGTGTTTGCTTGTTTGTTAATTTGTTTGATTTTTGTTTGTTGGGGGTTAATGTCTCTGTCTTTCTCTCTTTTTCTTTCTGTTAGTAGGGAGTGAAGCGACTGTACCCTCCTCTGTATAGGCTAGCCTGCAACATCAAAGATGAAAAAGGACCAATCAGTATTAAGGTGGTGACAGCTTGGTTGTTGAGTTCTGTTTTTTCCACAAATTTCCTTCCTTTATTGGTTTTGTTAAAATGTCTGTGTTTGAAGGACATGGGAGTAAATAGCATTTAATTGAGCTGGTTTAATGAAAGTAATAATAGTTCTTGTTCATTAGAGTATGCATAAGTTGGGTATGTGTGTGTTCTGAGGAGGGGCGGTCCAGGTGTTGGAGCTGGAGGATAAAGAACCTGGTAGTGATAAAGTATGAAATTAGTCTGAAATAATTTCGCTATTTGTACCAGAGAGAAAAACCCTTTCCTAGATATCAATATTCTTCTTTCGGCTTGCTACATGGAGAAGTGCCCCCCCCCCCCCTCAAATGCAGTTTCCATGCATTAATTACATTAAGCAACAAATTGGAAAATACTGTGCTTGTTTCATGCTTTTGACTGTAGGAAAACATTCCTCACGGAATGGCTTTCCAGGCTACAACAATGTCATAGATCCAACCAAAGCGAATTAAGTTCAAAGGAGTTTAATTGTAATCTCTTTCAAGTCCAACCGTGGTGCCCACACCTTTCTGGATGTGTATTGCACCACAGGATATTGCTCCCTAGGTTTACTGCCATGCTCTGGTTAACCAGGGCAAACACACACACACACACACACACACACACACACACACACACACACACACACACACACACACACACACACACACACACACACACACACACAATATCCCATGTACTCTGAGCAAGCCCCAAACCTTCAAAGGGTAATTTAAAGGAACCCTCTTGCTTGTATAACATTTTCATCAGTATAAAAAAGCATTTGCAATTTTTTTGCACGCTGGAAATCAGCAAAGAGAATTTTAAGGAACCTCGGAGGAACTAATTATTGAAAGGTTTCTAAATGCAAAAATTGCTGCTCTCTCCTTTGGAACCATTAATCAAAGAGGACTAAAGAATTAGTAATCTATTTCATGGTGTGTCTCTGCACTGTAAGATCTGAACTCCTATTGTGTCAGGATGGTTTATTCACTACCAGGGTCTCGCACCTCACCAGCTTCCACCCCACCACAGTGATCCCCTCAACTTCCACCCCACCACAGTGATCCCCTCAACTTCCACCCCACCACAGTGATCCCCTCAACTTGCCCCACACACACAACCCAAGCTCAGACATGAAGGGCCAAATTCAGCCTGGCTAAGGAAGGGTGACTAAGAGTGGCAGAGAAGGGAAGGAAATTTGGAGGAAAAGAAGCACAGTTTTTAATTAAGTAAATGAAGAGGAAAAAAATAAATGTCTTAATTAATGAAAGCTTTTAGCTAGCAGCTGCACCGGGGAACTGTACGCTGTTTTTTATGTTGTTGAAAAATCGCATGCATGCCGGAATGGTACATTTAAGTCATTTGTCTGGCAGAGAGCGCTCGTCCCATCAACCTTGTGGACTGGAGGGGTGAGTGAGAGAACTCCCTCCATCCCTCTCTTTCTCTTCCATGTCCCACGGCACACTGCTGCATGCGTTTGATGGTCGTTAATCTTTCAAATTAGTCTATGAGCCCAATCCCATGCCCTCATTGTAAAACAAAACATTGAGAAACTATCTCCCCATTATAGGATGGTCTTTTACTGATAGTATTTTCATCTTTGATGTTAGCTGCAAAAGCTAGCTAAAAACAGACATTAACCATTCAACTTCACCCCTTTAAGTTTAGAAGGAAGAATGGAACAACTCATTTGGAGTTGAATAGTGACAGGAATAGAATGATTATACTAGTGTTGAAGATGCCCATGTGTTGGACTGAATTAGTTGTAGTGATCAATCCCATTTTAGCAGTCAAAATCCTGAATCAAATTAATATTGTATGTATGAGGTGAGCTTGTGTGACATAACATGAAACAAATCCATTTCACTGAATTCACAATGACCACATGCTAGGGAATTCTGCTGCACTCCACTAAGTTGTGCCAAACAGCATGACAAAGAGGAAATAAAGCCCACTGACTTGGCTTAGTTCAATGGTCTTTATCTCCGAGTGCTCCTGGAGCGACAGAGTACTGCGGCTGGCGGCCTCTGCTCTGTGTTAGTGTGGCTAGCCAACAACCGGGTGCAGAGGAAAGCGAGAGTGGACTTACCATGGTCCCCACACTGTATGTAGCGGCAGGGCCGATTGTGTGGTGGTAGGGGTCTGCTGTTGCATAGACTCTGCCATAGCTGCAATGGAAAAGGCCAGGAGATTAGGGTCATTGACGTAGAGTATATTTTCAATGCTTGTTTGATACTTGGCCCTAAAGTCAACACTTTCAAGTCTCTAAAACAATTATTTCCCTCTTTCTACCCCCTGGTTTAGAAAATGATACAGGGCTGAGTAGAAAAGGAGTTCAAAGGTGGTTGGATCATTCTCTGTGAATACACATTGTACTTTTCACTGTCACCTCGATTAGTTGGCAGAGAGAGAGAGAAAGAGAGAAAGAAAGAGAAAACAGAGAAAGATAGAAGTGCTGGAGGGCTTGGGCCCAGTCTGTGTGCGCTCTCTCACCCTGCTGTTGTTTACCCAAGCTGAACAGTGGGCTCACACCACTGTCTTTTCATTGTTGCTGGTTTGGAACTAATCCTTCCAATTTCCTTCTGAGACAGGACAAGATGTGTGCCTTACTTATTTATTTATTTACTCGACTTCACATATTCCTTTATTTACTTTTTTTTCCTTCAATGCTCGCTTGCAAATGAGGGTCTGTACGGAGCAGATAAGGCACTCCCAGCCAAGCACTGAGGGCACCAAATCAACCAGGAATAAAAACCAAGAGGAGAGAAGGAGAAATGTCATTTTCCTTAAGGAGACAAGACATCCAGCCTACAAGGCTGGAGCGGGGCGAGGAGGACATTGAGTTATATAAGATCTAAATATGGTGTGTCCCATTGGAGTCCAACACCCAAGGTCAGTGAGCAGGACGTGGAGGGGGAAGGAGCTGGATGAGAAGGCTCCAGGGGAAGAGGATGGGCTGTACCATGTCAGGGGTGGTCTCTGTAATACTCTTATCTACTGTGAGCACCAAACCCCAGAGGCCCACTAAGGCTAATCTATCTACAAAATGGGCTCTCACCAGTGTGGCATTGCTAACCACCTCGAGGTCAAACGGCCCCTCAGAACGTACGTCACGCGGCTTCACTACGCTGATTGGCCCCTGGCAGGGCCTCGGTAATAAAAGCAGGCCTGTGGGCACAAGCTTTTTGAAAAATGAATGTTTCATATTTAATGGGGATTTTACAAGCCTCTTATGATCCCTGTGACCTCCTTTCATGATTGGCTGATTGCTCCGCTGGTAAGTCTGATAAGGTATTGCTGAGACAAACCCCTATTGATCCAATGGGCATGACCGCTTATTCAAAAAGAAACAAACAGACAAGGGAAGCAAAACAAAGCAAAACAAACAACTCGGGCGAATTACATTAAATCTCAGGAGGAAAATATAGGCAAGAGAAACAGGAATTAAATCACTCCCAGAGGAAAAAGCCGCTGTCCAATTTCTGCTCCCTCCGAGCACGGCTGCTCATAATTCGCAGTGCGGCGAGGCCAGATAAATCTTACATTATCGATATGATCTTCAGGCTCTCAGGCAGGGTGTATGTTATCACAAGTGACATGCTCAATCCCTCCCAGATTAGATTCCCAAACCAGCCCACATCCAGCCTGACAGCGGCTTTGAAGGCCCGAATGAATCAGCCACGCCTCCTCAAACGGAGCACACCTGAACCCGAATGACATCAGTCAGAAGTGATAGAGTCCCTGCCCATCCATCCATCCCTCCCTCTCTCCCTTCCTCCCGCAGACCGCAGGCCATTCATAAATACAGTTGATATGCCCTCTCGCCCGTCAAAGGCAGAGAGGCATGGGATAGATCATCTTGTCCAACAAGGTTACTTTTTTGTGTGCTTTAGCCTGAGGCCATAGTGGATCTCCTAATGGACAGTTCAATCTGAGGGAGGGTCACAACTCCAGAGAGAGTTTATCTTCACCCTCCTATGTGAGAGATATTTTGAAGAGTGGGGAAAGGTTGAAGTCACTTGTCAGACCTTGTCACAACTTCTAATTTAATCCATCACAATATCAATGGTCTTTTATTTTTTCAATTAATATTAGTTATTTTATTTTATGCAGCACGTGGAATGCACTCACCTGTCACTGTAGGCAGCAGCGGTGGTGGGCTGGGCGTATCTGTACGCAGCATAGCCCCCCTGTTGGACTCAGACAGTTAGACAACCACCCACAACAGCATGTATTCTCAAACAAATAATAGCAAGCATTTACTAAAAGATCCAACATCGGGTTTGCAACATTGTCCATTGTTGGGAACATATGAAAACTGCATATTCTATTCATTTTCCAAGTATTCATATGAAATCATTCAAAAAGTCTAATCGAAGAGTATGCACTGAGGCAACACAAGGTGCAAGATGCCCAGAACACAACCAGAGGGAGCTGTTTAATACTTGGTAGCTGAGGCAGCGGAGAATGAATGATCCCCTGTTAGGCTGGGGAGGAGAGCCATGTGTTCCCTCTGTGGCACCTTGCGTGACAGTAGGTGCACAACATGGTCCACATGAGAAAGAACAGAACAGTGGTGTGATAACGCTCCCCAAATTCATCCCACATTCAGAATGGGGAAGCAGCAATGGCATGCTGCATTATTGAAGAGACTCCTTTTTCTTTACACGTACTGTGTTGCACAGGAGCAAACCAAGACGTACAGCGCCTTCAGAAAGTATTCACACCCCTGGACATTTTCCACATGTTGATGTGTTACAGCCGGAATTTAAAATGGATTGAATGGAGATGTTGTGTCACTGGCCTACACACAATACCCCATGATGTCAAAGTGGAAGTTTAGAAATGTTTACAATTTAATAAAAAATAAAAAGCTGAAATGCCTTGAGTCAATAAGAATTCAACCCCATTGTTATGGCAAGCCTAAATAATTTCAGGAGTAAAAATGTGCTTAACATGTCACATAAGTTGCATGGACTCACTCTGTGTGCAATAATAGTGTTTGACTACCTCATCTTTGTACCCCACACATATAATCATCTGTAAATTCCCTCAGTCAAGTAGTGAATATCAAGCACAGATTCAACCACAAAGACCAGGGAGGTTTTCAAATGCCTTGTAAAGAACATAACCTATTGGTAGATTGGTAAAAATCAAAAAGCAGGCATTGAATAACCCTTTGAGCATGGTGAAGTTATTAATTACACTATGGATGGTGTATCAACACACCCAGTCACTACAAAGATACAGGCATCCTTCATAACTCAGTTACCGGAGAGGAAGGTAGCCTCTCAGGGATTTCACCACGATACCAAAAGTTTTGAGTTTATTGGCTGTGATATGAGAAAACTGAGGATGGATCAACAACATTGTAGTTACTCTACAATACTAACGTAACTGACAGAGTCAAAAGAAGGAAGCCTGTACAGAATACAAATATTGCAAAACATGTATCCTGTTTGCAATAAGGCACTAAAGTAAAAAAATGTTAATGTAAAGAAATTAACTTGATGTCCTGAATTCAAAGCGTTACGTTTTGGGCAAATCCAACACAACATATCACTGAGTACCTCTCCTCATATTTTCAAGCATGGTGGTGGCTGCATCATGTTATGAGCATGCTTGTTTTTAAGATAAAAATAAACGGAATTGAGCTAAGTACCGGCAAAATTCTCGAGGAAAACCTGGTTCAGTCTGCTTTCCAACAGACACTGGGAGACACATTCACCTTTCAGCAGGACAATAACCTAAAAGTTGCTTACCAAGATGACATTGAATGTGCCTGAGTTGCCCAGATACAGTTTTGACTTAAATCAGCTTGAAAATCTATGGCAAGACTTGAAAATGGCTGTCTATCAATGGTCAACAACCAACTTGACAGATCTTGAATCATGTTAAAAGTAATTATGTGCAAATATTGTACAATCCAGATGTGCAAAGCTCTTAGAGACTTACCCAGAAAGACCAAAGGTGATTCGAACATGTGTGAATACTTATGTAAATAGATATTTCTATATTTCATTTTCAATAAATTAGCAAACATTTCTAAAAACATGTTTTCACTTTGTCATTATGGGGAAAAATATATATTTAATCCATTTTGAATTCAGGCTGTAACACAACAAAATATGGAATAGGTCAAGGTGTATGAATACTTTCTGAAGGCACTGTAACTGGGGCTTAGTGTTTGGGAAGTCAGGACCTGTGTATTCATTTGCCAGAGTGGGAGAAGGAATTAAAAACTTCATTGGGGAGAGCAGTCATTACTCCAACTGAAAAATTAAGCTGTTCACCTACTGTTTTTCTATTAGCACCAATGGAGCATTGGCCCATCTCCATCCTATATCCAACGGTGGGTATACAGGTGGTAGTGCTGAGAGTGCTTTTTGAGGTCAGTTCGGATTCGGTTTGATTATTAAAAAATATTCACGGTTTTCGATGACGATTTTGTTTTACATTAAATGTGCTATTTATTGTGTCGGTTGAATTGTGTAACAACCCCGAATAAAACAATTAATAAAAGTCCCATGATGGTAGTAACAGCTTATCACTTATTAATGTTTTATTCACATGACTTTACTTTAATAATATATTTTAGTTGTTGTGTATATTACATTTGTTTTATTTTATAACTTTTCTATTTCATTCCAAGTCATCATCTCTATAGAGCAGCTAGCTGCCTGACAAAATCACTATTTTAATAGTTCTTAAGTAAATAAGGAATACTTTTACGACTGCTGAATACCAACTATCAATCACTTAGATCATGTATTTTCAGGTAGAGATACCTCCCGAAGCAACTGCTCTCTCTCCTTCTCGATCGCACGTCTTCTGTCTCTTCTAGTCCCTCTCAGTGTGCCCCACACAGACCGGACAAGTAGGTAGTTAATTACCACGTTTTCTGCTCTAAACTATGTAGAATATTGGCCTGTTGAAAACTACAACTCCCTCCTACACCGCACAGTTCGGGCTTGATCTGATTCATCTATAGAGAAACTGCGCAAAGTGTGCATTGAGCTCACAGAAATAAAAAGGGAAAAAAAATAACCAACCTTTCAGTTAATCGCTCAGCACTAATAGGTGGCTGTTAATAATACATGTTTTCTATTAGTCCAAAGGCGAGCTACACTACCGTGGAGATGGAACGTCTAAAGACTGGCCAGGGCTCTTTGGGGAATCAGGTCAGAGGGCAGATGGACCAGGCTCTGTATTTGAGTCATCCTCCCTGCCCATGGAGGCAGGAAGTCATGGCTAAGGCCAGGCAGAGGAGTTCCTGTGGGATGGCCATGCCCTGGGACAGTGCTGCTGATTACAGCAACAAAACCCAACAACACACAGCCACAATAAATCACTTGCACACATGTCAAATCCTGCCCACAACAGTGCAACACATTTGTTATTGTGTCTCGCCCCAGTGTGTGTGCATGCGTGTGCACGTCACATGTGTGCCTGACTGTGTGTATGAATATGAATACATCCATTCCTAATATACTCCCTGTGAAGCAGGGTCTCATGCTGTGGTATCATCCTGGATGCTCTTTTTAATGACAAGTGCTTCAGGACTGTTGAAATGAATGGAATTTGACTAGGTCATGACAGTGACAGACATGGCTACTGTCTTCTGAATGATAGTGGAGGACAGAGAGGCTTGTGGGACTTGCTGTTGTTGTCACAGGAGACCTCTGGGCGCACTCCGGCAGTCTGAAGCCATTCAGTGTCCGTGTAGTGGCCACTGCCAAAACTAACGGCAGTAAAGCACAGGGGGAAAGGCTGACGGCTTGAGCGATGGGGCGAGATACCCCAGGACTGGTCAGAGGGCACTGAGACCCAGAGCTTAGCTGGAGGAGAGGAGAGGAGGGAGGGAGAGGGGGGGGGGGCAAACGCCGACAGGACCGCATTAAGCCACTTTTCCTCTACACTGTTCACTCTGCTGGTGTCGCTAACAGCCACTCACAAACAGTGCTACGACATGGGGCTGTGTTCGAGCCATATATCATTGTGGAGTCCAGCACTTTTGTTCCCAGACACCGGCCCTTTGCTCGTATGCAGACAGGGTGAAAGTAAGAAGCAATCAGTAGCACTGTTGTCTGCGCCTGCTGTCATCTCCCTATTGCAGAGGACAGAGAGGAACAAAAAAAATACAGATTCAAACGACAAATAACATCCCCCCCAAACGCTTGGACTGCTGTCAAACTGGGGCAGCCTGGTAATTTCAGCATTATCTCCACAGCGTCCCGCTTTTCTCTGTGAAGGGCAGCGTTCACTGACGCTGTGTGTGCTGTGGCCCCTGCCTGCATCTACAGCCCCAGAGAAAAGCTTAATCCCTTTATCTGCCTCCGCTCCTCTTATCTCGCACACCGTGATGGCTTGGAGGCACACAGGCCCACTAAGGCCCCACACAGGCCCACTAAGGCCCCACACAGGCCCACTAAGGCCCCATGCTGTCCCACTAAGGCCCCACGCAGGCCCCCTGGGCCAGAAAGAGAGAGGGTTGTCCCCACCCAGACACACAGAGACAGGCAGGCATGCATGCTCGCAAACACACACACACACACACCACACACACACACACACACACACACACACCACACACACACACACACACACACACACACACACACACACACACACACACACACACACACACACACACACACACACACACACACACACACACACACACACACAGGGCGGAGACAAGCCACCTCCAAAAGCCATTTTAAGGGGAGAGACGACCCGACTTGACATGGGACACTGAGCTGGGGTCTGTCTGTTTGCCAAATCTGACATCATAGGAGAGAGAGGGAGAGGAGGGAGGAGCTGAGGGGGTTTTACATTTTGTTGTCGGGTTTCTTGGCACGGCAGAGAGATGCCTAATCGACGCGGGTTTGGCAGAGAGGCAGGGGGAACGCTGGGGGCTGGAGAGATGGTGTTTTAGTCTCCAGGGCTGGCTGCTTTTGTCTGCTTTACTTCTGTTTCATCTGAGCACGCAGAGAGAAAGAGACAACGGTACTTACATAGATTTCTGCTCCGTAGAAGCCATCCTGGTACACCACTCTGTGAAATGAGAGAGCAATGGCGGAGACGCCTTAGTTCATCTGGGTACTGGGCGGTTTTACATGCAGACAGATTGGATCAGCACACTGATGTTTAGAACCTAGCCTATTTCCAATGAGAGCAAGTCAAGCAGACATTTGCATGGCAGAAAACAAGAGTGATGGAAGTGGCTCTGCACGTCTACAGGGTCAGCTCTTACCGGCTGCTGCGCACCACAAATAATGAATGACATATTAAGGGGGGAAATGCAGCCATTTCACAATTCCCATGAAATGTTCTGCTCCAGTCACTGCAGTGTTGTCAGGAGGCTACGGTGGAGGGGAGGAGGTAAAGGAGGAAGAGAAAGGGAAGGGGGGATGAAAAGAGGGAGATCAGCAGGGAAGGAGCTCAGTCACATGATGCTAACATATAAATCACTGGGAAGTCAGGAGAGGAGAGGAGGTGGGGAGAGGAGGTGGGGAGAGGAGAGGAGGTGGGGAGAGGAGAGGAGGTGGGTAGAGGAGGTGGGGAGAGGAGGTGGGGAGAGGAGAGGAGGTGGGTAGAGGAGGTGGGGAGAGGAGGTGGGGAGAGGAGAGGAGGTGGGTAGAGGAGAGGAGGTGGGTAGAGGAGGTGGGGAGAGGAGGTGGGGAGAGGAGAGGAGGTGGGTAGAGGAGGTGGGGAGAGGAGAGGAGGTGGGTAGAGGAGGTGGGGAGAGGAGGTGGGGAGAGGAGAGGAGGTGGGGAGAGGAGAGGAGGTGGGTAGAGGAGGTGGGGAGAGGAGGTGGGGAGAGGAGAGGAGGTGGGTAGAGGAGGTGGGGAGAGGAGGTGGGGAGAGGAGAGGAGGTGGGTAGAGGAGAGGAGGTGGGTAGAGGAGGTGGGGAGAGGAGGTGGGGAGAGGAGAGGAGGTGGGTAGAGGAGGTGGGGAGAGGAGAGGAGGTGGGTAGAGGAGGTGGGGAGAGGAGAGGAGGTGGGTAGAGGAGGTGGGGAGAGGAGGTGGGGAGAGGAGAGGAGGTGGGGAGAGGAGGTGGGGAGAGGAGAGGAGGTGGGTAGAGGAGGTGGGGAGAGGAGGTGGGGAGAGGAGAGGAGGTGGGTAGAGGAGGTGGGGAGAGGAGAGGAGGTGGGTAGAGGAGGTGGGGAGAGGAGAGGAGGTGGGTAGAGGAGGTGGGGAGAGGAGGTGGGGAGAGGAGGTGGGGAGAGGAGAGGAGGTGGGTAGAGGAGGTGGGGAGAGGAGGTGGGGAGAGGAGAGGAGGTGGGTAGAGGAGGTGGGGAGAGGAGAGGAGGTGGGTAGAGGAGGTGGGGAGAGGAGGTGGGGAGAGGAGAGGAGGTGGGTAGAGGAGGTGGGGAGAGGAGAGGAGGTGGGTAGAGGAGGTGGGGAGAGGAGGTGGGGAGAGGAGAGGAGGTGGGGAGAGGAGGTGGGGAGAGGAGAGGAGGTGGGTAGAGGAGGTGGGGAGAGGAGGTGGGGAGAGGAGAGGAGGTGGGTAGAGGAGGTGGGGAGAGGAGGTGGGGAGAGGAGAGGAGGTGGGTAGAGGAGGTGGGGAGAGGAGAGGAGGTGGGTAGAGGAGGTGGGGAGAGGAGATGGGGAGAGGAGAGGAGGTGGGGAGAGGAGGTGGGGAGAGGAGAGGAGGTGGGTAGAGGAGGTGGGGAGAGGAGGTGGGGAGAGGAGAGGAGGTGGGTAGAGGAGGTGGGGAGAGGAGGTGGCGAGAGGAGAGGAGGTGGGTAGAGGAGGTGGGTAGAGGAGGTGGGGAGAGGAGGTGGGGAGAGGAGAGGAGGTGGGTAGAGGAGGTGGGGAGAGGAGGTGGGGAGAGGAGAGGAGGTGGGTAGAGGAGGTGGGGAGAGGAGGTGGGGAGAGGAGAGGAGGTGGGTAGAGGAGGTGGGGAGAGGAGAGGAGGTGGGTAGAGGAGGTGGGGAGAGGAGAGGAGGTGGGTAGAGGAGGTGGGGAGAGGAGGTGGGGAGAGGAGAGGAGGTGGGGAGAGGAGGTGGGTAGAGGAGGTGGGGAGAGGAGGTGGGGAGAGGAGAGGAGGTGGGTAGAGGAGGTGGGGAAAGGAGAGGAGCTGGGTAGAGGAGGTGGGGAGAGGAGAGGAGGTGGGTAGAGGAGGTGGGGAGAGGAGGTGGGGAGAGGAGAGGAGGTGGGTAGAGGAGGTGGGGAGAGGAGGTGGGGAGAGGAGAGGAGGTGGGTAGAGGAGGTGGGGAGAGGAGAGGAGGTGGGTAGAGGAGGTGGGGAGAGGAGGTGGCGAGAGGAGAGGAGGTGGGTAGAGGAGGTGGGTAGAGGAGGTGGGGAGAGGAGGTGGGGAGAGGAGAGGAGGTGGGTAGAGGAGGTGGGGAGAGGAGGTGGGGAGAGAGAGGAGGTGGGTAGAGGAGGTGGGGAGAGGAGGTGGGGAGAGGAGAGGAGGTGGGTAGAGGAGGTGGGGAGAGGAGAGGAGGTGGGTAGAGGAGGTGGGGAGAGGAGGTGGGGAGAGGAGGTGGGGGAGGAGAGGAGGTGGGGAGAGGAGGTGGGGAGAGGAGGTGGGGAGAGGAGAGGAGGTGGGTAGAGGAGGTGGGGAGAGGAGGTGGGGAGAGGAGAGGAGGTGGGTAGAGGAGGTGGGGAGAGGAGGTGGCGAGAGGAGAGGAGGTGGGTAGAGGAGGTGGGTAGAGGAGGTGGGGAGAGGAGAGGAGGTGGGGAGAGGAGAGGAGGTGGGTAGAGGAGGTGGGGAGAGGAGGTGGCGAGAGGAGAGGAGGTGGGTAGAGGAGGTGGGTAGAGGAGGTGGGGAGAGGAGGTGGGGAGAGGAGAGGAGGTGGGTAGAGGAGGTGGGTAGAGGAGGTGGGGAGAGGAGAGGAGGCGGGAGAGGAGGTGGGGAGAACAAAGGAGAAGCAAGGAGTTGGGGAGAGGAGTGGAGAGGGGAGGAGGGGAGGGGAACGTAGAACCCCAGAGTGGGTAGGCGGTGTAGGGGACCCAGAGTCCTAGGACCCGTCTTCATCACTGGAGCCCTCCCCTCCCCTCTCCTCTCTTCCCCTCTACTCTCCACTCATCGCCACAGACAGGCTCTGATCTAATCACAGATAGCCAGGCAGCCAGGCTAGGCCCACGGTTAGCTAGACCTCTCCTCTCCCCTACACTCCCATTGCCACCCAGACACCTAGACACCCAGGCAGGCAGCCAGCCAGGCAGGCTGTGTGCAGATATAAGAGAGGAGTGTGATGCTGAATGCTTCACATCAACCAGGAGATCATCACAGTCCAGTGAGACCTGCTATCTCTGCTTTCTATAACTCCCTATGGCCTTGATATTCATCCTTTGGAACACACATATACATGTACACACACACACACACACACACACACACACACACACACACACACACACACACACACACACACACACACACACACACACACACACACACACACACACAGACATACACATGCTGCACTCATGCACAATAGCACACAAATGAAATAACACAATTGTTTGCGAATGCAGCAACTAAACATTTGAGAGTGAAACTGTTGTAATGGTTGATTGTTGATGTTGTCAGTATAGTGTACTACAGGTCCACAGATACTCACGCTCCATAGGCTGGAATAGGTGGTGGTGGAGGTGCTGTGCGGAAGGTGTTGTACACAGCCCGCCCCCGGCCTCGCAAGTGGGCACCCCTATAGGCCACCGTAGCCCCTGTGGCTGGGTAAGGGAAACCTGTTACTGTGGAGAAACACATAGGAAGGAGGACTTTAGAGAGATGGAATGTTGGCATTGCTTACCTTACTGACAGAACACATTATATAAAGACATGTGGCAGTGGTTTCTCCTATGACAGAATACATTAGGGAAAGACACGGAAACATTAGATGTAATCTTTTCTGGGTGTGCCTCATCGAGCACTCTCCCCTTCCCCAACCCACTGCTTTGTGCCGTACTCAGCAAGGATCCACATTTGCTGTACGCATCCTTCCTGACGCCGCCTGCCACCGCCTCCCTCGCCACCCAGGGCTAGCCTTGAAACACAGCCTGGTAATGGATGCAATCCCACTAGTTCCACACTGTGGCTTTCACCTGGTTGAGGCAACAGTATGCCAGCTGAGGGGGAAGGTTGTTCTAGGTTGTTGTAGGTAGGTAAGGAGCAGTGTTGTTTGGTGCTGTAGTCCAGACAGAGACAGGCGGGAGGTGAAGGTTGCTGTGTAGCCATGCTGGATGTGCAGGCCCTGGGGGAGCACGGAGCAGATGGGCTGGATGGCGGGACCACTGAGACCCAAACATCCGGTTGACCAAATCCCACATCCCATCTGTGACTCCTCCCAGCCTATCACAGCCCCACGCTTGTCCTCCAGCAGCGCTTAACAGCCAATGGTGATGGGTGGAGGGTGTTGGGGGAGTTCCATGGTTACAGATTAGAGGACAAGCCTCTGGGCTGGGAGATCCCCAGATCCCTCCTTAACCTTCAATCAGTCCAGTCACTGTCTGATTACGAGCTGCAGCGCTGCATACAAACACATCTCTCTCTCTCTCTCTCTCTCTCTCTCTCATGATTAACCTGGTCCTGCGTTAAAGGCTCCTCCTGCTCTCGCCCTAGTCTCCCCCTCTCCTCTCCTCCTCCACTCCATCACAACACTGCTACCCCATCACTTCTATTATTCTTCATCCTCCTCATCTCCCCTGGACTGATTCATTCATTACCGTGACATGTTTTGGGTGAATTCATCATAGGCCTCCAGCCTGTGATTAATTCATTTTTGCAGTGAGGCTGGAGTGTAAATGTGTATGAAAAGGAGGAGGGGTGGGGGGTATATAGGGAGGAGCAGGAGATCAGATACACAACACATTCATAACACTATCAAATGATCTTCCAATGGACTCACAGGAGCAAAACTAGACACAGCGGAATCACACCTAGTGATTTTACAGTAAGTCTGCAATGGAGTTATATGATACCTCGTATAGAAGCACTCCTATGGACTGGTATAGGATTTCGCCTGGAGGACAATGGCCATTACGGCTGGCTGTATGTAGTGTAATTTGGTGTTAACCCTGCAGGTGGTTGGGATTGGGAAGTGTCCTAATGAACGGTACACACCAGCAACCCTGCTGACAGGGAGACAGATTAGTGGTGCTTTTAAAAACACGAACAGCCAGGTTTAATGTCTGAAGCCACTAACATCTCCCTCCATTAGGGCTCCACACATATTCAACATGCATCTCATTTGGGCGGGAAACGCCCCTATTTCCTCCCGAGCAGCCGGGGCACTTTGTTTGCTGCCGACGCAGCAGCAATAGACTGGTAAGAATCACAAGGTGGCCCTTTCGCTTTGGTGATTTATAATGCTGACCTTGACATTTAAATGAGTCTCTTTTTGGGAGTCTGACATATAGGCTCAGCTGCTAAAGGGCAAAAACAATCCTCTTTCATATTTTCAGAGGTGGTTTTCTTCTCCCATGTACAAATCGCTAGCATTTCTGGGGCTCTAAATCTTCTATTTCCTTCTTTTAGGTATGGGGGGGGGGGGGGGGGGTGTATTCAATCTGCGTGCTATGATATATGTGAATGTAAACTCATAATGAGTTGGCGATAGGCTACACTGCTTCAATAATAACCCATAAATCAAAAGCTGTTGTCACACTTTGGTAAACCCATGAAAAGCAACAACAGCTACAGCGGCGTATGGGAGCACAAACCTGGTCTAGCCACCAAAGTCAAACACCTTTCTGAGAGAGAGGATGGATGGCTGGGGGAAAACCGGAGTAATGTGCTGGAGGGCGACAGGGTCACACCGCACCTCATATGTCAAATGTGTCAAGTTGAGGGGAGCTCAATACCTTTACACAGCAAGCCAGCCAGTCGGACCAAACCTCTCCTAATCCTGCTCTGTGCAAATGATGGGGTCAAAACCAGCCTTGTAAAAAAAACGCCACATTTTTCACAATGTTGATCTCTTTAATGCGTCTTGTTCAAATAAATCTGTGGATTGAGCACTTAATCTAAGCACTGGGGACCCAAAATAGCTTAATCTAATCAAGCCACAGGAGCTTAATTATCCCCTCAACAATGAGAGGATCTGTCCATACATATTAAGATGACAATTAGCCTTTCTATTCTGTCATTTACTCAGCTGGTGGACTTCAGACGGTCCACACCAAACTTCACCTTTGGAAGTGAAAACATCAAGAGCTCTACTCATCTCCTTCTATCCCCTTAGGAATTAGTAGCAGAGAGAGAAGAGGGGCTCTCTGACACATACAGTGCTTGTTTGAAATGGATTCCCTGATTCCTGTAGGCAGGCAGAGCTGCTTGGTAGCTGTCCATGGTCCTGAAATTGACACACCATGCTATAGAAAAGACTAGGAAATACACCATTGAAATACATCCTACCATCATTCATGGGTTGAGGTATTACATAATATTCATATTTTCATAGTAATATACATTTCTCTCTACGGAAATATCCCCCATACCCGACAATGCTATCTGTCTCTGCCCTAACATTCCCCCCACCCCCAGTCCATTTGAGTGGGAACCTAATGCGCCTGCTGTTCACAGGACCCCCTCCACAGCCCCCTTACTGAGGGCTCCAGGGAAGGTTTGGGTTGCAGGGGAGAGGAGGCAGGAGGCAGCCGAGGACACGGGTCCGGGGGTACACACCACAGGGCTGGCGCCGCCACTACCCCAGTCCCCGCCACGCAGCCTCCCATCAGTAGGAGGAGCCAGTGTACCCTGCAAGAGGTTAAGAGCGGGGAGCCTGCGTGAAGCTCTCATCCGTCATTCTCCTGAATGGGTTTTGAGGACAATAAACCTGTAGCGCCAGGACGAATGGAGACGGAGTGCGCTGTCACCACGCCACGATTTATGGCTCCCAATTTCACTGATCTCCCGCACAGAAATGAGGACTGATAAACAGTGATTAATCACCTTTACATCCCATTTCACTCCCACCCAAAGTATATTAAATGTAGCCATGATTATTCAAGAATAACTCCATGGATGGAACCACTAAAATGTGTTTCTTCTTTTGGGGTCATAACAAAATTATCCAAAACATGGTCAGCTGTTTTTTAAAGGCTGACCTGTTGGCTCCTAGTTAGGTTTTTTGTTACAGAAATGTATCTCTTATTTATGTTTCCCATCTCCCCAGCTGGCAAGCATATGTTGTCGTTTAGGCTTGGCAAACTTCAGTGCTATGTCAAGACGTCTTGAAAAATTAGCAGCCAATAAATCACCATCGCCCCTCCGCTTCCCCCTGCCTGGAATGGTGGTCCACATTCCCTCTGATTTATTACATGATTTGGGCTAGTGTGCTTGTATGTGTGTGTATCCGTGAGTGTGTGTATCCGTGTGTGTGAGTGTTTGTGTGCATGTGTGTGCGTGTGCGTGTGCGCGCGCGTGTGCGTGTGCGCGCGTGTGCGTGTGTGTGTGTGTGTTTGTGGTGTGTGTGTGTGTGTGTGTGTGTGTGTGTGTGTGTGTGTGTGTGTGTGTGTGTGTGTGTGTGTGTGTGTGTGTGTGTATACGTGCTGCATAGGTCAGAATATGTCTGTATAGGAATGTGAGAATCTATGAAAAAATGTGAGTGTTGTGGATATATATAAACATATCTTGTATTCATTTGTATGTGATCTGCATGATTTTGAATGCATCTGAGAATTTCATGAGGAGTGTGTTTGTGTGTGTGTATTGGGAAAGGGATGGTTGTGTGTGTGTGTGTGTGTGTGTGTGTTTGGGGGTGTAATTGTCAAGGGAAGATGGCGTTGGAACCGGGGGAGCGGTGGGAGGAAGGTGAGGGGGTTGAGGAGGAGGGTGAGGGGGTCTGGAGATGAAATAAAAATGATAGATGACTGCTTTCTGTCATGGACAGTTATTTAGAGGTTCGCCGTAAAGCTGTCCGGGGAATGAACAGATTTTAGTCTAATGAGCAGAAAGGAAAGCCGTTAAAGTGGCGCGATGTGCTCAGCACTTCTTCCAAATGAAATAGTACCATTTCCCCCTCATTAAAATGCAAAGGGTTCATATAACATACAGCAATAAAAGTGGCATGTAGAGGGAGAGAGATAGGGAAAACCCCACTGAGCTTGTCTCATCCCTCCATTACCCTGACCATGAGGAATACCAGCCTTCGACAGGGAAGGTGCCAACAATATCGCTCACTCAATCTCCCTTATTCGGTTAGCTCTGTAAAAGTCAATCTGGCGCACTTGGCAAATCCATCCACGGCAGCAGCCTCCCCAATCTGATAACAGTTGCTGGGGCGGCTTGGTCTTAAAATATTTTTCCGGCTTTACAGTGCACACCCCACAAACAATTGCTCAGGCTGCATCCACTCTGTCTGTGAGGCTTGGATCATCCACTTCTTATCTGGCCCACAATTCTATTCCAGATCCACTTTGATCTACAGAGAATTGTGTGTTAGAAGCAGGTTGAGACTGAGCCAGATTCTAATAAAACCAGTGGGTAGATGTGAATTGGGTCTGTGTGATAGAAACACTGCTAGAGTGTAGTAGAGTTAGAGTGGTGCTAGACTAGAGGAGTGTAGTAGAGTTAAAGTGGTGCTAGACTAGAGGAGTGTAGTAGAGTTAGAGTGGTGCTAGACTAGAGGAGTGTAGTAGAGTTAGAGTGGTGCTAGACTAGAGGAGTGTAGTAGAGTTAGAGTGGTGCTAGACTAGAGGAGTGTAGTAGAGTTAGATTGGTGCTAGACTAGAGGAGTGTAGTAGAGTTAGAGTGGTGCTAGACTAGAGGAGTGTAGTAGAGTTAGAGTGGTGCTAGACTAGAGGAGTGTAGTAGAGTTAGAGTGGTGCTAGACTAGAGGAGTGTAGTGGAGTTAGAGTGGTGCTAGACTAGAGGAGTGTAGTGGAGTTAGAGTGGTGCTAGACTAGAGGAGTGTAGAAGAGTTAGAGTGGTGCTAGATTAGATAAGTGTAGTAGAGTTAGAGTGGTGCTAGACTAGAGGAGTGTAGTAGAGTTAGAGTGGTGCTAGACTAGAGGAGTGTAGTTAGAGTGGTGCTAGACTAGAGGAGTGTAGTAGAGTTAGAGTGGTGCTAGACTAGAGGAGTGTAGAAGAGTTAGAGTGGTGCTAGATTAGAGAAGTGTAGTAGAGTTAGAGTGGTGCTAGATTAGAGAAGTGTAGTAGAGTTAGAGTGGTGCTAGACTAGAGGAGTGTAGTGGAGTTAGAGTGGTGCTAGACTAGAGGAGTGTAGTTAGAGTGGTGCTAGACTAGAGGAGTGTAGAAGAGTTAGAGTGGTGCTAGATTAGAGAAGTGCAGTAGAGTTAGAGTGGTGCTAGACTAGAGGAGTGTAGTGGAGTTAGAGTGGTGCTAGACTAGAGGAGTGCAGTGGAGTTAGAGTGGTGCTAGACTAGAGGAGTGTAGTAGAGTTAGAGTGGTGCTAGACTAGAGGAGTGTAGTGGAGTTAGAGTGGTGCTAGACTAGAGGAGTGTAGTGGAGTTAGAGTGGTGCTAGACTAGAGGAGTGTAGTAGAGTTAGAGTGGTGCTAGACTAGAGGAGTGTAGTGGAGTTAGAGTGGTGCTAGACTAGAGGAGTGTAGTAGAGTTAGAGTGGTGCTAGACTAGAGGAGTGTAGTGGAGTTAGAGTGGTGCTAGACTAGAGGAGTGTAGTGGAGTTAGAGTGGTGCTAGACTAGAGGAGTGTAGTGGAGTTAGAGTGGTGCTAGACTAGAGGAGTGTAGTGGAGTTAGAGTGGTGCTAGACTAGAGGAGTGTAGTGGAGTTAGAGTGGTGCTAGACTAGAGGAGTGTAGTGGAGTTAGAGTGGTGCTAGACTAGAGGAGTGTAGTGGAGTTAGAGTGGTGCTAGACTAGAGGAGTGTAGTAGAGTTAGAGTGGTGCTAGACTAGAGGAGTGTAGTAGAGTTAAAGTGGTGCTAGACTAGAGGAGTGTAGTAGAGTTAGAGTGGTGCTAGACTAGAGGAGTGTAGTAGAGTTAGAGTGATGCTAGACTAGAGGAGTGTAGTCGAGTTAGAGTGGTGCTAGACTAGAGGAGTGTAGTGGAGTTAGAGTGGTGCTAGACTAGAGGAGTGTAGTAGAGTTAGAGTGGTGCTAGACTAGAGGAGTGTAGTAGAGTTAGAGTGGTGCTAGACTAGAGGAGTGTAGGAGAGTTAGAGTGGTGCTAGACTAGAGGAGTGTAGTGGAGTTAGAGTGGTGCTAGACTAGAGGAGTGTAGTAGAGTTAAAGTGGTGCTAGACTAGAGGAGTGTAGTGGAGTTAGAGTGGTGCTAGACTAGAGGAGTGTAGTAGAGTTAGAGTGGTGCTAGACTAGAGGAGTGTAGTAGAGTTAGAGTGGTGCTAGACTAGAGGAGTGTAGTAGAGTTAAAGTGGTGCTAGACTAGAGGAGTGTAGTAGAGTTAGAGTGGTGCTAGACTAGAGGAGTGTAGTAGAGTTAGAGTGGTGCTAGACTAGAGGAGTGTAGTAGAGTTAGAGTGGTGCTAGACTAGAGGAGTGTAGTAGAGTTAGAGTGGTGCTAGACTAGAGGAGTGTAGTAGAGTTAGAGTGGTGCTAGACTAGAGGAGTGTAGTAGAGTTAGAGTGGTGCTGGACTAGAGGAGTGTAGTAGAGTTAGATTGGTGCTAGACTAGAGGAGTGTAGTAGAGTTAGAGCGGTGCTAGACTAGAGGAGTGTAGTAGAGAAGGATGTCCTACCAGCATACAGTTCAGGACCATAGACAGCTCCCACCACAGGGTTCAGTTTCCAGCCTATGGAGGGAGAGAGAGAGAGAGGGAGAGAAGCCCAAACTAGTAAATAGTGTCCTTCATGTACAGTATCTGAACAAAGTTGTAGCTTAGACAAGAGGCAGATCTTACCATTTGTGTACGGGTTGGCAACTTTTTTGTTTGTCATCACTCTTGCTGTTGCATTATTCACCTGTTCCCCCCCAAAACAAAATGGTGCCACAGTTATAACATACCCTTCCAAAAGGCTGACCAAATGACTGGCAGAGAAATACCACACAAATTCAGTAAAATGTGTCAGAATTAGGCAAATTACCATAGAGGTTCACAAGACTGGAGAGGTTAAAATAGCCAGAGGAGACAATGGCCTTGAATCACCTTTACATGAATTTATTCCTCATTTACATTTTCTTTTGAGATGATTCAGTTACTGTAGCAAGTGGGAAAGCATGCACCAATTACCTACGGATATGAAAGAGAAAAAGCCAAAAGCAACACAGGTAATTGGTTGGATAAACAAATGGATTCAAAACAAAAACAAAAAGACAGACCCCTTAGATTTCCTGCATATTGGCCTGATGGGAATGTCTGAATAGGGGCCTTCATTTACAGTAAACAACACCAAAATGAAGGAAAAAAAATGGGCAAGACAACATGATGTCAACAGGGTGTGTTGGTAGGTAAGTAGACAGGTCTTCTTTATCCAGACGTGACAGTGAGGTCCTTATGGGATGATGAGACCATGCATTCCCTCTCCAGTCATAATGATGAACAACTTGCACGTCCATCTTGACATGTATGGATTCCTGGTTCCACTGAATGCTTCCGACACATACCATTATGCATGCATGCACGCACACACACACACACACAGCGGGCACATGCTTATGTGCAGGTCTCTTGTGGGACAAAGGTGAGAGCAGGGGCATGGGAGAGGTCAGCAGGCAGGAGGTAGAAGAAGAAGAAACAGGAAATAAGGAAAAGCACCTCTATTTTGCGTCCCTCTACGATTGTACCGTTTAGTTTCTCCCGCGCACGGTCGGCATCTGTGCTCGTTTCAAAAGTTACAAACCCGAAGCCCTAAGAGAGAGCCACGTTTGTCACCAGGCCAGTAAGACAGACAGGGACAGGAAGGTGGACAGGGTGGGTAAAAGATTGGGTAGGAGGGGGATTAGAGAGGAGGAAGGAAAGAAGGAGAGAAGGAGAAGGAGAGAAGAAGGAGAGGACTAGGTGAGCAGCAGGAAGTAGAGATGTATATAAGCGGTGTTATTAATTGTGTGGTTGTTAGTGAGACGTCAGGAACAGCAAAGAGAGATCCAAGGAGAGATAAGGATGACAGCCTCACACACACTAACAAACCTGCCTGTTTTACCCAATTAAACACCACAAACCACCTCTGGAGAATGTCTCTGAGCATCGCAGGCATTACACTCTGTTACGCAACATTATAGTCTAATCATTATTGTGAAGACTTCAACAGTAGCCTTATGAAAAACAACCCCCAACCCCCATTGGAATGAGATGAAGTTGAGCAAGGAAGGAATATTCATAAATTCTTCAAGCAATTTAGTTTAATTCCATCATCAACCATTTCTAATCCATTACAATAGCCAAAGTATGCACTGTAGCAATTAAATTAAGCCATATGTTGTCTCTTTTTCTTAGACATATCATTATATTAGTATTCATCATTGTATTAGCTGTGTCTAAAATGTGATGGGGCATTTACCATGCTATCAAGGTATTGGTTGGTAGTAAAGGTAGCTATACATATCACCAACAACATATGTACATTAATAAATCACATGCTACCTCTAAGGAGGTGGAAGAAAAAAACACTGGCTTTACAATGGGGATGTCGCCTTTAAACTCACACCAAAATACCCTCCTCCCCATCCCCCATCTTCCACCCCCACGTGCCCCCTCCCATGAGGCCTTTGTCACCAGCTTGAGTTATGGGGACTGGGAGACTGGGCCTGAGATCCATCACCAGCCTTCAGATATGCTGGCCCAACAAGTCCCAGTCCTTTGGTTTCTATATATACATATAGTGGGATGGGAGGGACAGGGAGCCACGGCCAGGCTGATAATTGCTTGAAGATATATAATACATGTGAGAGATGGAGAGCATTGTGATCTTGTATGCATACACAGGATCTCTGAGCCCCTATTCCTGGCATAAATAACACGGTAGCTGTCCTTGGGGAGAGGGAGATAAAGAAATAAATTCAAAAGGAATTGAGGGCAAAATTAATCCTTTGGACATTTTGCCCGACTATGGTTGGCCCCTCTATCTTTTTTTATCATGCACAAATAATTAGCTTACACGGAGGGAGAGTGGAGCCACCATTTTTCAAAGGAGACAAACATATTGAATGCAAATTGCCAAAGCTTCATAGAAAATAGATTGTTTATTAATGGCCTGCTAGGTTCATTATATAGCGCGCAGGGTGCAGGAGAGAGGCATCATGGGTAATGGCTTTGTAGGGCACAAACAATAAATGCTTGTTACAGCAGAGGAGGCAGCTTTATCCGGTGCTCAATCTTGTCTGGCTGTGGGGGCTGAGTTGGAGTATAGGTTCCCAGATGGAGGCTGGCTGCATACCTTATACAGACCCCAAACTACCAGGTAAGAGTGGGAATCGGTCCCATTCATGGTTGAACACCCAGCTAGAGGAGGCTGTCTAATTTATGAATGGAATGCTCTGGAGCTTGGCACAGACGATTAAATAAACAGTGGATGACCAGCACTGTCCTGTTTATGTTATATAGGACTTGGTATAGAGCTACTGTACATGTACAGACACTGAGTCAGTTTTGGCGGTGATGGTTCTATATTTGCTATAGCATTTGATATTTGATCTGGATTGACTATTAGGCTCTAAACTAGAGGTCTGTATTCCTGGTCCAGAGAGCTACAGTACTGGACTAAGTGCATTTTGAAACAGCTCAATCACAGATTGATTGATTGATTGACAGGGGTAATGATTCCCCAACTGGAGCACAAAGCTAGAACAACAACCAAAGAGGCAGCAGAGAGAGGAGTGAATGTCTGAACGCAGTTCTCCAGCTCACCAGGACCAGGCTTAGAGAGCAGTAGTCTGAGCCAATGTACACACGGCACTAATGCCATCATTACTAAACAGAAGAAGTACATGGTAATGAAGCAGCTGGGGTTCCAGTTCACTTACCTTGGATCCTCGCTCATTAAAGATAATCTCCACATCTAGAATCTTTCCAAATTGCTGTGGCGAGAAAGGAGACAGGAGAGGAGAGATTAAGTTATGAAAAGAGTAAGAAAACGGTTATTGTTGCCATGCCAAAATGTTACAATTGTTATGCAATGATTTCAAATATATATTGTGATCTGATCAAATTATCTTTTTTTAATGCAAAATAAAGTTACTGTTTTATCTGTGTTATTTCAATGTCATGAAATCAATGATGTAAAAAACTGTGAAAACAAACATTGTAAACACAGCAGAGTTAGAGTAACAGAAGATATTTCACACAGAGAAAAGCTACATCAACATATGGCAAGGTGGTTGTTTGTAAGGTTGTGTTGTGATGTGAAGCAGCTCCTGAGGAAAACTCCTTTTCTCAAATCCCTGAACCGATAGAGAGAGATAACTGATAGAGACAGAGAGATAACTGATAGAGAGAGAGAGAGATAACCGATAGAGAGTGAGTTAACTAGGCTTTGACATAAAGAGAGACAGACCAGCAGGCTTCTGCCTGCCCAACAAACAGGTGGCTGAGCTGTCTCTCTATCTACACAGGTACCTGCCATTTTCTCTCTCTTTCTCCTCCTCTCCTTTTCTCGCTCTTTGTGAGTGTGTGTTGTTTTCTCAGTGAACAGGACTCGAGGGATGGTCCCAAGGGGTTAACGTGCTCAAGCCTTTTGATTTAACAGGCTCGACTTTGGATCATTAGAAAACAGAGGAATGAAAGCCAATCGTAAGTTCCCCCTAATGAGTGGAGTGAGAGCCACTTTTAATTGCTGTCTACAATGGCCGTATTATTTCATTAAAAGTAATTACCCTGTCAAGCAGTCCGCATCGCCTTCATTTGGGCACAACAGGGAAGAAATAGGCCTTCCATGTGGTTGGTGCTCAATGGGAATGGATGGATCGTTTGACTGAGCCACTAATAGGGGTTAGGAAGAACTGGCTATTATCTGCCTGCTCCGGCCATAGGAGAGTGATGAGAATGATGAGGGGAGTGGGTCTGGTGGAGGAGCTGGGTTTATGGGCTGGTAAAACACATATGACATCCTTCATCCCCCAGGGTCAAGTGCTGACCCCCACAACGCCTGAGAAAAAAAGTTGGAGTTATTTATGACCTTCCCAACAGACAACGCCAGGGTAGGCCCAGCCCAGGCCACAAACTCAAGTACATCTTGTTCATCTGGGATTTCAATTCTACATAGGCCCCCTCTCCACATCTGCCTCGTATGGTGCTCAGCTCCATTGATTCCAATTGTAGCGCTTTACCGTACCCAGCTCCATCACACACAGAGGCATTTACATCCCAGTGTGATGCCCCTCTTCGCATGAGATGACAATGCTTCCCCATGCAATGTGCAGATGCTAATTGTTTTAACCAAGAGTAATGGGCTTGTGGCGTCGATTAATTAGTTTCTGGGGAAGTCATCTTAGTGGATTCCCACATGGCACTGGGGATCTCAGCCACTCCGCTCCCACACTCTCCTCCCTCCCTACAGCCCTCTACGCCCCAGCTCAGCCCCAGCCCAGCGCAAACAGCTGCATCAGCACCAAAGCCAATAAACAATGGCATCAATTGGAGGGGTCTCAGGAGACAGAGACAGAGCTGGGGGAATGACGACACCTCCTTCCTTCCGCACCCCCAGATCAGCCATAGTAAACAATCAACATATCAATAAGGAAATGAGAAAAAGCGTCCGTTGGGGAAAAATCATAGGCACTAGTTAATATTCCTACCTCGAGAACACTTTTTTTATGAGGCCTCGCTCATTCGCTCCACTTCCTATCTGAGATGCAAATGCATTTCTACACTGTGATCAACTGGAATGCAGAGCTACCAACCACGGATAGGGCACCATATGCATCCCTGCTTCTGCTAGGCTAAAACACCTGAATGCTGTGAGGAGGCTAGCTATCATTAGCATAATACAGCATGGTTTAGTAGTGTAGAGTGCTGCTACTGTCTGAGAGTAGCAGAGTAGTGGCTGGTGAGATAGACTGGAGCTCAGTGTGAAAGCATGGGGGCCAGAGGTCTGATTGCCCAGAGATGTTCGTTCACTGAGATCCCTCGTCCAGCAGCCGAGGAGGAGTACTGTTGAAGAACCCAGGAGCAGAATGAGGAGGACGCCCTCAAGCAGCACAGCATGGTGCGACGCGCTACCCGAGCTAACGCTAGCTTGGAGTGTTTTCCTTTCACTCCTCTAATCGCCCGCTCTCTCAAATATCACACTTTTCTAATCACTGATTAAGGTCTGCAGCAGTCGCCTTAATGAGGCTTTCATTCTGCGCCTCGTTAGTGACTCAGAGGGTCATCCTCCGCACCCTTAACCCCTACGGAGGGGTAGGGTAACTCTCAAACCCTCCCTCCTTGTTTAGGGGCTAGCTACAGTCTCTGTTAGCAGGTGCTAGCTAGTCTCTGTTTTAGCTCTCTGCTGGTCGCTGATGGAGGGTCCCAGCTAAGTGTGCATGTCACTAGAGAGCTGGAGAGAGGGGCTCTTCACAACTTGTGGGAGTAGATGGAGGTCCTGGGGGCTTGGCAGCAGCGCTGGGTTCGGCTGTGCTGCGCTGGGTTCCACTGCTCCACCATTGACACATGCACCATCTCACCGCTGCCTTTCCCTTTCGCTCTCCTCTGCCTGCCTGTATGTCTGCGGGCTCTGCTCGTGTGTAACGGTAATGGTGTATTGAGCCCCAGGCGGCAGGGCAGCCATTAGAGTCAGAGGGATGGGGCTGCACACCACTGATCACATACACACAGACACAGGGTCATTGTGGAGGCCATATCCAGGGGTGGAGCCGGAGCTGAGCCGGCACGTTAATACAGCACAGACAGGATAACTCCTCTCCCAACCAGCAACCAGCTCTGCCCACAACCATCAATCCCAGGACCCAGCCACCGACTGCCCGGAAAGTTAGGGAGGGGAGGGCTGCTGGGAGGGCCACTATTACATTTGCATCACATATCCATAAGCTGCACACACACGTCGGCCAGGCGCACAAAGCCTCCGAGCTAATTACTGAGGCAATTTGGATTCCACAGGACCTGCTCCAGAGCTGGAAACAATAAACCCAACAATCAGACAGCACAGGAAGGAGAGAGAGAGAGAGAGAGAGAGAGAGAGAGAGAGAGGAGAGAGAGAGAGAGAGAGAGAGAGAGAGAGAGAGAGACAGCAGCCGTGTTGTCCAGTAATTTATTACGCCGTAGCCAGGGCTCTCCTGTAATTAACATCATCAGTTTGACGTCGTCTCCATAACGATGAAAATTAACGCCTGTAGCTTATAATGACCTAAATTAGCGTGCAACATTCAAATTAGATTTTTGGCAATGTTCCCGATTCGGATCCATTATAATTATATACTTTTTTTGTTGTGTTAATTTTAAGGACTGGTGTGAAATGCGAGACAGAGAGGTTACACTTTCAGGGAAAAGAGAGTTAACCTGTTCTGGGATCAGGATGAATGTGTGTCTGGACTTTCTAGACAGAGAGAGAGAGAGAGAGAGAGAGAGAGAGAGAGAGAGAGAGAGAGAGAGAGAGAGAGAGAGAGAGAGAGAGAGAAAAGACAATACACACTCCAGGCAGGTACCATGATATGTGTGGGTGGGTAAAGAATGGTTTCCCCCAGTGAGTTCAGGGAGAGGGAAGGGATCTCACCCCAAACATTTGCCGCAGGTCGGGGTCGCGGAAGCGGAAGGGGATGTTGGAGACATGTAACCTCTTGGGCTGCTGCTTCTCTGAGGAGTCCGATAGCTGCAGCTGGAGCTGCAGGGAGACCTCTGATTGCGTCACGTCATCTGTCTGCCAGAGGGAAACAACAGCAGAAAGACACAAGCAGCTCATTAGATCCTACTACAGTACCTTCGGGTCACATGGTGAGGGGGAAGAGAGACAGAGGGGGACCGGCTAACTAACTTACTTAGCGTCTGCTATTTTTCAATCTGTCGAGAAGCAGAAAACGCTAAACAGCTGATGAATTATGGTTTAAAACCTGAGGTCATGCATTACAAATCCACTTATTAATCTCTTGCACTTAGCTTCTGGAGCCACAAGAAAGAAAGATTGAGGGGTTTGACAGAAAGGCATGGATATAGATCCTAGCGCTTCTGACACATCTAGACTTGAGACACATTACTGGTGTTGTTTGCACACTGCCGTAGGAGTGCAGAGGCCCAGAGCTCCTACGTTGTCGACTCCATCATTATGCGAATGCAGTGCTGACATTGTGATATAAATGACATGTCTGATGTCTATGACAAATCCCACTTAGTTCTCTCTCAGACAAGAGTGATGAATTTCAACATGGCTGCTGGCTTGTTTACTCAAACCGACCCAGTTTTAGAGGGAGAGGGTTTCACAAGATTTGTTTCCTGTAAAAACCTTCACTGGTCATCAGAACCATTTACCCTCTCCATGGAAGGATCATTAGGGACCAACTCTGTCTGCATAACAACAGATTGCATCATTTAAATGTGGTTACCAAGATTAAAACCCAGACCTCTTGTAGACACTTCAGGTGTTATGAAATAAATGAAAAAAAATATGAGAGGTGGGGGGAAAAAGAGTGAGAAAGAAAAAGAAAGAGGAGTGAAGTAGGGAGTAAGGCCTGGTTAGATTGAGAGGGAGTACAAAAGCTGTTTGAATATGATATGTAAACTCCAAGGTCCCCAGGGATGTGCTCCATGAGCAATGGCAAACACTCCATATTACACGGGCTGGCTGGAGTCACATACACAGACACCCCGCGAGTACACACACACCCCGCGAATACACACACACACACAGATGGAGAGAGAGAGAGCGAGAGAAGGGGAAATAAGATAGTGAAGGACGACAGAGTGAAAAGAGGGAGAGGAACCTTAGATCGAGAACAAAAAAGGCTGACAGATGTGCACATACAGACAAACACATGTACAGACAAGCACACGTACACACACACACACACACACACACACACACACACACACACACACACACACACACACACACACACACACACACACACACACACAGACCTCTCTCCACCCTCCAACAACCCGCTCCCTGCTCCAAGGCCGTCGGGTGGCTGCAGGCCCCTGGGTGATACATATCCCACCATTTAGGAAATGGGCTAGGGATTTATTCATTATAATTCATCATCACAGTATTATCATTATCATCATGATCGTAATGATGATCGCCTTTATTATTCTCATTATCATAATCACAATCTCCACTGTAATGGCCCTCATTTATTTGCTTTTATGGCCCATTCGGAGATGGTGACATACATTGTTAACACTGACAGTTGTTTGATTCAAGGTCCCACTTAGTCTCCCCTCCAGCCATCCAGGTAGGGCACATTGGTGACGGCAGGTCTGAAAGCCATGTGTTCAGTGATATTCAGTGATGTTTAGTCATGTTCAGAGGTTATCGTGTGGAGAAGGGCACAGGAGCCAGTGTAGGGGTGAGCTGGGCTAGCTAGTTCCAGTATCAGACTGGTAGAGTAGTGGAGGGGTGAGCTGGGCTAGCTAGTTCCAGTATCAGACTGGTAGAGTAGTGGAGGGGTGAGCTGGGCTAGCTATCTCCAGTATCAGACTGGTAGAGTAGTGGAGGGGTGAGCTGGGCTAGCTAGTTCCGGTATCAGACTGGTAGAGTAGTGGAGGGGTGAGCTGGGCTAGCTAGCTCCAGTATCAGACTGGTAGAGTAGTGGAGGGGTGAGCTGGGCTAGCTAACTCCAGTATCAGACTGGTAGAGTAGTGGAGGGGTGAGCTGGGCTAGCTAGCTCCGGTATCAGACTGGTAGAGTAGTGGAGGGGTGAGCTGGGCTAGCTAGTTCCGGTATCAGACTGGTAGAGTAGTGGAGGGGTGAGCTGGGCTAGCTAGCTCCAGTATCAGACTGGTAGAGTAGTGGAGGGGTGAGCTGGGCTAGCTAGTTCCGGTATCAGACTGGTAGCGTAGTGGAGGGGTGAGCTGGGCTAGCTAGCTCCAGTATCAGACTGGTAGAGTAGTGGAGGGGTGAGCTGGGCTAGCTAGTTCCGGTATCAGACTGGTAGAGTAGTGGAGGGGTGAGCTGGGCTAGCTAACTCCAGTATCAGACTGGTAGAGTAGTGGAGGGGTGAGCTGGGCTAGCTAACTCCAGTATCAGACTGGTAGAGTAGTGGAGGGGTGAGCTGGGCTAGCTAGCTCCGGTATCAGACTGGTAGAGTAGTGGAGGGGTGAGCTGGGCTAGCTAGTTCCGGTATCAGACTGGTAGAGTAGTGGAGGGGTGAGCTGGGCTAGCTAGCTCCAGTATCAGACTGGTAGAGTAGTGGAGGGGTGAGCTGGGCTAGCTAGCTCCGGTATCAGACTGGTAGAGTAGTGGAGGGGTGAGCTGGGCTAGCTAGTTCCAGTATCAGACTGGTAGAGTAGTGGAGGGGTGAGCTGGGCTAGCTAGTTCCGGTATCAGACTGGTAGCGTAGTGGAGGGGTGAGCTGGGCTAGCTAGCTCCAGTATCAGACTGGTAGAGTAGTGGAGGGGTGAGCTGGGCTAGCTAGTTCCGGTATCAGACTGGTAGAGTAGTGGAGGGGTGAGCTGGGCTAGCTAACTCCAGTATCAGACTGGTAGAGTAGTGGAGGGGTGAGCTGGGCTAGGTAGCTCCAGTATCAGACTGGTAGAGTAGTGGAGGGGTGAGCTGGGCTAGCTAGTTCCGGTATCAGACTGGTAGAGTAGTGGAGGGGTGAGCTGGGCTAGCTAGCTCCGGTATCAGACTGGTAGAGTAGTGGAGGGGTGAGCTGGGCTAGCTAGCTCCGGTATCAGACTGGTAGAGTAGTGGAGGGGTGAGCTGGGCTAGCTAGCTCCAGTATCAGACTGGTAGAGTAGTGGAGGGGTGAGCTGGGCTAGCTAGCTCCAGTATCAGACTGGTAGAGTAGTGGAGGGGTGAGCTGGGCTAGCTAGCTCCGGTATCAGACTGGTAGAGTAGTGGAGGGGTGAGCTGGGCTAGCTAGTTCCGGTATCAGACTGGTAGCGTAGTGGAGGGGTGAGCTGGGCTAGCTAGCTCCGGTATCAGACTGGTAGAGTAGTGGAGGGGTGAGCTGGGCTAGCTAGCTCCGGTATCAGACTGGTAGAGTAGTGGAGGGGTGAGCTGGGCTAGCTAGCTCCAGTATCAGACTGGTAGAGTAGTGGAGGGGTGGAGTGGCGGGTGACAGAGTGAAAAGGGAGGAAGGGGTCATCAGTGTGCCATGTCCTCCTGTACTAGAGGTTAATAGCCTGAGTTGCCATGTTGGGTCCCAGGGTGACACACGGCAGACAGATGCCCGACTACTGTGGAGGGTGACAAGGCACTGGGGACCGCGGGTCAATCTGTTTCATCGGTCACACATGACTCTATCAACCTTTACCGTATGTTACCAGACTGCACAACGACTGACTCACTGTCCTGTCCTCCAGCTTGGCTACTGGCTTCTTATCATGGGGTCCTCTAGCTGTGTGTTAGCAAACCTTCAGATTCACTTTTACTTCACACACTTCTTCCATACTGACTAGAGGTAAATACGACTGGCACTCATACAGCTATAGCTATTTAACCCAGACTCCATCTGTGGATCTCTGTGTTTCTGTCAGTGAGTTTAGTGCCCTTGTCTCTCCATGGCTCCTCCTGAGGGATCATCTGGATCCAGGCTGCTTGGGAGAAGGTGAGATGGTTACAGTGTAAAATAATTACATGTGCATTACCATATGACAGGGGTCTTCAACCTTTTCTTGCCCAGGGACCCCCTCCCAGGCACCCGGCAATACCCATCATACGTTAGCAAAGACATCCTGTCTTATCATCTGGTGAATGTTAATGGAAAGGAAAAGTTATCAACATTTTAAAATGAATACATTTGGTAAATATTTTGACCTCCTCACATTATAATTGGAAGAGGAAGGGTAAACTCTTGTGTGTACACTTGTTGTGTGTTTGTACTAACATGTACTGTATGTGTAACTGATAGATGCACACACACACACACTACATGTTCATGTTTTTACACACACACACTACATGTTCATGTTTTTACACACACACTACATGTTCATGTTTTTACACACACACTACATGTTCATGTTTTTACACACACACTACATGTTCATGTTTTTACACACACACTACACGTTCATGTTTTTACACACACACTACATGTTCATGTTTTTACACACACACACACTACATGTTCATGTTTTTACACACACACTACATGTTCATGTTTTTACACACACACACACACACACACACACACACACTACACGTTCATGTTTTTACACACACACTACATGTTCATGTTTTTACACACACACACATACACACTACATGTTCATGTTTTTACACACACACTACATGTTCATGTTTTTACACACACACACACACACACACACTACATGTTCATGTTTTTACACACACACTACATGTTCATGTTTTTACACACACACTACACGTTCATGTTTTTACACACACACACACACACACACACTACATGTTCATGTTTTTACACACACACACTACATGTTCATGTTTTTACACACACACTACATGTTCATGTTTTTACACACACACACTACACGTTCATGTTTTTACACACACACTACATGTTCATGTTTTTACACACCCACACACACACACACACACACACACACACACACACACACACACACACACACACACACACACACACACACACACACACACCACACTACACGTTCCTGTTTTTAAATATATATAACTTGTCAAGTCTTTTGTCTGTAATGTCTTTTTTGTTATGTTACCCCGGTAAGACTAGCTGTCGCTGTTAACGTCGGCTAATGGGGATCCTAATAAATCAAATCAATAACTAACATAGTCTATTAGTTAGAAAGGTAACTCCAAACTCATTTTCGCTAAGAGCAGCTGTTTATCTGGTTAAACAAAGGTTAGCCATGTGTTGGTAAAAATGAATGTCCAAGTCAAGAAAGCTTTCCAGCAGCCAGCGGCACTTGCCACACTGGTAGCCTTTTCGCAGGTGCTGTTTCAAAGCCTATGTCAGATACTCCAATGAGTGTAATTGGCTCAATATTCAGAGTTGTAGAATAATATTGACATCATTAGAAATATGATATTCTCGTCTGTTCTACAGTATGTATATAATACAAAATGTGTTTACTCTGCTGTTACTAGCGATATTCATAAAAACATTGGGGGGTGGGAAATCCACTTAATAAAAAAATATGTATTTCCACGGACCCCTGGTTGAATAATCCTGCCATAGGAGACCCCGTTCAGTGGCACTTTACCGACCTGGCAGCTGCTGTCACAGTCATGACGAGGGAGGGAGGCTGATGCAACCCCAGGCGTCACCGCCACCCGCCGCTACTGTCCCCGCCAAGCGTAGCTGTCATCTCGGGCGGCGAGTCACCCACCCTGCTTCCTGTTCATTCATTCCTCTAACAGACTCCCTCGCCGTTATTTGCAAATCGCTTTCAAAGTGCTGTGCTCACATTCCCCCTCCTCTCAGTGGCATTACAAGCACATCATTGAAACTATCTGATTGGAACGCCGCCAAGCAGGTAGATTACATCCGATTAAGTGGGGGGGATACCGAGTCGTCGCTCACAAGAATTATAATGCCTTCCTTTAATGCACCCCCCCCATCTAATCCTCCATTGTTTGTCTCTTCTCTAAAGAAGCTGTAAACAAATCCCTTCTTCTGTCACCTAAAATAGCAGGGGGTGAGAGAGAGGTAGAGTAGAGACCCTCCTCCCTCCCTCCCCCCGGCCTGCTATTCCTATAGATAACACAGACATCCCCTTTAACTGGGTCATATATACACTCATCATCCAGGCCCTAAGAGTCATAGGCTGCTAGAATCTCTTGCGAATCGCAAAATCTCTCTAAGAGAGATCGTCTGAGTGAGTGTGCATGCTCTTCCATGTGCTTGAACTGTATGTGTGTCTGCATATGTATAGCCCATGTGTCTGTGTTATCACAAGCTCCCAGAATCCACTTTGGATAGTCCTCATGCAGCTGACACAGACTTTGAGAAATCTGGAATTGAGTGCAGTCCTAACGACACTGCCTTAATTTGTTATCTGAATAAAAAGAATGATAACTCATGAAATCCAAACCCAACCTTGGACTATTTGAATGGCGCTTGCTAGATAACGAGCTACGCTTTTTTTGAACAGAACTTGCTGGCAGCCCCTTTCTACAGTCCCATTCTCTCTCTCTCTGAGGATTTGGAGAAAGTTTGACTGCCTCTTTCTATCCTCAAGTCACCCGCTTTCATGCGAGTGTCGTTTGAACATGGGAGTCACACAGCAGGCCCCAGAGGTCTGAGTCTGGACAACAGCACCTCCCTGGAGTAGAGGAGGACTGACTGGAGAGATGAGGAGAGAGGAGAGGCAAGCCCTCATTAAACACACACTGCCAACCCTCTGCTGGGAATTCACACAGAATCCATACATTTCATTCTCTTTTCGTCATGACTCTTTTAAAGTCTATAAGTTTTCCGAGACGGCCAGAGTAAAGCACTGAGGAGTGGGAGCCCAGTGAGTGCTGATCTGCTCCCCAATCTATGTTTCTGCAGGGTGTCCTAATCAAAGACACCCGCGCCCTTCTGTGGCACCCAAAGCAAACAGGCTGGGTCATTAAAGCAGGGGAGCGCAGCGCGGAGCAGCAGTGGTGGTGGGAGTGCTCCCCTACACCAGCGGCCCCAGGGATTAGCCAGCCACTCTGTTTACAGCCCACTAATCTGATCCCTCTCTCCTCACTGGCTGGGAGAGATGGAGAGAGAGAGGGGTAGAGAGAGAAAGAGAGAGTGGGGAAAAGAAAGGGAGGGAATGGGAGAGGAAGAAAGATAGTGAGAGAGAGGGAGGGAGGGAGCCGTGAAGGAAAGCAGGGCTGTCTCTCATCTCTCCATGGCCACGTCACTTGGCTTTCTTCACAGCGGGTGGAAAGATGAAATGAAATATAAAATGGTGAGAGGAGAAGTGAGTGGCGTGGGGGAATGAGAGGCAGCGACACAGCAGGGTTCTGAGCAGGGGAGTGGAACCTCCTGCTAAGTCTCTCCTTACTCACTGAACACAGTGTATCTGTGTAGTTGCCATTAAGAGTCAGCCATGACGACGGAGTCACACACATCTTCCAATCAAACATGATTTCATTACAGAGCAATGCTACAGTTATACACATGGCCTTGCTATATCTGTACCTGTAATTCACAGCTGATTTCTCCACCCATTATCCATGGTGCTTCAGTGCTTCTATGGTTAGGAAAATGGAGTTGTTAATGATGTTTTTTATGGGTGACTTGAATCCCTCAGGGGAGCAGCCTTGACCCCCAGCTGACCTCTCCCAGCAAGTGTTTTCATGTGTGAGGAGGAGAGGAAGAGAGGGAGGAAAGGAAGAAAGGCCGGACTGAAGTCACATTTTCTCCCGCTGGTATTATCAGGAGTTAGAGAGAGGGAGACTTCTGCTGAATCCTCCTCTCTGATCCTCAACCACCTCCAGAAAGGGTGAATCCCAGGTTATGGCATATTTTATATATAAAATATATTTTGAATACTTTCACTTAATTTAAACCACATGTCAACACCTACCTGGTGGGCTCACATCGCTATAGTGTTTGCTCTGTCCTATTGGTCCAAAGTATAGGCTGCTGAATATGCTGAACTCAACATATTTAACCATGACAGAAACTAGCTGTTATATGTAGGATTTTATATATTTAACTACGGAAAGTAGCTGTGTAATATTTGGTATTTGACATATCAAATTATGAAAAAATAACAACATGGTGAATTCAAGCTGTTTTAACTATATGGAAAAATTGTGATGTAATATGCTGAATTCAACACATTTTACTGTGGAGGAATAACTGCATAGTATGTTGAATTTGACATATTCTACTATGGTAAAATAGCTGTCAGTATGTTGAATTTGACATATTCTATTAAGGTAAAATAGCTGTCAGTATGGTGAATTTGACATATTCTACTATGGTAAAATAGCTGTCAGTATGGTGAATTTGACATATTCTACTATGGTAAAATAGCTGTCAGTATGGTGAATTTGACATATTCTACTATGGTAAAATAGCTGTCAGTATGGTTATTTGACATATTCTACTACGGTAAAATAGCTGTCAGTATGGTGAATTTGACATATTCTACTATGGTAAAATAGCTGTCAGTATGGTGAATTTGACATATTCTACTACGGTAAAATAGCTGTCAGTATGGTGAATTTGACATATCTTACTATGGAATAATAGCTGTTTGCTGAATTCCCCATATTTAACTCAGAGAAAGTGTTTGTGGATAATCCTGGCTTAGCGGCAGCTCCTCAGGAGGCAGTGCAATATGTTGAGGGACATTCTCAGAGGTTTATATACATTTACAGCTAATTAGCTAATTTGACCAATTAGGCAGGGCTTTTTGGCTGGCCAAGCCCAGGCCCCTGCAGGCATAGAGTGCAACTTTCCCTCCTCTCCTTTCCACTAACTCCACAACCAAATGGATCAGGGAGAGGGCTTGTCCCCCTTTCACAGAGCCTAAATGATTCATGTGTACAGCATGTTGAATCTCACTGGCGGAAATAAATAAAACCCTTCAGGTTTCCACGTTTTCCAGAGAGCCCGGCTTCTCAAAAATGCACTTTGATTTCGCCACAACGTTTCCAATTAAGTTCAATCAACTCCAACTCACGCAGAATCAGCTCCACGCTTTGACATCTTTATGTATTTTCTGACATCAAAGTCTACTCCTGCACCCTTGTACACTCTGGGTAGTTGTGTAACGTTAACGTTACCTAACCGAATGAGCCACTGCACAACCTTATGACCGCCATATGTAATATTCCATCACTTCCTGCTTCCAAGCCTTTATTAACAATCCTACTGGTAATGGTCTTAAGGCTAAGGTTCCTTAAACACCTCCGGTCATCAACCTAATTTAAGATAATGCCAGGTGTGTGTTGTGTTGTTGAGCGGTACTGACCGGTACAGTCGTGTTGGCGGTGATGGCGGGCGTGTTGTTGTCGGTGCCCGGCGGCTCACTGTGCGTCTGTGTGGGGGTGTAGAGGGTCATGGCGTGCTCGGGAACCCTGTTCTGCCCGGTGTAGTCCTGCGTGGGGAGGGGGTGGGGTGCCGCAAACTCGGCCGGGATGCCATTCTGTGGGGGAGGCGGGTACTGGGCAGGCGTGTACGGCTGGGCCATGGCTTCTGGGGGGTTGGTGGCCTCTTGGTTACCCTATTAAGACAAAGAGGAGAAGACAGTGTTACATTCCTTGTCCCACATCACTTGTGATTAAAGTTACATTGTTAGAACAGTGGAGTACGTTGTTAGTAGTACTAAAGAACAACGCAGCATGAAAGACATGCTGGTTTCCCCTGTGCTTTAGAAGTAGCTGGGGAGATGAAGAGTTGTCCTGCAAACTAAGGATCTCAGGGAAATAGCTATCATATCATATTTCACCCCAGATTAGAGGATTCCTTGATCATTATTAATGAACATAGTTTATGGTGTGTAGAGCACAGCTCTCTGGTGGTGGGGCAGGAGCGAGGAGGAAACTCAATTGCACTCATGGCAAAGCGCAAGAGGAAAGATCAATTAATTGATACAATTTTGATTAGAGCCTTTGATTCAAATGACAGGTCGGTTATAGGAGCAGCCGATTCCTTTCTGTGTTCCACTTTTCTGCTTTGAACACCTACTACCTGCATCTTACTTGATATATCTGTCCTGTCCTTGGCTCTTCCTTCTCACCCCCTCCCTCACTCATATCCCTCTTTCATTCTGTCCTACTCGTCTTGTTCTGTCTTTGTGCTCCTGAGTGACTTAAGTGATAGATGGCTGGTAGAGACGTGGCAGGCGCTTTGCAAACCCTTTCTCTTGTGTGGGCGCTTAAGATGATGAGCTGTTGAATTAATGGACTTTTCTGGCTGGTACACATTGTTAAGCAAAGCAATGGTAGGACTAGAGGAGAGCATGTCTTACTGTTCTACACACTGAGCCCTGCTGGAACAGATACCACACCTCTACATTAAAACCCCAACAACTGGGTTTTAAAAAAGGTGAGACAATAACGGCAGAATCCAATAACACATCCCACCAAATATCCCCAATCAAATTTGGAGATACAGATCACAAGAGCTGAACGCATAACTCCTCCGATAAGAGAAGACAAAGAGGCTTATGGGTAAGGGGAAAAACAATAACAGTAAACAGATAGAGAAGTTTCTGTCTCTTCCAAGCCTTAACTGGCTAGGGACGGAGAGAGGAGAGATAAATGCTTTTTATTCATTTTTTCTCACTTGTGTGCATTGCTGTTTGGGCTCTATGTTGCAGGCTTCCACAGACAGCCGTAGCTAGTTGGGCTGGAGGAGAAGAGAGGAGGCCTGTGCTTTAATGAGGGAGCGGAGCCGTGCAGCATAGCGCCCAGCGCTGTAAATGTTTTGGAAACAATGATACACTGACGTGTTGCCAAACAAACCACAGTCCAAACCACTTGGCCAATTAAAGAAATGCCTCCATTATCTAAATTAAAAAATAAAGGCCCTTCAGCCTTGAGAGATGAGGAGGATTGACCAGCTTCCAGAGAAGCCACAGAGTCTCAAGGCCTGGGCTCTCAACACCTCCCGTGACCTCACCTACCCTGCCTCCCTCCATCTCTCTCTCCTTACCTCACCTCTCGTTCCCCCGTCTCTTTCTTCCCTCCCTCTTCGTGCTGAAACTTTTTTAATCTCTCCCCCTGTGCTCTACTTTTCATCTCCCTCTAGTCATGGCGTTATATAACCCACTTGCATTGCAGGGCATCCTTATTCAAGTCGACTCTTGATGTCGGCAATTTTAAACTTTTAAGCACCCACTTCAAGGAAGGGGGCTGGTTAGCTACCTAAAAACGCAAGCTTCTCATGCAACAGCAGCAGCTGGGACCTTTCACATAGTTTCCCCATGAACCGGTTCAAGTGGTCTAACATCAACAAATCAGTTAGGAAAGAAAGCTTGAGTCCAGATGACAACAAGGCATGTATGAGAAACTGTTTTCACACCATATGGGAGATCAAGGCTACATTAGAGGATTCTGTTAGACATGGCGAGGCACAGAGCACCAGTGTACTTGTGTCACGCCTATTGTTCTTGGAGCATAAAACAAGGGCATGGGACTGAAACAAAGCCATGTGACACACAACACTGGGTAACAGCCTGGAGCTGGGAGGGAGAGCGAGAGAGAGAGAGAGAGAGAGAGAGAGAGAGAGAGAGAGAGAGAGAGAGAGAGAGCGAGAGAGAGAGAGAGCGAGAGAGAGAGAGATGCAGCAACAAAGTGTTGTACTGCACTATACAGCACCACAGCACTGTTTCAAAGGGAAGCAAACCAAAAGCAAGGAGTGGGGGTCTATGGGTGTGAGTAGAGAACGGGGCTCATTAGTGAAACACAAAGTAACACTGGCTCTTGTATGATCTTCCCCTTCTCTCTGATGTATGTGACAAACAAGTTATTCAACTGGAAATGAACTAGAAGAGAAAAAAGGGCCCATGCAAATCAGCAGCGTTGGTCCCTCTGTGACCGCACATCCTTTTAGCTGGTGATAATCCACAGTGCCTGATGAAAACCCCAACACCATATCAACCATAAAGCTCTCAGGCGCAGGTTGCAGTTCCCATCTCTCCCATCTCTCACGGCTCTGACGGGGAGACGTTAAGTTATGGCCGGAGAGAAACTGCTCCTAGTCATTTGTGTGGTGTTATGAGGCCCCGGGCGGCAGGCGGCGTTCGTCCACCTGCAGGCGTGTTAACGATGGACGAGCAGGTCCCAGCGTGGTAATTCAGCGCCCCCGCACAAGGCCAGACGGTGGGAGTTAGCTAAACCCCTCCTCCATCGACAGGACCAGGGGGAATACAGGAATCCAGACAGAACGCCCAGTCTGTATCGATCTCCTATCTCTCTCTCTCTCGCTCACGCTATCTCTTACTCCCACCTCTCTCTCTCTCCATCTCTCTCTCCTTTACCCCTCAACCCCTACTACAGAAGAGCACAATAAAAAACACTCTCTTTAATGTTAAGCACTCTCCCAGTGTAAAATTGGATTGAAACCCTTACTTAACGAAATCACTTTTGGTAGCAGAGTTTTTGTTTTTACAGTCAGCATTAGGCAGCCCTGTCTAAGGTGCAGGGGGGCGAGGAGTTTGGGCAGGCCCAAATGGCTTTGACTTCCAGACCTGCTCGTCGAGAGAGAAACACAGGGCAATGGACAGGTGGAGAGTGATGCTACTGTAACTGCTAACTGGTGTTAGCTATTTTGATGATGGAAGCTCCATTTCATCTCCATGGATACCGTGGGTAGAGTTATTGGCCAGTGGCCAACAATCTCTGATCCTCTTCAGCAAAGCTGCTAGGGGCTTGCTCTCTGAGGTAGGCCAGGCAGAGATGGGCTGAGCACATACAGTAGCTGGGTAGAACTCATATCAGCAGAGTGGTGTCAGTTCCTGTACTGTGCATGGGAGGTCAGAGGGTAAAGCTAAGGCTAAAGACAGTAGGTGACTAATTGTGTTGCATTGAATCCAGGGGGAAATCACCCAAATGCATTGATGATATTAGCTATGGACGTGTGATGGAGTGGGCAGCGTTATGGCTTTTACTTAGACACACTGAGTCAGCCACTCAGACTCATGTGTTTTGTCTTGTTTTTTAGGGGGTGGATCAGCTTTAATATTGCGGACAGATTGTTGCTTCCATCAATGTAATTGCTGCATTATTTCCAGTCCCTCATATATTTTTGGGATAAATATATATATCTATATACATACATACATACACAAACATATATACATACACATACCCAAATACATATTCATACATAAACATTCATACATATACACATATATACATTGATACATACACATACATATATACAGTTGAAGTCGGAAGTTTACAAATACTTAGGTTGGAGTCATTAAAACTTGTTTTTCAACCACTCCACGTTTTGGCAATTCGGTTAGGACATCTACTTTGTGCATGACCCAAGTCCTTTTTTCAACAATTGTTTACAGACAGATTATTTCACTTATAATTCACTGTATCACAATTCCAGTGGGTCAGAAGTTAACATACACTAAGTTGACTGTGCCTTTAAACAGCTTGGAAAATTCCAGAAAATGATGTCATGGCTTTAGAAGCTTCTGATAGGCTAATTTGAGTCAATTGGAGGTATACCTGTGGATGTATTTCAAGGCCTACCTTCAAACTCAGTGCCTCTTTACTTGACATCATGGGAAAATCAAAAGAAATCAGCCCAAAAATTGTAGACCTCCACAAGTCTGGTTCATCCTTGGGAGCAATTTCGAAACGCCTGAAGGTACCACATTCATCTGTACAAACAATAGTACACAAGTATAAACACCATGGGACCACGTAGCCGTCATACCGCTCAGGAAGGTGACGCATTCTGTCTCCTAGAGATGAACGTACTTTGGTGCGAAAAATGCTAATCAATCCCAGAACAACAGCAAAGGATCTTGTGAAGATGCTGGAGGAAACAGGTTCAAAAGTATCTATATCCACAGTAAAACGAGTCCTATATCAACATAACCTGAAAGGCTGCTCAGCAAGGAAGAAGCCACTGCTCCAAAACTACCATAAAAAGACAGACTACGGTTTGCAACTGCACATGGGAACAAAGATTGTACTTTTCGGAGAAATGTCCTCTGGTCTGATGAAACAAATATAGAACAGTTTGGCCATAATGACCATCGTTATGATTGGAGGAAAAAGGGGGAGGCTTGCAAGCCGAAGAACACCATCCCAACCGTGAAGCACGAGGGTGGCAGCATCATGTTGTGTGGGTGCTTTTCTGCAGGAGAGACTGGTGCACTTCACAAAATAGATGGCATCATGAGGTAGGAAAATTATGTAGATATATTGAAGCAACATCTCAAGACATCAGTCAGGAAGATAAAGCTTGGTGGCACATGGGTCTTCCAAATGGACAATGACCCCAAGTATACTTCCAAAGTTGTGTCAAAATGGCTTAAGGACAACAAAGTCAAGGTATTAGAGTGGCCATCACAAAGCCCTTTCCTCAATCCTATAGACAATTTGTGGGCAGAACTGAAAAAGCGTGTGCGAGCAAGGAGGCCTACAAACCTGACTCAGTTACACCAGCTCTGTCAGGAGGAATGGGCCAAAATTCACCCAACTTATTGTGGGAAGCTTGTGGAAGGCTACCCGAAACGTTTGACCCAAGTTAAACAATTCTACGGCAATGCTACCAAATACTAATTGAGTGTATGTAAACTTCTGACCCACTGGGAATGTGATGAAAGAAATAAAAGCTGAAATAAATCATTCTCTCTACTATTATTCTGACATTTCACATTCTTAAAATAAAGTGGTGATCCTAACTGACCTAACAGGGCATTTTTACTAGGATTAAATGTCAGGAATGATGAAAAACAGAGTTTAAATGTATTTGGCTAAGGTGTATGTAAACTTCCAACTTCAACTATACATACATACATACATACTTTAAAAAAAATATACTTCTATTATTCCCCGCAAACCCTTCCACCCCTCCACCAATTGGAGTAAACTAATAAAGACTCATTTGTTAGGGACTGGAAGACCTTGAAAGGTCTCTACCACACAGGTTCATCTGTCACCAGATCCAACATCAGACTTGTTACAATATTAGATGATCCGTTTGAGATGCTGAGCTACAAGAATACCAGGTGAATATCGAGAATGTGTTCATTTCTGGGTAATTCAGCATATATGTGTGTACTGTAGTCTACATTAGTTACTGAACTGGCATGTTGACAGGAACCCTTTAAAATGGCTCAAGTTTACAGAACCTATCCAGTGCAGTGAGTCCAAAGGAGAGGAAGGGAAAGAGTGTGGAGTGTTTTCTAGCGACAGCAAAGAAGAGAAGCACTCATCTCACTTTAATGACTCCCTCACTGAGAGGAAGGCAAACTTGTGACAAATCCCGTTGGGCCATTGCAGCAGAAAACAGAGTGGGGACAACCGGAGAGTGTCACGTAGCTCAACAGTGGCCAACGTAGAGCATGCAACACACACGAAACACAGCGAGGACTTTCAGCCAGCCAGGCACATAAAAGCCCCTTGTTGTTTTCACCCCCGCTACTGACACCCAGCTAATTGAACCCCAACAAACAGACATGCAGAAAAAGCAGGCAGGCCAGTGAGGCAGGCCTGGGATGATTTTCAACATCCAGCAACTGGCATTAGTTTTGTCTTAACAGGCACACATAAATAAAGCTTGAGTCTAGCTAGGTCCATTTTAATTAGGCAAGCCATATGATCGTGCTCCAACACTGCGTTAGCGTTAGCAGTGTTAGCAGCGCTAGCATCTCACCGGAGGCTGCAGCCAGCCAGGGAGAGCCTGTTAATTACAACCACCTGCCAAACCATTCAAGGTGAGTCTGAAAAGCCCAACTCGGAGGCAGAGGTAAACAACAACAACAAAACAAATCCTCCAGTTGGGTTTCTCATGATGAAGCAGATTTCCGGGCGCACCGGCTGGCTTTTCCCCCTCATTGTCTTCCAATTACAGTGAAACTTTGGGAGAGACAGAGGGGAGAGAGCATGGAGAGGTTGAAATGCAGCGGCCCAATTTAATGCAGATTTGAAGCACCTGAGAAAAGCTTTTGCATCCCCCTAGCTACCCCCAGTGTTCTTCCATACCAGTGTTCTTCCAAATAGGCTAGGCACAGCATTATTATTTTCCTTCACATTTCCTCTCTTGCCAAATCTCATCTCTCAGTTTTTCCACCTCATTTGTGGAAGAATCTGTCCATGAAGTTAAATACTGCATCTACACAGAGTGAATTGAGATTTTTTTTGCACTCTTTTCTATTTCTTTTTTCTTCAGGAGCCTTAATCGTTTACACATGTCACATATGTTTCATTCCTTCTAACATGATTTTTCCTTATTATTTTGGAGCATTTATTTGTGATTCATGGCGTGTTCACGCACTAGACGGAACTAGGCAACAAAAATTGAACGCAGCAGGTGTAGAACTTACAACCAGTTAGCAAGTCGGGAATTTCAGAGTTTCCTAGTTCCAATTGGCATGTGAACGCGGCTTTATCCTTGGACAGGGTGTTAGACAGTTAATTTCCCTCTATCCCTTGTTGATTTCTTTATTACATTGCTGCCGCACTGCACAACACCACACACCGAGCCTCAGCCTGTGCTGATCGAGATGGGACTGCTCTTAGCGTCTGCTGTGCTACGACTAGCAAGTGTTACTATACCTCAGAGACGACTGGAGCGCCACTTAATAAACAGAGCAGACAGAGGATCACTTTGAACTCCTGTGACATGTAATGAACCTGTCCGTCTCCTCCTCAGCCAGCCGCCCGCTGTAGCAGCCATGCATGGATCTGATCTGTCGGGGGCTGGAGAACGGCGCATTAAAAAGCTCCTAATAAACCAACAGGATCTTAAAAAACAACTATCATTTACAGATGATCGGTGCCGCCATGTTTTCCCCACACCATAAAAGCAGATAATTGCCTCTTTCAATGTTGTTGCCTTTTTGTTGCGTAACAGACATTTACATCAGGGACTAATTATTCCAGACTTGTTGTCGGAATTCAAATAGACATGTGGGCTGTGTGTCGTTTTTAACATCAACTAAGCCCGCAGGCGTTGCTTTTGACCTGATCAAATGTACTACAGTAAATCTCAGCCCGATACACGGTAGTCTTTTCCCCCTCTCGATCCTCCTTCTCATGTATCAAATGACATGAACAGATTGATATTAGTCTACTTTTATTACACATGTTCTAAATTGATAAGACTCTTCAATTTCTAGAAATTGCTATTGGTCACGGAGATAAAGACCTATCTGAAATGAAAATTGATGACTGACCAGTTGATCAGGAACATTCTTTTGATTCCGGTGATACACTTGTGAATCAATTCTCGTACCGTGTCGATCCACTGATCTACACCAGATCTAATTTAGCTGGCAAATGAGTATTTTTCTACTGTAATTCAACACTGTTGAAGTGACACCAACATTTGGTTAGGAACCAGCTGTGTGCCATTGTGATGTGGACTCTCATTGAGGGTTATGATAAGAGGCCAGACTGCCTCATGAGGGACAAATGCCAGCGCTTAAACATGCAGGAATCTTAACATGACATTCGTTGACCGCTGTGACAATGGCAAACATATGCAAATGGGACAGAGTGTCGCTCTCATCATGACCCTGTCACTGAGACACTGACCCCTCCTACTGTAGAGAGAGATAGAGAGAGGGGGAGAGCAAACACAGAAATAAAAAGATCCTAATACCAGGGAGCAAACAGGTAAAAGGCACCATTTACACTGTCTAACTCTTGTCTTCCTTTTCTCAGCTCTATTCTTCCTGCCTTTGTAATCCTTCTCTTTGGTTTCCCTTTGCCTCGGTGGGTTTCTCTTTGCTCTGCGGAGGAGGGCACGGGGAGGGGAGGGACAGATTTACATGGGCCATATTCTTTGAAGTGAACATGCCTACTACTCCCTGCTGTAGCCCAAGCTCATCTAATCAGCAGCTAATTCCAGTTATTAAGATTTGAGAGATAACTTTGATTCATCACAGCCCATCTACCCCAATCGGTTAATCACTGTCGTCCTAAGCTCTTTTTTAGTCCTCCTTTTGTTTCCAGCCCCTCTGGCACTCGGCGATGGGAGAAAAGGAGAGAAGATATTAACAATATTAATGACCCATGATCCTCGTCTCCTTAATGAGAAGGGTTATTAACTGTGATTATATGTGATGAAATGGTGGTAATTCTTGAAAGCTTGGGAAAACTTGTACTATCGCTTGTCTGCTGATTTGCTCGTCTGATGTTGAAAAAGGGAAGAGGTGAGCGTGGTGCAGAAGTAGTGTGTGATACAGCGGGGAGGGGAGGAGCGAGGGAAGGAGAGAACGGAGATGGAGACGCAGAGGAGGCTGGAAGGGATTTTAAGGGGGTTCAAATCAGGGAAATCGAGGATGGTCCTATTACAGACTCAGACACATCTAAGACGCTCTTCCACTCCAGATACATATGTATTTCACTCTTTAATAGGCCGCAGATAGAGACAGTTTTTCCAACTCAGGAAATGTGTCTGCTGAAAACTCTGTCACGTCTTTTGTCCCAAATTCTCTCCCCTCTTCGGGGCTAACTAGTGGGTGCACTCCCCAGACACACGTCTGCAGGTTGACATTGCTGAATGGCTGTTTAAACGCCTATACCGCTCTGCCAGATCCCTGATACAGCATTCCAGCTTTTTCTCTTTCCAATTATAGGGAAGTAGTGGAGGGAGCTGGTGAAGAGAAGGAGTCAGCTCCATATGATTCCCTCTAAAGGGGGGGGGAACCGGGGTGTCTGCTAAATCATTGATGTGCAGTAAGACTGTTTCATTGTAGATGGGTTAGCAGCAGACAGCTAACAATCCTGAATTATTCATCCCTGTCCCGTGAAGAGAAGACCAAGACTAGAATGAGGCTCTGCTTCTCTGCTGCTCCTCCTCTCACTCCCCCCTCCCCTGGGACAGATTGGGGGAGAGAGACACGGAGGAGGAGCAGAGACCACTTGCACGGTGTGGTGCTCCCTGACCGCTTTAAACACCTCTCTTTATCTGGGCTAACTCCTGCATGGAGCTGTGGCTGCTGCTGGAGCGGCAGTCTCCTTCACACTCACAGTGTCAAGCTACAACTACACCCACTACTACACTGGTAACCACAGAGGATTGTCATGTTATACAGAGAAAAAACACCCCCATTCGTAATGGTACACTTCAATGGTTACAGAAGTAGTCAGAGTAATAATGCCATTTAAAACAGACAAGGGGCCTGTTGGCCTTCCTCATCTGTCGGGTGATGTTTAAAAGGTGTTGTTTTAAAGGTGTTGTTTTAAAGTTACAAACACTCCTAAAGTGATCCATCCCTAAAAGGCTGGCAAAGGGGAATTACAATCCCCATCTAAAACCTGGCAGTGTATGGGCGAATCACCTGATGGGCCATTTTAGATAATAATCTTGTTTAGAGAGCCCAGTACACCTTTCAGAGAGGGGAGATGGGATTGTTTGCATTAGTGACCTGTGGAGGAAGTCGAGTCAGTGTGGAGAAAAGCAATAGCCCAATTGCCCCTAGCTTTTATTAGATTCAATTCAGTCTTTCATAAACAATACCTTACTTTTCAAAAAGAAGGAAAGAATCTACTTAGTGTGGGTAACCCAGCACTTCCCAGACACACTCCATTTATTTTCCCCAATTAAATCTCTTTAATTGGATTGAGGGCTGGCACCTGGTTTACACTCTGTCAACCACGCAATCCACAGTAATTGATGCTGGAGCAGAGCAGAGCAGAGCAGAGCCGTAGAGCGGTGCATTGTGTGTGTGGGAGGGAGGCCGACCGAAGAGGGTGGGATTTAGAACATGTCTCAATAGTCCACAATTTCACTGTGATCAATTTATCAATGGCTTTTCTCCCCCTTTCACCACCTCTAAGATGGGAAATGCCTTCACGCACACAGACACACAGACAATTATGCGTTCACACACACAATTGCATTGCACACACATTCACACCCACACTGTGCATGTACACACACCCGCACATTAACCCTCACGCACATGATAATAAAGTACATTAACATATAGTACATGCACACCTACACAAACTCAGATCATCTCCTGAATACAAATGCCCGCTGTGAATACAAATGCACGCGCCCACACACCACACACACACACAATCGTACAGAGATACAAATCTGAGAAATGCATCCAGCGCAGTGACAGCACCTTTAAAGACACTCTGAATCTCGCCGTCCCTGAATTATAACTCTACAAGTATATGGATTCCAGGAAGAAAGAGAGAGAGGGAGAACGGGAGAGAGAGGGAGTGAAAGTGAGAGAGAGAAAGAGGTCGAGAGAAGAGCCGCCACAGTAAATAAAAAGACCATTTCCTCCAGTGACATGCCCATTCTGTTGGAGGCCTGACTCGAATTATTCTAAGCACTTTGAAGGATGGCTTTCCACTGCATTAATCTACACATCCCACTCCCCCATCCACAGTCCATGCACTCCTAACTACCCAACAACGCCCCGCAAGTCTTCCTAAAACCAGTAGATAGGTGATGTATTTTGTTCAGTCAGGTGAGGGGAAAACATCATTTAAGCATGTATTTTGTTTCCCGTGATTTCAGTCTATAACACTTCTTGTATATTTCAGTTGAAAATGGACTCCAAAAACAACTCCACACCACATCCTAATGAAAACAGCAGCAGTACCCAAAATAAATCAGTGTTGTGTCATTATTGAAAGCCAGAGCTTGAAGGAGAATGTGGTTTGTTTTCCTCTGGGCTCACCTCTCTCTCGCAGCTCATTTGGAAGCAAAATCAATCAATAAATCACCCGAGACCATCAATCAATCAATGAACCTATCAATATTCACCGGATCAGACCCCTCCCCTGCGAGAGGCCATCTTCAGTAAGAATATGTCAGGCAAATGGGCTTTTAACATAATAGCTCTGTCCGCTCCTGCTGAGTGCAAGATTGATGTAATGCAACGTTTACATGTAGACACAAGCTGTAATGGTGATATACAGCTGGCCCCAAGTTTCTCAGTAACAGAACCAGCGCACAAATCTGATAAAAAGCCCATTATGGTAAAAATAGTGAAATGGCTTAGATTCTTGATACGATAAGTGTATATTTTTCCAAATTACACCCAGACAGATCAAAACTCTCTTTCAAACAACATTGCTCACTGATTAAGGGTGATTTTTTTGTTTTGCTACATTTAAAACGTATCGACTTTATAAAGAAGTGCCCAACGGTGCCTTAAAAAAAGTTTGATGGAGAGCAGGAGAGAGAATGCAATCTCTATTCATCAATTAGTGCAGTGTTCTGGCAGAGTGGTTAGCAGAGCAGAGCAGCGACGCCTCCAGCATATCCCTCCCTCATCCGCTGTGGGGCATCATGGGTAATGCGGCTACAGGAGGAAGAGAGAGCCTCTCCATAAGAGGTGAATTGTGGGACATTCTCATTCCAGTAAGTGATGAGGCAGTCATTCGGGCTCCCGAGTGGTGCAGCGGTCTAAGGCACTGCATCTCAGTGCTTGAGGCATCACTACAGACAACCTGGTTTGATTCCAGGCTGTATCACAACCGGCCATGATTGGGAGAGCGGCACACAATTGGCCCAGCGTCGTCCGGGTTTGGCCAGTGTCGGCCGTCATTGAAAATAAGAATTTGTTCATAACTGACTTGCCTAGTTACATAAAGGTTAAATAAAAATAAAATAAAAAACCCATAGGGAGGAGATCAGAGAGCTGGCAGTGTGGTGCCAGGACAACAACATCTCCCTCAACGTCAGCAAGACAAAGGAGCTGATCGTGGCTCACAGGAAACGGAGGGACGAGCACACTCCCATCCACATCATTTGGGCTGTAGTGGAGCGGGTCAAGAGCTTCAAGTTTCTCGGTGTCCACATCACTAAGGAATTAACATTGTCCACACACACCCACACAGTTGTGAAGAGGGCACGACAAAATCTGGCAAAGACCCTCAGATCCTCCAATGCTTTAAGAGCATATTGACTGGTTACATCACCGCTTAGTACGGCAACTGAAAGGCACCAGACAGCAAAGCAATACAGAGGGTGGTGAGTATGGCCCAGTACATCACTGGGACCGAGCTCCCTGCCATCCAGGACCTCTCACCAGGCGGTGTCAGAGGACATCCCAAAGAATTGTCAAAGACTCCAGCCACCCAAGCCATAGACTGTTCTCTCTGGTACTGTGTGACAAGTGGTACCAGTGCCCCAAGTCTGGAACCAATAGGACTCTGAACAGCTTCTACCCCCAAGCGATAAGACTGCTAAACAAGACTGCTAAACAAGACTGCTAAACAAGACCACTAAATAGCTAATCAAATGGCTACCAGGACTACCTGCATTGACCCTTTTTTGCACTAACTCTCTTGCACTGATTCTATGCACACACACACTGGACTCTACCCTCACACTCACACATTCTTACACTGACACTGCAACACACATATACACACACATATGCAGTGGTGGAAAAAGTACTCAATACTTGAGTAAAAGTAAACTCAAATAAAAGTGAAAGTCACCCAGTAAAATACTACTTGAGTAAAAGTCTAAAAGTATTTGGTTTTAAATATACTTGAGTATCAAAAGTAAATGGAATTGCTCAAATATACTTAAGTATCAAAAGTAAAAGTATAAATAATTTCAAATTCCTTATATTAAGCAAACCAGACAGCACCGTTTTCTTATTTATTTTTATTGACGGCTAGCCAGGGCCACACTCCAACACATATTTTACATTTGTGTTTAGTGAGTCCGTCAGATCAGATACAGTAGGGATGACCAGGGATGTTCTCTTGATAAGTGTGTGAATTGGACCATTTTCCTGTCAAAAGTGAACAAGCACTTTTGAGTGTCAGGGAAAATGAATGGTGTAAAAAGTACATTATTTTCTTTAGGAATGTAGTGAAGTAAAGTAAAGTTGGCAGAAATAGAAAGAGTAAAGTAAAGTACAGATATCCAAAAAACTACTTAAGTAGTACTTTAAAGTATTTTTACTTAAGTACTTTACATCACTGCACACACACACACACACACACACACACACACACACACACACACACACACACACACACACACACACACACACACACACACACACACACACACACACACACACACACACTCATACTTTCACACTCACTGTCTATTATATTATCTATCCTGTTGCCCAGTCACTTTACCTGTACATACAGTGCCTTCAGAAAGTGTTCACACCCCTTGACTTTTTCACATTTTGTTGTGTTAGAGCAGTGTTTCCCCAAACTCGGTCCTCAGGACCCCAAGGGGTTTTGGTTTTTGCCCTAACACTACACAGCTGATTCAAATGATCAAAGCTTGATGATTAGTTGATCATTTGAATCAGCTGTGTAGTGCTAGGGCAAATAAACTATACATGCACCCCTTGGGGTTCCGAGGACCGAGGGAAACCCTGTGTTACAGCCCGAATTTAAAATGGTTCAAATATAGATTTTGTGTCACTGATCTACACACAATACCTCATAATCTCAAAGATGAATTATGTTTTTAGTCATTTAAAAAAAACATTGTTATGGCAAGCCTAAATATTTCTGGAGTAAACTTGTGCTTAACAAGTCACATAATAAGTTGCACGAATTCTGTGTGCAATAATAGTGTTTAACATGACTTTTGAATGACTACCTCATCTCTGTACCCCACACATCTGTAAGGTCCCTCAGTCGAGCAATGAATTTCAAACACAGATTCAAACACAAAGACCAGGGAGGCTTTCCAATTCCTTGAAGAAAAGGGCAAATATTGGACAATCCAGGTGTGCAAAGCTCTTAGAGACTTACCCAGAAAGACCCACAGCTGTAATCACTGCAAAAGGTGATTCTAACATGTATTGACACAGGCGTGTGAATACTTATGTAAATGAGATATTTCTGTATTTTCAATAAATGTGAAAAAATGTCTAAAAACATGTTTTCATGTTGTCATTATTGGATATTGTGTGTAGATGGGTGAGGAAAAAAATGTTGTATCCATTTTGAATTCAGGCTTAAACACAACAAAATGTGGAATAAGTCAAGGGGAATGCTTCTGAAGGCACTGTATATTTACATAGCTACCTCAATGACCTCGTACCCCTGTACATCATCCTGGTAATGGTGTTCCCAGTATATAGCCATACTGATTTGACTCATTATTGTTATTTGTCATTCACTGCGTATTCATTCCTCGCCCCACTATTTATGTTGTTTATTACGTTTTATCTTATCTTTAACTCTGCATTGTTGTAAAAGGACCCGTAAGTAAGTATTTCATTGTTAGTATATCCCTGTTGTTTAAGAAGCATGTGGCAAATACAATTCGATTTGATTTTGATTTGATGTTGCAGACATATTGACACTGGCATGGTTAACCATATGCCATTTAGTACCAATACCTTCTCCTCAATACCATACCATTACAGCAAGGTGTGACGATTCAACACCAAGATGAATAACATCCATCACAACCAACATTTAATTGCTCCACATTTTTGATAAGATTTTCCCTGATGTTCTCCCTTTAATGTAAAGATACTAGTCTGGTTCTCTTAGAGCCATCCTCGCACAGATCCCACTGCTTTCTCCCGACTGTGTTTTGAGAAGAGGCTTATCAGACGGAGTGGGGGAGGACGCCACAGCACAGACACAGTCCCCTCTCCCCTCTCTTCCATTGGGGATCCAGAGCGTCGTCTGCTCTTATCAGCATGCCATGGCCCAGGGCTGATTGGCGCAGGGCTGATTGGCACAGACCTGAGGAGGCACATGGATGAGGCTCACTCTCCTTCCCTGGAGGAAACACTGCCTAATACCCTCCCAGTTCCACACAAACAGCTTAGTGGACCACTACACACACTAACACACTGTGTCTATGTGTATGTGTGTACAGTGCCTTCAGAAAGTATTCACACCCCTTTATCCACATGTTGTTGTGTTACAGCCACCGGCCAACACACAATACCCCATAATGTCAAAGTGGAATTATGCTTTTGGAAATTGTTACAAATTAATTAAAAATCAAAAGCTGACATGTCTTTAGTCAATAAGTATTCAACCCATTTGTTATAGCAAGCCTAAATAAGTTCAGGAATAAAAATGTGCTTAACAAGTCACATAATAAGTTGCAGGGACTCACTCTGTGTTCAATAATAGTGTTAACATGATTGTTGGATGACTACCTCATATCTGTACCCCACACATACAATTACAGTATCTGTAAGGTCCCTCAGTCGAGTAGTGAATTTCAAACACAGACTAATTCCCAAACACCAGGGAGGTTTTCCAATGCCTCACAAAGAAGGGCGCTGATTGGTCCATTAGACGGGTAAAATAAAAAGCAGACACTGAATAACCCTTTGAGCATGGTGAAGTTATTCATTAAAATGTTGATTGTTTATCAATACACCCAGTCACTACAAATATACAGGCATCCTTTCTAACTCCAGAGAGGAAGAAAATCGCTCACGGATTTCACCATGGTATGGCGTTGAAGCTCGGGAGAGCAACAGAATAAATTGTGAGGGGGCGCGGCTCTGTTGCATCCTGCAGTGTGTGTGATGTTTGGTGTGGCGTCCTTTTATGTTTTATTATTAATATTATTTCTTTATTTTTATTTTGTATGTTTTATTGGTATGTAACTGTTATGAAAGTTGTATTGTCAATTTGTTTTGTATTTAAATGCCACTTTAAACGTGTACATGACACTGCAACAAAATTTCCCCATGGGGACAATAAAGTCAGTAAGTAAGTAAGTAAAACAGTTTCAGAGTTGAATGGTTGTGATAGGAGAAAACTGAGGATGGATCAACAACATTGTAGTTACTCTGCAATACTAACCTAATTGACAGAGTCAAAAGAAGGAAGCCTGTACAGAATATTCAAAAACATGCATCCTGTTTGCAACAAGGCACTAAAGTAATACTGCAAAAAATGTGGCAAAGAAATTAACTTTTTGTCCTGAATACAAAGTGTTATGTTTGGGGCAAATCCAATACAACACAGTACTGAGTACCTCTCTCCATATTTTCTAAAATAGTGGTGGCTGCATCATGTTATGGATATGTTTGTAATAGTTAAGGACTGGAGAGTTTTTCAGTATACAAAAGAAATGGAATAGAGCTAAGCACAGGCAAAATCCTACAGGAAAACCTGGTTTAGTCTGCTTTCCACCAGACACTGGGAGATGAATTCACCTTTCAGCAGGACAATAACCTAAAATACAGGGTCAAATCTACACTAGAGTTGCGTACAAAGAAGACCGTGAATGTTCCTGCGTGGCCGAGTTACAGTTTTGACTGAAATCTACTTGAAAATCTATGGCAAGACCTGAAAGTGGTTGTCTAGCAATGACCAACAACCAATTTGACAGAGCTTGAAGAATTTAGAAAAAATAATAATGGGAAAATGTTGCACAATCCACGTGTGGAATGCTCTTAGAGACTGACCAGGAAAGACTCACAGACTCACAGCTGTAATCGCTGCCAAAGGTGCTTCGACAAAGTTTTGACTCAGGGGTGTGTATTTCATTTTCAATTTATTTGCAAAAATTTCGAAAAACACTTTGTCATTATTAAGTGGTATGTGTGTAGATGGGTAAGAAAAAAAATATTGAATCCATTTTGAATTCAGGCTGTAACACAACAAAATGTAGAATACATCAAGGGGTATGAATACTTTCTGAAGGCACTGGATGTGTATGTGGGTGGGTGTTTTTGTTTGTTTGTGTGTGTGTGTGTGTGTGTGTGTGTGTGTGTGTGTGTGTGTGTGTGTGTGTGTGTGTGTGTGTGTGTGTGTGTGTGTGTGTGTGGGGGGGGGGGGGGGGGTGTTTGTGTATGTGAGGGTGTTTGTGTGTGTGTCGCCAGGCCTGCTCTGAGATCTATCACAGGGTGAGAGAGAGAGAGCGTGATGCTGGGGAAAGAGTGTAGCTGCGGCGAGGCGAGGCCGAGGGTCAGCGCTCTACCCGCCTGCAGACACCAGCCACAGGGGCTATCCATTACTCCCTGCTAATTGGAGTTTCCCTCTGGGTCAGCCGAGCTCACTGTAGTGCCTCCGACGTGGAGGGCCCCATATTATTTCTAACACTATGTCATTCCTGATGTCCTTTTTACCCCCTCTCCTCTCCTCCTTAAAGAAGAAGGGGATTAGGGAAGGAGTGCTAGCCGATCTCCCTCCACCACCACCACCATAGCTGGTTAATAAGAAAAGTCTGTGTCTCCTCCCTGGACCATTCATCACGTCAGATGGTAATATCTTCAAAGGTCAGACTGAGTCATTAAGAAAAAAGAGCCTTGGCTAAACTTTCCTGTGGATTTTTTGAGGGTCTAATCACCAAATCTGAAGTGTCTCTTTTGATTGGCTTGCGATGGGTTTCTTTCAACGTGATTGATTACCTTATAAGGGATTACATTCTGCCTGGTCTGTACTGAAGATTTAGGGCTTAATGCAACATCTCAAATAACAGATTATTGCTGACTTTCAGGTGTAAGAAAAATACATGACAAAATGGTGTAAAATAAGAACAGAGCCCAACATGGTAATAGATAGGGTAGAATCTAGGACAGACTGGAAAAATCAACAATTTGACACAAGCGATAACAAAAAAGATAAAAAGAGGCGAGGAGAGGAGAAGAGATAGAAAGAAAAAGAAGAAAAGATTGAAGGGAAATAAAGCAGTAGAGGAGATAAACACTGCTCCTGTCTGACAAGTGTCACACTTGCGCTTCGATCCAGCCTTCCTCCTGCGCTAATGACTGTCAACATGACAAGCAGGGCAGTCTGAAGGGGGAGAAAATTACTCGCTGAAAAGCAATTGACTGACCGCCATCATTTCTCAGGGAACCAGTGACCTGTGAATATTTCATTATGGGGAAAGTCGTGCGGCCCATACAAATGGGTCCGGGGGCCCGGGGATGTGGATGGCCCTGCCGTCCCCTGGCTGAGACCAGGCAATGGAGGGGGAACCTGGGGCCACGCTGGTCTGTTTCTGCCTGCCTGCCTGGTAGTCTTTTTATTACCACTACAAAGCACTTATTTCAATAAAAAGTCAGGGGGAATATATTTACACAGATAGTTACAGGCCATAGTTACAGTTTCAATAGTTGGTGTTGTGTTATAATAGGGGATTGGATGTGGAGGGTGTTAGGATAATACAGGTACTGTGTCTACTGAGGTGATATTTGCTTGTCTTTGAGAGGGGAGAGAGAGAGAGAGGTAGAGAGAGAGAGAGAGAGAGAGAGAGAGAGAGAGAGAGAGAGAGAGAGAGAGGTAGAGAGAGAGAGAGAGAGAGAGAGAGGTAGAGAGAGAGAGAGAGAGAGAGAGAGAGAGAGAGGTAGAGAGAGAGAGATGAGGGGTAGAGAGACAGTCTCATAGATGTCAACAGGTCTAACCCAGACGTTCTTTTGCCCTCTGCGCGACATTCATCTTACATTGAGGGAACATCAGAGGCCTTCGAATGGAGAGGGGCAGGAAGAAAAGAGAAGATGAGAAAATATGAAAGAAAATCAATCCAGCACTAGCTTGATTGATCGGTGGAGTTTTAGACAATTTCATCAGGAGACTCCACTAACCAGAGATGACACGACCCATATTGGAGGGAGAATGCATTGTGGAGATTGATACCCGCATTAGAGGCATCAGGTCGGATAAACACAGCTTTGGCAGTAAATACACTGGGCCCGTTTGCCCCCTCAATGACGACTTAATGCAACAGAAATCCAGGCAGCCCACACTTTTCTTTACAAACTTTGACTTGGCTGGATAATTGAGTCAATTAAGTTCACCATAATCCTTAGCAAGGATCTGTGTCCACAGAGAAAGTTTAGGGTTTGTGTTTTGGTTTGTGTTATGGTTTGTGTTATGGTTTGTGTTTTGGTTTGTGTTATGGTTTGTGTTTTGGTTTGTGTTATGGTTTGTGTTATGGTTTGTGTTTTGGTTTGTGTTATGGTTTGTGTTATGGTTTGTGTTATGGTTTGTGTTATGGTTTGTGTTTTGGTTTGTGTTATGGTTTGTGTTTTGGTTTGTGTTATGGTTTGAGTTATGGTTTGTGTTATGGTTTGTGTTTTGGTTTGTGTTATGGTTTGTGTTATGGTTTGTGTTATGGTTTGTGTTATGGTTTGTGTTATGGTTTGTGTTTTGGTTTGTGTTATGGTTTGTGTTTTGGTTTGTGTTATGGTTTGAGTTATGGTTTGTGTTTTGGTTTGTGTTATGGTTTGAGTTATGGTTTGTGTTATGGTTTGAGTTATGGTTTGTGTTTTGGTTTGAGTTATGGTTTGTGTTATGGTTTGAGTTATGGTTTGTGTTTTGGTTTGTGTTAAGGAGAGAACTATAGATGTTCGCTATTTATCAAAAGGTCTTAGGAAAGAGGCTTGTGATTCCAATCCAGGTCCTAGTGTTACACAAACATTTATGCTCTTCATCAGACTTTACGTATTGAAAATGTACATATCCCTGTGAATCACTTACAAATTATACTTCCCATCAATTCACAATGTTCTACTCACAGCTGCCCTCAAAATGTACATTGAAATACATCTAAAATATACTAACTAACTTCATCCTTCGTCCTCAAGTCTACCAAGAAAAGAGTCAAATGGACTGATTGTACAACATCTATTTCTACCTGCTGTAATGAAAGAAACTCCACATTCACCAAGGTAGGTATATATGTCAAGACAGATAGAAATACTACAGAAGAAGAAGAAAAGGACAAAAGGAGCCACCAGGGCCTGATCACATCGGGCTGACAGGAAGTAATGGAGGGTCACAGAGGGTCAGATGACTGATCCAGGGACATTGGACAAAGTAACAATTTCGCCGCTGGGTAAATATTTCAGCAGCGCTTGGTCGTGTAGTGTAGGGCAACCAGACACCCTCTAAAATACAATAAATAGACACCTGTAATAAAACACTCTCCACACAAACACACATATTCTCCGGTGCACACACAAGAACCCTCTTTAAGACACACACACACAAACACACAATGTGGAAAATTCTCAGCTTAAAATTCTCAATAAATACCATCACAGAGAGCTGTCACATAATCATTCTTTTTCCTTTAGCTAAATCACTCAAATATGCTGGGTGGCATAGAGTGGACGTTACCTTTAGTGTGGATGGAAATTCAGCCCTGTATTCATGTATTAAGCAGGAGGAAGAGCGTGACCGTGACTGTTGGTGACATTTGCACTGATCTGCGCTTCAACTCTCTAATGCAACAAAAAGGCGTCTCCGATTCCTGTCTCATATCTAGTTTAAAATGAAAGCCCCAATGATCCTGAAGGATTTTACAGCGTGACAGTGACAAATGAATAAAGAAAGAGAAACTTTGTATGCTCCAGCACATCAGACTGGCACTTCTCCAAATGAGAACTGGAGTGGCCCATTGATGTGGCACCAGGGCTGGTGTGACAGGGCACATGGATGCGATCCATATTTCATTGGCTGAACATCACTTGCACCAGCTAGTGAAATCAAATCCAACTCAACCCCTTTGTTGACTACCCAGGGAGGCCCTTCCGTTCGGTACATCACCATGAGTAACTAGTCAAAACACAGAGCCTGTCTCTGTTCCAGAACTTCTCCACTGAGGCCCCTGCTGTATACTTGACCGTTGTTTACTCTGGCCCCAGAGTGGGTTACATGAGGTATTTCCCCCCTCTTACCGTGAGAGAGACGAGGTATGGGGTGGGGGAGGGGTGTGGTGCGTTGGTGGCAGCGGTGGGATACAGTACGTCTCTCATCCTCTGCTCTACATTATTGCAAGTCTGCAGTAAAGTTGATTAAAGCACTGGTGCAGATGTGAACCTTTCACCCTCTCTGCCTCTCATCAGTGGCAGGGGGGAGAGCCTTCCCCTCTCTGCTGTGCCGTGTAGGCACACAGCCTTAACTATGAAGGCTATATTACAGTGCCCTTAAAGGATCATCAGAATCTCACCATGGGTAGAATAGGGGATAGGGATGGTGGTTGGAGGTTGGGAGGGGTTGCGTGGTAGTGTCTCATTTATCAAACACCTCCAGGATAGTACCACACCCCCACCACCTAACAACATCCTTCTCCTGCCTCCTCAGTCAGACTCTTTTTGAGAATGCGTCGATGGATCCTGGTGCACAGTCCTCGTGACAAATTAGTGTGACATGTAATGAACTGGAATATAGTCTTGACTACGGCCATTAGAAAGGGTCCTCCGTAGTCTCGGTGAGTCTGTGTGAGACGTAGTGCTATCCATACCGTAGCTTTGTGCCGTGCACCATGTGAACTCTTAACCCCCATCCCATCTACATGTTCCCCACTCTCCCCATCCAACACGTCTCTCTCAGTTCCATGTCCTCATCCCCAGCCATTCTCCCACTCTGAAACAACTATCATGGCCACAATGACTTCTTGGACTGGATTCAATAGGTTCTTTGAGAAAGGGGAAAACTGTTGTGCTCAGAAGGAATCAATCAGTGCTTCTCAGCGTAATTCGATTCTATTCACAAAGGGCCAGGGAGGCAATCTTAAAATGGAAATGCCACTTTGCTAGAAGCGGAGGGGAGGCAAGGAGGAGATGTGCGTGAGGAATAGTTTGCATGGTAAAACACTGTCTCATAAGGACACTGCAGCTTTCAATCATGCTGCCATATATTACAAGCCATTACAGTCTATGTGCTGAGTGCAACAAAACTTGGCCTAAGTGGGATATCGTTTTCAGCCTCGCCAAATAATCATGGTGATGTAGCGGGGATCTGGTACTGTTGTTAGTGAATCTCCCACACCTCCCTCTCCCCTCATCCACACAGGCAGGCATACGCTGCTGCTGCAGCTATACCACTACCGCCGCGGCTTGTGAACATTTAAATGTGCTCGGCTGACATTTTGCAAACCACAGTCATTTAAAGTGGCTGCCATGGACATATGACACTCCTAGAAAAACGGGTTCTAAAAGGGTTCTTCCCCATAGGACAACCCTTTTTGGTTCCAGGTAGACATGAAACCCAAGAGTTATACCTGGAACCAAAAAGGGTTTTAAGATAGCATTTTTAAACGACTTGTTGCTTCTATCCAGAACTGCTGTTTAGTTTCTAGGACATAAAAACGGATCACATTTTGGGCAAAAATTACATTTACATTTTAGTCATTCAGCAGATGTTCTTATCCAGAGCAACTTAGAGTTAGTGCACTTATCTTAAGATAGCTAGGTGGGACAACCACATATCACAGTCATATTAAGTATGTTTTCAATAAAGTAGTTATCAGCAAAGGCAGTGGTTTAGGAAAAGACAAGTACAGGTAATTCTTCTTTTTCCACCCTTTTTTTGTGTGTGTGTGTGTGTGTGTGGGGGGGGGGATTTCAGATACTCTTTAAAGAGGTAAGGTTTCAGAAATGTTGGGGAGATGGGCAGGGACTCCGCTGACCTGACATTAGGGGGAAGCTTGTTCCACCAAATCAAACATGTTGCTCCATAATCGGAGGACAGGAGAAGAACACCTGCTGATACAGCATGAACCAGTGCAGCCAGTTACTGTGACCAGCATCATTTTGAAACACAGTTAATGTAACAGCATTCATCTCTGTGGGAATAGATGTGAGCTTTAGAACACGTTTCACAAACAAATGTTGCACTGAAAAAAAAGTCTGCAATGGATTTGGTGCTTCTAACACCTCAGCAGTTTTAAGTATGATGTGAAAAATGCAATGTAACACAGAGCTGTCATGACAACTGTGGGATATTTAAGGCACTTACGGTGCTGTACAGTCAATGTTATCTGTCTAAATACTTCTGAAGAAGCCACATGGTTTGTGGGTAAAGTGGGTAAAGCCAGAATGGCTAACTCTGCCTGTGTACAATACGAGTGATCCTGGCCTGTTGGTTCCTTCCAGCGAGCAGGATGTCCCTTATCTCTAGAGCTAAAATGTGGTTGAGGCTCCGGTCAGCTTCCTTAACCACTATCTGGTTGTCCCTCCTGCGCCTCTCAGCTTTCACCCCCCTCCCCCATCCCCATCCCTCTGCTGCTCTGGGAAGGCTCAGTTTCTCCAACTCAAACCGGCCACAGTCAGTACAGAATGGGATGGAGATGGAGTGGAAAGGGGTATTGGGGTTTTTAGTATATGTAGATGGGGGACATTGTTAGAGGCAAACCCACAGGACAGTACTGGGGCCCGGCTCTGTCTTGGCACAAAGGCTGGGTACTGGATGCTGAATCATTCATGGAGTCAGTCTATGCCCCATGCAGATGTGCCTGCCGGCCAAGTGCTCCTCTGCTTCCCGCTGCCCAGAAAGTTTGGGAGGAAAGCTAAGCTGCAGCCCAATATGATAATGGAGGAGGCCCACCCTCCAGTAAGGCTGTTGATCATATCCTATGAACAGCATTGATGAATAATCCTCTCTAAGGAGGAAGGAGCTCTTCTCACTTTAGGATGGAACACATTAGATTCCAATGCCAGGACTAAGAGTTGCATAGACCCAAAGCTCTAAATGTGTTTCGGTGTATTAGACCTACATTAAATCAAACATGCACTGCAGTAAATTATCATCAATCCTGTGCCATATAAAATGCACATTTCATGCACCGCAATTAATCAAACCAATTTAACTGGGTGAAACAAAGCAAAGCAAATGTTACATTTATGCAGTGCAGAAACAATGTGATTTTCCCCTTGTCCAGCTTTGATTGAACCCCTAAGTTTGTGTAGGGAAAAAGCTTCACTCTTTTACGACACCTATCTGAAAGTGAGGCACCATTATCTGTCAAGGACTGTTTATATATAATGTGCACCAGAAGATAAAACCAGCGCTGCTTCTCTTTCATCTAGCGTAACGACAAGAATGTCACTATTGTTGTCTGCTCACATTTCCTGATCAAAGTCGCTCAGTTCCCAGACACTCAAATCACACTCATACTTCAGTCTAACTGGTTGAACTCTCCGTTGATGAAATCAATACTTCTCTTTGATTTCAGCTGAAAATGACACATCTCTAAACACCATAACAGTCAGATGACAAGAAGACATAAAACTATTTAACCCCTTGTATTGTGAATAGATAAGTTTGTGGAGTGGCGTTAACGTGGGGTGTTCGTTACCAATTAACGTTCATTGTGTATGCCAACAAGTTTTGTGTATTTTAGAACTAAAATGTTGCATTTGAAAGGGAACAACTCATTTGATATATTCTTATATAAGAACATTAAGACAGTATTCACACTCCATTACTTTACATTTTGTTGTGTTACTGCCTGAAGTTAAAATTGATTACATTGAGATTTTGTGCGCTGATATACACATTACCCTATAATGTCAAAGTGGAATTTTGTTTGTAGAACATTTTAGAAATGAATAAAAACGTAAAGTTGAAATGTCTTGAGTCAATAAGTATTCAACCCTTTGTTATGGCAAGCCTAAATAAGTTCAGGAGTAAAAATTGCATAACAAATCGCATAATAAATTGCATGGATTCCGTGTTCAATGGTTAACATGATTAACATGATTTTTGAATAACTACCCAATCTCTGTACACCACACATACAATTATCTGTAAGGTCCATCAATCGAGGAATGAATTTCAAACACAGATTCAACCACAAAGACCAGGGAGGTTTTTCAATGCCTCGCAAAGAAGGGCACCGATTGGTAGATGTGTAAATAAAAATTACAAAAATAACAGATGCTGAATATAAGTTATTAATTAGGTTTTGGATGGTGTATCAATACACGGAGTCACTAAAAAGATACAGGTGTCCTTCATACCTCCTAACTCCTTGCCGGAGAGGAAGAAAACTGCTCAGGGATTTCACCATGAGGCCAATGGTGATTTTAAAACAGTTACAGAGTTTAATGGTTGTGATATGAGACAACTGAGGATTTATTAACAACATTGTAGTTGCTCCCCAATACTAACCTAAATGACAGAGTGAAAAGAAGGAAGCCTGTACAAGATAAAAAATATATAAAAAACATGCATCCTGTTTGCAACAAGGCAATTAAGTAATACCGCAAAGAAATGTGGCAAAGAAATTAACGTTTTGTCCTGAATACAAAGTGTTATGTCTGGGGCAAATCCAACACATCTCTGAGTACTACTCTTCATATTGTCAAGCATGGTGGTGGCTGCATCATGTAATGGGTATGCTTGTCATCGGCAAGGACTAGGGAATGTTTTTAAGGAAATAAATGTATGGAATTCACCTTTCAGCAGGAAAATAACCTAAAACACAAGGCCAAATATACACTGTGTTGCTTACCATGAGTAGCCTAGTTACAGTTTTGACTAAAATCATCTTGGAAATCTATGGCAAGACCTGAAAATGGCTGTCTAGCCATGATCAACAATCAACTTGACGGAGCTTGAAGAATTGTTTCAATAATAATGGACAAATATTGTACAATCCAGGTGTGCAAAGCTCTTAGAGACTTACCCAGAAAGACTCACAGCTGTAATCACTGCCAAAGGTGCTTCTACAAAGTATTAATGTAGGGGTGTGTATTTAATTTTCATTTCCAATACACTTGCTAAAATTTCAAAAAACATGTTTTCACTTTGTCATCATGGGGTATTGTGTGTAGATGGGTGAGAAAAAAATAATATGTAATCCATTTTGAATTCAGGCTGTAACACAACAAAATGTGGAATAAGTAAAGGGGTATGAATACTTTCTGAATGGACTGTATTTTCATAATGTCTCAAATGATTTATTTTGGGTGAAACGGAAAAGGTAAACAAATACATACTTTCTACACTGGCAATCTTGATTGTCATTTCACTGAATAACTCAACCAAAACTCACCAGAATACGCCAGCGGATAAAAAGGACGACATTCCATTTGTGAGATTGTTTTGATGCAGTGCTTATCGGCCTCATTCAACGCTGAGACTGCTGCTGCATTGGCAATGCTAATCGACATGTGAATGAGGCGAGGGAGGGAAGTGGATTCACAGAGTGTATTGCTCTCCTCACTGTAGCCCCTCCACTCTCAGAAAAGCCCCCAGCTTTATCTTCAGCTGCTTCGTGAGTGCTTGCCTGTAGCTTCAGCCTTCTGTATTTTTGCAAAAGGGACAACAAAACACTTGTTTCTTGGGCGTTGGGGAAAAGCCTGAATCTGAGAGGATTACAGTCACAACGGGGATCTCAGCAGTCTCTCACATACGCCGAGACACACACTCTTTCTCGCAGTGGTTGCCGAGTGGGAATGAACTGCTCTACAAAGGCCAGGGCCTTGGCAAGGTAATTAACCCAGGGTGCTTGTTTCACATGGCAGAGTCCATTAAGTGCCATGTCACATTGATGTCAGGGTAAAGGGAGCAGGCACACACGCACACACATACACACACGCACACACGCGCATGCATGCACTCACAGTCTGAGGACGGACCAAAAGCAGAATGAGTAGTGGAGATAAGTGAGAGAGAAAGAGAAACAGAAACGGGGAGGGGTGAAGTGGCAGGCTGCTAGGCCTCTCTAATCAGTAGTAGTCCAACTCCCCTCCAGGTTTGGCCATCGATCGGCAGGCAGCTCTACCAGCCTGGCCCAGCCTGGCCCAGCCTATATTGGCTCTAATTGCCCTGTCTTGGTTACCACCCCCCCAGCTGTCCAAGCAAAATGGCCCCACACTGATGGACCCACAGTTCTGCTGGCAGAGCATGGAAATGGTCTCTGATTTAAGGCCATTAGGCACAGATGACCACACAGAGCTGTCAGAGAGAAAAGGCCAGGCCAGGCCACAACAGCAGCGTGGGTAGTAGGCATTAGCTAAAGAAGGAAGTGGGCACACTCATCTCCCTAAACCGCGACAATGAACAAACCACCAAGGCGGTGGGACTTTAACACACACACTCCTCTCAGAGTAGCGCTAGGTCTCAGATAACATTGTCCCCACAGAAGTGACTTCCACACACCCTAACTGAGGTTTATCTCCCACTTAACAGATGAGCCAGAGGAAACAAGAGAGCCACTCAGGGATGGAGTAGAGAGGATAGCAGCTATAGAAAGATGGAGAGAGACAGAGAGGGAGAGAGAGAGAGGGGAGGTAAAGACAAAGCAGCAAAGTGAAACCGTTCTAGCAGGAGTGGCATTGTTAGTGTTGCCGACATAGAAGGTGTGGTGGCTGGGGTTGGGAGAGGTAGGGAGAGGAGGGGAGGGGGAGGAGAGACAGAAAGGGGAAATGAGGGCAGGCAGGTTTCTCCATCTCCCCTTTAAGCTGGAATATGTAACTTTTTGGGCAACCCGACCAAATTCATGTAGAATTATGAGATATAGATCTGTCATTCTCATTGAAAGAAAGTCTAAGAAGTAGTAGATTTTGTTCTATGTGTGCTATTTCTATGCCTTCCGTTCTTAAGTTTCGTTTTTGCGTCTGTTACTTTCGGTTTTATACACCAGCTTCAAACAGCTGAAAAAAAATGTGGTTATGGAAAATATATTTCACAGCGGTTTAGATGGTACAATGATTTTCTACACTATACTTGCTTTTTTTGTCACATAAACTGAAATTAAGCGAACTATTCGAATTTTTGCAACCAGGAAATGGCGGAGCGATTTCTGCATATTGTACCTTTTAAGATGAGGATCACATTGAGTGTTGCCTTAAAGTTGATTACATGGAGTGCGGTGTGAGCGGTGGGCCGTGGCGGAGTGCGCTGACGGATGGGTCTGTGCCCGCGGTTCTTTGAGCTACCAACATAACATGCCGCCCAGAGCAGAGCAGTGAAAGCAGCAATTAAATCAGGGGACTGACTGACCACACCACACCGCCTAGACTGACTGGACACTGTGCTGATTTGTGCACTGTCCCCGAGAATAGAGACATGTATTTTTAATTAATGTAAAAGTGATGCAGTGCATGTTTTCCTAAAAAAATCCACTGACAAACACTAATGCAGAAACACTAACCCCCAGAGGGGCTTGCAGCAGGCTGACACACACTGGACCCAACCTTCCAGAGACTGACCTGAACATCTTACCTCAGTCTTACTTTAAATCTACAACACAAAGAAAAATTGGCCAACCTGTTTATTTTTTAGCACTATACGATACAGGAGATGGAAAGGGTTGCAATTTACCCAACCAATTAAGATTTTAATAATGTTACAATATTAAATAGTTAAAAAAAAATCCCAATTATAATAATGCAGTGGGGCTGCAGGCTGATAATTAGAGATTGGTGGATCCATTGCCATCCCTCAGGGCAGACACATGCTGACGTTCCTGCAGGTTATCTGGTATCGGGAATCATTCCTGAAGCATAAACAAGCCAGGGAGATAGGCTGGCTGCCCTCCAAAAGGCTGTCTCCTCACTTTTACAGGCCTCTTTTCCCCTTTCAGCTAATTCAGCCCCAAATATCAGCAAGCAGACAATGCCCAGTCAAAATGAGAGAGAGAGAGAGAAATGGGTAGAGAGAGAGGTGGGAGAGAGGAGGGGGAGAGAGAGAGAGAGACAGAGAGAGAGCGAGAGAGAGAAAAAGGAGGGACGATAGGTAGGAAATAGAAGCCAACGAGGTAAGATACTGTATGTAGTTAAGTTGCAAAAAAGGTAAAATTACAAGTGTATTCCACTCACATAACCAAGGTCTGACACAACTAAAGTGGTCAAAACATGCGTTTGAGAAAGGGAGGTAGAACGGGAGAGAGAAAAAGAGAGATCATGCCTTATTTCTCCTCCCTGAGAACAGACAGTTGACAGTGAAAGCCATGGTACAAAAGATCATTAAGCCAAAGACCATTGACCTAGGGAGGATGCTCACTGATCCCTCACTGAAACATGGTGCATTAAAGGGCTTCTAGATGATTGCTTTAGAGTTATGGGACTACAGTACACGGACAGGCACAGGCAGAGCTGTTGGCGTAAATGAATTCAGAGCCACAGCTCTGTGAGAAGACATTATTCTCTTAACTTCGCTGGCTCTTTTATTGGTACACAAGACTGTTCACAGTCTTGGCCCCCATTTGGAACCAACCATGTAGTCTGACAACGAGTTCAATTTGACAATAAACATGATGGAATTATCACAGTCCAGATGTGCCAAAACACTCTCCCTTATCACAAGGAAATTGTCAAACACAATCTATATAAAAAGGTGTTATAAACAGGTGTGTTATAAACAGAAGACTTGAGAACGACCCCTGAACTCACTGGAGCCCTGCGATGGACAGGAGGGGCATCCGTGTCGAGGACGCCTCATCAGTCAACAGACAGGCTCTGCATAGTTTAACACACTATAAAATATTAATTTGCTAAGTGGTACAGCCTTTTGCCCTTTGAGAGGCTCATGCATTGTTTAGGCTGCCGAGAGGAGGAGGTGGGTAGTGGTGGTGGTGAGGAGGAGGTGAGTAGTGGTGGTGGTGAGAGGAGGGGGTGGGTAGTGGTGGTGGTGAGAGGGGGCGGTGGGTAGTGGTGGTGGTGAGGAGGAGGTGGGTAGTGGTGGTGGTGAGAGGAGGAGGTGAGTAGTGGTGGTGGTGAGCGGGGGCGGTGGGTCGTGGTGGTGGTGAGGAGGAGGTGGGTAGTGGTGGTGGTGAGAGGAGGAGGTTGGTAGTGGTGGTGGTGAGAGGAGGAGGTGGGTAGTGGTGGTGGTGAGAGGAGGAGGTGGGTAGTGGTGGTGGTGAGAGGGGGCGGTGGGTAGTGGTGGTGGTGAGAGGAGGTGGTGGGTTGTGGTGGTGGTGAGAGGAGGAGGTGGGTAGTGGTGGTGGTGAGAGGAGGAGGTTGGTAGTGGTGGTGGTGAGAGGAGGAGGTGGGTAGTGGTGGTGGTGAGAGGGGGCGGTGGGTAGTGGTGGTGGTGAGAGGAGGAGGTGGGTAGTGGTGGTGGTGAGAGGAGGAGGTGGGTAGTGGTGGTGGTGAGAGGAGGAGGTGGGTAGTGGTGGTGGTGAGAGGGGGCGGTGGGTAGTGGTGGTGGTGAGAGGAGGTGGTGGGTAGTGGTGGTGGTGAGGAGGAGGTGGGTAGTGGTGGTGGTGAGAGGAGGAGGTTGGTAGTGGTGGTGGTGAGAGGAGGAGGTGGGTAGTGGTGGTGGTGAGAGGGGGCGGTGGGTAGTGGTGGTGGTGAGAGGAGGAGGTGGGTAGTGGTGGTGGTGAGAGGAGGAGGTGGGTAGTGGTGGTGGTGAGAGGAGGAGGTGGGTAGTGGTGGTGGTGAGAGGGGGCAGTGAGTAGTGGTGGTGGTGGGAGGAGGAGGTGGGTAGTGGTGGTGGTGAGAGGTGGGTAGTGGTGGTGGTGAGAGGAGGAGGTGGGTAGTGGTGGTGGTGAGAGGGGGCGGTGAGTAGTGGTGGTGGTGGTGGGAGGGGGCGGTGAGTAGTGGTGGTGGTGAGAGGAGGAGGTGGGTAGTGGTGGTGGTGAGAGGAGGCGGTGAGTAGTGGTGGTGGTGGTGGGAGGGGGCGGTGAGTAGTGGTGGTGGTGAGAGGAGGAGGTGGGTAGTGGTGGTGGTGAGAGGAGGAGGTGGGTAGTGCTGGTGGTGAGAGGAGAAGGTGAGTAGTGGTGGTGGTGAGAGGAGGTGGGTAGTGGTGGTGGTGGGAGGGGGCGGTGAGTAGTGGTGGTGGTGGTGGGAGGGGGCGGTGAGTAGTGGTGGTGCTGGGAGGAGGAGGTGGGTAGTGGTGGTGGTGAGAGGAGGTGGGTAGTGGTGGTGGTGAGAGGAGGAGGTGGGTAGTGGTGGTGGTGAGAGAAGGTGAGTAGTGGTGGTGGTGAGAGGAGGAGGTGGGTAGTGGTGGTGGTGGGAGGGGGCGGTGAGTAGTGGTGGTGGTGAGAGGAGGAGGTGTGTAGTGGTGGTGGTGAGAGGAGGAGGTGGGTAGTGGTGGTGGTGAGAGGGGGCGGTGAGTAGTGGTGGTGGTGGTGGGAGGGGGCGGTGAGTAGTGGTGGTGGTGGGAGGGGGCGGTGAGTAGTGGTGGTGGTGAGAGGGGGCGGTGAGTAGTGGTGGTGGTGGTGGGAGGGGGTGGTGAGTAGTGGTGGTGGTGAGAGGGGGCGGTGAGTTATTAATATCCTAATAGGTGAAGTAGGCCAGTCACAATGGTCCATCAGGAACTACATTGTACAATACTGTAGTTTGGGCTCAGCTAATGAAAGCCACTGTCTCAATTCTGCCACACGATACCACATCAGGGCTATATCAAATGGAAGGGACTGCATTTATCCATCCGTACGAATAATGGGCATTCATTTTCAACTAATTGAAAATAACTTCTGGCTAATTTACCCTAGGGCTCGGACCATATCAGCAAGTGCTAAATTACTGCCAATTGACCGTGGGCTGATGGTTGCAACACAAATCAAGCTGAAAGCAAGACCCTAGAGGACTGGCACGAGGCTTGGAGAATGGCAGCTCTGGTCGAGCCTGTGACATTCTGGATAAGACATGGTGGAGGTGTCACATTCTTCAAACTCCCAGTCCCCTACTACTAATATGATGCAGTATCACTTCCCTCCCTCTCATGCTCCCGGCCACAACCCACACTAATGCCTGGGCCAGCAGTAGTCACAGCATTCCCGGCAAACACAGCCCAATCTTTAACCTCGTTACAGTGCGCATGATATACTTTGCAAGCGGGGGCCAAGGGTTTATCCATTATGAATGAGACCCATATTACTCCGGGCATTAGCAATGTATGAGCTGGGATTTAGAAGCACAAGGTCTGGGATTTTTCTGCCTCCTTGTTCTTCCCCTAGCACTTCTTCCTTCTTTCCCTCCCATCCACTAACACAGTGCTGTTCCTTGCCACGTGCTCCGGCTCGAACACTGCCTGACTGGCTCCCATCTCCATCACAACCCGCCTTACAGTAACTCTTCCCTGACAGCTCGTCTGGGTTGGGCCCTGCCTGTCCGATCCCAAGCTCCTTTACTCTGATGCTGGGAGTTTGAAAAGGCAGGGCCCTGCCTGGGGCTGCAGCAGTCAACTGATCTCTGCTTTTGCTCTCTCCATCGCTCCACGCGCGAACCCAGCCGACCCTACCCACCATCACTGGCATAGCCCTGTCTCTTTCAGTCTGATCTCGCATGTCTAATACCTTTGTGATAGTATTTGATCTTGCAAAGCCCCCCAACTGAAATTTTGATGAAATGCCACACAAAAAAACACAGAAAAAAAACATGAAGACAGCAGCTCCTTATTCATCTGTATATATAACACAGATCAAAATACAGTTTTCAGAAGACTGTGAATATGGTGTGTGTATGGTAGAAACCGGCACTGTTGGTGGGCAGCACAGTAACAAAGAGGCAGTAATAAACCATTTTTAGAGCCTATCGCCAGCTGAATCAGAACTAAATGATACATGCATATACCCCTCCCCCATCTACCACACACACCAGCACTAACAAATAACTAATCAGTTCTGTGGGAGCGTTAGTGAGGGAGTCCTAGTAATGGCGAAGGCCTCTATACTGCTTAGCTCGGTGATTCTGATCGTGAGGGGAGGGTGAGGTGGGCTGGGGAGATGCAGCATGTGCTAGTGCTCTCCATGGAGCTCTGAACTCCCCAGGGCTGCACCCCTCTTCTCCCCCTCCCTTCCCTCTCTATTGCAGGGGAACAAGATTACAGAGGCCCCCAGGGAGAGCCCATCTCCCAGCGTGCATCAGGGTACCCTGCTGTTCGCCTGAACAAGAGACGCACTTCAAAATGTCTTGCTGCTTCTAACATTGGGGGCTCTGATCCAGCATTTGCCGTGCTTTTAAAAATGATCACAACAGCGGCTCAAACGATTAACCCTGACCAAGTGGCTCTGGGTTTGAATGGAAAATTGCCCGTGATGACCAGCAACATCTCTGGACACTGGGGAGACGAGACGAGATGTAAAGTCTGGTTCAGAGCCATAATGACTGTGAAACCGCAGACTGAGCCATTAATGGACAAGGTAAAGTATGTCCACTCATCCCTTGTCATCCTCCATGTAAAAGGAAATAAATACAATCTGGTGGGTTTCAGCCACAACAAATGGAGGACAGGAAGGATCGCAGCGTGGCGAGGGGAGCAACGGAGCGACGAGAGGCCTGAACGAGGCCTATTATGACAGGAAGTTCCACTCATCAGCCATTCAGGGCTCTGTAAGAGGAGACATAAATCAATGGCATGCCAATTATGACACCACACTGAGCAGTGTGAGTGCAGGGAATTAGCCGCGCAAATCAGAGGATCAGGTTCAGTTAGATGGGCTCCTCTGGAGTGGAGGGTGGGAACAAAACCACCGCAGGGAGGATGGTGGAAGGAGAGAGAGCTGGAGGGAGAAAATAGAAGACAGAAGAAGGAAGAAGAGAGAAGGCAGACATCTGATGAAATGTGAAGAAGTTCATAAAAAAAAATGTAAATCAACCCTATCAAATCCATTCCTCTGCCTGTAGAGTTGGGATATAAAACTAGCTACAGCTGGATGGAAGAAAGCTAAAGAGCCACTGTAAGCCCATTAGCCAGTCTTCACTGAGCCTGAGAGGAGGAGTGAGGTGTCTGTGCTATGAGACCACAGCCGTCAACAACACTTCTCATATCTTACACTTTCACACAGAGATCTCTCCAGAATATAAAAATGTATGTTCACCTCACCTCCCCCTGCAATCACGCAGGCATCTCTGTCGATCAGGGGGGAACCTGCACGCAGCACGCAGGTTCTACACAGGACGTGGCTATGGGCCTGAACACGGAACACGCCGCCCCGACACCACTGAGCACAGCTGTTTCCCAGAACTTTGATTCTGATTAATTAGAAATAGAACAGCCTATTAAAGTCATTAACATATATCTAAAGTATGCAGGGGGATGTATGCAGGGGGATGTGCACCAAAGGGTATGCAGCATGCACAGTAATGTAGTGCATATATTAAAGAAAGATCTGCAACCAGCACTTGAAAGAGCATATCTTGTAAAATCTTACATATATTATTTATCACTCAGACATCAAAAACGAGACTTTGTAATAACCATTTTAAAATTGATATGTAAAGGTAGTGCAAATCCACCCAAAAGTGTACACGAGACAGGGCGTGAAATAATTCTCCATATCCGGGTCAAACGTAACACACAATATCATACACCATATTGATGTACTGTATATTATATACACTACAATAAAACACATTACTGTTCATGAATGTTTCAGAGTTCAGTGTGATGGTAATACTAGTGGGACTGTGGTGTGATCTACACTGTTCAGTGTGATGGTAATACTAGTGGGACTGTGGTGTGATGGTAATACTAGTGGGACTGTGGTGTGATGGTAATACTAGTGGGACTGTGGTGTGATCTACACTGTTCAGTGTGATGGTAATACTAGTGGGACTGTGGTGTGATCTACACTGTTCCGTGTGATGGTAATACTAGTGGGACTGTGGTGTGATGGTAATACTAGTGGGACTGTGGTGTGATCTACACTGTTCAGTGTGATGGTAATACTAGTGGGACTGTGGTGTGATCTACACTGTTCAGTGTGATGGTAATACTAGTGGGACTGTGGTGTGATGGTAATACTAGTGGGACTGTGGTGTGATGGTAATACTAGTGGGACTGTGGTGTGATGGTAATACTAGTGGGACTGTGGTGTGATGGTAATACTAGTGGGACTGTGGTGTGATCTACACTGTTCCGTGTGATGGTAATACTAGTGGGACTGTGGTGTGATGGTAATACTAGTGGGACTGTGGTGTGATCTACACTGTTCAGTGTGATGGTAATACTAGTGGGACTGTGGTGTGATCTACACTGTTCAGTGTGATGGTAATACTAGTGGGACTGTGGTGTGATCTACACTGTTCAGTGTGATGGTAATACTAGTGGAACTGTGGTGTGATGGTAATACTAGTGGGACTGTGGTGTGATCTACACTGTTCAGTGTGATGGTAATACTAGTGGGACTGTGGTGTGATCTACACTGTTCAGTGTGATGGTAATACTAGTGGGACTGTGGTGTGATCTACACTGTTCAATGTGATGGTAATACTAGTGGGACTGTGGTGTGATGGTAATACTAGTGGGACTGTGGTGTGATCTACACTGTTCAGTGTGATGGTAATACTAGTGGGACTGTGGTGTGATCTACACTGTTCAGTGTGATGGTAATACTAGTGGAACTGTGGTGTGATGGTAATACTAGTGGGACTGTGGTGTGATGGTAATACTAGTGGGACTGTGGTGTGATGGTAATACTAGTGGGACTGTGGTGTGATCTACACTGTTCAGTGTGATGGTAATACTAGTGGGACTGTGGTGTGATCTACACTGTTCAGTGTGATGGTAATACTAGTGGGACTGTGGTGTGATGGTAATACTAGTGGGACTGTGGTGTGATGGTAATACTAGTGGGACTGTGGTGTGATCTACACTGTTCAATGTGATGGTAATACTAGTGGGACTGTGGTGTGATCTACACTGTTCAGTGTGATGGTAATACTAGTGGGACTGTGGTGTGATGGTAATACTAGTGGGACTGTGGTGTGATGGTAATACTAGTGGGACTGTGGTGTGATCTACACTGTTCAGTGTGATGGTAATACTAGTGGGACTGTGGTGTGATGGTAATACTAGTGGGACTGTGGTGTGATGGTAATACTAGTGGGACTGTGGTGTGATCTACACTGTTCAATGTGATGGTAATACTAGTGGGACTGTGGTGTGATGGTAATACTAGTGGGACTGTGGTGTGATCTACACTGTTCAGTGTGATGGTAATACTAGTGGGACTGTGGTGTGATCTACACTGTTCAGTGTGATGGTAATACTAGTGGAACTGTGGTGTGATGGTAATACTAGTGGGACTGTGGTGTGATCTACACTGTTCAGTGTGATGGTAATACTAGTGGGACTGTGGTGTGATCTACACTGTTCAGTGTGATGGTAATACTAGTGGGACTGTGGTGTGATCTACACTGTTCAATGTGATGGTAATACTAGTGGGACTGTGGTGTGATGGTAATACTAGTGGGACTGTGGTGTGATCTACACTGTTCAGTGTGATGGTAATACTAGTGGGACTGTGGTGTGATCTACACTGTTCAGTGTGATGGTAATACTAGTGGGACTGTGGTGTGATCTACACTGTTCAGTGTGATGGTAATACTAGTGGGACTGTGGTGTGATGGTAATACTAGTGGGACTGTGGTGTGATGGTAATACTAGTGGGACTGTGGTGTGATCTACACTGTTCAGTGTGATGGTAATACTAGTGGGACTGTGGTGTGATGGTAATACTAGTGGGACTGTGGTGTGATGGTAATACTAGTGGGACTGTGGTGTGATCTACACTGTTCAGTGTGATGGTAATACTAGTGGGACTGTGGTGTGATGGTAATACTAGTGGGACTGTGGTGTGATGGTAATACTAGTGGGACTGTGGTGTGATGGTAATACTAGTGGGACTGTGGTGTGATCTACACTGTTCAGTGTGATGGTAATACTAGTGGGACTGTGGTGTGATGGTAATACTAGTGGGACTGTGGTGTGATCTACACTGTTCAGTGTGATGGTAATACTAGTGGGACTGTGGTGTGATGGTAATACTAGTGGGACTGTGGTGTGATGGTAATACTAGTGGGACTGTGGTGTGATCTACACTGTTCAGTGTGATGGTAATACTAGTGGGACTGTGGTGTGATCTACACTGTTCAGTGTGATGGTAATACTAGTGGGACTGTGGTGTGATGGTAATACTAGTGGGACTGTGGTGTGATCTACACTGTTCAGTGTGATGGTAATACTAGTGGGACTGTGGTGTGATCTACACTGTTCAGTGTGATGGTAATACTAGTGGGACTGTGGTGTGATCTACACTGTTCAGTGTGATGGTAATACTAGTGGGACTGTGGTGTGATCTACACTGTTCAGTGTGATGGTAATACTAGTGGGACTGTGGTGTGATGGTAATACTAGTGGGACTGTGGTGTGATCTACACTGTTCAGTGTGATGGTAATACTAGTGGGACTGTGGTGTGATCTACACTGTTCAATGTGATGGTAATACTAGTGGGACTGTGGTGTGATGGTAATACTAGTGGGACTGTGGTGTGATGGTAATACTAGTGGGACTGTGGTGTGATCTACACTGTTCAATGTGATGGTAATACTAGTGGAACTGTGGTGTGATGGTAATACTAGTGGGACTGTGGTGTGATGGTAATACTAGTGGGACTGTGGTGTGATCTACACTGTTCAGTGTGATGGTAATACTAGTGGGACTGTGGTGTGATCTACACTGTTCAATGTGATGGTAATACTAGTGGGACTGTGGTGTGATCTACACTGTTCAGTGTGATGGTAATACTAGTGGAACTGTGGTGTGATGGTAATACTAGTGGGACTGTGGTGTGATGGTAATACTAGTGGGACTGTGGTGTGATGGTAATACTAGTGGGACTGTGGTGTGATCTACACTGTTCCGTGTGATGGTAATACTAGTGGGACTGTGGTGTGATGGTAATACTAGTGGGACTGTGGTGTGATCTACACTGTTCAGTGTGATGGTAATACTAGTGGGACTGTGGTGTGATCTACACTGTTCAGTGTGATGGTAATACTAGTGGGACTGTGGTGTGATCTACACTGTTCAGTGTGATGGTAATACTAGTGGAACTGTGGTGTGATGGTAATACTAGTGGGACTGTGGTGTGATCTACACTGTTCAGTGTGATGGTAATACTAGTGGGACTGTGGTGTGATCTACACTGTTCAGTGTGATGGTAATACTAGTGGGACTGTGGTGTGATCTACACTGTTCAATGTGATGGTAATACTAGTGGGACTGTGGTGTGATGGTAATACTAGTGGGACTGTGGTGTGATCTACACTGTTCAGTGTGATGGTAATACTAGTGGGACTGTGGTGTGATCTACACTGTTCAGTGTGATGGTAATACTAGTGGGACTGTGGTGTGATGGTAATACTAGTGGGACTGTGGTGTGATGGTAATACTAGTGGGACTGTGGTGTGATGGTAATACTAGTGGGACTGTGGTGTGATCTACACTGTTCAATGTGATGGTAATACTAGTGGGACTGTGGTGTGATGGTAATACTAGTGGGACTGTGGTGTGATCTACACTGTTCAGTGTGATGGTAATACTAGTGGGACTGTGGTGTGATCTACACTGTTCAGTGTGATGGTAATACTAGTGGAACTGTGGTGTGATGGTAATACTAGTGGGACTGTGGTGTGATGGTAATACTAGTGGGACTGTGGTGTGATGGTAATACTAGTGGGACTGTGGTGTGATCTACACTGTTCCGTGTGATGGTAATACTAGTGGGACTGTGGTGTGATGGTAATACTAGTGGGACTGTGGTGTGATCTACACTGTTCAGTGTGATGGTAATACTAGTGGGACTGTGGTGTGATCTACACTGTTCAGTGTGATGGTAATACTAGTGGGACTGTGGTGTGATCTACACTGTTCAGTGTGATGGTAATACTAGTGGGACTGTGGTGTGATCTACACTGTTCAGTGTGATGGTAATACTAGTGGAACTGTGGTGTGATGGTAATACTAGTGGGACTGTGGTGTGATCTACACTGTTCAGTGTGATGGTAATACTAGTGGGACTGTGGTGTGATCTACACTGTTCAGTGTGATGGTAATACTAGTGGGACTGTGGTGTCATCTACACTGTTCAATGTGATGGTAATACTAGTGGGACTGTGGTGTGATGGTAATACTAGTGGGACTGTGGTGTGATCTACACTGTTCAGTGTGATGGTAATACTAGTGGGACTGTGGTGTGATCTACACTGTTCAGTGTGATGGTAATACTAGTGGGACTGTGGTGTGATCTACACTGTTCAGTGTGATGGTAATACTAGTGGAACTGTGGTGTGATGGTAATACTAGTGGGACTGTGGTGTGATCTACACTGTTCAGTGTGATGGTAATACTAGTGGGACTGTGGTGTGATGGTAATACTAGTGGGACTGTGGTGTGATCTACACTGTTCAGTGTGATGGTAATACTAGTGGGACTGTGGTGTGATGGTAATACTAGTGGGACTGTGGTGTGATGGTAATACTAGTGGGACTGTGGTGTGATCTACACTGTTCAGTGTGATGGTAATACTAGTGGGACTGTGGTGTGATGGTAATACTAGTGGGACTGTGGTGTGATGGTAATACTAGTGGGACTGTGGTGTGATGGTAATACTAGTGGGACTGTGGTGTGATCTACACTGTTCAGTGTGATGGTAATACTAGTGGGACTGTGGTGTGATGGTAATACTAGTGGGACTGTGGTGTGATCTACACTGTTCAGTGTGATGGTAATACTAGTGGGACTGTGGTGTGATGGTAATACTAGTGGGACTGTGGTGTGATGGTAATACTAGTGGGACTGTGGTGTGATCTACACTGTTCAGTGTGATGGTAATACTAGTGGGACTGTGGTGTGATCTACACTGTTCAGTGTGATGGTAATACTAGTGGGACTGTGGTGTGATGGTAATACTAGTGGGACTGTGGTGTGATCTACACTGTTCAGTGTGATGGTAATACTAGTGGGACTGTGGTGTGATCTACACTGTTCAGTGTGATGGTAATACTAGTGGGACTGTGGTGTGATCTACACTGTTCAGTGTGATGGTAATACTAGTGGGACTGTGGTGTGATCTACACTGTTCAGTGTGATGGTAATACTAGTGGGACTGTGGTGTGATGGTAATACTAGTGGGACTGTGGTGTGATCTACACTGTTCAGTGTGATGGTAATACTAGTGGGACTGTGGTGTGATCTACACTGTTCAATGTGATGGTAATACTAGTGGAACTGTGGTGTGATGGTAATACTAGTGGGACTGTGGTGTGATGGTAATACTAGTGGGACTGTGGTGTGATCTACACTGTTCAATGTGATGGTAATACTAGTGGGACTGTGGTGTGATGGTAATACTAGTGGGACTGTGGTGTGATGGTAATACTAGTGGGACTGTGGTGTGATCTACACTGTTCAGTGTGATGGTAATACTAGTGGGACTGTGGTGTGATCTACACTGTTCAATGTGATGGTAATACTAGTGGGACTGTGGTGTGATCTACACTGTTCAGTGTGATGGTAATACTAGTGGAACTGTGGTGTGATGGTAATACTAGTGGGACTGTGGTGTGATGGTAATACTAGTGGGACTGTGGTGTGATGGTAATACTAGTGGGACTGTGGTGTGATCTACACTGTTCAGTGTGATGGTAATACTAGTGGGACTGTGGTGTGATCTACACTGTTCAGATGGAGAACAACAGGAAGTCCAGTATAAGACATTGTTACTTTTAGGAGAAACTCAACTATTATTAGTAAGTCAAGCAGGAAACTGGATAGGCTCATAATACAGCATTAACATGATCTGGTCTTGTCCACGGTTACAGTGAGACATAAATTGTAAAGGATTTCAATACTCGGAAACACAAACATTAGCATATATTGAAGTATAGATTGTGTGTCAGCAATGCGATAGAGATGTATCCTCTGTGTGTCTAATCCCTCATCACCTCCACAAAATGAAGTACACACTCTGCAGCAGGAGAAGTGTCATTCTGGATGGCCATGTATCTGATGTTACCACACACACACACACACACACACACACACACACACACACACACACACACACACACACACACACACACACACACACACACACACACACACACACACACACACACACACACACACACACACACACACACACACACACCCACGGGCCTCCTGTGTGCTGTGGTGGTGGGCTGCTAGCTACTCAGTCTACTGTGTCTGTGTGATATCCAAAGCCTGCCTGACTGTCAACCCTCTGTAATTTGGGCCACAATTCATCGCATGACAGATGAATGTTTTAATTGTACGCTGACCTTGATGAAATTAATGGATGCTATATTTCAAATAGGAGTCCAAGGGGTGACGTAGGGAGAGTGTGTGTGTGTGTGTGTGTGTGTGTGTGTGTGTGTGTGTGTGTGTGTGTGTGTGTGTGTGTGTGTGTGTGTGTGTGTGTGTGTGGTGTGTGTGTGTGTGTGCTGGTGGAAGTCTTTCTCCACATGTCAGATTGAGTGTGTTAAATGTCCTAGGGGAAATCTCCATCTTAGAGCCTTAGTGGAGGTTTTCATACTGCCAAGCTCTGAATATCCCTACTCTTGGTTCAATCCACAGCTGTTTACCAAGTCTTATTCCGAAGATGTACATAGAAATTGAAGGGAGAACCTAATCTGTGCGTGGGCACCACGGTATGCTTGCTCAGTATGGCTATTCATGGCTGGGACACGAACATCAAATCCCCAGAGAATACAGCTGCCAAGATGAGATGTGTTTATACAGGGATTTTGATTTGGGATTTTTACAATTGGATATGAAACCTACTGTCAAAAAGTGCACAGAGGGTTTTTTGTAGAAAAAATGTTGTGGGGGGAAAACGAACTCAATATACTTAAAAATGACTACAACCAAAACAAAACTGTGTAGAAATGATAATGACCCTACATTCATACAGTTTCTTGACTGTTGACAGTGTTCATAAAATCATCAAAACCAAAAGCTAGACAGTCAGGAAGCATCCAAAATTCCAAAAACAATGGATAGAGGACTATCTGTTGCCAATTTTGCCAGCGAGAACATATAACACATTTTCCGTCCGGCCCTCAGGACCATGCTAAAGAGCGATTGCCCCCCCCCCCCCCCCCCCCCCCCTGTAAAAATGAGTTTGACACCCCTGCTCTACGTTGTTGTTGCGCTCTACTGTACCTACACACTGTCAACAATACCTCAGCGTGGTGCAATGGCTAGTAAAGTAGAGGTGGGTGGGGTTATAGAAACAGAAATGATTCCATTCATATTGGTGTTAGCAGAGCGGTCCGTCTCTCCCTCCCCTTTCTCTTCCTCGTTGCAGGTCTTACTGAGAGCGGTCTAGCATGGAGTGGGCTAGTTTTTTTTTCTTCACAAAAGGCTTAGAGAGTGGTCTCTTTAAAAGGTTAACAATGGGCCATGCCAACCTTGGTTCTCCATGCTTGTAAATGCTGCTGGAGGATTCCTGTTTAGTCTTGACCAAGGGGGAAGCCTCTCTATCTGTTTAATGCTCAGCCATAGGCCTGCATTCTAACTCAACGTCCAGTTATCGACCCCACCTGCAAGTCCATGAGTCTGCGGCGCCGACCTTTAGAATGGTACGCTGCCATTGTAAAACACCAGGCCCCAGATGGACTATGCCCTCAGTCACATGAGCGGCTGCTCATGCGTAAACCAGCCTAACTTCCTGCATCGGCTCACCAGATCCCAATGCCTTAGAGGTCCGAGCGAGCATTCTACAGCCTGTTTAACAGTAGCTTCACAACATTCCCCCTGTCCCACCGTTCTCTCCGAGAGATTTTTTAACTGTCTGGATTCTGTTGCTGATTGCCTCTGAACGTGGTGTTGATTAAAAAGTCAGCATTGTTCAGCCTTTCTTGTTCTCTCTTTTTTGTAGATCCTGGGAGTACAAACAGTTCAATAGACTGCGTGTGAAAGTGTTTTTCGCCGCCAGCGTCTGACGAGGGACTGTGCTGGAGAGGCAGGGCCTAGTGCACCGTGCTGGGCTCCTGGAATCCAATAAAGTTCTTTATTCCAGGGCTGGGCTGGGGCCGACGTGGAGCTAATCTTTGATCTGAACTAGGAAGCGGAGGGCTCTGGAGTGGGCCGCGCTGGCCCATTATTTATGGGAACATCAAAGGCCTGCACTGATCACACTTGTGTCTCTTATCTGGCAAAGAAGAAGCAGCCACAACAACAAAAAGTGACTGGGAGGAAAGCATAATAACGAGCGTGTGTAAAAAGGTAGGGATAAAGGAAGGAGTGAGCGAATGTTTGAAACAGCAGAGGAGGATGGAAGGGGCTCAGGAGGAGATCCCCAGATTAGGATTGATCAGACCGGGGTATGTGGGCCATCCGCCTGGGAACACCGCCCGCCCTCCGTCCGAGAACATATCGGACCTCAAGAGGATCAGAGCCGCTCCTCCCATCCTCTCTCTGTTCCCATGGAATTGAGATTGCCAATGTCAGGGAGCCCCACTCCCTACCTCCCCCGTTCTCCTGTCTCCCCCCTGCCTCCCACTACCACCACCACCACCACCTCCACATCGCATCAGAAATGTGACTGGCCTCAAACTGCTGACTTGCTCACAGTCCATTGAGTTTCCTCTCCTTATCAAATTACAGCCACCTCAATAACCCACTCGCTGCAGCATGCCGGAAGAAATGAGGTTTCTCCACCGCCCGCCCGCCCCTGGCACTGCTCTCCTTCTCCTTCCCCCGCTTTCTTTCTTTCGCATAAAAAAAAGAAAACGCAGACAGTGTTGGGGGGGAAGGTGCGTGTGTAGATTCGAGTGTGTGTATGAGTGTATATTGTGTTGTGTGTGTGTGTGTGTGTGTGTGTGTGTGTGTGTGTGTGTGTGTGTGTGTGTGTGTGTGTGTGTGTGTGTGTGTGTGTGTGTGTGTGTGTGTGTGTTTGATGGCCCGTCGGCTGCACATTGCTGATTTGCAGACGTGGGCCAATGTCCAGATGGTGGGCGCCTGCCTTCTAGGGGACGTTTTTACTTCCACCCCGACGACTGCTCAGTCACGGCAGCCTGCTGAGACCCCAGCATCCCCCTCGCCTAGCGCATAGCGCCCAGGGGCCAGGGCTATCTGTCCTGGGTCACTGCCCCCTCTGTGCCACCAGTACCCAAACACCCCATACTGGACTGTACCTCTGTCCCCCCCAGTGTAGAGCCTCTCCCTGCCTTCTCCCTACAACAACAAGACATCACCTGGTATTTACAGTTCCTCCCATGTGATGAGAGCTTTGGGAGACCGTCGGAACGGACCACGCAAGGTCATCCGTCTCACTCTGGCTCGTTGTGCGGCGCCGAGTTGCAGTTATTACAAAGTCACAATGAAAAGACTCATCCCTTGGTCAGCTGTCTAACAGTCTGATGGATGTCATTTAACCTTCAATTGCAGCTGCTTCCAGCTTTAGACACCAGTAAATACACCACAGAGGAAAGTTGAAAATAAATTCCCATCATGCCCCAACTCCCATTTGCTCTTCTCTCTCCATGCCGGTGACACGTCGCCTTCTAGGAGTTAAATGATTTATTTTTAACCTCAACAGCAATCATGTTTGCTTCTAATTGGCCCAGATGTATGTATGCAAATGAGGGTTGGGGCTACATTTACAGGAACCCGGTGCAGGGTCCCCTCTTCCTCGAATATGAATTAACATCAATATTTATCTTACTCCTATTATGTAATTTCCTCCACATTCACATACTAATTGTTGCAATTAGCATTAAATAAGAGCCCCAGTTCAGAGGGAATAACCTGCTGGTGAGCACTTACACTGACGCAGACACACAGAGAGAGGGAGAGGGGGAACGAGAGGAGAGGTGGAACGAGAGGAGAGGGGGAACGAGAGGAGAGGCGGGAGAGAGATCAAGCAAAAAGAGAATGAGCAACAAAGAGTGATTTCTTTCACCAGATAAAACTCTTAGAAGATTCAGATTGTACAGTTTACAGCTTCTGTTCGAGGGGCTCTCCGGTAAACAAAATCAAAAAGACAGGTACAGATAAAAATAAACGCTGGACCTAAATCATTTGATGAACGCGCAAACAATGGCGGGTGCGGCGTGTAACATGAAAGCTTAACCGAGTGCCAGCGCCAGTTACCAGAGAGGCTGGCTTCGACATGCTCGGCCTCCCCCAGGTTTATTGGAGATGACGTGTGTGTGTCAGTGACAGTGAATGTCCATGTTGAGGGGGAGTAGATTAGATCAAGTCCCCTGTGAAACAGCCTTGTCTGCTTCCATTGAGCATCCTGTCTCGTTAAATAAACAGGTATGCCTGGCCAATAAGCAGGTGTGCTGACATCAGAGGCGTGTTGGGAATACCGGAGCTGATTGTAAAAACCCATAGAGTATTCTTCAAACACAAAGCCTATTTGACTGACTTACAGCTATCACGGGGTATCCGTGGGTAAAGTCTTACATGAAGATCAAGTGAGTGATGACTGCAATCTTCAGGTCCACTGGTTCTACATACAGTACCAGGCTTGGTGCTCAGTCCCCTATGGGATGTTCTGTCTTTGTGTGAACAGAATGGTAGTGGGAGAGAGAGTGTGAAGATGTGACTGAAGATGGAGCGGACCTCACTGGTTCTCCAGCCCAAACAAGAGGCCAAAGCTTACCCAATAAAGGAGAGGAGCTCACTACTTTAACTGAGTTGGGAAGTGCCACAACGCTGGAAACCCACTCAAACTCTCCTCATCGAATCACCCCACAACTTAGGGAAGTGAATTCAGACCTTCATTGAAAAACGAAAACAGAGGGCTGGTGTATATAGCGTGTTCAAAACAACAGGGATAATTAAATAAATGAAAAAGTGAATAAATCATGTTTTCCCTATTCTACCACTCCTGGGCAATATCAATGTGTTTGAAATGTGAAGCTGCAATTTGCCAGCCAACATCACACTTTGAGCGTAGAATAATACATGTGAAACATCGACCAAAATAACAGCAGCAGCCAGGCCCTCAGCTAACTTACTCTATACTGTAACTTAGATTGTCTTTTTCCCTATATCGTGGTGGGCATAGCTCTCTGAGGGAAAAGCCCCTTCACACAAATCACACAGCTATATAAATCTAAAATCCTGCAGCCTTTGATCTGCCTTCATACAGTATCATCAGAGGAGCCCATGGCCTTTGCTGATACAGTAGTACAATACTTCACTACAACAAGGCCTTATGGGGGTTTAGTAGTACAGTTTCACACGCAGCAGTGCATCAGCTTGATGTAATGTAGTTTCCATCTCTTCATCTCCTTCTCTTCATCTCTGCCTAATGGTACTGCCTGGACCCCCCAATAAAGAGCCTGAAACTTAATCTAGCACCAGAGGGGAAAAAATGTATCGCAAAATCATCAGAAGCATTGTTTACAGACCAAATGAAAGTGAAAATAAATTCTCAAATGAGTGTTGCTAGTGCAGCCGTCTATAAATCCAGCAGAAGCTGGGCTGCTGTCTTAAAGTGGATGGAGGGAGCTGGGCTCTGAAGTGGATGGAGGGAGCTGGGCTCTGAAGTGGATGGAGGGAGCTGGGCTCTGAAGTGGATGGAGGGAGCTGGGCTCTGAAGTGGATGGAGGGAGCTGGGCTCTGAAGTGGATGGAGGGAGCTGGGCTCTGAAGTGGATGGAGGGAGCTGGGCTCTGAAGTGGATGGAGGGAGCTGGGCTCTGAAGTGGATGGAGGGAGCTGGGCTCTGAAGTGGATGGAGGGAGCTGGGCTCTGAAGTGGATGGAGGGAGCTAGGCTCTGAAGTGGATGGAGGGAGCTAGGCTCTGAAGTGGATGGAGGGAGCTAGGCTCTGAAGTGGAAGAGCAGGTGGAGATGGATACGGTGGCTGTCTTACGCACAGAAACCTCCCTCGTAAAGTATGTTGAGGAATGGAGAATTTATGAGGCTCAGATATCTCACTGCCGGCCTATCATTTCCATGACACTGTCACCGTAATTCTCTCCAAAACTGCCCAAACCCAGAGATAAAAATGGCCATCGCAGTCAGAGACGAAAGAGAGAGGAAAAAGGAGAAAAAGGAAGAGAGGAGAGAGAGAGAGAGAGAGGTTAGGGCTGCCTTATCTATCTGTAGCACCTACTCTCTGACAGGTTGGAAATTACAGAAAAACACACCAGCTCCATAAACAAACGGAGAGTTGTGAATACTAGAAAAGGTCCTGTCTATTTTGCTTACAGTCAAGGAATGTGAGGAATTTTGGTCAATTGGAAGATGAGGCAAATTGCTGTTTGTACAGCATAAGAAGTCCCCATCTATCCCCCACTACCAGCACAACTCCTCGGATTCACAATGTCTTTTACCTTTGAGATGTGTGTGTTACAGAGGAGATTTGGGGTGTTTTTAGAGCGCTATCATAGAGTAGGTGGAGTACACTAGAGTGTATTAGAGAGGGCAGTGCTGCCCTGCGAGATTGGATTCTCACCCATGAAATGTAAGCACACAGAAAACTCTCGGCAGCAACAACCTCCAATTTACGCAGCAATTTTCCACTCGCTCTCGACAGAGCTAAATCGCATTTGTCTCCCTCGCATTGATACCACTCTGCCCTAGAATTTCATTCACATTCAGTTAATTAGCACTTCCTCTCCAAGCACCAGAAAGAGCAATCATTGGAAAAAATGAGCAGAGTCATTTATTACAGTTTATTACAGTTCATTGAGGGAGCCAGAATGCCGAGGATATCAGACTGATTACTCACGTTAGCACTGATAGTGGTCTGGCTGACAAAATAAAGTTATTTACATTACAAAAACAGTTGGCTTGGTAGATTAGGCCTTTCTCCGCATGACAATATCTCCTCTGACTGCGCTGCTTCGACGTTTTCTTGGTAAAAGCGGTGTCTTTCAGCCTTTACGACCCTCTTTGAAAACGTTCATTACTACTCATTACTTGCTACTGCTAAAAGCTAACAATGTGGAGTTACAATTCCGATTCATTAAATTAGAAGCAAAGGTTTGAACAGTGGTGAGAAATGGGAAATATCTGCTTGTTCAGAGAGAGTGACCCCATAGTAGCTCATCTCTCCTAACATGAATAGCATAAAGCAGAGAGTAGCCGTGAGGGAGGGGACAGCTGGTACTGACCCCACCTCCAACAGTCCCCCTGGAGACATGCAGCACATGATCACTCCTATAGTCTCCCAAGGACATGCTGTACTAATATGGCACTCAGACACACTCAGACTCCCTCACTCACACACTGATTTACATTCATCTGAATCGCATATGAACACACACATGGGTGCAGTTATCCATGCATAAATGCATGTGCAAAAACCTATAGAGCATATGCACGTAGTCCTACACACACACACACACACACACACACACACACACACACACACACACACACACACACACCGCGCACACACACACACACACACACACACACACACACACACACACACACACACACACACACACACACACACACACACACACACACAGGGCACGTGGAGGCAGTAATTTGTAAGTTCCATTTTTTAAGGCGCCACAGCAGTGGTCCTGTGGGACCTAATAAAACCTCCTAAGCACATGGGGAGGAACCCCGAGGCGATGCTCTTTCCCACACAGCTCACCTTGATAGATGATTGGAGGGAAACACAGAGGCGTGCTCCACTAACAAACTGCTGCAAGACAAAACAACCAGATTTAGGCTCTCAACGAAATGGAGACAGACGGGGAAGGAGGCCACTGATTTGGGGGAAATTACATAAGCTTCTTCACACCTTTTGAGGTGATTATCCAACTAGTGGAGAGTAATGAACCTCATTCCTGTTCAGTTGCCCGCCAGGAAAGAAGAAGAGTGTGAGCGTTTTGTTTTGTTTATTCAACACATAGCAGGAAGGTGTATAACGGCCCACTTGTTATTCTAATAACCATCTAATGGTGATTTGTTCTGTATGCGAGTGTTGACAGGAGAGGCAGAGATGTGATGGGAATTAAAGGTATTACTTCATATTAACTTTAGGCGTTAAAAAAGAATGTGGCGTAACTGACAATTCAGTCCCACCTCTGAAATAAATAAAAAATGACAATAAAAGGGCTCATTTGATTTGAAGAAACAAAAGCAATTCTAAATGTGCCTGGTAGAGGTCATCTATTTGGTGTGTGCCGGGTGGCACACTCCTCCCCCCCACTTTCATTTCCAAATACCTTTGGACTTTTTCACAGAGAACTTAAAATCAATTTCAAGCCCCATTTATTTTTATACACCAGTACATGTTGAACCACAACATTACAGTTCAAATATTGATCTTCTTTAGAGGATGACCCCTGGTGCCTTTTAATAGTAATATATACCGTTACCGGCTTCCAAATGAGAAGCTAGCCACGGCAATATTGCAAGTCGAGGCAGAAATAAATATAAGAAAATCACTAAAAAGTGTCTCTGATATGATAAATGATTTCCTCACGCTGCAGTCGCACAGCACACACTGGTGCTGATAATGACCTTTTGAAAAACTAAATTTCAGTGTTTACCTAGAGAACTATTTTTCACGAGCCCCGTCTAACTGACAGATGAAAAACAGCTTGGCCGGAAGGGAAGGAGCACGAGGACGAACGGAGAAACCGGTAATAATGCTTTGCTGTTCACTACTGCCATTAAGCAGGGTGGTGATAAAAAGGTGGTGGCTTTAATAGCAGGTGATGGCTGTTTCACTTCTATGGTCACTCTGTTAACTCAGCACACAAGATATTATGTCTCATTTGAGAGGATCCAGCTGAGAGGAGGAGGCTTGAAGGACAGTATGAGAGTGACTCTACATTATAAACATAATAATCACAGCTGGCTAAGTTACTGCAGTAAAGAAATAATTGGAGTCAAGCTGCTCGGGCTGCTTAAGCGTTTTACTGAGCCATTCAGAGAAACAGAAAACCTCAGGATAGATTATATTTCAGTAAAAACAGTCACCCATACAAACATAGTTCTAATGGATTTTCACAGTGGGGTTATCATCCTCCATGTTTTATCCCTGTGTGTGTGTGTCTGTGTGTGTGTCTGTGTGTGTGTGAAAGAGAGGGAGATAGAGAGAGCTCCCGCATTGTAAAGACAAGGAGGCATTGTGTCGCATCTCTCGTCTCTTTCCCCTCTCGCTGCCCCCTCAGCCTGCTCCGCTCGCGGTCTCTCTTTAGCTAAAGGAGCGCTCAAGCGGACGTAATGGTGGCGATTGCAAAACCAAGCGAATACTCTTGAGCTGTATTAAATCTCTGCATAGAGAATGAGGCCACTGAGATACAGGGTTGACGACACTCAAGTTCACTTCCCTTTTTGATCACAGGCTGCTCTTATAATAGTCCTATGATAATAGTTGTAAAATGCACATGGTGGCATGTATTGGTGTTGCCCCCAATAAAACACTCAAATACTGCATTATACTTTCTTTAAATGAGGAGAAAAATGATGTTATGACTCCGGGATCTGGGATCAGTTTTCCTGAGACAGTAAATATTTGACATGAATAGTGATTACAAGCTCAATTAAATGATGTGTCATGCTATAAAAAAAAATCTGGATGAATACTGGAGGCTGAAGATATCCACAACCGCACTTTGTTTTCAGGAAGTGGAGTATATTAGCAACAGAAGCACTGTGCATGCTAATCGCATGACACTGTAGGCTATGCATATAGAAAGCTTGGTTAACTCCAGGCTAATGTGTACCATTAATGACTGGAGATGTTTAGCATTATTGGCAAAATGTAAATATACATTTATTAATGCACTGCACCCCACTCTAATGTTAAGTACGCATTCTCCTGTGAAACATTGTGAATCAACACAAATCCTTCCCCCCCCCAAAGAGACAGAACCCTCAAACTCCCACAATACGGCTTCATGCATGTGTAAATCTATTGAACTGTTTGTGACATTCTTCTTTGTGGGGAGGAAATGTAATTTGGTTCCATTTACAGCGGTCTAACAGAGTCAGTCGGTAGGTAGCCTTAAGAGAACTACTAGTGACAGGGGAGAGAGTGTGGCGTGACTCGCATCCCCTCTGAAGAACTAGGCAGCCCTCACTCTGCTCAGCTCACACACCAAATGAAATTTCAACATAAACGACTGAGCTGTGATTTACAATTCTCCTCCAGAGCGGCGAGGAAAGGTGAGAAAACATTTCAATCAGTCCCCTCTGCTTTTGTTCTGCTGTTATGAATTTGCTGTTTAAGGGACAAAACAGCTGAATGGCAGAGAGAGAGAGAAAGAGAGAGAGAGAGATAGAGTGAGAGAGGGCCTCCATAGGAATAATCCTAGGCAAAATACACAATGAAACGTATTCCCTGCCAATGAAATAGCGTTTGAAGTTTTTGAATTGAGTTTGATTGAATCAAAGTGAATTGCGTTGCATCAAATTGACTGCATTAAGGAGTCAAGCCCAGCTTTCTTGGTGACAAAATGAAATTATTTAAAATGCTATGAATGCATTTCGAATTTATGAAACAGAAGATGGAAATATAAAATAACTTGTCAACAGATATAAAAAAGGGGAAAGGTGTTGTAAACAGCCTTCACTTCTCCAGGCCCTCTCGTAATCTTCAAAGAATACCGGGTCCAGCTTTAACAGTAACCATTTAACCATAAAGGCCATGTACAGTGAGGGTCTCATTCAGCTTCGCGCAAAAACAGACAACCATTCTCAGTTAACCTTTCCCCATGAGGTCAGTGGAGGGGGAGAACCCAGCCCTCCTGCCTCCTCCACACTCTCATTCCAAAGCCCAAAGAGGCTGTGGCTCATTTCTCAAACCCATCTCCCATGCACCCACACAGCCCATGTAGGAACAGAAACCCATTGGCCCCCAGTTTCAGACAGCGTCTCCATTTACAGCTGTCAATAGTACAGCTTGGCCTACAATAATTATCCCCTAGAAAGGCCCTGTCTCTTCACCGTTAGAATTAACCCTATCCTTGGAGACCTGGAACCTGAATCCCCCATACTGTCAGATACCCCCCCCCCCCGGCAAAACAGCCTCTCACTGGGGAGGCAGTGGAGGATGAAGGCCTGAGCCGAGGGGGAGGGATAGAGGGATGCAAAATTAGATAAAGTGGTGAATTCCCAGTTCTCTCCACATCCCTTCCTCCACGGCCCCTGTCTTCCCTCCACTCCCGGCTGTGTAGAAGGGATCACAGTGTCGACGCAGACAGGAGTCAGTTACACTGAGAGAAGAGAGATCAGTGGCCGCTGCTGTGGAGGAGGACGCAGACCTCCCCTGGGCTGCCTGCCTGGTACACCACTGACAGAGGAACAGGTGAAACCAGAAACCAGACGATCCCTCCCCATCCACACACGCATGAAAGCTCCCTTTAAAGGTTGACTAACCATTCAAGATGCTATTCAAAAAACGGGTGAGGGGAAATGAATAACGCAAAACAACCACAGAAACAATCAATAGATATAACAATAAGGGTCAATATCAACACAGCAGAATGTAATGATACAAAATCCAATTACAAATCAAAGAAAGCAATTTCAGAAATGTGAAATCTCCAGATATGGTAGCAGGCTCAAACAGAGAGACATGTAAGACATGCCTTAAGAAACTCCCTCGTTTTAATTGAACTGCTTCCTACTTAGATAATATAGCTGCATTTACGACCACAGCCAGATGCCCACCCAAAGCCTGCTAAATAGAAAATCCATGGGATACAAACTGAGGCCCAGCAACTGTACAAGCCACAACTAAATACTGTGGGTTTACGTATCCCACCCCAACATGTGTATCAGAAATATATTTCTACTTTCATATACAGCAGTGAAGTAAACGCCCGTACTGTAATTCATCAGTGATGTCAATATCAGACACCATAAGTCATGGAATATGCTTCCGTTAAATCCTGATCGACGGAGGAAAAAGATGACATCATCTCCGCAGACAGACAGGCAGCTTTTCACATGTAGTAGAGAGTCCCAAAATACCCTCTGAATTACAGCAGCGAGAGGTAGCATGATACTGCCATTTTGGAATCAAAATAGCCGCATTTCTCTCATTACACCACAGGGAGTCTCTTCTTGTGTTAATGAAAACAAACATTTAGCCAAGATTCATATACACAACAACCCACTACAAAGAGCATCAAATCCGCCTGCCGTGGTACATCAACACAGTGAAACTGCCGCTACGCAAAACAGGAAAAACTATTGGTTCAGTAATCTTTTATGTAATAAAACTCTGTACGCCTGTGATATCATACAGCTTCATGTTCCAACATAATACCCAAAGCACTCAGAGTCATTTTAATGCGGTCTCCCCTTTTTTGAATTCAAACAAACTGCCAGGGAAAAGGCTTTCACCTCAATCTATTCTCCTTATAGTCTCTGTGTGTCTCTTCCCTCACACAGGCGGCTGGTGCGTCTGGGCCGAGGTGCGGAGAGAAAGAGAGGTGCAGAGGATGCAGTGACCGTCTGAAAAGGAGCGATGGCCACAATACAAAAGAGGGGTCAGCACAGAGAAAGGGGGAGAGGAGAGGGCTAGAGGCTGAATCTTGATTCAATGAATGAGTAATTTCCCAAATAACACTGCAGGAGTAGGATAGGCCCGGTGGGCCCCCATAACAAGGGAATGTGAATCATTGATTCATGTAAAATGCTTTGATATTTTGTGAAAACATCCTTTTTGAATTTTCTATGAATTCTGAGGTGTTACTCCACTTAATAAGGATATGGATTGAACAGAGCAAAACATTTATAGGTTTGAAGCAGGGACTAACATTATATATATATAAATATGTGACATACAAAAAGTAATATATTATTTTTTACTAGAGTCAGCCACAAATAATATGGATAAATACAGTACAGTATTCTTGTGTTTCAGAAAATAATGTTGTCTTTGTAGACCAGCCTCTCTATTTCCATAAGTCAGTTACAGCAGAGGTAAAGTTGAAGAAATTCCCAATTGTCATACATATCACCCTTTGTTTCATACACAAATATAGACCCCAACCCCCATACACACCCATGCAAAAATATAGACACACACACACACACACACACACACACACACACACACACACACACACACACACACACACACACACACACACACACACACACACACACACACACTTTCCGAGGCCATGAATAAAAGCAGTGTTTCCTTGGGGAATCCTAGCCCTGGTTTCTTCACATGAAGTGTGTGCTAGCGGCACCTGGTCCTCCACATGCCTGTCCCCCTCTGATGGCCTAGCCGTCGTGGGCCCGCGCTGGACAGATGGGGAGGAGGGGAGAGGGCCATTACCCTGATGGGGAGCAGGTTTTAAAGGGGGAAGCAGGAGGCTCCATCCTGCCAGCCTTACCATTATTTGCTTCAATCACTGCAGTAACACACTGTTTACTGCAACACATCCTAGTGGTAGTAAAAACACAATTGAACAGGCGACCACCCCCCCCTCGCTGAATTAAAATGTTTTGAATAATTTAAGAGATGCATATGGGCCCGCTCTTAACAGTCACCTTGTTGGGTAGTTGTTTTCCTCTACAGGGTGAATCTTAAGATTTCACAAAGCAAGAGGGACCAGTGACAAGGAATCAATTAAAACCAAAAATCTAAGCTTCATATAATTACTCAAACAAATATCAATATAGATGATCATGAGAGAAAAGCGGAAGAGTTGCTCAATGTTCCCCTCTCACAAAATGCACATAAGTGACTGAGCGTCATTTTTTAAATCTGAATTTCTCAGTGAAAAGTGTTGACACACAATGGAAAGTGACAGGACAGTATGGCCATAAAATGAGCAGTAAAATATGCAGCGTTACAATCACAGCAAAATGAGTCATGAAGCCGAGATCTAAACAAACATGTCGTATCCCGGTCTCACGTCACTAATTCATGAATTCCCTCGTTCAAAACAGCACGGGGTGGATTAGAGGAAAATAAAAGGAAATAAAGGCTGAAAAGGGGAAAATAAAGGAGATGACCCCCCCTGTCTGTGTTGGAAGGGTCAGGGTCGGGGTTGGGGAAGTACTTGGGGAAACACAATGCTATCACGTGCTGCCGAGCAAACGGAGGATTGAAAGAAACGGAGAGAGAGAGCGACAGAAAGAGAAAGAGAGAGGGAGGGAGAGGAGACAGAAAAAGAGAGGAAGGGATGGAGAGACGTACCTGGTGTAGGTAGAGGAAGGCAGGGGGACAGTGGAGGGAGTGAGGTAGCATCCCGGAGCCGGAGAGAAGCAGACAGCCTGAGTTGGCCATGGAGCTCAGCGTGTGGTAACGGGATGCTTTGCGCATTTAGCAGGAAGATCCTTCGCTCTCTTTCCTCTTTCCTCGCTACTCTGTCTCTTGCTCTCTCTTGCTCGCTCTCTCGTTCCCGCTCACTCTCTCTCTCCTTCTGGCACAGCGTACCACTCTGTTTTTTCTCTCTCCTGCCCTAGTCTTCCTTCTCTCTTGTTGTGGTCTTTTATTCACTCCAGAGAATTTCTCTTTCAGCTTTTGCAGTAGGTAACCACGGTAGCCAGCCGCACACTGACAATGTGCATGTGCCACCTCTATCTCTCTCTCTCTCTCTCTCTCTTTCTCCTTCCCTATCTCTCTCTCCTTCCCTATCCCTCTCCCTCTCTCTCTCTTTCCTTCCCTATCTATCTCTCTCTCTCTCTTTCCTTCCCTATCTCTCTCTCTCGCTTGTCCCCGGCGCGGCTCTGTTTACTTTGGAAGCGATAAAAGCCAACATAAGCATTCAGACACAGAAGGGGAGGTTCTGTGCAAACCGGGGAGAGGGAGGGAAGGGGGGTTGTAGAGTCGACGGGGGTGGGAGTTGGGGTGATAAAAGAGGTGATGTATTCCTACATCAAACAGGCCGTGTGAATAACAGGGGGGATGAAATGACATCAGAACAGTCGCTGATCCTGGGCATTAGCACCTCGTGGGATGCTGCGTACAGCCTTTTAATTGCAGGCTCCCCCCTCAGAGCCAAATGCTGTCCACGGTCTCCCTCCGTCTATGCAAGAGCTGCACTCAAGGACACATACAACATGTATGGCAAATTTTAATTCACAGCATCCATAGAAGTCTGGCAAATGTATTCACAAAGCCCCGTTATTCGCTTTAGCTTTGGCCGTGACATCTCTCTTCATCTGTGAGCAGTAAATATACATCCGCCCTGACAGAGAGAGAGAGTCTATCCATAAATGATTTACGCTACAAATGTAAAGTCCCCTTTTAATCTTTTTTCCTTCTGTAGAAACAACAAGGGGCTTGATATAAAACGCAATGGAGCTCACATAAAGGCTGTGTGATGTTAGCCTCCATTTATGACACGGGCAGCTACAATAATATCGTTGTGAATTTGGTCACTTTCCCAACCAGACACAGACAGACCATCATAATCACGCCCTGCTGTGGGAGATGACGCATGTCCACTGTGCCGAATTAACTCACTCTGGGACACTCCATTCAGATTCAATCAGCCCCATTCAGATAGTATGCAGGGGGGAAATTACACCAGGAAGGAGTTCAACCAACCCCTACTTCCTATTCATTAGCCCCAGACACTGGGACAGAGCACAGATTGCAGATTAGGGAATACCAATAAGTGGCACAGCACAATGTGTAATACTGTAATAACATTATGTAATTGTTGGCTGATATGTTTTGTACATCTAATTGTTGAGCTGAACAGAATGGAGGGAGAAATTGGTCCTCTGCTAAATGACCAATCAGCATGATCTTAATTGAGACTTGGATAAGGCTGAGGCTGTGTTAACTGGAACTCCAGTGGTATGACTGCATGTCTGCACGACTGCATGTCTGCACACGTCTTGTTCAGGTCCAAGAGCCTGTGTTAAGTACAAGCAGTCGGCCAGTATCACCGCTGTATGTCACTGTACTGTAGAACACTCTCTGATCAGATGACTTGGCTAGAGCCAGCAGGTGCTGCTACTGCTGCAGAGAGAGACAGATAGCTTCTCTCTCTCTCTCTCTCTCTCTCTCTCTCTCTCTCTCTCCCTCCCTCTCTCTCCCTCTCTCTTCCTCTCTTCCTCTCTCTCTCCCTATCGCTTCCTCCCTCTCTCTTCCTCTCTCTCTCCCTCTCTCCCTCTCTCTCACCATCTCTCTCCCTCTCTCTCTCTCCCTCTCTCTCTCTCTCTCCCTCTCTCTCTCTCCTCCCTCTCTCTCTCTCCCTCTCCCTCCCTCTCTCCCTCCCTCTCTCTCTCTCCCTGTCTCTCTCTCCCTCTCTCTTCCTCTCTCTTCCTCTCTCTTCCTCTCTCTCTCCCTATCACATTCTTCCTCTCCCTCTCTCTCTCTCTCTCTCTCTCTCTCTCTCCCCCTCTCTCTCCCTCCCTGTTTATAATTCAAATTAGCTGTGTCAGATCACTCCCTTCAAAGAGAGAATTGCTGGAATGTTCTCCACTGTGCCTTTCTTTGAGTCATGTGGAATCAAAGCTATCAAAATGTGCTGGAGATCCTCAGTTAACTCCAGTAACCTCCAGACCTATTCTTCCAATGAAAAAAAGAAGAGAAACCATTACTGTAGACTGTTGATGGAAATAGGAGCTGACTTCCAACATCCAACACACAATGACCACCATCATCACTGTCTTCTATCACCTCCTCCTCCTCATCATCACCATCATCACCATCATCGCTGTCTTCTATCACCTCCTCCTCATCACCATGATCACCATCATCACTGTCTTCTATCACCTCCTCCTCCTCATCATCACCATGATCACCATCATCACTGTCTTCTATCACCTCCTCCTCCTCATCATCACCATCATCACCATCATCGCTGTCTTCTATCACCTCCTCCTCATCACCATGATCACCATCATCACTGTCTTCTATCACCTCCTCCTCCTCATCATCACCATCATCACCATCATCACTGTCTTCTATCACCTTCTCCTCCTCATCATCACCATCATCACCATCATCGCTGTCTTCTATCACCTCCTCATCACCATGATCACCATCATCACTGTCTTCTATCACCTCCTCATCACCATGACCACCATCATCACCATCATCACTGTCTTCTATCACCTCCTCCTCATCACCATGACCACCATCATCACTGTCTTCTATCACCTCCTCATCACAATGACCACCATCATCACTGTCTTCTATCACCTCCTCCTCCTCATCATCACCATCATCACTGTCTTCTATCACCTCCTCCTCCTCATCATCACCATCATCACCATCATCACTGTCTTCTATCACCTCGTCCTCCTCCTCATCACCATCATCACCATCATCGCTGTCTTCTATCACCTCCTCCTCCTCATCATCACCATCATCACTGTCTTCTATCACCTCCTCCTCCTCATCATCACCATCATCACCATCATCACTGTCTTCTATCACCTCGTCCTCCTCCTCATCACCATCATCACCATCATCGCTGTCTTCTATCACCTCCTCATCACCATGATCACCATCATCACTGTCTTCTATCACCTCCTCCTCCTCATCATCACCATCATCACCATCATCACTGTCTTCTATCACCTCCTCCTCCTCATCATCACCATCATCACCATCATCACTGTCTTCTATCACCTCGTCCTCCTCCTCATCACCATCATCACCATCATCGCTGTCTTCTATCACCTCCTCCTCATCACCATGATCACCATCATCACTGTCTTCTATCACCTCCTCCTCCTCATCATCACCATCATCACCATCATCGCTGTCTTCTATCACCTCCTCCTCATCACCATGATCACCATCATCACTGTCTTCTATCACCTCCTCCTCCTCATCATCACCATCATCACCATCATCACTGTCTTCTATCACCTCCTCCTCCTCATCATCACCATCATCACTGTCTTCTATCACCTCGTCCTCCTCCTCATCACCATCATCGCTGTCTTCTATCACCTCCTCCTCATCACCATGATCACCATCATCACTGTCTTCTATCACCTCCTCCTCCTCATCATCACCATGATCACCATCATTACTGTCTTCTATCACCTCCTCCTCATCACCATGATCACCATCATCACTGTCTTCTATCACCTCCTCCTCATCACCATGACCACCATCATCACTGTCTTCTATCACCTCCTCCTCATCACCATGATCACCATCATTACTGTCTTCTATCACCTCCTCCTCATCACCATGACCACCATCATTACTGTCTTCTATCACCTCCTCCTCATCACCATGACCACCATCATTACTGTCTTCTATCACCTCCTCCTCATCACCATGACCACCATCATTACTGTCTTCTATCACCTCCTCTTCATCACCATGACCACCATCATTACTGTCTTCTATCACCTCCTCATCATCACCATGACCACCATCATTACTGTCTTCTATCACCTCCTCATCATCACCATGACCACCATCATCACTGTCTTCTATCACCTCCTCCTCCTCCTCATCACCATCATCACCATCATCACTGTCTTCTATCACCTCCTCCTCCTCATCATCACCATCATCACCATCATCACTGTCTTCTATCACCTCGTCCTCCTCCTCATCACCATCATCACCATCATCGCTGTCTTCTATCACCTCCTCCTCCTCATCATCACCATCATCACTGTCTTCTATCACCTCCTCCTCCTCATCATCACCATCATCACCATCATCACTGTCTTCTATCACCTCGTCCTCCTCCTCATCACCATCATCACCATCATCGCTGTCTTCTATCACCTCCTCCTCCTCATCATCACCATCATCACTGTCTTCTATCACCTCCTCCTCCTCATCATCACCATCATCACCATCATCACTGTCTTCTATCACCTCGTCCTCCTCCTCATCACCATCATCACCATCATCGCTGTCTTCTATCACCTCCTCATCACCATGATCACCATCATCACTGTCTTCTATCACCTCCTCCTCCTCATCATCACCATCATCACCATCATCACTGTCTTCTATCACCTCCTCCTCCTCATCATCACCATCATCACCATCATCACTGTCTTCTATCACCTCGTCCTCCTCCTCATCACCATCATCACCATCATCGCTGTCTTCTATCACCTCCTCCTCATCACCATGATCACCATCATCACTGTCTTCTATCACCTCCTCCTCCTCATCATCACCATCATCACCATCATCGCTGTCTTCTATCACCTCCTCCTCATCACCATGATCACCATCATCACTGTCTTCTATCACCTCCTCCTCCTCATCATCACCATCATCACCATCATCACTGTCTTCTATCACCTCCTCCTCCTCATCATCACCATCATCACTGTCTTCTATCACCTCGTCCTCCTCCTCATCACCATCATCGCTGTCTTCTATCACCTCCTCCTCATCACCATGATCACCATCATCACTGTCTTCTATCACCTCCTCCTCCTCATCATCACCATGATCACCATCATTACTGTCTTCTATCACCTCCTCCTCATCACCATGATCACCATCATCACTGTCTTCTATCACCTCCTCCTCATCACCATGACCACCATCATCACTGTCTTCTATCACCTCCTCCTCATCACCATGATCACCATCATTACTGTCTTCTATCACCTCCTCCTCATCACCATGACCACCATCATTACTGTCTTCTATCACCTCCTCCTCATCACCATGACCACCATCATTACTGTCTTCTATCACCTCCTCCTCATCACCATGACCACCATCATTACTGTCTTCTATCACCTCCTCTTCATCACCATGACCACCATCATTACTGTCTTCTATCACCTCCTCATCATCACCATGACCACCATCATTACTGTCTTCTATCACCTCCTCATCATCACCATGACCACCATCATCACTGTCTTCTATCACCTCCTCCTCCTCCTCATCACCATCATCACCATCATCACTGTCTTCTATCACCTCCTCCTCCTCATCATCACCATCATCACCATCATCACTGTCTTCTATCACCTCGTCCTCCTCCTCATCACCATCATCACCATCATCGCTGTCTTCTATCACCTCCTCCTCCTCATCATCACCATCATCACTGTCTTCTATCACCTCCTCCTCCTCATCATCACCATCATCACCATCATCACTGTCTTCTATCACCTCGTCCTCCTCCTCATCACCATCATCACCATCATCGCTGTCTTCTATCACCTCCTCATCACCATGATCACCATCATCACTGTCTTCTATCACCTCCTCCTCCTCATCATCACCATCATCACCATCATCACTGTCTTCTATCACCTCCTCCTCCTCATCATCACCATCATCACCATCATCACTGTCTTCTATCACCTCGTCCTCCTCCTCATCACCATCATCACCATCATCGCTGTCTTCTATCACCTCCTCCTCATCACCATGATCACCATCATCACTGTCTTCTATCACCTCCTCCTCCTCATCATCACCATCATCACCATCATCGCTGTCTTCTATCACCTCCTCCTCATCACCATGATCACCATCATCACTGTCTTCTATCACCTCCTCCTCCTCATCATCACCATCATCACCATCATCACTGTCTTCTATCACCTCCTCCTCCTCATCATCACCATCATCACTGTCTTCTATCACCTCGTCCTCCTCCTCATCACCATCATCGCTGTCTTCTATCACCTCCTCCTCATCACCATGATCACCATCATCACTGTCTTCTATCACCTCCTCCTCCTCATCATCACCATGATCACCATCATTACTGTCTTCTATCACCTCCTCCTCATCACCATGATCACCATCATCACTGTCTTCTATCACCTCCTCCTCATCACCATGACCACCATCATCACTGTCTTCTATCACCTCCTCCTCATCACCATGATCACCATCATTACTGTCTTCTATCACCTCCTCCTCATCACCATGATCACCATCATTACTGTCTTCTATCACCTCCTCCTCATCACCATGACCACCATCATTACTGTCTTCTATCACCTCCTCCTCCTCATCATCACCATCATCACCATCATCACTGTCTTCTATCACCTCCTCCTCATCACCATGACCACCATCATCACTGTCTTCTATCACCTCCTCTTCATCACCATGACCACCATCATTACTGTCTTCTATCACCTCCTCCTCATCACCATGACCACCATCATCACTGTCTTCTATCACCTCCTCCTCATCACCATGATCACCATCATCACTGTCTTCTATCACCTCCTCCTCCTCCTCATCACCATCATCACTGTCTTCTATCACCTCCTCCTCATCACCATGACCACCATCATTACTGTCTTCTATCACCTCCTCCTCATCACCATGACCACCATCATTACTGTCTTCTATCACCTCCTCCTCATCACCATGACCACCATCATTACTGTCTTCTATCACCTCCTCTTCATCACCATGACCACCATCATTACTGTCTTCTATCACCTCCTCATCATCACCATGACCACCATCATTACTGTCTTCTATCACCTCCTCCTCATCACCATGATCACCATCATCACTGTCTTCTATCACCTCCTCCTCATCACCATGATCACCATCATCACTGTCTTCTATCACCTCCTCCTCCTCCTCATCACCATCATCACTGTCTTCTATCACCTCCTCATCACCATTTCCACTGTGGCAACCTGATAATATTCATAATAACGATTTTTATCCCCATCCCCTTGTCATGTGTTTCTCCAGTGTGTTTCTAGTTGGCCCAGCTATGTGATTCCTCCTCTGAGACAGGACTCACACAGAGGTGGGGGAGATGAGAGGCACAGGAGATGCAATCAGCTGATTTGAGACATTACTGTTTTTAAAGCAGGTGATAATATCCCTTCAAAATATAACAGTGAAACACCAGGTAATAGATCAAATACAAACAGGAAATATGTTACAAATATAGTGATTTTCCTGTGGGTCTTAGAGGCTGGTGTGGTTGTAATGTAGTCTGTAATGTAGTCTGTAATGCAGTCTGTAATGTAGTCTGTAATGTAGTCTGTAATGTAGTCTGTAATGTAGTCTGTAATGCAGTCTGTAATGTAGTCTGTAATGTAGTCTGTAATGTAGTCTGTAATGCAGTCTGTAATGTAGTCTGTAATGTAGTCTGTAATGTAGTCTGTAATGCAGTCTGTAATGTAGTCTGTAATGTAGTCTGTGATGCAGTCTGTAATGTAGTCTGTAATGTAGTCTGTAATGTAGTCTGTAATGTAGTCTATAATGTAGTCTGTAATGCAGTCTGTAATGTAGTCTGTAATGCAGTCTGTAAAGGCGGAAAGCAGCAGTGATACCATTAAGACGCCATCCCCTGAGCTCCGAGCCCAGTCAGCAATAATCAGAGGCAATAGAAGCAGTGGCTAATGCAGCCCAAACAATTGGAGGCACATGCCTGTTTCCCACTGTTTTACCATATTGCCATGATCAATACTGACTACTAGCAATAATCATCATAAGAGATGACTGTTTATATCCTTACCTCTGCTCTCTCTGTCAGTCTACTGCAGGGTTTCACTATGGACACAGCTCCCCCATCAGGAGGACAAAGAGAAACAGACAGGAAACACATGTGTACAACGCATAATAGGAACATGATATGACCAAATGTACACATGTTGATACATATTCAATGATATTTTATCACTCGCTGTCACTTGTTAGTGAACATATTGATATAATCAGTTAACTGATGTTCCAAAAAGATCACTGATCTCAGAGTATGTTATTTGGTCCAGATGTTATTTGGTCTAGAGTAGTCTCTCTGTGACCCAACACCCCCTCACTCCCCCTCCTCTCTCCGAGGAGACCTCTGGAGATCCTTTGAAATGAAAACAAAGCAGCAGCAGTGTTTTGTGCTGGGTAGATTACTGGAGAGGCAGCGGGGGCCTTTGGAAGGGGGACCCTTGGAGTGCCCCTCTGACAAGCCTTCCTCATTATCTGGCATCGCCATGGCGCCTCGGAACCCCTCAGTAGATGAGGGGCACACGAACGCCATGATCAGCGTGTCCTCAGGGCGTGCAGCGAGGCGAGGGTGGTGCTCTCGCTAAAGGTCCACTGATTAAACCTCATGCCCAGAGCGCCTGGGATCCCCACTAATTAAAGGTTGTGTCATAGCAGCCTAACATAACAAACTTCTGACTGCTGCTCCCTCTGGTTTATCATAACAAGGACATTTTACAGACTTCCCGGCCACTCTCCCCGCCCCACCCCTCTCATTTTCCCTGGCATCCCTGGCAGAGTCTTACGCCAGTTGGTTCAGGATGGGAACGGGGCGCCAGGAGGACAAGGCGGGCGAGTGTTTAACCTGCCTCTCACCCGTCTCACCGTGCCAGGCTCTTTGTGGAAGAGTCAGCGCTCCTTTGTCTGGGCTCATAATTAAGGCAACAAGGTACTAGCTCTCCCGCTCATTATTTCTTCACTTTGTGTGCAGATCGGAGTCATTAGGAAGGCTGTGCCACGGGGGGCTGCTGGTGTGATCACAGAGACAGAACACGGAGTTATGAAGGAACAGGATTTGCTAGTCTTTCTTGCACCAAATTAGCCGCGTTTGTCTCTCACTTGTCTTTTAAATGTCAATAGCCGGCTACAGTTAAAGTATTGGTTTTGGCTACACAAAGCTGTCAAGTCCTAATAACATTGATGAAAGGATAGTTATGGGTTAGGGAAGGGGTGGGTGAGTTTGTCTGTCAGATCTAAGCCACTAGGATATGCTGTTGCTGTAGACCCTCGCTACAGACTTCAGGCTCTGGTAACCACCACTGTAAATGGATTCTGAAACAGTGCTTGGCTTTTATATGATGTCATTCATCCTCATATGTTTTCGCCCGGCGCGTTTCACAATCACGGCTTTCTTTATTGCAAACTAATGCACCCAGTGCTGGGATCAGCAGGTTGCGTCCGGCCATCACTCACCAGCCTGGGAGAGGTCAGGCCTTTTGGACTTTTGAGCACTCTTCCGTCTTACTGCGACACTGCAGAAAGCCTGAGGACTCACCATGCTTCCCACACAGAGCTGCCGTATATCACCTCGCCCTCCCCCCTCACCACCACCACCCCTCTGGCTCTCAGAGAAAATGAAAGAGAGCGAGAGAGAGAGACGAAGGCTCACGGCGGACAGTCAACGTCAATACTAGGAAGCTTTTACTGGCTTCTCCTCCTCTCCTCTCTGCCTCCGGGCTAGGAAGTGCCCCAGCTAGGAGCGGGTGATAGCCCAGGTCAAAACAGTGGGAGGGTTAAAGGTGGGAGGAACACAAGCGAGGGTTTTGCTCAGGCACAGGAGGGGTCAGCAAACAGGAAAGGGTCAGGCTCTGTTAGCCCTGCAGGGCCCGGTGAACCGGAGAGAGAGAGAGAGAGCTGACAGGGCAAAGGGACTGCCATGCAAGGGAATCACATCAGATCGATGATGAAATATTTACTGTCCCTCAGAGAGACACTCTAGGGGATGTTGTCACGTAGTGCATGCCTTGGTTTCACTGCTTAGTATGACAACCATGTCCTGCAGTACCAAGGGGTCACTATTTGACAAAACAATCTAACGCATGCCTAACTGAAATGTCATAAGTGAGGAGGTATTTCAGTAGGGTACTTTTGATTGAAAGCAAATAACAAGTAATACAAATAGCGTCATTACACATGGAATGCGTTGAGCAATGAAACGTCAAATTATTCAGAGCATTATTCTCCTTATGACATTTACAAACTTCCTGACCTGCCTCAACAACGCTACTGTAGCAACTGTTACCATAGCGGCCGAAGGCCCGAGGCAAGGTCAATTACAACGATTGGTCCGCTGACTCCAAGTGCATTCCATTTGGAACAGATTGGTCATGCCCAGTAATGTCCTCTATCCAGCAGGCATACCTCTCACCATCACTCTTTAACCGACAGCAGAGAGAGAAACTCCAGATGGGTTTCCATCTCCGCCGTGCCACCGTCTCTCCCTCCCTCAGGGGTCAGGTGTTCAAACCATGGCCACCACGTCTTCCTCAACGTCTTCCTCAGAGGATCACAGGGAGACGGCTGATACATCAATACCGCCTCTCCTCCACTCCGCCTCAGATGCACATATCATAACAGAGTAAATGAAACCGGAGGTGTGATTGTGTGTGGTGTAAATACAGAGTGCCTGCCAGGCTGCCAGCCTCTGTCTGGCCGAGGGTGCCCAGAGCTCCTGCTGTTGTTACCGGAGAGGCACCCACGCCGCACGCACACACACACACGCACACACACTCACACACACACGCTGCCACCTTTTAAATTCTCTCCACTTCACTGCCATTAAAACATAGCTTTGGGGACATATGCACAGACACAGATTTACTGTGGACTTTGGTGGAACCGCAGGAGGAGGAGAAAGCCAATAGGTTTCAGAGGTTCCATTCAAAAGAGAGTGTAATATCTCTGTGTGGATGTCATGCCTCTTTTCCACTAAACCCAAATGCTGAGGTATATCTGTTCAATATTTCACAAACGTTCTGCCTCCGCGCCAAACTGTTGAGGGCACGATGCAGAGGATATTCCAACAGAGATGTTCATAATGTCAAACTCAGGAAAAATAAGAAAAATAGAAGAATTAATGCTCCAAATAGGTAAATGTGAACACAATACCACCTGAGACAGGGAATCATCTGTGTCCACTGTGATCAGTCTTGGTCATGTTTCCATATTGCTCGTGCAGAGTGACTCTTGTTTCTGCTTTTTTCCCCCGTGCTAATGCTATCAGTCACCTGCTGTAGCAGGACTGATAGAGAGTTGTCTGTTGCCATTCTCATTACAGCAGGGGAGAACGCGGCGGCGGAGGCAGTGCCGAGCCCACCAACTGGAGTAACCTTTCATTGAGACGGAGGGAGGGAGGCATCCACACAGAGACAACACCTCCGTCTACTTGACATAACCCTATTACCGCTCCCTTAATTTTTCTGCCTTGACACCTTGGAGCGAAAGAAACGGTTAAAAGAATGAGTGAACAAAAGCTGCATTGCGTGGGGAGGGAGGGAGGGATGGAGGGAGGGAAATGAGAGGGGGAGACAATGGGGAGGTAGGCAGCTGTCACGCCCTGACCATAGAGAGCCCTCTGGGTTCTCTATGGCGTTTTAGGTCAGGGCGTGACTAGGGGGATTTCTAGTGAGTTTATTTCTATTTTGGCGTATGTGTATGGTTCCCAATTAGAGACAGCTGATAATCGTAGTCCAGAGCTTCCAGCGACGGTTCACAGTCTAGAGCTTCTAGCGACGGTTCACAGTTCAGAGCCTCCAGTGACGGTCCACGGTCCGGCGCCTCCAGTGACGGTCCACGGCCCGGAGCTTCCTGCGCCCGTGCCATAGCCGGAGCCTTCCTCTGTGCCGGTGCCCAGTCCGGGCACGGCGTTCAGCCCGGCTAGTTGCCCACCCTAACCCTCCCCATCTAGTTTCAGGTTTCACGGTCGGAGTCCGCACCTTTAGGGGGGGTACTGTCATGCCCTGACAATAGAGAGCCCTCGGGCTTCTCGATGGTGTTTTAGGTCAGGGTGTGACTAGGGGGATTTCTAGTGAGTTTATTTCTATGTTGGTGTATGTGTATGGTTCCCAATTAGAGGCAGCTGATAATCGTTACCTCTAATTGGGGATCATACTTAGTGTGTCCAATTTCCCACCTGCGATGTGGGATATTGTTTTGTGTGAGTGCTTATGTGCGCCACGTTTTGAACGATCGTTAGATCTTTGTGTTTTTTTGAAGTTTCACGAGTAATAAAAGATGTGGAACTGTACTCACGCTGCGCCTTGGTCTAGTTATTTAAACGACGATCGTGACAGCAGCGGAGGAGAGACAGAGAGAGACAGAGTCCATGGAGCAGTGCATTCTGGGTAACCTATATTATCCCTCCAGCAACACACATCAATTATATGGAGGTGGCCTTCTCTGATTTCTCCTCCACCTAGTGGATTATTCCCCTGCTCTGCCCGGCGACACACACACTGACTCCCTCTAAAAGATGCTTTACTTGCTACTGTTTTCAACTAAAGGGATTTGGTTCTGTATATGACACTGATTATATGACAGTATATGTCAGCTTTACACAAATCTCATAGTTGAAGGGATATTTGACCAAAACACAGCTTTGCTTAAAAGTTGATATTTCAACCTTTAATGTTTGTTTTACTCCCTCTGTAAGGGGATTTCGTTTTATTCTAATAATATTTATGTACTGTAAGATGTATCAATTTTTCCTTTTAATCTTTTCAAACACTTCCAAACAACCTTTCCAATTTTACAGGCCATCTGTTTGTATACACCAGGATCAAAGCCAAAGCCCTGCACAAAATTATGTTTCACAAAATAACTACATGACCGACGAAATAACTCACTCTTGAATAAGAACCTCTAAAAACATCAGATATTCCATCAAATATGAGATCAAAATCAAGATAGAGTGCTATCTGATAAAAAAGGGTTGTTTGAGTAGTTTGATTTGGTCAAGGAATTTTCTAGACTGTGCTTCCAGGCAGCCTGCCTCAGCTTGGTGTGGAGACCCCATGCAGCGACCCTTGTCACCTCGGCTGATCTCTCTCTCCCGCCTCTGATCTGGCTTGCAGCAGTGGCAGCCAGCGCGGGTGCTGGTTCACCGCGTGACTGCAGTAGCTGTCTGTGTAGCGAGATTAAAGGGTCCGTATCGATCCGCACTGCGCTCATGCATTTTGTATGAGGGAGACATTGTCAAAGAGGCATCTCGGATTAAAAACAGGGTAGAGGGAGAGTTCCAGAAAATACGCTGAACTCTGTGAAAAATACCCTAATGTTGAAGTGTTATGTATGTAAACTCCCTTTAATATAGTAAATTGCCGTGAACTCTCATTGACCAGAGAGATATTAGTCGTTTTTCAATGCTTTTCTTTTTCGTTTGCTGCTTGTAATGTTTGCATTTATGGTTAAAAATGAGAGCGAAAAAAAACGAGTCAAAAAAGAGAATAGGAACTGGCAGCTAGAGACAGTCTAATGACGGCACTGAGTCTGTTGGAGAATGCTCAAGTAGAGTGTGAATTATTTAGGATGTGTGGCTAGTGTTCGCATAATAAAGTCATCCCACCCAGCAACACCAGTCACGAGTGACCAGGAGTATACAAGAAGTATACAGTACTACTATTCTCTTCTAGAAATCCTTTCTTGCAATCTTGCAGAGATTTGCCTTTCACGTCATTTTGTTGGGGCCTTTGTTTAGAAAATCCAACTGACCTAACCAAAGTTGTCATAATCCACTATTTCAAATTCTCATACAGATTTTCAAATCACAGGCTGTTCTTTTCCAAAGGTCTTTACCTTTACACATAAACAATTATGTAGGTGAATTAACCTGAAATGCCCAACATTAAAACAACAACATTGGCTTGCCTTTCATATTTGTTGATCTGTACATTCCAGGAATAACTAATGCCTGCATCTTGCTTTGATGATTTATTTAGAAACATACATAGAGTTTTTACAGTCAGCAGTTCCCTAATGCTGCTGATTATTCCTCTTATATATGTTATGCTGGTTATCCATGCATACTGTACGTATATGAAGCATGGCCATGTTTTGGCAAAATGCCTATGTAAAAGCCTTAATATTTATCATAATCCTGGACTCTTGATCCCCCCCAGCACATGTCAATCTCACCTGATCCTCTGTGATAACAAGACAGAGTAATCAATGCATGATATTCACATTGTGGGAGAGAGGGAGGGAGAAGAGACACTACCAGTGAACAACCAGGATGATTCAAACACACTGATCTCTGGGTGTCAAACAGGGCCTTCTGTCCTCACTGGCATCTGATCTGAAACTGAGCCACTGATATAGACCATCTATCAGAAGGCTCATTCATGCTTCTCTTTACTAGCGTGTCGTAAGGACGTATCCAGTCATGTTGTAACTATGGTAAACACAGACACCTGCACGCAAACGCGCCTGTGCATGCACGGACACAGGCACGCACACAGGCGCACACACACACACGCAAACGCGCCTGTGCACGCACACACACGCACATACACAGACACACACACAGTCTGATATAATGTCCTGGGGAAGCATTAGCACATATATCAAGGTAAAGTTACACATGAAGAGATCGAGAAGAGGAGATAAACTGCCTTTTACAGCATCAACAATCAAAGCATTTAGTAGATTGGACACAAGCACGTTCTGGGAGCTGGATCTGACTAATCTACAAATGGCTTCTTGTTATTAAACTGCTAATTCAGAGGATTAAAGGATCCATGAGAACATAGTCCTCTTTACTGGATGTTCCTTGGCTGCTGAAGGTGGCTTAAATATTAATTAAGCACACACACACGTGCACCCATATGTGCACATACTCCTACTTGCATGCTTGTACCGACACAGACATACGCAGATATATACACAGACACAAACATGGAGGTTCACATGCTGTATCTGTCTCATACACACATACACACACACCTGTGTTCATATACAGTACAGCAGACCCCCCCACACACACACACCTGTCTTCATATACAGTTCAGCAGACCCCCCCTTCGCCTCAAACATGCACACACACACACACACACACACACACACACACACACCTGTGTTCATATACAGTACAGCAGACCCCCCTTCCCCTCAAACATGCACACACACACACCTGTGTTCATATACAGTACAGCAGACCCCCCCCCCCCCCCACATACACACACACACCCCACACACACACACACACACACCTGTCTTCATATACAGTACAGTAGACCCCCCCCCCTCTTCCCCCCACACATGCACACACACCTGTTTTCATATACAGTACAGCAGACAACCCTATCTAACTGATTAATCCCTTTCATTCTTTTTTGGGTGGTTCACACCGTCATTCCTCCTCTTCCTGGGTCCCAAAACATAATTTGAAGACTGAGTCTCTGTGTCATGAATCACCGTGAGGAAGAGCTCTTAGGTAATGGCATTCAACAGAAAAGATGCTCTGTGCATGATAGCAACCATTTTTCCAGATAAGCAGACAAACTACACCCCTTCTATAGTAAATTGCAAATAAGAACAGTATATCAATGATAACTTGACAATTCATCATGTGTTAATGGAGATTTTCTGTTATTGATTCTAAACTGGTACAATAACATACAACTTATGCATACAGTCTCCTCAGCGTCAGGAATTTTTTAAAGTAAGCTATTTCAGACCTTTTATGTTTTATTGTTAAAAAATTAAGGTACATTTCAACAGGGGTGCAATTTTCACTGGTGACGTGGGGGACATGTCCCCCCACATTCTGAAATTGCATTTTTGTCCACCCCAGTTTTATCATTGGAATGTGATACAAAACGAGGCAGCGGTGTGCTTTAGGACCACGCGGACACTTCCGAGCGGTCGGGTATGCTGTTTGGAGTGTTTATACGACAAAGAACATAAATGACAAAAAAAAGGTATGTCCCCACACTTCTAAAACCAAAGTTGCGCCCCTGCATTTCAATATCTAAGTTATCTATAAAATGTTATGAACGGCACCTTTGAACGTATATTTCCCCGTTGGATTCCGGTGGTCTAAGACAAGCTGTAGATGTACACAGAGCATCAGTGTAAAAGTCAAAGAGTCAAAGCTGCAGCAGAAGCCAATGGAAAGGTACTGGAGCATTATGAAGAACTACTCTCTGAGGATTACATTACCTGACTTTTACACTGAAATGAGTGCTGTAATTTATACTGACCTTTTTAGATCAGTATGAATGTGCTGTCTGTGTCATTTTAACTGAGGTCCTCAGCAGGTTTCCTGGTGTAGAAAAACAGACTCTGAATCCAGAATAGGTCCCCTGTGTTTTAATCAATGGGAGATACCACAGATGCAGTACTATTACAATACTTAACAAATACTGTAACACGCCATTCCTATAACTGCTTTATATAAAAATGTGTTTCATATTAAAACTTCCCTAACAATACTTCCAATACAGTCGATAACACTAATACATCTACTGACACTAATACCATTGCTACTAATGACAATAACAAAAATAGAAACCTATCTGAACTGTGACAAGTGTTTCAGGATTACAATTTGACTCCTAATGGGTTCTCCTGTAACACTTTAATTCACTACCTATGCGATATCAATTCCATTATAATCTCATTAAACTACTGCACACTGAGGTGATTTCAAATGAATGTGAAACAGCCAACCGTACACTCCTTCCTAATTGAGCAATAATTTGAACTCATTATTATTGCCCATTATTAAATTAATGAACTTAATGGACTTATTTTCCAAATTGCAAAGACCCCTGGCAACATGTTTTTGATTCCATTAGCAGACATACTGGAAGAAATTAGACACACAGAGGTGAATATGCAATTAGCCTACCGCTGTGTGCTAATCTTATACTGACTCCATGATGACCACTCTCACCATGCAAGACATGATGTTTCATCTCCATATTATAGAATAATAAAACACTCCTGTCACAAAGTGTATCATATGTAGCCTACGTCACATTCAAATGTGACAGTTTTTCAGTAACATTTCATACGAGTGGTTAGGTGAAATTTGACATTTTCTTATAGAAAGTATGAGAATCATCGATAGCCACTTGATAAATTTGCAGAAATGAAGAAAGCGGACTATCTGCATAAATGCTAGAGGGCAATCGATACCTCACCAACCGTAAATGACGCATGTTGATATGAATATTGAATTCTGTATTTAATTAAAACCATACTCCTGCCCTCACTGTCAAAATTCCACAGCTCCACTGTCGATAGTGTTAGATGAGAAGAGGGTTGTACAGTGATTTGTGTTCATCACAGCATGAGAAAAAGAACAAGAGAACTGGCCAGTGTGTCAGCACCACATCAATCAGTAACCACATTTCTGTTCTGTTCTCTCCCCCTCTACACTGAAGGACAAAGGCACCACACAGACTCCTCAAAAACACACATCGTCCTGTCTTATCACATCAACAATTTAACACTCATATTAGATTTAAAGCCTCCCCAAACCTAAGTGTTTTTTTCTCAACAGGAAGTCATCTAAGGGAAGGGCAGACAAAGAGGTATTAAGAGTTATTATAACGTCAACAAAAGATAATCATTGTCAAATTATGCTTTGCAATGCAACTGAATTTAATTTCATTATTTTTAAATGTACTGTAATCATATTGTATAAAAAAGTAATTTAAGGTGAACTGCTTTGTTTTTGTGCATGTCCTTAAATCCTCAAAGTCTGAGGTTGACATTTGCAACAAACAGCCCATAGGCTGTTTACTGCAACAGAATTAAGAATGGGACCGTGGCCTTGTAATTTGTTAAAGAAGATAGAATATGCAGTTATATTGTAGGAAGTGTCTTAACTTTGTTTACTGTAAACATCCAACATTGACAGTGTCTTTACATCGTAGTGATAAAAAACCGCTGCATAATTTAAAACAACAGAGACCAAATGCTCCTCTGAGGTACAGAATAAGCGCTACATGATATCCTATGAATATCAATGGGTATAAAAAATTCTGCTCCCCAGAGAGACCAATAGTAAACCGCTAGTTATAACTCATTCTGATTTCAAATCGTGTCAATGCCTCAGTTTTTCCCCCTGCATTTTGCTGCAGCCCAATGCAATAGCAGCACGCAATGTCAGAACCACAGTAAACTAACGGGCTTTTAAACCAAGTTAGTGCATTCTGTACACAACCAAAGCCATTAAGAATGGGGTCTGAATGAGAGACAGAAAGAGTGGACCTCGTGCGACCCAGGGGCCAAGGTAACTACACTTCCACTACAGTATTCACTGCTCATTTTGAAGTCTTTAGTTGTCAACAAAATCAATTTTTCGAGCAAGTCTCTAGTCTCACTGGGTACGGGTCATAAAATATTTAACCAGTATAGAGATCTGGCAAGTCATTGGTTTAAAAAGAACACACTGCTTTCAGACTAGGCTTCTCTTTATCTCTTCAGAAAGAGCCAGTGGTGATTTGTCTGCCCAGTAAAAAAAAATAAAAAATTGTAACCAAAGATTTGGCAAAACCGTTAAAGTGATTTGTTGGGATTGCTAGTTGAACCATGAAGTGCAATGAAAAATGACAAGCACACTTTAGACTGGCTACCGTCACATTATTCCGAAACATGTACGCACTTACATATTTTGGAGCAAAAAAATTGCTGTGTCAACAGCGTCAGATTATACAGCATTTCAATGAGAATTATTTAACAGCTGAACTTCAGTCATATTTATGGGCTCCTCTGCACAGATGAAGAGAGCCACCTCCACACTGCTGAATATTTCTCTTTCTAGTCTACTTTAATGGGGGCTTTGGCCAGCACACATTAAGGCTGTTGGCCATATGAAAAGACACTGGTCACTGGTGCAGGCTGCTGGGTCACTTCATGGACAGAATGGACATATGATATAACAATCGTACCACACATGTAATTACATGTGACTAATGGGATTTACAAAACACATAAAGACAAACACACATATTGTGCGCACGTGATTTGAATTTGATTTGTGTTTGTTTGTCTTTATGTGTTCTGTAGACACACACACACACACACACACACACACACACACACACACACACACACACACACACACACACACACACACACACACACCCACGCGCGCGCGCGCGCGCACACACGCACAGTATAGAGTCCAATACTGACATGGGGTGAAATGAAGGTACCTGTCCTCATCATCCAAGGCCTGTGTGTGCCTGACCTGAAGAGATGAGGGGTAGGGGAGGTAAGGGGAGGTAAGGGGAGGTAGGCCTGGGGCATGGCCAGAGGAGGCAGGCTGAGAGAGTAAAGAGCCATCCACTGAGACTTATAAAGTCCCAACTACAATTTACAGGGAATGCTGAAATAGTAGTGGCCACTGGCGGGTCATGCTGTCGAAGGCAGTCTTTTATTTGCTTCATTCCCTTTGACACCGCCTCTCGATTAGGGTCATAAATCCCTTGAAATCGGTCAATAACCTATAACACTAATGCCACTCTCCTGACATTCATTTTACTGCCTGGGTGCCACAATATTTCTTAACCCATTGCACGTGACAGAGGATTTTATACTGGCCTCGATTGATTGAGAAGAGTATATAACAAGCTTTATATAGTGTGTTTGTGCTTCTATAAAATAACATGAATATGGAGTGGGTCAAGACAGGAGAATATTCTGTTCACTAGCTTGTTTTATTGGACGTTCTCTAAGTTAGCAGGATATCACAGAGGTAAGATAACACCCAAGCAACTGGCAACTCTGACTTACAGCATAATATTTTGTTTGAATTTTATGAGTACATAACCTGATAATTATATTTGAATAAGTGTATATCCAGGCTGTATCACAACCGGCCGTGATTGGGAGTCCCATAGGGCGATGCACAATTGGCCCAGCGTCGTCCAGGTTTGGCCGGTGTAGGCCGTCATTGTAAATAAGAATTTGTTCTTAACTGACTTGCCTAGTTAAATAAAGGTTCAATGAAATAAAAATAAAATATAAAAGAGTGGAAACCACCCAAATAAGATGTATTTCTTCGGGCCGAGAGAAGGGGGAGAAGTGAAGTCAATTCCTTATCATGCGTGGCAAGTTGCCAGTAGATATGTTTTTTCCATTCTCACTGGGGCTTCTCCTCCAATCGTTTTTGTGTGTGGGAACTGACACTTCAGGGCATATCCATGCCACAGACGTGTTACTGATGTGCATGCCTTCTGTTCCAACACTGATGACAGGATGAAGAATCGCCATATGAGACATACTCATGGAATAACCCACAGTGCAACAGGGCAAAACAAGATTAATTTATGAGGCACATGCTCTACACGAACGAATTGTGTGGATAAAATATACATTCTGAACACAAACGGAAAGGGATTTCAAAATAAGCTTAATGGTGTACCTGTGCATTCGCATGTGCCGTGAATGAGTTATTTCATGATCAGACAGACTGCGGAAAAGGGTTCAGACTCTGATCAGACAGACTGCGGTAAAGGGGTTAGACTGATCAGACAGACTGCAGTAAAGGGGTTAGACTGATCAGACAGATTGAGGTAAAGGGTTCAGACTCTGATCAGACAGACTGAGGTAAAGGGGTTAGACTCTGATCAGACAGACTGCGGAAAAGGGGTTAGACTGATCAGACAGACTGCGGTAAAGGGGTTAGACTGATCAGACAGACTGCAGTAAAGGGGTTAGACTGATCAGACAGATTGAGGTAAAGGGTTCAGACTCTGATCAGACAGACTGAGGTAAAGGGGTTCAGACTCTGATCAGACAGACCGCGGTAAAGGGTTCAGACTCTGATCAGTCAGACTGAGGTAAAGGGGTTCAGACTCGATCAGACAGACTGCGGTAAAGGGGTTCAGACTCTGATCAGACAGACCGCGGTAAAGGGTTCAGACTCTGATCAGACAGACTGCGGTAAAGGGTTCAGACTCTGATCAGACAGACTGCGGTAAAGGGTTCAGACTCTGATCAGACAGACTGCGGTAAAGGGTTCAGACTCTGATCAGACAGACTGAGGTAAAGGGGTTAGACTGATCAGACAGACTGCGGTAAAGGGTTTAGACTCTGACCAGACAGACTGAGGTAAAGGGTTCAGACTCTGATCAGACAGACTGCGGTAAAGGGTTTAGACTGATCAGACAGACTGAGGTAAAGGGTTCAGACTCTGATCAGACAGACTGCGGTAAAGGGTTCAGACTCTGATCAGACAGACTGCGGTAAAGGGGTTAGACTGACCAGACAGACCGCGGTAAAGGGTTTAGACTCTGATCAGACAGACTGCGGTAAAGGGGTTAGACTGATCAGACAGACTGAGGTAAAGGGGTTAGACTGATCAGACAGACTGAGGTAAAGGGGTTAGACTGATCAGACAGATTGAGGTAAAGGGGTTAGACTGATCAGACAGACCGCGGTAAAGGGGTTAGACTGATTAGACAGACTGCGGTAAAGGGTTCAGACTCTGATCAGTCAGACTGAGGTAAAGGGTTTAGACTGATCAGACAGACTGCGGTAAAGGGTTCAGACTCTGATCAGACAGACCGCGGTAAAGGGTTTAGACTCTGATCAGACAGACTGAGGTAAAGGGGTTAGACTGATCAGACAGACCGCGGTAAAGGGGTTAGACTGACCAGACAGACCGCGGTAAAGGGTTTAGACTCTGATCAGACAGACTGCGGTAAAGGGGTTAGACTGATCAGATAGACTGAGGTAAAGGGTTCAGACTCTGATCAGACAGACTGAGGTAAAGGGGTTAGACTGATCAGACAGACTGAGGTAAAGGGTTAGACTGATCAGACAGACTGAGGTAAAGGGGTTAGACTGATTAGACAGACTGCGGTAAAGGGTTCAGACTCTGATCAGTCAGACTGAGGTAAAGGGTTTAGACTGATCAGACAGACTGAGGTAAAGGGTTTAGACTCTGACTGTGTCTCGTTTTAAATGACTGAATTCTCTAAATTGCCTGGAAATAAATCCTGTCTCACTCTTAAGTCTAGCTGACACACACTATGAGCCCAAAGCCTATGAGTTATCTTTCCAATCAGTGTTCAATCATCCATGATGTCTTATCTTATTGATCAGCCTTAAGTATATTGTGTAAGACATCATAAAAGAGGGCAAAATGGTTGAACCTTTGTTCCAGTTTCTCTGTAGATCATCTTTTTTTGTTAAGTTGGTGCCATAACCCTCCCTCAATATTTCATTTTCCTAGTCCTTGAGCACAGTGGGGGGTGAGCCGGGCTGCAGGTGAAATAGGGGCTTGGTTTTGGCGCCGTGTATTCTTCTCCTGATGTTACGGGTGTGTACGGGAGGCGAAGTCAGGTGCAGGAGAGCAGAGAGTAGTAACAGGCACACTTTTTATTCCGGTCCAAAAAGAAAGCACATAAGTACATAAACTTGCCCAAAACACGGAACATGAACAACAGTCTAGCGCGTGACAAATACCCACATAAAATAAAACTATTTCACACAAAGACATGGAGGGGAACAGAGTACTAAATACATCCAGTGTGATTAGTGAATGAAAACCAGGTGTGTATGGAACAAGACAAAACAAATGGAAATATGAAAAATGGAGCGGCGACGGCTAGAAAGCCGGTGACGTCGATCGCCAAACGCCGCCCGAACAAGGAGAGGAGCCGACTTCGGCGGAAGTCGCGACACCTGAATAGGTACAATGTGAGGTACAATCTAACACATTCATGTTCATTCACTGACACACGGCCAGGAAACGAATGTACAGTATATCATCTTATCTGATGTAATATTACCATGCTAATGTCTTTGCTAGCGTCTAACATACAGTTGAAGTCGGTAGTTTACATACACTTAGGTTGGAGTCATTAAAACTAGTTTTTCAACCACTCCACAAATTTCTTGTTAACAAACTATAGTTTTGGCAAGTCGGTTAGGACATCTACTTTGTACATGACACAAGGTATTTTTCCAACAATTGTTTACAGACAGATTATTTCACTTATAATTCACTGTATCACAATTCCAGTGGGTCAGAAGTGTGCATACACTAAGTTGACTGTGCCTTTAAACAGTTTTGAAAATTCCAGAAAATGATCAAATTCACCCAACTTATTGTGGGAAGCTTGTGGAAGGCTACCCGAAACATTTGACCCAAGTTAAACAATTTAAAGGCAATGCTACCAAATACTAATTGAGTGTATGTAAACTTCTGACCCATTGGGAATGTGATGAAAGAAATAAAAGCTGAAATAAATCATTCTCTTAACTATTATTCTGACATTTCACATTCTTAAAATAAAGTGGTGATCCTAACTGACCTAAGACAGGGAATTTGTACTGGAATTAAATGTCAGGAATTGTGAAAAACTGAGTTGAAATGTATTTGGTTAAGGTGTATGTAAACTTACGACTTCACCTGTATGTGCATTAGCCAGTTTCCATTTTACTACCAAACTGGGTCCTCTGCTGTTCATTGTTTCCAGGCAGTTGTTAAAGCTGCAGTTCCTCTCTGTCTTTCTCTATCTCAGCCTCGTGACAAAAAGCCCCTTGAACGATCTGGCCTTTAATCACTAAAACAGATTTTATTTTTCCTCTCTCTGGAATGGCTGGAGCTGAATTGACGTGTAGCCTCCACAGCGCCGAGGCAAAATGGCCGTCCCAGTAACGGCTCACAAGCCCCTGGACAACCTGAGGCATGGCCATCCAATCCCACATCATTAAGGCTAGAGTCCTTTATTGTGTTGGAAGGCATTAAACAGTGCGCTGGCTCTAGCCCTGAAGTCACACTCCACTAGGAGAAAACAGCAGAAAAATAACAGCACAGCTGGATAATGACTTTTCCCTGGGAGGCTGACCATGTGTATGAAAGTGCTAATGATAGCAGGTACAATAAGCGAGCGCAAGGCTTTTACTGCGTCCAGATATATTTTCCTCAGCTAAACTTGCCAGTGATTTCCCCCATGTAGGTGTCTTTCTGTAGTTTAAGAAGAGCCCCCCCTCCTCCTCCCCTCCTCTCCCTCCATCCCTCTCTCCCTCCATCCTCTTCCTTCTCCAGTATCTAATCTCCTTATCAGCTGTACAGCTAATATCAAAGAGAACTGCGGTGTGAAAATCCTGCGAGTAAAACCCGCTGTCGGAGTCTAATTACAATTAGCTGGGCTCCAGACCCATTAGGCCTGGGGGGAAGAGTGCAAAGCGCAGAAAATTAAAGCTACTGATCGCTAATGATCCCACAGACTAAAGGAATGGGTTCAGATTTGGGGATCTCTGAAATATACCCCGTCTCTTCTTCCTGTTTCTAAGTCTAAAGGCTGATCTCCAGGCCTTCTTTCAAATGCTCTGAGGGAAGGTGCACTTACGATGTTTCCACAAAGTTTTGGAGGCTGAAAGTTGTTCAACTGTTGGGTTAACGCAGCCATTATTGTCTTGATATTAAATAAGACAAAACATATCCTGCTAAAAACCATGAGAATGTAGACGATAATAGTTTCTCCGCAAAGCTTTATAGCACACCAGAGTTCATGCCGTTTATGGCATGCCATGACACTAGCCCGTGTCTGTGTGTCATGTGAGTAGTAAAACGTGCCTATGAAACTTAATGAATGGTTATTAACCGCCATTATCCCATGTTACGAGTAACTTCATATTGATTAATGTACCTCACATCTTCACAAGTTCCCTTCAAGTGAAGCACTACTAAAATTCACAAAAGTGAAAGGAAGTTAAAAAGGAAATACCTCTCGTTTGATGATGTAAGCCCCAAGTTCTCCCTGGCAGCTGTGTTGGAGGACTATCCGGGGCAGGGAGATAGAAGAGTCCAGAGTTATTAGGGCCGTCAGGTAAGTGTGTGGCGACAGTGACAGCGGCCTGGGATGGGGGTGGAGGGAGAGGCGGCTAGCACCAGCTAATGAAAGCGTCTCAGGGAGTACTAAAGAGTCTACGTGACACTACTCCTAATTCGTCTGTCTGAGGACACAGATCAATTAATACATTAACAAACGATCAGAGACACTTCATCTTGCAATATGAAACCAGCAGCCTGGACTTGCTGCCCGGCCTCTCGTCCTGAATGGCTGATCAGCTCGGCTTCCATACACTGCAGTCCTCCATGCATCTCAACAGCCTCCACTAGTCAGACAGATAAAGATGTTGTAGATGCACATGTTTCACTACACTTAAGTATTGTAACTGTTTTTATCCAATTTCATGACTCTCTGGATAATATGAGTCATTCAAAAGGTACAGTAGTTTGTTCAGATTTCTTTTTCAGATTCCCGATAGACTTTTCTTTGCGTTCTTACAAAACATAGTAACACTAACTTTTCATAATGATGCCATAACAATACTGAATCACGAACATTGGGACAGAGTATTTTATTTTATTTATATCTAATACAACTAATCACCTCTTGGCTCAGTAATGTGATGCCTCACCCCAACACATAAGGCATTGTCAAGCCATGGAACCCCATGTTGTTTCAAACACACAAACAAACCATTAAAATACAGTAGGTCAAACATACTGAAAGATTCAGTGGATTCAGTGGCGGGGACTGGCACAGCCATTACAGTAATTTGATCATCCTGTTGTAGAACTTTCCTGCAATGCAGGAAATGTAAAACTTGTATTGTATTTGAGGTCACTTTGACATTTTAGACTTGATTCTCCCTAACAAAAAATGTATCAACCCATTCAAAAATGCCACATAATAATTCCCATTTCCTGTTGCTACTGGATTATTTTCCTGCTGTAGTAAACTGGCTCAAATTAAGATCCTACATCCATAGCGTGAATGAGTGAGTGTGTTGGTGGTGTGTTGGGAAGTCAACAGTAAACCAACGCTCCACACCTGCCAAGGCAGCCATATATCCACTCTGCTCTCCCCCCATTACCAGGCTCTCTGCTCAGCAGCCAGGACCCTGCCCTGCTCAATTATTTATGGCATTCAGGGGAAGACAGAAACATTCATGTTTTCTCCCCTTTCTCGCCTCCCCTTCTAATGCAAAGGAACAAACGAGTGAAGAGAATGACACAGGCCACCCATCCATTCCTCCATCTCTCCATTTCTCAATCGTCCATCTCCAGGATTATTCCGGTTTGCTCCACCTCTAGTGAGAGAGGTGGTGGTTGGGGAGAGGAGGGCAGTAACTAACACTGACCAGACGGTCTGTTGCTGTTTGGAGATTTACTTCTGGGAGGAGGAGGAGATGGTGGTGGGTGGTACCCAGGAGTATGCTGCATAACCAGGGCCTGTCTTTGGATACACATTCATCTATATCAGGGGGCAGCAGGGAAATGTAAGCCAAAGGTAATTGCCCCGGATAAGAACATCTGCTTGGTGAATAAATATTCTAATGAGGGGAGCTCACAGGTTCCCCAGACTGATCCAGTGCTGACAGTCCTCCAGAGGGACGACAGGTAATGCTCAACACCTGCACCTCAAATGGGAGAGAGACGCTCCCTCCCTCCCTCCCCTGCCACAGTAACTAAATGCTGGGCGACAACAACACACACCACAGCATCGTGTAAATCTTCTCCCAGATTAACTGGGTTAGATAAAGATTCCAGGAGTGCCAGCCAGGCCCCCTCTGTGCCACACTGTCCATGCCCCAGCCGCAACTTCTCCCAGCATGCAGCTGTGTGGCATAGGAAGGGAATGGCTGAGATGTGGCGTTGAAAGAGGAGGGGTAGTCAGGTGAGATTGAGCGAGGGAGCCCCGTGGCACACACACCTTCAAAGAGGCCTGCTCGCTCAAAGACATGGAGATGCCTTTCCCAATTAGCATCAAACCCCTGTTAGCACGTAGCACCTCACAGGAACACTTAATTGCTTTGACTGCTGGGTAGGCCTGTGTCGGACAGTTTTACTCTGCCTAAACTGCACTACTATAGAGGGAGTAGGGGAGCAGCTAGGGCTCCACTATATGTCATGTTTTTGATATATAACATTCTGTATTATTCATACACTTGGCTGTTGCTTTAATGGAAAATAACAAATAATTCTGAGGCTCAGAATGGACTGAACTGGAGGCTGGTAGAGTTGAGTAGCTTCCTCCACAGCCGATTCTCCCCTCACTGAAATCCAAAACTGACCATCGATAGCCACAAGCACACCCTGCGTTCCTGCTATGCAACAGACGCAACCCAAATTCCACCACAGTTCAATAGCTTTATGATGAGAATGCCAAAAATTGGAGGGAAAGTATTTTTTTCAAATCCTTAAGTTTACTGTGTCTTGGTACGGATGGTAGTGAAACAAATATATGTCTGTAAATTAATATGGACTGCAAGGAGCTGCAATCTGCATTACTGTAGACATCTCAATGTAGAAGGGAGGAATAGCAGAGGGTATTGAGTGGGGATTGTTGTGGTGGGGAGGGAATGGAAAACCACACAGCAGACACAACTGATCTGACTAATTACCAATGATCTCATACACAATGAATTAGCACCTCTGGATAAAGCAGTGTACACACTCCTACTGTATGTTTTACATGACTTATTTATGGACCAAATATTTTGGAGTGGAATAAAAAGGACTAAGCTATGGGTGATAAAATGGGAAATAAAAACCCTTTAAAATACGTTCAAAGAATCCAAAATGTGGCCCCTGAAAGTGCCAGCCGCAACAGATTGAGGAACTGGTCAAAATAAACAGATAGCTTCAAATGGTCCATACATGCCGGTTGGTTTAATTGTTAACTATGTCTGCAGAATATGAACGGAGGGAGAAATGTGGTAAGGTGAAAATAACATCCAGTTAAATAAATCTTTGGTGAGGAGGTTGAAAAGGGAGGGAAGTGGCAGGCTTGTATAGAATATGGTTGAACAACCCAGTGCTCTCCCATCAATAAAACAACACATGAAAGTTGAATAACCATCAGCTCTGTTCATGCGTTTGGGAGGTGTGACACACACCCCGACCACAACAGGAGGGAAACGGAACAATTGTAGATGTGTGCAAACACAATGCGACCAACTGCGACAAAACTGCACTAATGAAATCACCACCGACCGGGTAGTTTTGCAATGTTCCTAACACATCTACACACACACACACACACACACACACACACACACACACACACACACACACACACACACACACACACACACACACACACACACACACACACACACACACACACACACACACACACATCTCTAAGCATTCACACACACTCTACCTCCCTCTGCAGTTCGAGGCAACACAATGGTCAACAAAACGAGAGCAACTCTCTGTGGTACAGTACTCACCCAAAAATACATCATCATTTCGGATGTGGGACAGGTGAGGGTGCAGGCACGGCGGAGAGTGTGGGGTTGAGCAGTGGGACAAGTCCAGCCAGTTTGAGCGTCAGGAAGAGAGGCGAGTCCGACCGTTTGGAACAAGTTCTTTACTGGTCCCTCTTCCACTGGGGCAGCCCTCCCTCTCAACTGTTCAATGGGGCTCGACTAGCTTTCCCCTCTTCTCTTCTTCCTCTGCCCTTCAATTTTCAAAAGCCGCCTTTTTCCTCTTCTTTCAGCCTCACAGAGAAGAAGCAGACAGAGAGAGAGGAAAGCTTGGGAGGTGTTCTAACCTTTTTCTTTTGATACTCTTGCCTCTCCACGCCACTCACTTTCTCTCTCTCTCTCTCTCTCTCTCTCTCTCTCTCTCTCTATCCTGCTCTCTCTCGCTCCCTCTCTCCCTTGCTCTCTCTCTACTCCCTCTCCCACTCGATTTTCTCTCACTCTTTGGCTGGTGCTGTCTGTTATTGGTGAATGTGGAATCAGTCAGTACAGCGCGGAGCCTCAACTACAGCGGGAGCAGCCTGCGCCTGACAGCTGCCTCCAGCATTCCTCCACTGGAGCCGTGTTCCTCTGCATAGAGGAGTGCTGTGCTGCGCGCCGAACAAATCGGGATCTCACAGACGGTACTGTAAAATTCAGCATCCCAGGGTGGGGGATGGAGGTGGTGGGGGTTGGTGGGGGGCTGGTGATGGAGAGAGCGGCAGGGTGGGGGGGGGGAGGGTTTTCTGTTGATGATGATGCTATTGATGGTGGTGGGCTATCTGAGGCGGGAGTGAGAAGATCACTCTCCTCTTTTCACTTTCTGACTGACTGAGACGATGTACTTAAGTTATGGCAGCTTCAGCTGTACGAGGAGCAGAGAGAAAACACTGCAGGGAGCACCAATAAAGACTGAATGTACTGAAAGTATGCCAAGGGGAACTAGGAGCACCAGCTTATTCTCACTCTTTTCTACTTTTCTGCAAAGGTTGTGTGTGTGTGTGTGTGTGTGTGTGTGTGTGTGTGTGTGTGTGTGTGTGTGTGTCTATTTTGTTTCAGCTATAGGATCAACCAGAAATAGAGTGGTCAAGAAAAAAACGAAGGGGGTTCAGTTGGACCAAATTGTAGTTGGTAGTCATATGCAGCAGGTATGGCATATGAAAGAAGAGTTTGGTTAGGGGTGAGAACGAAGCTCTGCTGTGCGGTGGGTGTGGGTGCCGAGAGACACGCTTTTGTGTGTTCTCCATCTGGCGGCTGTTAAGGGGAGGGAAGGGAGGGAGGAGGCTCGCCTATCTTTTAGACAGCATTGTAACAATGAGCCTGCCTCAGCAAATTTCTAAACATATCATCAATACACGACTGGGCGCTAACGCTTTTAATATTAACCCTGTGGCAACCAGGGCAGACTGCGGAGGGCTGGAGTGTTTCTGCGGCTTCCTCCACTGCTGGATCATCCAATAAAATACGTCCTGGGGGGTGAGCTAATTTTTTGTAGGATCCTAAAGAACATTTGCCAGCCATAGAGAACATTGTGGTAATGAACAGAAGAGATATATTCAGGTTATGTTACCCATCAGTAATTGCCACATAAGGAGGCTGAGTTAAATTTGCAGTTTGCAGCTGGCTCTGAGCGAATTGCGTACACAAGGGGCCTCGTTCATATGGCGTTACTGTCATCTTAAATTTATCAGCAGTTTTTTTTTCTTACCCCTTTTGTTTTCTTTTAAAATGAGGAATTGATCATTGAAATGTAAAACACCAGACGGTTATTTTAGGAACTCCAAATATTCTGTCAAATATAGCTCATGCATAAGTAATGCATTTCTCACTACTTTGTTCTTTTGTTATTGCTAGATCACAAGAGAGCCTCTCCACCACCGTGTACACACAATCTATTATTGTGGGCATTAACATACAAGTCATCCATATCTTTTTTACATGTCCACCAGACTCAATGGATTTACATTAGCAATCACGGTGGGTAAGCGCCCCCACTCCTCCATCAATCTCTGATGGGAAATAAAAATGAAATGCACTTCTCAGGCAACTCGGATTAAGGATCACGCTTTTATCAAATACTGAAGTCTATTTCAAGTCCTCCTCATAAATAACTCAGGGGAAGGAGAGAGAGAGAGAAGGAGCAAAGAGCGAAAGGGAGGGAGCAAAAGGAGAGACAGAGAGAAAGATGGAGGGAAGGAGGGGGAAAGAGACAGGCAGAGGGGGAGAGAGAGTGCATCACGGACTGAAGCTAATACGCGGGGCACTTGGGGTTTTAGGGATTAGAAAAAAGGTAGAATGGAGAAAATAAGATGAGAATTTGAAGGCATTTTAGCATCAAATAATCCCCATGTCTCCTTTCCAGGGATCTCCAGCCCTCAATTACTCATGAAAATGGAAACAGAAAGGGAATTGGGAAGAAGATGGAGCGTCTGGGCCGAGACATGTTGTTTTCTCCTCCTACTCTCCTACTTCTATTCTCTCACCAGCTCCATTTTTCCATCCTATATAGTGTTTACCAGGATGCTAGTGGCTTTCCCGCCCATTTAGATTTCCCACCAACGTCTAGACTCCCCCAGGGGACTCAGATGTCCATTATGGAGCCAAGAGCCTAAAGCTTTCAGAGAGAAAGGAGGAAGTAAAGGACTTAAATGCACTTTATTCAGCCCTAAAATGGCCACCCTCAGCTCAGCTCAGGATCTCCCCCCTTTTAAAGGAAAAATCCACCCAATTGACTTTTGGTATTTTTTTCATTAGTCCACTGTTGCTACAGATGATGCAAAAACGCATCATCATGATGATGTGGCAGGTGACACATTGCTTCTTGAAAGTCCAATATATTGAACACTTGACTGCTGACATGCAAAATAATGTGGGACTGTATCAACAGCGGACGAATGAAAAAATACCAAAAGATCGTTTTTGAGTGGAGTTTTCCTTTAATATTTCATGGTAATCCTAGTGCTTGTTAGCAGGAATATCCCCATATCTGCTGTTGGACCATGCCTTGTTCTTCTCATCTTTACAGTGAGAGCATTGAGCTATGGTCCCCTGAGCACTCAGCCCAGGCCCCGGCCTTGAGCACGGGGTCTTAAGGGTCTTGGTATATACTAGACATGGTTCTCTCACCCCAGCCCCATCCTCATTTCTCTATTAGTCTATGGTGGCTGGTCTCAGCTGCTTCAGCTAATGGGCTTTGTGCTGGTTGACCCAAAGACAGGAAGAAAGGATTCTCCATCCTGTGTCTCGTAGAAGGACTGTCTCTAATGACACTTCACTTTAAAGTGTTACAAGAACAGCTGGTAAGGATCCACAGATGTACTTTATTCACAGGTAGATATTGATATTTCTATATGAGGAGGATCAGACTCATAACTAAGACTTCTGAACAGGTGGAAACATCCTCAAAGGTTTTAGCGCTGGGGAAATAGGCCACTGCAGAAAGAAGGATTTGAAGGAAATATACTTTAAAAGTGGCATCACCTGAAATTCTCTGAAAAACGTCAGTGGGTGCTCTACTTTCCAATTGCAGCAAAACATATTGTCAATCCCAATATATGAACTAGTCTTTCAAAATGAAAGAAAGAAAATACCCAACATCAAACAAACACATACAGTACACATACATTGAGTACACCAAACACAGCAACACACACAGACTGTAGTGTATAGTCTGATGTTAATAATGTGGTGTTCACGTCGTGTGTTGGCAGTGTTCAGCAACAGTAATAGGGGTTGTGTGAGACCGAGGAGGGGCCTGGGCCCCTGTGTGTGATGCTGATATCACTCCGGGGCCAGACCTGTGTGTCTGTCTGTGTGGGAGGCAGGCACAGTGAGTACCGTACTGTACACTGCCTGCCTGTCACAGTGTGAACGGCAACACAATACAACACAACACACCTTGTAATGAACAAGTGGTCCACACTGTTCCTCTGTCCTTAGAGCAAAGCACTGCAGTCAAGTCAATGCCACAACAAGCAGCACCGGAACAGACAGCAGGAACGACATGGAGAAAAGCTACACGACAGGGTGGCTATTATCTTCATTACCTACCTACCTGTGTGTGTGTGTGTGTGTGCGTGTGTGCGTGTGTGTGTGCGTGTGCGTGCGTGCGTGCGTGTGTGCGTGCGTGCGTGTGTGTGTGTGTGCGTGTGTGTGTGTAAAATGGCGCCAGAAGAAATGGCAGCAGTTTTACGGGCGCCCAACCAATTGTGCAATTATGTGGGTTTTTTCACATTATTTGTAACTTATTTTGTACATAATGTTTCTGCCACCGTATCTTATGGAAAAAAAGAGCTTCTGGATATCAGGAATATTCACGGAATCGTGGCTGAAAGACGACATGGATATTCAGCTAGCGGGATATATGCTGCACCGGCTAGATAGAACAGCACACTTCGGTAAGACGAGGGGGGGGGGGGGGGGGGGGGGGGGGGGCGGTCTGTGCATATTTGTAAACAACAGCTGGTGCACGAAATCTAAGGAAGTCTCTAGATTTTGCTCGCCTGAAGTAGAGAATCTTATGATAAGCTGTAAACCACACTATTTGCCAAGAGAGTTTTCATCTATACTTTTAGTGGCTGTTTATTTACCACCACAGACGGATGCTGGCACTAAGACCGCACTCAGTCAGCTGTATAAGCAAACACGAAACCGTTTACCCCGAGGTGGCGCTCCTAGTGGCCGGAGACTTTAATGCAGGGAAACTTAAATCAGTTCTACCTAATTTCTATCAACATATTAAATGTGAAACCAGAAGGAAAAAAATTATAGATCACCTGTACTCCACACACAGGTAATGAAGATAATAGCCACCCTGTCGTGTAGCTTTTCTCCATGTCGTTCCTGCTGTCTGTTCCGGTGCTGCTTGTTGTGGCATTGACTTGACTGCAGTGCTTTGTTCTAAGGACAGAGGAACAATGTGGACCACTTGTTCATTACAAGGTGTGTTGTGTTGTATTGTGTTGCCTTTCACACTGTGACAGCAAGGTGTGGCAGGCAGTGTACAGTACGGTACAAAGCTCTCCCTTGCCCTCCCTTTGGTAAATCTGACCACAATTCTATCCTCCTGATTCCTGCGTACAAGCAAAAATTATAGCAGGAAGCACCAGTGACTCGGTCTATAAAAAAGTGGTCAGATGAAGCAGATGCTAAACTACAAGACTGTTTTGCTATCAAAGACTGGAACATGTTCCGGGATTCTTCAGATGGCATTGAGGAGTACACCACATCAGTCACTGGCTTTATCAATAAGTGCATCGAGGACGTCATCCCCACAGTGACTGTATGTACATACCCCAACCAGAAGCCTGTGGCTCAGTTGGTAGAGCATGGTGTTTGCAACATCAGCATGGTGTGTGCAACGCCAGGGTTGTGGGTTCGATTCCCACGGGGGGCCAGTACAAAAAAAAAAAAAATGCATGAAATGAAATGTATGTATTCACTACTGTAAGTCGCTCTGGATAAGAGCTTCTGCTAAATGACTAAAATGTAAAATGATTACAGGCAACATTCGCACTAAGAAAAGGGGTAGAGCTGCCGCTTTCAAGGTGCTGGGACTCTAACCCGGAAGCTTATAAAAAATCCTGCAATGCCCTCTGACTGACCAGGCAAAGCGTCAATACAGGGCTAAGATTGAATTGTGCTCCGGCGCTTGTCTTATGTGGCAGGGCTTGCAAACTATTACAGACTACAAAGGGAAGCACAGCCACGAGCATACCAGAAGAGCTAAATCACTTCTATGCTCGCTTTGAGGCAAGCAACACTAAGGCATGCATGAGAGCATCAGCTGTTCCGGACGACTGTGTGATCACGCTCTCCGTAGCCGACGTGAGTAAGACCTTTAAACAGACAGCCTGACGGATTACCAGGACGTGTGCTCCGGGCATGTGCTGACCAAGTCCGTAATACCAACATGTTTCGAGCAGACCACCATAGTCCCTGTGCCCAAGAAAACTAAGGCAACCTGCCTAAAGGACTACAGACCTGTAGCACTCACATCCGTAGCCATGAAGTGCTTTGAAAGGCTGCTTACATCAACACCATTATCCCAGAAACCCTAGACCCACTCCAATTTGCATACCACCCAAACAGATCCACAGATGATGCAATCTCTATTGCACTCCCCGATGCCCTTTCCCACCTGGACAAAAGGAACACCTACATGAGAATGCTATTCATTGACTACAGCTCAGCGTTCAACACCAAAGCGCATCACTAAGCTAAGGATCCTGGGACTAAACACCTCCCTCTGCAACTGGATCCTGGACTTCCAGACGGGCCGCCCCCAGGTGGTGAGGGTGGGCAGCAACACATCTGGCACGTGGGCAGCAACACAACAAACTAGAATGTTCCAAACACACCAAGACAGTCATGAAGAGGGCACGACAAAGCCTATTCCCCCTCAGGAAACTAAACAGATTTGGCATGGGTCCTCAGATCCCCAAAAGGTTCTACAGCTGCAACATTGAGAGCATCCGGACTGGTTGCATCACTGCCTGGTATGGCAACTGCTCGGCCTCCAACCGCAAGGCACTACAGAGGGTAGTGCATACAGCCCAGTACATCACTGGAACTAAGCTGCTTCCCATCCAGGACCTCTACACCAGGTGTCAGAGGAAGGCACTAAAACTTGTCAAAGACCCCAGTCTTGTTGTATTCGGCCAACGTGACAAATACACTTTGATTTGAGTGTGTGTGTGTGTGTGTGTGTGTGTGTGTGTGTGTGTGTGTGTGTGTGTGTGTGTGTGTGTGTGTGTGTGAGTGTGTGAGTGTGTGAGTGTGTGAGTGAGTGAGGAGAGCAAGCATTCCAAATCGTTTCTAATATTGTAAATGCAACAATACTACAATTGTAAAACATGTAAAATAAGTATACTTAGTTAAATTCTGAAACTGTGTAGATTTTGTAGGATAAATACTGACCGGTTAGTGATATTTGAAAGTCTGAAGCCTCAGTAATATTGTCAGTGACTGGTGGACCCTGAGAAACTGTTGTGTTGTCCTCTTCTCCCCATCAGCCAAGAACAATACGGACAACTTTTCAGTGCATTAAACCCCTTTTAAAAGGGAGGTGAAAGCCACCTCTCTGACAGGTAGGCTGTTTGATGTCTTTGTCACTTCCTCTTCCTTCAAAGGCTTCAGCTCAGCACACGCCACCATGCTCTGAATCATTTACTGTGCTCTCTCTCTGTGTGTGTGTGTGTGTGTGTGTGTGTGTGTGTGTGTGTGTGTGTGTGTGTGTGTGTGTGTGTGTGTGTGTGTGTGTGTGTGTGTGTGTGTGTGTGTGTGTGTGTGTGTGTGAGAATGTGTGAGAATGTGTGTGTGTTGGTTTATATTGTTGTGCATGTGTTTTGTGTCTGTGAGTGCGTTGAGTTGACTTTTTTGACATATTTTGATATTCCTATCAGCAAAGTTGCAGGAAACGTATTTCTATACTGTAAACTTTTTTTTCTACAACATCCCTTTTTATGTACCCTAATTTCTTGCTGTAACTTTTACATACCATGCTGACTTCTTGTGGTGACCACATAGGACCACACCCATACAGACAATAGGATGCCAATTGGACACGTGGTGTAGCAAACTGTTGGAAACACACACTTGGAGAGAAAATGATCTCCAGCATTGTGTTTGCCCTGGAGACACAATATTTGGTTCATAGTTCTCTCATGAGGATGGCTCTAGAATCTCTCACTTCCACAGTTTTGGATTCCTGCCATTTTTGTAACAAAAACAAGCCGATTCATATACAGTCATGGTTCTTAACTGACAGAAGCATGATAGATCTATCCAATTGTAAAGATACATAATAACGTTGAAACTGTACAGAAAATCAATTAACTTATAACATATAACAAGTTACCCATCCTGAGTTTGTCAACATTTCTTATCCCTGTGTGACATTACTGAAAGCCTGTATGCCAACTGACATCAGCCGATTTATATCCAAGTCTAAACCAACATGAAACTTCCTTTTGACAGAAAGGGTAAATACTTATCATTCATTCTTAACCCAAGTATCAACTTGTACTCTCAAGCCCTTAATTATAATCTTGTAATTTTCGTTTAGGCTGTCTGCATGAAACTACATTTCATGAATTATTTAGCTGGTTATGCTCTTTTCCCAAAGGGAACTAGACTGTCTCTCTATAAGAACCTCAAAGGCAGAGGAAAAAACAACCACATATGCCTTCACCTCTGTATCTAGGGCCAGAGAAGAATGTAGAAGACTTTGTTGACGTCTTCACTTGTACCCACATGGGGCTTTCTTAGCTTCAGCTCAAACCTTTAGAGGAACCAAAGCCTTTCAAAAGAATGAAATACAACAAATGGCTTAGATGTGGTGGGGATTCCTAGACTTAAAACTTACTGTGCAGGACTTTCATATCGTGGAACATATAACAACTTCAGATAAAAAGATGTCAGCAGTAGGGGCATCAAACCCAGCCACAAGAGACTGCAGGCAGAGATTCATCCACCTGAATTCTCCGCTGCACCACGGAGCCACGTGAGGCGCTCACTACAAAATGGAGGTAAGTGTGAGAAGTAAGTGTGATGTGAGGGGCCAGAGCTGCTCTTACCAGTCTCGTGAAGAGGGGAACTCCTAAATGCCAGAGGTGCTCGTTGAGCAGCCCGCTGTACACCACGTTCCCGAAGACAGCAATGCTTCCTGATTTACACAACGTGTTTCCTACAGGGACACAAACAGAGAGGAGAGAAAACACAGAGTCATTCAAATGGACTACACTATACTCCAGCAATGTACTAGGCTTTATTAGCAAGATTGGAAAATTAAATCATAGGAAATCATTGCACAGCCACAGGAATTGAAATAAAAGAAAGAAATAAGAAATATAATAGAGAGCACCACATTGATTGTTATGAATATTGATTTCAGAGGTTTATGATGAACAGGGAAACGTAGCTGTTGTGAAATCGATAGCACAAGTACATGTGTTTCAACTGCATATGATGGAAACTCCAGCTAGCCTAATGAGATGCTTACAGTGATAACATCAGTGTGTAATGATCAGAGGTGTGCTGAAGGAAAGATCTGTCAGAGAAAGTCCGTACAAAGCCACCCTTGACTGTGCCTCATACGGTATGTTACATACAGCTCTGGTTAGTCCTTGTTCCATCAACACAGGAAGTCAAACTCCTTGACCCTCGAACTCCCGTTCCCTCCATCCTCCACCCCCCTTAGTCGCATTACCACCCCCATTAGCACACTCTCCATGTGAGGACAGTCAGACCACAACATTGGCAACCCTGTATGAGACGTAAGCCCAGCCCTCAGCCCTCCTCCTCCAGCCCTAGCCACAGTGACACGGCTGCTGTGTATGAAGAGCTTCTGCCTGGAGAGGAGAGAACCGCTCTTAGTTAGGCCCCTGCAGCAGCTGAGGAGCCAGCCCACACACTAACACTAAGGTCCCCACAACATATGATTTACACACACACTACTACACATCCCCAAGTATGATGAACGCAGGTCCCCATTGTAATTTCTGCACAAAGGAATGCTGCAAAGGGGAGGTGGGGGAAACTGGAAGTAGTGCTGACAAGCAACACATGCATTATTTAAAAACAAAAGTAAAAAATGCCCATTAAAGTGTCAGTGGTGCTCTCGGCGGCTGGCGGTTGAGGTGGCTAGGGCGCGGTATGTGTATTACTGTTATTAATGGGCCAGGCGTGGGGGGCATTGCTACGCTGTGATTGCTTTGCTGTTGCCATCCAGGAATCACACCATTTTTTTTCACCCATTCTTTTTCAAGAGCGTGTCTGCAAGTGTGTGTCTGTGAGTGAGTGAGTGAGTGAGTGAGAGAGAGAGAGAGAGAGAGAGAGAGAGAGAGAGAGAGAGAGAGAGAGAGAGAGAGAGAGAGAGAGAGAGAGAGAGAGAGAGAGAGAGAGAGAGATTGAGAGAGAGATACACTGCAGGCCGGGAGCAGCGTCAATTAGCTCCTACTGCTAATTAAGAGAGGGGCCTTCCCCAGCGAGTAGCAGCATAAGTGCTTCTATCATCCTCTGATACAGTGTCATGTTCTTCCTAAATACAGTGTGCTGGGGATGGGGTGGACATATTGGAAATAAGTACATAGCACTTCACTGTGCAGCATGAGATAAAGGGTTACTGTTACTGACAGTAACCCTTATTACTACAGTCAATCTTAAACTGCCTCAGTCTCCAACACGTTACAGTAATACCTTTGGAGTACGGAAAGATGATGTAATACTTCTCTGAGAAGAAAGAAGACGACATTGTGGTCCTGTGACTAAGTGTTGGCTCTCTCCTCAGTTCTGACACCACTTCACTACAGAGGAATTTAAAGTGTAGGGAAAATCAAGCAATCAAGCAATCAATACAGTATCCCTCTAGCTACATATTCATAAACAGGACGGCTCGTGGCAGTTTGTCACATTCTTCTCTGTAACTGCCTCTGAGATGCAGCCAGAAAGTAAAAAAAAACATTTGATTTCAGCTCATAGTTCCACTATTTAAAAAGAGCATGTGGAGCATTTCTTCCATTTAATAACATGTGTTCATTCTTTAATCTGGTGACATGTGGTTATTGGTCCGTCTGTGTTAAAGAGTTGATATTCTGTTTTTGGTGCCCATGTCTTTTTTCTGTTAGGTCCTCTCAGCAGTTGTGTGCTTCTATCTTATCTGCAGACTCAACATTATCGAGGCCAACCTCTGATTAATTATTAATTGTGTGATTAAAATGTAGAGAAGGAGGGGGGGTTGGGCAGCAGCCTATATTCTTTCTACATCATTGGTGTCGGTCTCTACAATGTTATTATCCAGGCCTACCAAATTACATTTTTCATCACTATCTTTATATATGTTTTTGTTACATATCAGAACGGGGCATTTGACAGGAAGCTTCTAACAGAGTGTAATGGCCAAATCACAAGGCACATGTGATGGTGATGTGATGGGGTGGTGGGTGTTGTTTTATTAAGTGAGTGATGCCGTCTCTTCGACTGTGTGTGCCTGGCATGACCCTCCTCTGGATCGGTATGTGACTCCCCCTTTCATCTCAGAGTCACACACACCAGAAAGACATCATGAGGGATTTGGAGCCCAACACTTCCCTGCCAGACTACAAGCAGCATCAGCCATGTGTAGCTTACTTCACCAAATGAGGACCTTAAACAAAATCCACTAAAAATGTGTACCTCTCACTGCAAACCATAAGCAGTGCATGCAGGGTAGTGGTAGTCATTTGTAGCACAATACAAAGCATTGAATGAAGTAAAAAAAAAAAGAAAAGATGTATCTGTCAATTATTGTCAAAAGTGTTTGCAATAATTTAGGTGTTGGATGAGATTTTTTTTTATGAATCAAATGTGCAGTGTTTATTTGCTTTTGAGTGAGTGTGTGTGTGTGTGTGCGTCCTTCCCTGGCCACTGCTCTCACATGTGCTCCCCTGACAATGCAGATGAAGGTGGGGAGCTGGAGCACAGAGCTCCAGAGCGATGCAGCTCAGAGCTCCTTGTTTCTAGCGACAAGGCACATTGCTGCAATGCAATAAGGGCAAACAACACTTTTAATAATTCAGGGCATGATACCGTGAGGGGGGATGGGTGGGGGAGAGATGCCTTAGAGTACCGCAGAATGGCTCATTTAGCCCCTGCCACGCATTATTAAAGTTGTATCGAACCCCCTCCTGAGTCCTTCCTCAAGTCTTTTCCCCCTTCCTCATTCCAAAAGCCTGCAAGGTAACCAATAAGAGCTAGCAACATTTATAAACAACAAAGTACCCTGCACCTTGGAGGAGGTAAACAATGGTGTTCCTCTTAATCTCTTTTTTCCGTGCTCTCCGTGAGTCCTCAGGTCCAGAATTTGTCATTGCTTTATCCTGTTTGAACTGTAGTCCACAGAGCCTTCTCATTCCGGATTATGTTCTTCCTGAGCTATGCCCATGGATGCATAAACATGTGGGGAATGAACCTGCATGGAATCCGTTGGAGTAATAAAATAGTCCTCCTGTGTTAATGACGTATGATGGTATTACTCTGGACATATTCAAAGAATGATAATAGTACTTAATAAGAAAGAAGATTCCTGCTCCAATGTGCTTTCCCTATTCTACATTAAAATAGGTTGACGCTGAGATAAATAGGCTTGTCTACTCTGTACACTACACAATTGCTCCAAAATAATACAGTTGGATTCAGATCAAAAGCAATGCTTTGGAGAATTTTAAACAAAATGTTTTCCTTTTTCCTTGTCAATCACATAAAATAAGTATTACAAAATGCAAATTGCTACCATGTAATTACTAATTAAATGCCAGAGAACAATGCACAGGCTATAAAATAATCAGATAGTGACAGGTGCAGTATACACTGCTGCAGGGTCCTCTTAAATCATAACAAATGTTTCCTGAGAGTGCAACATACGCCGCCACATATGTAAAATGCTGCAAACCAGGGAGAAAAGAAAAACCTGCCCATGAAAGACAGAGGCGTTATGGTAGACATAGAGTTTGATGATAGACCTTGTAAATCAGTGCAGCTGGAATAGCCAGCCAGCCAGTCAGCCAGTCAGTCAGCCAGTTTGATTCTCTCTATCTCTTTCTGCCTGCCATTTTAGCTGCTCAACACAGAGGTTCCATTTTCTTCAAAGATATGTAAATTAGCCACGTTGGCTCCTGTTGTTGAGGCTGTAGGGCTGATCTGGTCTGATCCTAACAGTGAAACCCACCAACGTACTGAACTACCACAGGCCTCCCGCCACCCCCCCTCCCTCCTCCAGGAACCCAGCAGTAGGAAGAAAGAACGAGGTCCCTGAGGTATCCCTCCTCTCATAACACCAGCCCTGTTAATAGATGAGTCATTACATTCAAAGTGAACAATTATTTTAATACCATAACATATAAAAAATAAAAACGAATAAAGGCAGATATATAGGCTGCATATACTGTAGCTTGCATAGCACTTATGAACTTTGATCAGAGTTAATGTAGTTATTGTGTCATATTGAGGCGGTAGGGCCAGCGGAGGGAGGGAGGTTCCAGTAGTACCGTGTTTTCCTCAGATAGCTCCAGCTACAGTAAATGCCATCTCCTCTCCTTTTCTTTTCCTTCCCCTTTGCTCTCCCCTCCTCTAATCTCCTCTCTTCTCCCGTCCTCTCCTCTCCTCTCCCCTCCCCTCCTCTCCTCTCCCGTCCTATACTCTACTCTACTCTCCTCTCCCCTCCTCTACTCTCCCCTCCTCTCCTCTCCTCTCCCGTTCTTTACTCTACTCTACTCTCCTCTCCCCTCCTATACTCTACTCTCCTCTCCCCTCCTCTCCTCTCCTCTCCCGTTCTTTACTCTACTCTACTCTCCTCTCCTCTCCCCTCCTCTCCTCTCCTCTCCTCTCCTCTCCCCTCCTCTCCTCTCCTCTCCTCTCCTCTCCTCTCCTCTCCTCTCCTCTCCTCTCCTCTCCTCTCCTCTCCTCTCCTCTCCTCTCCCCTCCTCTACTCTCCTCTCCCCTCCTCTCCTCTCCCGTTCTTTACTCTACTCTACTCTCCTCTCCCCTCCTCTCCTCTCCCCTCCTCTCCTCTCCTCTCCCGTTCTTTACTCTACTCTACTCTCCTCTCCCCTCCTCTCCCCTCCTCTCCTCTACTCTCCGCTCTCGTCCTTTACTCTCCTCTACTCTCCTCTCCCCTCCTCTACTCTCCTCTCCCCTCCTCTCCTCTCCTCTCCCGTTCTTTACTCTACTCTACTCTCCTCTCCCCTCCTCTACTCTCCTCTCCCCTCCTCTCCTCTCCCATTCTTTACTCTACTCTACTCTCCTCTCCCCTCCTCTACTCTCCTCTCACCTCCTCTCCTCTCCCCTTCTTTACTCTACTCTACTCTCCTCTCCCCTCCTCTACTCTCCTCTCCCCTCCTCTCCTCTCCTCTCCCGTTCTTTACTCTACTCTACTCTCCTCTCCCCTCCTCTACTCTCCTCTCCTCTCCCCTCCTCTCCTCTCCCATTCTTTACTCTACTCTACTCCCCTCTCCCCTCCTCTACTCTCCTCTCCCCTCCTCTACTCTCCTCTCCCCTCCTCTCCTCTCCTCTCCCGTTCTTTACTCTACTCTACTCTCCTCTCCCCTCCTCTACTCTCCCGTCCTCTACTCTCCTCTCTTCTCCCGTCCTCTACTCTCCTCTCCCCTCCTCTACTCTCCAGTCCTCTACTCTCCTCTCCCCTCCTCTACTCTCCAGTCCTCTACTCTCCTCTCCCATCCTCTACTCTCCCGTCCTCTACTCTCCTCTCTTCTCCCGTCCTCTACTCTCCTCACCCGTCCTCTACTCTCCTCTCCTCTCCCGTCTTTTACAATCCCCTCCTCTCCCGTTCTCTACAGTCCTCTCCTCTCCCGTCCTCTCCTGTACTCTCCTCTCCCATCCTCTCCTCTCCCGTCCTCTCCTCTCTGCTCACCCCTTCTCCCCTCCCCTCCTCTGCACTCCTCTGCCCTCCTCTGCCCTCCTCTCCTCTCCTCTCACCCCTTCTCCCCTCCTCTCCTCCTCTCCTTTCCCCCCTCCTCTCCTCTCCTCTTCTCGCCTTTCCACTCACATCCTCTCCAATTTTCTACTCTCCTGTCCTTGTGCATTATGAATGGAGCCATGTTCAGTCACGGACTGGCTGCACTTTCTGAACTTTCGCTGAGTGAGTTCTACTGGCTCCTCTACCCTTTAATCATTCCCCATTAGAGCAGAGGCCTGTTGACTTCCAGTATGGAGATGAAGAAGGCTATAGCACCAGCACCAGCCATATCTTGCTGCAGGCAGGAAGGAAAGAAGGGACTCACAGCACTAATAACAAGCCTGGTCCCCAGACCCAGACCCAGACCCAGACCCAGACCCAGACCCAGCTGATGAAGAGCACTGGATCTGGGGAGGAGGACGAGGAGGAGGAAGAGAGCCTCTGACGGTGGATGACATCAGTGTCATCAGCACTGGAACTGTTATTGATTTAGTAGCCTTCAAAACTATTACTGATGTCATCATCATCATCTTCATCACCCTTCGTCATCTGAGGATAAGAATTTACTTGGCAGCCAACAATAAAATTAATCAATAAATAAATTAGCTATTAAATTGAAACTATACAGCATGCAATATTTGACAAGCATTCACATTTTTGGGAGCTGTTTAAAAGTGTTTTATTTAAAACTGCAGGAGAATTCTTGAGGTCCTGGCAATTGGAGAGAACTGGTAGAGACAACAGTGGATGGAAATGCAGCACATGTCTCTATGTCTCCACTGTAGCCTGTGTTAAGGTGGACTGGTCCACTCAGTAGAATGGAGTTATGACGAAGGGCCTTTAGGATTGCATCAGACTATTGATTGCTAGCAGCACTGAGAGACGTGGTTTACCATCGTTATAAACAACCTTTTTGTGAAGTACAGTTTGGGGAAACAAATGATTTTATTTAGTAGATTTTTGGATTTGACTGTTGAATAATTTATGGCTACACAACCCTTGGCACGGGGAGCGAGAAACCCCCACAAAGAGCACATATCAAATGCTATCATATACAGGCCTGCATAGTTGAATGCTTTCTCTTTCCAATAGATTTTCTACCACTCAACCTACATCGGCTCTGCTTTGTCAACATCAGTTGAGTGAGAAGTCCCGAGGGCCAGAAAATCTCCTGTAATCTGCCAGACTTTTCTGCCATGTATGGCAACACTTGTTTTCCTATATCCCTCTAAGTGTTATTGAGTCTGCAAACTCTGACATTGTTTTATCAATTTGGATCCAGTATCTGGGTGAAGTGCCCAGTAGGGCTGTTTGAATGACTTGAACTGTGGTGAATATTATGCCAGATGTATTCCTCACCCAGATGCTCTGTATTTATTGTTGGATGCATGTATTTTTCATTTGCCCTATCACATCAGATCTTTCACATCAGATATTTTTCAGAGCTGATCTGATTACTCAAAAGACCAATTAGTGAAAAGAAGATCAGAATTGGGTTACCTGTGTAAACACAGCCTATTTGATCTATTTATGTCCTTGGTCAGGGGCTGATGACAAGTGTCTGTTTAAGAGCCCTCGTGGCAAAAGGTGGATAGCATCAGTAATCCTGCACTGAGGAAATACTCGAGCAGCAGCTCACACAGTGGGGGAGGTGGAGGAGGAGGAGGTAGGGGGGTCTATAAAATATCAAAGCAGATCGATTAGCCAGACCTCATACCATAGAGGGAGGGAGCCATACAGGGTCAAATCAGGTCAAGGGACAAAACAAAGCACGCCCAATGATATTTTTCAGATTTCTGGCATAGATTATTTTCTTAATAACGATAGAATAAATCATATTTTGACCTATTTTGTGGGTAAATTCATCCAAATTAGCATTATTGCCATTTTCACTTGTACCGAAGACAAAGTGTGAATGCTACAGTGCCGCAGCAGTCGGTCCTTCCTGAAAAATAAAAAAGAATCACCAGGGATGATGGCTCTCACATCGTGTTCCACATTCGTGTTGTCTAGTATCGGCTTTATAAAGACCATGGCCCACTCAATTGCACTCCAGAGGCAGAAGCTTACTAACTGAAGAGAAACCAGGTCAACTGATAGGGGAATTGTATTGTTATCTTTATATGTGCGCCGCAGATACAGTGGTGGAACTCTTGTTAGCGACTATGCCGTTTACAAAGCAATCAGGCTGGGTTATCGACACGGGAGGAGCGGCGCTAACCTACAGTAATCCACTCCATGTTTGCTAATGAACGGCTGCGCGGCTTGGTGCCCTGGCTATAGCTATGCCACGGATAGAGACTGAAGATGGAGAGAGCTCCAGAATAAACAGGAACAGGGGAGAGAGTGGAGGTCTGGGGTCTGGGGTATGGGATGGGGAGGAGGGGGGATGTTGCCCTGTCTTGACATCCCATCATGAGACCCCTTGGCTGGGCCGGTCAGGGAGGGGAGGGAGGGGAGGCTTGCTGCTGCTTGCTGGCGATGCAGAGTCTGTTTGCTGTGCATCCATCAACCTCTGTGTCCTGCCGAGGAGGCGATCGATACTCAACACAAAAGCTCATTGATGACAGACAGCTCTTGACAAACATATAGCATTTTTTCTGTCTAGTATAGCAATAATCTCCAAGGTCAGTGTGAGTCATTCAAGACGGTGGAGACACAAGGAGCTCATGCGAAGCGCCGTGAGACGGCTTCTTACGGGCTGAAACAAAGGGATTGCGCTGATGTATTTTAGTCTCTATTTTACTTCTTGGCACATTGTTAGGCTCCACATTATAAAGAGAAGGAGAGGCACCGTGAACATGACAATTGGCGAAACTGTCATGCACTGTCAATCATTGACAGCAAAACCCCAAGGACACTCCACAGACCAGGAAGCTAATGGCTCCAGATCATTGGTTGCTGTTGCATTGAACGTGACATACTGTAAACCATCGGAACCCGCCACTGTTGATCTAAAAGGAATTTATACCTTTCAAAATACACGTCTCACAGTGAATATAATATGCGTAGATCTAAAGTCCCCATACAGCCCTGACTTCCCCCTCCCCACCTCTCCAATCCACTCAGACCCGGCTCCAGGATAAAGTGACTAAGGGGGCAGTTGAAATCAGCGACGGGGCACAATTTTGGGGGGTTCTTGCATTGCAATTATATCGAATTCTGCTTATATCATGCTATACCACAATAAACATAAAGTTCAAATGCCATGACAGGTAGGCTACAGATTTTGTGCCAATCTCTGCTGGACAGCACATTACACACTAATGCAAGGCCGTTCTAGTGATGAATATAAGCTACAAGATAATAGGGCAATTCACCTATTACAAACAGCCTATGTGACACACAGCTGTCTTACCAAAACAATGCAAACTAAATGCTAGATATTCATGCATGCAAACAAAATTACAGACAAAACTGCGAATGTGAATGAATGGGAACAGAACAACTCAGCGGTACCAAGTAGGCCAAGTTAACAAAATATCAGATGGATAAAGGCATGACACAATCTATAATTAGGCTAGTTACATTAACAGTAAACAAACACAGTGAAGAAAAGGTAAATGGAGATCCAGATAACCAAAACAGCCTACAGCCTATTACTGTGAGATGCAGCCATGCACTGCTGTCTTGCCAAACAAAAATGCCAATAGGCCCGCTTCAGACATGGAAAACCATGCAGCTCATGAGTACAGCAACATGTTGTGATATGGCACAATGCACGTTTTTTAATCAAATTCTGTCACATGTGATGACGCTGGAGAGACGAAGCAGGTACGGGGAGTAAAACATTTGATAAAGAACGGACATAGATCGAGACAGGAACAGTATCAGCAAACAGGTAACACAAACAAAAGACAATCAATGCAGAAGCGGGGAACAGAGCTGGGGAACTGACAAATATAGGGGAGGTAATAACAGGTGATGAGTGAGTCCAGGTGAGTCCAATATCGCTGAAGCGCGTGACGAGGGAAGGCAGGTATACGTAATGGATGGAAGGAGTGTGTGATGCAGGGCAGCCTGGCGGGGGGGGGGGGGGGGGGGGGGGGGGAGCAGACGTGACAAATTCGAAAACGTTTCCAATACATACAATTCCGTTTACAACCACGAAAACCAATAAGCTACCAAGAGAACAATAATAGAATGTATTTCTATGATGAAACATACCGATACGTAGCTATATTTAGGGAACGTCATTTGGGCATTTTTTTTAGGGGTGGATCAGCTTAATATTGCGGAAAGAATATTGCTTCCATCAATGTAATTGTTTGCATCATTTCCAATCCCCCATTTATTTTTGGGGGTAAATATATATATCCATACACGCATGCATACATATACACATATATACATACACATACCTATATAGACATACATACTTTTTTAAAGAATATACCTTTCGCAAACCCTACCACCGATCGCCCAATTGGAGTAAACTAATAAACACTTTGGCTTTTACCTTAAATTGACTCATTTTATACACATTTTACAGACACAGTCTATTTTACAATAGTTATTTTTTGTTTGTTTTTAGTCCTTCCTCTATTTCTGATGTCCATCTAGTTTGATTTCTATTTGTAACTGTGCTATATCACAAAAGTTCTGAACCTATATACATTTTACAGACCCCGTATGTTTTACATTGTTTATCTTGTTATTAGTCCCACCCTTCAGCTCCATTCAACCCCTCCCATCTATTCATCAACATCATCCATTTCGGATTTCTATTTGCCACACATTTTTCAACTGTGCTCTGATGCTTCACAAAACAATTGAACCTTTCTATTCTCATAGCTTCTACAGATTGTAAATTAAAAATAAACATTTTTGCTAAAATAATTATTATATTATTGATTGATTGACTATGGCTTTTCAAATCACCCAGTATTGCTATCTGCAGCGTTAGTTCTAGGCAAATGTTGCAATTCTTCAGCCATTCCTGGACCTGTGACCAAAAACGAGCTACATATGGACAATACCAAAATAAATGATCTAATGACTCTGCCTCCTCACAGCAGAATCTGCAGAGCTGGGAAGATTTTATCCCCCATATATATTTACATTGAAGTCATTTAGCAGACGTTCTTATCCAGAGCAACTTGAGTGCATACATTTCATGCATTTTTTATATTTTTTTGTACTGGCCCCCCGTGGGAATCAAACCCACAACCCTGGCGTTGCACACACCATGCTGGCGTTGCAAACACCATGCTCTACCAACTGAACCACAGGGAAGACTAACATTCATTTAGTTGCAAGAATTTTGTATAGTAATTTAAATAGAAAAATTCTAAGTTTTGAATCCGGCGTTGTTTTGCGTATCAATTCATAAACCATGTGCCATGGAATGGGCACATCGAAAATCTCTTCCCAACTATTTTGCAATTTATATGGCACACCTATCAGTTTTTTGGTCCTTGAATGAAATTGGTATATGTTTTTATTTATCACACTTTTCTTTAACCATTTATGTTCTTTAATACAGGGCCGACATACAAGTTCCTTACTTTTTCCCCTTCTACTTGCCTCTTCCATTTTTGTGGTAATGCTGCAATTAATTGGTTGTAATTTTGGGTAGAGCAGACATTTCCATATGTCTGTGTTAGCTGCATGTGTGACATAACTCCACCAGTCCTATTTAAGATATAATTCACTAAAATTATAACTTTTTTAAACATTTGTTCGAAAAATACCATTTTTTTATCAATTACTATATTTGAATTTAACCACAATATTTGTTGTATTATTTGTTCTGTCTTTTCAGGTGGATTAAACTGAAATTGCAACCAACTTTCTAAGGCTTGTTTAAAAAAATAAAGATATTTTGGAGATTATTTCCTTTTCAAACAACCGAAAGTGGGCAGGTGTAATCTGAATAAAGGGAAAAAGGCCCTTCTTGAACATAGGATGAGACATTTGTACCAATTTACTAGAAAACCAGTTTGGATTTAAATATAACTTTGGTATGACTGATGCCTTTAGTGAGAGATCTAATGCTTTAATATTTAATAATTTCTGCCCTCCTAATTCATATTCCTTATATAAATAGGCCCTTTTAATTTTATCTGGCTTGCCGGTCCAAATAAAATTGAATATTTTTTGTTCATATAATTTAAAAAGCAGGTCACTAGGTGTAGGCAAAACCATAAGCAAATAGGTACTGTGATATGATTAAAGAGTTAATCAGGGTGATTTTTCCACAAATAGACAGGTATTTTCCTTTCCATGGTAGCAAGATCTTATCTATTTTTGCTAACTTTCTATAAAAATTTATTGGAGTGAGATAATTTCTTTCTTTTGGGATTTGTATACCGAGTATGTCCACATCTCCGTCAGACCATTTAATTGGTAAACTACATGGTAATGTAAAATTTGCATTTTTTAGTGATCCAATATGTAAAATGATCATAATTTGGTTTTAATCCAGAGAGGATAGCAAAAGTATCTAGATCCTCTATGAGGCCGTGGAGAGACTCTAATTGTGGTTTTTTTTTAAAACATGAATCATCGGCGTACAATGACATTTGGGCTCTTGCATTGGAATTATATTGAATTCTGCTTATATCACAAAATATACCACAATAAACATAGAAATTCAAATGCTTTTGACCAAGAAATGACAGGTTGGTGCGAAATCTCCACTACGCTCTATCAGCACCATGGACAGCGCCCTACAAGATTTTAATTTAAAAAACAACCAGCTAGATTGATTCTTACCTTTTCAGAAGAGTCACATGTCCTTAAAAACGGCCTATAACTAACTACAAAAACACTATTCCTTGTGTTTCGATCTGTAGCATATGCAAAACTTGATATTGTTGTTTTATATTGTATTGTTGTTTTTTCTTTCCTACAACAATAATTGTCGACCTCACAGTTTGGAAATTTGAACACTAAATACATTAGGGCATTGCATGGATAGGCCTATTGTCTTTGGCGTCCACTGCATTAATATTAAAATATATACAGTGCCAGTCAAAAGTTTGGACACACCTACTCATTTAAGGGCTTTCATTATTTAAAAAAAAAAGTACATTGTGGAATAATAGTGAAGGTATCAAAAGTATGAAATAACACATATGGAATCACGTAGTAACTAAAAAGTGTAAAAGTGTAAAACAAATCAAAATATATTGTATATTTGAGATTCTTCAAAGTAGCCACCCTTTGTCTTGATGACAGGTTTGTACAATGTTGGCATTCTCTCAACAAGAAAACATATTTTTTTCCCAATATAAATTTGTCTGCACCTTTATGTGCTCTAATATCATAGACTCATTTATTTGGGGCTAATTCCCCACCTGAGTAAGTGGAAACTCGAAACATTTGCTAGCTCACTATCTCTAAAGATAATACCCACTCATTGAAGCCATGTATTAATCTAAAGGTACATTTAGATTTTAAAATTGTATACAATCAGAATACTTTTCAAGTGGCTCACTTGACACAGTAGCAGGCCCCATCTAAGCAGGTACAGGAGTCAGACACTTTCATTACAGGAGTCATGAGGATAATGTACTTTACTGTTTGACCAAATCATGGTTTTAGCCTCCTAAAAAATAGGACGTTTTTAGTAAGGTGAATGAATGTGCAGCCCACACCGATGCAACCAATACATTTTTTAACTCCCACAGCCAGCTGTCAAAAGGTTGAAAAATGTGACTAAATGGTTGCAGTCTGGAGCCCTGCCTTGTGGGATTTTCTGCCTTGAGGCATACTCTCTAACTTTCATTTTACTTCAACAAAAAAGGTCTCCATCTTCGCAATCAACAGTAGCCTAGGCCAATGCTCCTCTCTCACTTTCTCTCTGTCCTCAGCAGCAGGGCAACCGTCACAATTTGGACAGCTAAAACATTTCTTAATCGTCTTTTATTTATTTAATCTGCAGAATGCTGGCAAATACCGGCTAACGGAAAACCTGCGCCCCAATGGCTTTCCATAGCCCCCGTACCAGTGGAGGCTCCTCAGAGAAGGCAGGGGAGGACCATCCTCCTCAGTGAATTTCATAAAAATAATAATAGTGAAACATTAAAAAAGTGATCCTTTTTGGATAAAACTATACTAAATATATTCACGTCACCAAATAATTGATTCAAAATTCAAAAGGCACTCAAACATCTGAGCTATCTTTGTTGCAGGTACATGGCAACAGTTGAATAAGATGAGAAAAAGCAGAAACCTGCACACTGTTCTTAGTATCACTGCTCTTTATTAAGCTTTACGTATCGGCCTCAAGGCCTTGAGTTCTGACAAAGGCCTTGAGGCTGATACGTAAGTACAAAATAATTGATTAAAACACACTGTTACGTAATGAAGGTCTACAGTAGCCTTAGCAGCACTCTGTAGGATAGCACCTTGGTGTAGCCGGAGAACAGCTAGCTTCTGTCCTCCTCTGGGTACATTGACTTCAATAAAAAATCTAAGAGGCTCATGGTTCTCACCCCCTTCCATAGACCTACACAGTAATTATGAGGATGTCACGTCCTGACCCTTGTAAGATGTCATTTTCTATAGTAGAGTAGGTCAGGGCGTGACAGGGGGTGTTTTCGGGTGGTTTTCTATGTTTTCTATTTCTATGTTATATTCTAGGTTTCTATTTTTATGTTGTTTTTTTTGGGGTTGATCTCCAATTGGAGGCAGCTGGTCCTCGTTGCCTCTAATTGGAGATCATATTTAAGTTGGGGTTTTTTCTATTGTGTTTGTGGGTAGTTGTTTTTCCGTTTTGTTGTCTGCTGCCTGACGGAACTGTTTGCTGTCGTTTTGTTTCTTTGTAAAAGTGTTTCGTTTTCATTAAAGTATAATCATGAGCACTCAACACGCCGCGCCTTGGTCCTCTCTATACGACGGACGTTACAGAGGACTTCCAGAGGACGTCCTCTTGCAGCATGAGCTGACATGTTGTCCACCAAATCAAAGGATCAGAGAATGAATCTAGAACTGGAATCATAAGCTACAGCTAGCTAGCACTGCAGTGCATAAAATGGGGTGAGAAGCTGACTCAAAGAGAAAGAAGAGAGAGAAAGACAATGTAATGTACTGCCACTGGGGCCCGCCAGGGTAACTGCTAAACTGCTTGCTGCTGAATGTAAACTGTACACCTTGATTCTCTCGACCTGTGCACCAACGTTGTAAACTTTCATTCACAGGCTAGGTTGTAGCAACCTCATGATGGATACAAGGAAAATATTAGTATCATGCAGTAGCCTAAACCTATCGATGTTACATTGAGCTGAGTGACTGGAGTATGAATGACAGTCATCCAATATGCTGTTATAGAAATAAGGCCATCTTAAACGGCACCGACCGCCACTGCCTCCTACACACACCCATTGTGCTGACAGAGCAGTGGAGATACAGATTTTAAGCTAACCTGTCACTCAATCATTTAAACTTTTTTCTATTTTTATATAGGTACAAAACTAAAACTGAGGAGGCTCAGGTTTGAACTGAGGGTGCTAAGCCTGATTTTGCCCCCTCGTGGAGCCGGGTACGACTCCATTATACCATAGTTATTATGGAGACTCAGACGGATAGAGAGAGAGCCACACATACATAACATGGGGACCTACAGGTGTGAGTTACGATGGAGACTTCCAGTCATAATAGAAGGCCAGGCTTCCCCCCCAGGCCATCATGCCAGCTGGCCAGAATGAGTGAGAGTGATGCCCGAGTGAGGCAGCCCCATTAGGGAAGTGCTGCCTGGTGGTGAGCAGAGCTGAGCGCTAGCTAGGAGCGGTGCGCAGGCCGGGCAGGCTTGCTCAGGTAATTAAAGGCAAACCCAGGCAGGCAGGCAAAACGGGGGCACCCAGATTTATGCAGCTCAGTAATGCACACACTAAAGTCAGCCCGCCATCCAAAGGCACACTTTACTGCCAATCTTATGAAGCATTAGCTACCTCACCATGCTGATGCATTCCATCATTCTCTCACTCTCTCTCCTCTCGCTTACTCCCTCTATCTTTCACTCTCTCGCTCCTACTTTCTCTCCAGCCTCTCCTCCCCGTCCCCAACCACACCTTTTCTCCCCTTCTCTTCATTCTGCCAATGGAGACAAGTGACACATAGGTTTGTTTTTACTTCTTTAGTCACGTGGAGTTACGAGCCAATTGCAACGGAAACCAGTGGAAGAGGAATGAAATTGAATGCCAGTAGGCCTAAATTCCTTGATAATTCATACACATCTTTTCAATAGGTAGATGTATATAGTTATGTTTTTTAACGACTATGTGATATAATGCTGTTTCCTACAGGCAGTAAGTAATTTGACAAGCAATGTGAATACTGTCAAAAATCTTACAAACAAAGCTCCCAAGAGCCAATCTTCAAAATGAAGTAAGGTGCATGTGAGGCTATGGTCTATCAAACCTGTCAGCCAGTACATCCATATACTGTAGGCTCCTTGTTATACAACCTGAGATATGAATGGTTCACACTGCCCACCACATTGGAGTATGCCTGGGCAGTGATGTAGTCTACGGCCTCACATAACCAGACTCACCAAGCATCAGAGGCCCTTCGACCGTGGATGGCTCCAGTCAAACAGAGATAGAGACAGAGAATGGCGAGGGAGAGAAGGGAGAAACAGAGAGAGAACAGTAGCCTCTCCCCTATCAGCTCCTATTCCATCAACCATCTCTACAGATTAGACAGATAGCTGTAGACACACAGACATCAGATGGACAATAGTCAGATAGTTCAACGGGAAAAAAACATAATAGAGACAGAATGAGAGACAGGCAGCCCAGTCCTCCAGAGGGGCACCAATGAAAAGGTGGGGAACGGCAGACAGGCATACAGTAAATCATGGAGAAGCTACTCAACGGTATAGCGCTATGGAGTATGGCTGCCGGGTTGGGGAGAGTTAGCCGCAGTGTGCATGAGCTTGCCTTATCAATGCTGACAGGCAGACAGCCCGTTTATAGGAAAAGGAAAAAAAGCATCAAGGAAATCCTGCTCTTGTCTATCCCCAATTGAATTACAGCTGTGATCTGAGAGGGCCAGGATGATATCCTTTGACGAGAGGGACCGCTGTATATCTATACAGTGTGTCCCCCAGGTCTCACGTCCCACAACTTTGCCCATCTATTTGTATTTGTTCCCCTTGCTTCTAGTTAAAGCCCTGCAGCAGCCCACAAAACGGAGAAAGGGGAGTAGGGGGAGGAGAAGGAGAAGGGGGGTAGCTGGGAGAGGTACTGCTGGGAGAGAGCAGGGCGTAGAGCACATGACCCCTGTGATGTTGGCTGAATACTAATGTCGCACAACGTTCCCCAGCAAAAGATGTAGTGAGAAACAAAAACTCACATTCACGTACGCGCACGCACACACACACACCACACACATGCATCACGCACACACACACAGACACACATACAGGGTTTGGGAGTAAAGGATTCCATGTACAAATAGATGGGCAAAGGGACGTCGGACCTGGGGGACACACTGTATACAGCGGTCCCTCTCATCAAAGGATATCATCCTGGCCCTCTCAGATCCCAGCTGTAATTCAACATGTAAGGGATTACATAAAAATGGTAACAGTAATCCGTTACCTGCAAAAATATTGTAATCAGATTACAAATACGTTTGAAAAACGATATGATTACTCTGAGGATTACTTTTAAATTCAGAAAGGAGGTTAACACATTTTTTTTTTTTGACACTTCTCTGTTTTCTCAATGAAATTCAAATCAGCATTGAAAAAAGGCGCAAGTTTAAGTTTGTTCCACCTGAGCGAGTCTGACCACAAGTCAGAGACCACTATGATGACACACCAAATGGGTTTATGGATTGCGGGAAAAGAGCAGGAATAGGCTTTTGTAGACTACAGTCCAAGCTATGTCTTCCAATGGTACGACTGCTGTCGGCATCCAAAGATTATCCAATTTGAATAAACGCTTGGAGGTAAGGATGATAGCAGTGGTGTAGTCTATGGCGATACGGATATCACTTATTGTTATCTACATACATTGATGAATCACACGGCGATACGGATATCACTTATTGTTATCTACATACATTGATGAATCACACGGAGATACGGATATCACTTATTGTTATCTACATACATTGATGAATCACACGGAGATACGGATATCACTTATTGTTATCTACATACATTGATGAATCACACGGAGATACGGATATCACTTATTGTTATCTACATACATTGATGAATCACACGGAGATACGGATATCACTTATTGTTATCTATGGATTGTGGTTGTTGTGGTTGGCTGTTCACAAATCTAAATGTGTATTTGAACCCAATAATGATTGAATTCAAGAAGTTTAAGCTGCATATCAATCATTGTTTTTGAAGCCAGTGGACAGCCAGTGAAAAATGCGCTCTTGCAACTTGCGGTCCAACTCATCCCAAACCATTTCAATTGGGTTGAGGTCGGGTGATTGTGGAGGCCAGGTCATCTGATGCAGCACTCCATCACTCTCCTTCTTTGTCAAATAGCCCTTACACAGCCTGGAGGTGTGTTGGGTCATTGTCCTGTTGAAAAACAAATGATAGTCCCACTAAGTGCAAACCAGATGGGATGGCATATCGCTGCAGAATGCTAAGGTAGCCATGCTGGTTAAGTGTTTCTTGAATTCTAAATAAATCACAGACAGTGTCATCAGCAAAGCACCCCCACACCATCACACCTCCTCCTCCATGCGTCACGGTGGGAACCACACATGCGGAGATCATCTCTCACAAAGACATGGCGCTTGGAACCAAAAATCTCAAATTTGGACTCTTTAGACCAAAAGACTGATTTCCACCGGTCTAATGTCCATTGCTCATGTTTCTTGGCCAAAGCAAGTCTCTTCTTCTTATTGGTGTCCTTTAGTAGTGGTTTCTTTGCAGCAATTCGACCCATGAAGGCCTGATTCACGCAGTCTCCACTAAACAGTTGATGTTGAGATGTGTCTGTTACTTGAACTCCGTGAAGCATTTATTTGGGCTGCAATCTGAGGTGCAGTTAACTCTAATGAACTTATCCTCTGCAGCAGAGGTAACTCTGGGTCTTCCTTTCCTGTGGCGGTCCTCATGAGAGCCAGTTTCATCATAGTGCTTGATGGTTTTTGCGACTGCACTTGAAGACACTTTAAAAGTTCTTGAAATTTTCCGCATTGACTGACCTTCATGTCTTAAAGTAATGATGGATGGTCGTTTTTCTTATATTCCATTGATTGTTGAAGAATATAACTTATAAATGCCTCATGAGCTTAGTTCAACTGTCAAACTCCATGACAACCCAAAATATAAGCTTGTTTTTCTCCAATGTTTGTAAACATTGTAAATGTAAACAAACACTGTACAGCCTCATAACATGGTTAAAACAATAACTTTGATATCATGGATGGTCAGTCCTTGAATGTAAATGTATTAATCTGAGAGTGGTTACATTTCTCCAGGCCCATCCCTCAGCTTTTTACCAAAACAGAAGCGGGGTGATCATTTTGTTATTGCTTCTGTGGATTATCACGACATCAAAGTGTCACCAACAAAAAGTTTAACAATAGGCCTATAGCAAAATTCAGCATATGGCATTCATTTTTCACATGTAAATAGCACTATTCAGTAGTGCTCAAAGCATGCCATTCCATAAGTGCAGCATTTATTTTTCAACTCAAATCACTGAGCCCAATCAGTCCTCCATGACAACAAAATCATGAACAACAGAGTAGGGATGGCTAATAAGTCTTTAGTTTTGGGGTTATGCTCAGGTTAAACAATTTGGTTAATCCATACTTCCATATTTCCATGTCCTATTCTTTAAGATCAAGGTGTAAAACATTTGGTTTTTAATGTTAATATATAATTGAATCATATTATTATATGTAGTAGAAAATGATGGGTTAGAAGAAGCCTATATAACCAACCCATCAAGTAAAATATAACATCCATATATGGCCAGCTATGTAAACTTTAACATTGATTTATCCTGCAATAGATGAGGTTCAATTGGTAACACACATTTTGTCTTCTTCTAATGCCTCTTAAGGGGAAAGTAATCTAAAAGTTACTGAATGTAATCAGATTACATTACTGAGTTTGGGTAATCCAAAAGTTACCTTACTGATTATAATTTTGGACAGGTAACTAGTAACTGTAACGGATTACATTTAGAAAGTAACCTATGCAACCCTGCACACATACATAAAAACACTCACACCATCCCTTCCCCAAACACACACATACACACACAGAGAACACCATGAAACCCACAGGAAAAAATGTCCACCAAATGAGGGCCTTTGGGCACCCTCCAAGTTGACATGAATTTGGATGAGCCAGATCCGGTTCCATCCAGTTTGGCCAAACACATTGCATCATCATCTCACTCAAGGTGCCTCAACCAACAGCCAAGAACCACAAATCAGGTGACATCCAAACATCCCCATTTTGTGGGCTGATTGCAATCAAATCAACACGACAGTAGCAAAGTCTACCTTTGTTGTCTTGCACCCAGACACATGGAGAATGAACCACACTAACCTCTGTACAGAATACCTGAGCTGTACCCATCACAGTGAGTGAAGCCCAACAGAAATGGTTGTATCTCTGTTGTAGACTCTCTCTCAGTGGCCAAGCAGTCAGGGACGGGGAAATGATGCATAAGTATCAATGATTTACTGTCACATATGGCTGTCATCACAAGGAGGTGCATCAATATAATATACACCTCCAATCCTCAGGTCCCACTGAATGTCTTTAAAACTCTGCATTAAGCCAAATCCCTGCCAGGGACCGGTGACTGTCATTTGGGGATTGAAAGGTGGTATTTCTCCAGTCACAACTGCTCATTACTGTTGCTACTCAACTCAATGGCATTCTCAGGCAGTAAGGATGTCTTTGTGGGACTCATTTTTCTGACAGAATGCTCAACTCAGGAGGCTATTCAGCTCCCTTTTTCAGGACATTCCTGTATAATAATGTTGAAAACAGGATTGCGAGGCAGGATTCTATATGATTGGCCTCATTATTATCTATTTCTTCAGTCAACACCTCGGTGCTGGAAATGGATAACATATTTGAACAGGTTTGATACAGTACCTGCACTAAAGTGGACCTGAGATACTTGGCTAGGAAATAATGGTCACCTGTTTTAACACTTTCATTGAGTGTGAATATAAATATTATTTGTATTCACACTCAGTGAAAGAGTTAAAACAGGTGACCATTTTGAGTTGGACGAGGTCATGCTCAAGAGCGATTTCCTTTTAACCATTTAGCGCCGAGCCGCTAACCTGTTCACATTAAAAGGGACAGGCTGATATGAATGAGCCAATTGAGCACATGCTGCTTAGCAAATCCCACACATTTCTGCACGCCATTGATTTCATTTGACCATTATCGTCAGAGGTTGTGACCAAAATTAGATGCAGCCCGGGCTAATCATCTGACAGTCAGCAGCTAATTATCCCGCTTCAGAAAACTCCTGCCACCACTCGGCTCACAGGCTGGTCATGTTACTGCCTGGCTCCGTGTGGAAGGAGAAGTAGCCTGATAGTTCCACTGGAGATATAATATCATTCACTGTATGAGGAGAACAAACAAGGAAACAGAGCTAAACGGGACCTGGATGGCCTCAGTCTCAAAGCTCAGCTGGAACAAAGACTGTTGACTGTTTTCATGTGAACTTCTCTCTTCACCATATGAGAATACCACTGAAATAACAAACCATTAACCATACTGTGCATCCCCCCCATTCAAACCAATGACCATGAGATCATGTGTTATGATGAAGCCTGGCAAATTAGCTGGGCTACTACATTGAGGGTCAAAAATGTCACTTGATCTTTAGATTGGAGAGGAATGGTGTGGAGATGTCAGCTGACATGGGTCAGAGAGGAAGAGAAGGAAGAAGAGGAGGCAGTTAGGGTTCAGAGGTCAGCCTGATGGCTCAGTCTCGGACTGACTAATTACCCAGGAGGCACCGCCTCCACAGGAAGGACCAGACCAGCTCACTGCTTGGCTCAAACTCAGGGCCAGGCTCCACTGCGCACACACACACACACACACACACACACACACACACACACACACACACACACACACACACACACACACACACACACACACACACACACACACACACACACACACACACACACACACACACATAATCCCTGGAACCTCTGATCCATGACCCTGGAAGTGGTATGAGAGGAAGACCCCAGCAGGCAGTACAGTAGGTGCCAGCAGCTTCATTCACCCAGCTCTCAGTAAACAATCTCTGGTGTTTCTGTGAGCGATGGGCACGTCGTTTGTTTTGCTAATGGGTGTTTTTCTCCTTCACACACCACGGGGAGTGCTATCTAATGAGCCGCCCACCCGCGCTCTCTCCCTCCTGCAGCCAGTGTGCCCTGAGTGTGTGGCTTTAACCCCGGTGCAGGGGAGGATGGATCACAGAGCCCCCAGACTGCCAGGGCCATGGAACACTCACACACATTCACACATTCTCACACATTCTCACACATTCTCACACACACACACACACACACACACACACACACACACACACACACACACACACACACACACACACACACACACACACACACACACACACACACACACACACACACACACACACACACACACACACATTACACACGCACACACACACTCACTCACACATGCATACACTCACACAAACACACACTCTCTGTCTCTCACAAACAAAAATAAACATAACGACACAAACCCATATAAACACTTTCACAAATACACAACCAAAAGTCCATTTAGGTAAGCTAAGCTTCCACAAATCATCATATTATTCACATTCACCTATTAACAAACGCAAGTACTTACAGATCTTTAGCCATACTGTACCTACACGTGGCCTCACATGGGACTTTGAGCCCCCTGGGTACATGTGGACCCATCACTAATGCACGTTCACTAATTCATCAGAGTTATGTTAAATATACATGTGAAGCCATAAGGCCAGGGCATTAGCTTCTTAGCATCCTATTACACAGAGTATGTCAGGGAATGTGCTAGACAAGGGGCTGAAAGGCAATGATCAATGATGGGATCTAATTATATGAATGTTAATGTTTCCTTAGTATCATTCTCTTTGTTAATTAGTCCAAATGTACAGGGAAACACAGGTGCAGCTGGAGATAGAAACCTGCTTGGTAAAATACCAAGATCCAGTAACTAAACGTACCACTTTGAAAGTGGGTGTTTACAATGTATGTATTCTTCATTTGGTTAAACATGGGCTACTGCAAGTATTTCTGCCTCTCAAAAAGGAAATTGAGCCCAAAAAGTGTAAAAACATCTTAGTGAAAAATGCTACTTCCAGAACTCTCCATCTCTACCACCTTCCAGAGCATTATGTTAGTTACTGGATGCAGAGACCATGCTTTATTTAGATGAGCGTGACATCTCCTAAAATGCCTGTAAATGTGAGAACCATCTGGTTTCATCAGGAAACAGGTGGATCTCCTGAGTAAAGATGCTCCCTCACCTTCCATCTCCGCACCAATGAGGAAATACATCAATTGTGAATGGTGCTACAGAGGATCTCACCACATCACACCGCCTCAGAAACATCCCACATAATCAATCTACTTTACATAAATATGGCAGGGCTGGTTTTTCTCTGCTACTCACAATTACGATTGTATTGTTCTTGTATCCCACTGAGAAAGACACATCTTACAAAGAGGAACAATGTAGAAAATCTACCCTATGTTTACTGTCAATAAGTCACTCAAATAACCAGATCCTGAGCAATTCCATGGTAACGGAATTACGCTGAGACTCAGATGTTTCACTTTCAAATGTATACCAAACAAAAAACATTGATTTCAAAGTTTAACAAACCATAGCACTCTATGCACAAGGACTACTTTTAACAATTTCCACCGAAAATGTCACAAAAACACATTTACAGGTAGAACTGTGTATATACAAAGTTTGGTAACAGAATAAAACTGAGGGAGATTTTATCATAATTCTGTTACCAAACTTTGCATTTGCAAACAGTTTTTTTTACTGTGTAATTTGTTCAAAGTAGTCATTGTGCATAGAGTTGTATGGTTTGTAAAACTTTGAAATCAATGGTTTTTGTTTGGCATATACATTTTAAAGTGAAAAACTGTAGTCTCAGCATAATTCTGTTACTATGGAATTTCCCTCCTACTGAGGATGTTTTGGGTAAATGAAGGGTGTTCATTAAAAGATGGCAGCCCACCAGGACTCCCAACTTGCCCATATTCATGTGTCAGATTATGTACAGTATAACCTATATATCACTGCAACCATTAAGACTGAGCAGAGATAGATGTCAGGAGGAGAGGTGTGGGGGGAGAGGAAGAAAGAGGAAGAGAGGGGAAGAGAGGGGAAGAGAGGAAGAGAGGGGAAGGGTGGAACAGCTTCCCAGGGACTGGTTAGATATACAGCCCTTCTGTAAACAGTGGCACAAAGGAAGGAGGGCTTCTTTCTGGACCATATGCTCCAGTTCCACTGAGGAGGGAGCTTTTGAATGGGAGATGAGGGCCGGAGACACAGGCACTCCAAGTAGAGCAGGTGTGCTGCTGAAGCATTCAATCACACAGACAACACTGTTTACCCTCCGTAGAGTCGTAAAGAAACACACTCGCTCCTTGCTACTTGCTGCTTCACCGTGTAGCGCTCTGTCCAGATTGGACACTTCTGTTGGGTTCCACAACACTTTGTTTCAGCTAGATTCACTCAGTGCTACTTTGTAAAAACAGTAATGCACTAGTCAGCACAGTTGATTGGACACCATTAGAGAGAAGGGACTGTGTAATTGACTTGTTTTTGTACTAAATTGTATCATTTTGTAGTGGTACAAACACGTGATGAGTTTCCCTGGGTTGAAATTCCGATCTGATGAATCACTTTCATTAACTACTACTGCTACTTTACTGCTGCCACTCAGCTGGTATTAAACAGCGGAGCGTCCAACTGATGCAGAGCACTGCAAGGAGACTGCACAGGATAGGACTGGTGTACGGTGCACACAAACGCACAAATACATCAAAATACAGACACACTCACACATACAGTACGTGGAGCGGGTGCATGCGGGTACATACACACACACACACACACACACACACACACACACACACACACACACACACACACACACACACACACACACACACACACTATATGAATGCATCCCTCCCCTCATCTCTACAGAGGCTGTGTGCAGTATTAGAGAAACCCCAGTCTGCTGACAGCCCTATCCATCATCGTGCCTAGCCAGACAGACAGTAGAGAACGCCCTCACACAGCACACAGTCCCACATTTGCATTTGACCACCTTCATTAAATTCAGCAAAGGTAGTACTAATTTAGACTCTCGCAGGCAACTTGATATATTCATAAAAAAATATATAAAACATCTCCAAGAATTGTCCTTTAATGGAATTAAAAGTAAAGGGCATAGTAGTTGGATGATTGAGTTACTCCCGTGACAAGCTGGGTGTGAGTCTTTATGTTAAACCGATAGTTCTCCTCGAGGGAGAGAGTGGATCATCTTCATAATCATTGCCTATTCATGGACCTTAGAAGAGGAGGGTTGGTGACCTTAACCTTAAAGTCAGCCCATCAAATAACCTGAAGGTATTCAAATCTTTTTAACAATGATTCTACTCTTCTGCCCACAGTATAAGGTCACCTCTATCCCAGACCTCTCGCATGTTAAAAGCACGACAGTACACATTTAACAAGCTAGACACTGACCCTGAGCTAGAATAATATCTTCATTCTCTGTTAGCCTGTGACTGTGGCAGTGTCTTTAACTTCAACCAGTGTTTCTCTGTAACTTCAACCAGTGTTTCTTAGTAGCAAACTAAAGCTCTGTAATAAATGAAATGTCTCCTCTTGGAAAACACAGCTCCACTCTGCCATGCATGCACTCTGTCGTCGAGCTGAATGCACAATGCCACAGTGTTCAAATAATCCAGCCCAACCCAGTGTGCACTGTGCAGTGTGACTCTTGTCAAATATTTTCCACCTATTCTCCCCTGAAAAATAGTTAAGTGTGGCCTCGCAGTATGATAGAATAGGTCCTCTAGTGACACATGCTATGACACAGTGTAATTATTACTGAACAACACAGATGCTAAGAATAGATGCTATGTTTTTACCCTTTTTCTCTTCTTCAAGCATGTATTAATTATACAGCTAAAATGTTCTGGCGGTGCTTCCTGTTTCACAAGCTTCTCAAACGCACGTGAAGTGAATTAGACAATCCATATGGCTGATTGTGGAAAGTCATGGTCATGTTTGAAGGATGCTGACATAGCAAAATAAAACACCACCAACAAATATAACCTCCTCGTGTGAGTCACTATCCTTGAGAAGGGATGTGGAACATGTGGGCTCACTCCAATCTCACTCCAATTCAGTGATAAAACAGGGATGGTGGAGGCCTCAGATTATGATATGAGAGATTGTGTGTGTGTGTGTGTGTGTGTGTGTGTGTGTGTGTGTGTGTGTGTGTGTGTGTGTGTGTGTGTGTGTGTGTGTGTGTGTGTGTGTCCGTGTCCGTGTCCGTGTCCGTGTCCGTGCGTGCGTGCGTGTCCGTGTGTGTGTGTGTGTGTGTGTATGAGACACGGATAGAGAAAGTATTTGTTTAACGGCCAGATGAGTTATTACTTCTTTCACTACTTCAAACAGCATCTTGCAGCAACAGAACCTTCCTTCCTTCCATCCACAGGCTCCTATCCACAGGCCCATCAGCCCAGGGAGAATCAGCCTAAAATGGAGGCTGTGTGTACCAACACTGACTGCTGGTGGGGACAAACTCCAGACACAGAGTTACTTCAGAGGGAAGACCTACTCTTCTCCAGTTATTTAAAGCAGGGTGGAGAGAGCAGAGAGAGCAGAGAGCAGTTTAACAACCACTGGTTTGAACTCCTAACCTTCTGTTGTTAGACAGATGCTCTGAGACCTGACCAGGGTAAAAAATGCATTATGAAGAGAATCACAAGAACAGCCTGGTCATTACTACAGACTTGTTTTCTCACTACAATATACAGTGCAATCGGAAAGTACTCGGACTCCCTCTTTCCACATTTGGAGACATGACAGCCTTATTCTAAAATGGATAAAATATATTTTTCACTCATCAATCTACACACAATAGCCCATAATGACGAAGTGAAAACAGGTTGGTAGAAATTTTTGCAAATGTATTAAATAAAAAATAAAAAATACCTTCATTACATAAGTATTCAAACCCTTTTCTATGAGACACGAAATTGAGTGCAGGTGCATCCTGTTTCCATTGATCATCCTTGAGATTTTTCTACAACTTGATTGGAGTCCACCTGTGGAACATTCAATTGATTGGACATGATTTGGTAAGGCTCACACTCGTCTATATAAGGTCCCACAGTTGACAGTGCATGTCAGAGTGATATCTAAGCCATGAGGTCGAAGGAATTGTCCGTAGAGCTCCGAGACAGGATTGTGTTGAGGCACAGATTGAAAAAAGATTGAATTAATTCTAGAATAAGGCTGTAACGTAACAAAATGTGGAAAATGTGAAGGGGTCTGAACACTATCCGAATGCACTGTATCTGGATGTTGTTTACACGGTGATAGGCCCAACGGGCCAATGGATATCGAGCCCGCCCTCGGAAGCCCGGCCTTCCTGGCTATCATACCGGGGCTCACATCTATTTCCTCAACTCAGTACCACTCTTCAGCGAGCCCATATCCCCTGACGGTGCAGGGCCAAAATATGTTATACCTCGTTCCCTCCTGCAGGTAACAGTAGTTATATTCATAACAGAAGCACATTTTTTCCATAATACTTACCTAAGAAGCCTGAACTGTCAGAGCCCCATACAGGGAACCAGAACCTGCTGCAACTTGGCTATGCACACTGACACGCTGTCACTGCAGCCCAAGTCCATTGTTCCAAGAACAATATTTACCTTGCAAGCCTGAAATGTCAGAACTTGTAAAAGGAACAGCAAGTCAAACACAATAGAACACCTGTCACGACTTGGTAAAGCACACACGTGCAACATAGTTTCTCTGCACCCCTCTTCAAGGTCAAAGTTAGGGCCCCCCAATCGCTGTCCATGGTGCTGAGATTGCAACATGTCTATGCTATCTATACGCAGTGTCGCAATTCTGACATCTTTAGACGGCTGGCTGGTGGCAATAACGTTATTACTTGTTCAGTAATTAAAGTTGGAAATTCAAACAATAAAATAAATAAAACTAAGTTAACATAAACAGCCATCCCTAACATTGAGTGGCTGCTGACAACATACTGACTCAAATCTCTAGCCACTTCAATAATTAAAAATTGTATGTAATAAATGTATCACTAGTCACTTTAAACAATGCCACTTTATATAATGTTTACATACCCTACATACCCTACATTACTCATCTCATATGTATATACTGTACTCTATACCATCTACTGCATCTTGCCTATGCCGTTCGGCCTTCGCTCATCCATATATTTCTATGTACATATTCTTATTCATTCCTTACACTTGTGTGTATAAAGTAGTCGTTGTGAAATTGTTAGATTACTTGTTAGATATTACTGCATGGTCGGAACTAGAAGCACAAGCATTTCGCTACACTCGTATTAACATTTGCTAACCATGTGTATGTGACCAATAACATTTGATTTGATTTGATATGTAATTGTTTTAAGATGGTCATACCATGGATCATTTAGCTATTTGATTTCGAATTTTAGGACCCAAAATTACAGAATGGTTTGATCAAATATTGTATTTGGCCTTTACTACTATAGCCTGTAGAAACACATTGTATATGGGAAAGGGGATACCTAGTCAGGTGCACAACTGAATGCATTCAACTGAAATGTGTCTTCCGCATTTAACCCAACCCCTCTTAATCAGAGAGGTGCGGGTGGCTGCCTTAATCGACATCCACGTCATCGGTGCCTGGGGAACAGTGGGTTAACTGCCTTGCTCAGGGGCAGAACGACAGATTTTTACCTTGTCAGTTTGGTCCAGCAACCTTTCGGTTACTGGCACAATGCTCCTACCCGGCGGTAGCCTGGCGGAAAATAAATAAATCATAAGGAATAAGGTTTTTGCAGTGTCTATCCTATATCTAGGAGATATAAGAAAGCTTCTTTTTTTTACACATATTTAACCCCATATTTTTGGGGGCACAAAACTACCTCCATACTTCCATTGGTTTGTATGGGTTGCCTTCAGATGAGTCCTGTGACACTTGTGGTGGTCGTAGAGCAAAACAGAGAACACCATCGTGTTTGTGAGAGTCTCCCCTTTCCATAGTGAGGTCATGTAGTTCAAACGGTTTGAGAACTACAGACAGAAATTGGCACATCAACGTTACCGACTTCAGACAATTTCCGTGGGGGTCGTAGAGTGGTCATAATAGTTTGTAGACTAAACCGTTTGGACGCTACAGACATTTTCATGAGAAGACTGATTTTCTGGATGTCTCATGATCTGACAAACACCGCTGTAGCTCAGGCCACACGGGTGCGTCAATAGACTCTTAGGGATTAAACAGTCTTGAATGCCAAGATATACCAGAGATAAGGGACTGTTGATATTGCAACCACACAACTCAAACACAGGTTCACAAGTATGAACGAAATCACAAACCAGCTGTTTTTGTTCAAGCCCTCAAGAACTGTTGTCTGCTAAAGATGATAATCTGTTTGCATCTCCCAATTTATCGGCTGTCCTGTATCCAGACGACCTGTCCCCAGAGCTTCCTATACAGTTAATCTCTTTCCGTACCATGTTGAAGCCGGCAATTAAGGACAATGAGAGGCTCAATTAAAGATGTTACAGAACTGCTGTATTTGAATCACAACTCCCTGATGTTGCTACAGCAATCAAGCTGTTTTTACCATCCCTGTAACTGTCTTTTCTGTGAAGAGATCGTTTTCTAAACTAAAACTCATAAAGAACCATAGAAGCATTAGACTCTCGGTCTGATATGTGTTTTTGAATACCTGAGTAAGCATCACTCATTGCACTGGCGCTGCCGTAGCCTTGACCACAGCATTTATTCACTGATATCCGCTTATACTTTCAATCACCCCTTTTTTCTTTTCACTTTCTCAGTCATGTACCTGAAGCCCAAGAAACAAACACTTAGATTCCTAGTACGGATAGAAATTAAAAAGGTTTCTGAATGAATTTTTGTAGGGTTAATGTCAAAATGATTTATTCAATAAATAAATAATAGACATCGATGACAGGCGAATGGGCCCCCAGAACTCGTGGGCACACCACCTTGCAGGGGGCTGCGGGTGTGTCCGGTACGCCAGTGCGTACTGCATAGCATCGACCAGAGTTGATGACGGCAGCCCAAGGCTCAAATCCACAGAAAACTTGCAGTAACCTGGAAACGGTGTACTTGTGCACTGCCAAGGCAGCCCACGGCTCAAACCCACAGGAAACTGTGGTAACCCTGATAATGTGCACTTTACGTGCTGCTGCACCCCAAGGCAGCCAAATGTTCAAACCCACAGAGAACTGTGGTAACCCGGATAAATTCACAACCTGCTCGCTGCCTGACACCCACTCCCAGACCCAGCCATAAGACAATGAGTCACACTGGGAGCAGTTACATCCAAGAGATAAAACCTCAAAGGTATGTGGGGAACCCCAACTTGCTGCAGCACAGATATCATCAATGGTCATGCCCCTGAACAACGCCCAAGCAGCCACCACACCCCTAGAGGAGTGAACACGCACATCGCTAGGAAACCCTTTTCCTTTGCTGTCATACTCCTGAGAGATAGCCTCCACAATCCAATGAGAAAGACGCTGCTTAGAAAGCGCCCCCTACAGGGCTCCCGAGTGGTGCAGTGGTCTAAGGCACTGCAACGCAGTGCTGAGGCGCCAGTACAGCTTCGGGTTCGATCCCAGGCTGTGTCACAGCCGGCCGTGACCGGGAGACCCATGGGGCAGTGCAAAATTGGCACAGCATCGACCGGGTTAGGGAAGGGTTCCGCCGTCAGTTGGACAGTGTTTCCTCCCCGACACATTGATGCGGCTGGCTTCCCGGTTAAGAGAGCAGTGTGTCAAGAAGCAGTGCGGCTTGGCAGTGTTGTGTTTCCTGAGAACGCATGACTCTCGACCTTCACTTCTCCCAAGTTCGTAGCGGAGTTGCAGCGATGAGACAACATTGTAACTACTAATTGGATATCACGAAATTGGGGAGAAAAAGGGGGTAGCATTTTTTTTTATTGTATATAAAAAATAATAATAATAAAGCGCCCCCCGAAGCTGGCCAAAAACGAGGATATCCATGGCCCTATCCATATACATGTGTAAAGCGTGCAATGGACACAAGCCATGCAAACTCCAAACTGCACATGGAGATCCCTAACGCACTTAGCAGATGCAGTCTTGTAGGAAAGGACCTTCAGGTCCACAGACTTCAATGGTTTAAACAGAGGCTTACACAGAGCATCCAGGACCAAAGCCAGGTCCCAGGTTAGTGGCATAGGCTTAGACACTGTGAGCTGATGCACGCCTTTTAGGAACCGCACAACCAGATGATGAGACCCCGGGGTAGAGCCATCAATCTCTACATGAAAGACCGAGATGGCTGAAATCGGACTGTATCGTCGTAATCACATTTGAGGATAAACTCCTAGCTTCTGGCGCTAAGTAACTCGCCAGCTTTTGATCCATCGGCGGAGTTTTCAAAACAAGCCCTGCCTCCTCCATACCCTCTTCATTCATTAACTGGTAGCATCAGCCTGGCTGAATGAGGGGAATTCCAGCTCGCCTTTAACTCATCTGAGAACTCTTTAAACAGAGGTAAGCAACGCTTCAATGATGCATGGACAGGAGGTAGATAACTTCCCCCAAACCTAGAGGAACTCCGCTGCCGGGGAGAAGACAGCCAATCCACCCCGAGGTGATCTGCAGCCCTACGACACAGCTCCATTAAAGGTGCATTAACCACCAATGGGTCACTCTCCCTCGCCAAATCCAAAGCCCCAGACTCATGTCATCCGATTCACACTCTGAAAACCCTCCAGAGCCAACCAGGGACAGTATATCAAACCCCCGGAATCCGGACTCTGAACACCAGAAAAAACGCATTGAGCCTCACTCACTTGGGATGACCCTTGGGAAGACCCTTCACTAGCAGCCCTGATCTTTCTCACAAAGTCAGCCCAATGGAAGTTGAGCCAAGCCGGAGACAATGGTCACAAAATCTGGTCTGAGCCAAAGCCTCCTGAGCGTGTTTCCACCCCAGGCAAACAGTACAGCCCTCCTGTTTCATTTTCATTGTGAAACCACATGCCCTAGGGCACGGTCGGAGGTTCAAATTCGCCTGGTTAGCCTTTCTGAACTTCCTCTTACCACTGGCCATCTTACTCAAGCAAGGAAGCACTGGCTACACAAGCAGAGCAGAAAGTAGTTTTTAGCTAACACAGATACCAAGACCCAAAATTGGCAACATCTAGGGGACGAATACTGCCTCCCCACTAACAGACACCGAAGTTGGAGCCGAATCTTGTAGTCTTCATGGGCTGAAAAGCAAAGAATTTAGGAAATGGATAGGAGCCCCCGTATTATAGCCAGGAATGCGGGGCTTCCGAGGGCGTGATTTCAGTTTTCTTTAGGTGACTCCCCATAGTATGTTATACAGAGTGACCAACTGAAAGGGAACTACGTTAATCCGCATAGCCTAAATAATTCCTGACAATCCTGCTACAGTTTAAAAATACAATTTCAACCTTTAGCTTGGTAAAAGAGTGAGACAGAAACAGGGAATTGAACTGAAATAAATGGAGTGAATTCCAAAGACGGGAAGTAGAGAAAAGACATAAGGAGACAGAGAGAGAGAGAGAGAGAGAGAGAGAGAGAGAGAGAGAGAGAGAGAGAGAGAGAGAGAGAGAAACGGAGCCAAATACAAAAGCATGGCCCTCCTGGGTTGGATGTTGACACCAGTGAGGGATTACTGAAGGGAGGAGCATGACCATATGGCTGCGTGGCAAAGTGGAACCCACAGGGAGTCAGCGGGCACATTAGCTTGCATGGGGCCCTCCATCGCATCCTCTGCACTGCGGTTTGCGGGACGCACAGGAACATTGTCAATGACATCAGACGCACTCACCTCTGCTGTGGCTCCTGGATCCCAACTGACACCCATGGCAAAAGGCCAGGAAAAGGAAAATCACCTGCTCCGGCTCCGCAAGCACTGAGTTACTTATGCCATTCAATAATGACCCGAAGACTGACGCAAAAACAACAAGCCAGCGCAGCGGCATCTCAGCCAAGAGAGGGGGGAAGGCAGGAGAGTGAAGGCTTTCACCGGGTGCTCGACGTCGCTGGCCCTTTTCAAACAACAGAGGAGAGAGTCATAATAGCAGAGCGTTTCACACCAAAAGTGCCACTGTCGTTAAATCAATAAGTCATTACCTTTAATGGGATAAGCACTTTGAAAACTAATTGAAAACAGCTCCATTTACTCCAGCCAGACCCTTAATGCAAACAATACTGTTGTTGCGGCTGCCGGGAGACAAAAACAAGAGAAAAGAAAAGCATTTGGAGAGGCTGGGGTCCTATATGTGGTCATTTGGTGAACTGTTTCACCCTCAAAGCCTCTCTTTTCTCGAGCTCTTGAAACCAATACAGCCATTTAACCCTCACCAGAGTTGAAACAGCCCTGTAAAATTAGAGAGCGTAAAGGACTGGGTAATGGCACTGGACAATGGTGGATGCATTCAACTTGGGAGTGTATATATAAACATGGGGCAGAAAGAAATCCCAAACTTTTTACTTAGCAAGGTAATACGATTAATTCTGAGTGGTTCTTAAGTGATTTGTTGTTGGGGATTTCACCAACTGACTAATCTGTCGCCATACCAAATGTGTCAACTTTGGAACATTTCACTAGAGTCCAGACCCCATTGAGTAATAGTGAGTATCAAAAGTGTGTTGTGGCAATTTTGGAGAGTATTGATTTATATTAGAGGAAATGGATGTGTGAGTTCAATCTCAATCAAAAGCTTTTGTGGCAGCCAGCCAGCCAGCCAGCTAGCCAGCCAGCCAGCCAGCCAGCCAGCCAGCTAGCCAGCCAGCCAGCCAGCCAGCCAGCTAGCCAGCTCTGTAACTGGGTGAAACACACTGAAACGTAAGTCAATTTGAATATGCAGACCCAAAAATAAGCCTCAGTGAAAACACATGGTGGAGAAGCAACACAACATTCTAATTTCCAGCTGTCCTCTTAGCCATGATAGCTACTATACTGTAATACAGAAACAATGGGTTTGGTATGTTAGTTATGGTGATAGATATTTCGACGTTTTGTTCCAAAATATGTTTTACCTGGGCCTTTCACGTGCCAAAGACGCAATCAGTCATTTTAGCTCCAAGGGACTGTGTCTGATCAGTGGTGTGTTTATGTTGCTCCATGTATCACATGGACTGGTAACTACATTACCCATTAGCCTATAGGAGTGAGCGGGATCGTGTCCACAGACTGACGCTATGGATTAGCTAACAGGTGGGAAAAGTGGGGCTGGTGACCCCAGGTTAGCTTGCCATGGAATTTTCCACTGATCCCCCTACACAAAACAAACATCACACACACCCCACACACTCCTCTCTTTCTTCTTGGACTGACATGCTCACATAAATGCGTGAATGAACGTAGCAACGTATGAACGGACACGGCACCATCGGGTACAGTGAGGGGAAAAAGTATTTGATCCCCTGCTGATTTTGTACGTTTGCCCACTGACAAAGAAAGGATCAGTCTATAATTTTAATGGTAGGTTTATTTGAACAGTGAGAGACAGAATAACAACAAAAATATCCAGAAAAACGCATGTCAAAAATGTTATAAATTGATTTGCATTTTAATGAGGGAAATAAGTATTTGACCCCCTCTCAATCAGAAAGGTTTCTGGCTCCCAGGTGTCTTTTATACAGGTAACGAGCTGAGATTAGGAGCACACTCTTAAAGGGAGTGCTCCTAACCGCAGCTTGTTACCTGTAAAAAAGACACCTGTCCACAGAAGCAATCAATCAATCAGATTCCAAACTCTCCACCATGGCCAAGACCAAAGAGCTCTCCAAGGATGTCAGGGACAAGATTGTAGACCTACACAAGGCTGGAATGGGCTACAAGACCATCGCCAAGCAGCTTGGTGAGAAGGTGACAACATTTGGTGCGATTATTCGCAAATGGAAGAAACACAAAAGAACTGTCAATATCCCCCGGCCTGGGGCTCCATGCAAGATCTCACCTCGTGGAGTTGCAATGATCATGAGAACGGTGAGGAATCAGCCCAGAACTACACGGGAGGATCTTGTCAATGATCTCAAGGCAGCTGGGACCATAGTCACCAAGAAAACAATTGGTAACACACTACGCCGTGAAGGACTGAAAGGTCCCCCTTCTCAAGAATACATATACATGCCCGTCTGAAGTTTGCCAATGAACATCTGAATGACTCAGAGGACAACTGGTGAAAGTGTTGTGGTCAGATGAGACCAAAATGGAGCTCTTTGTCATCAACTCAACTCGCCGTGTTTGGAGGAGGAGGAATGCTGCCTATGACCCCAAGAACACCATCTCCACCGTCAAACATGGAGGTGGAAACATTATGCTTTGGGGGTGTTTTTCTACTAAGGGGACAGGACAACTTCACCGCATCAAAGGGACGATGGACGGGGCCATGTACCGTCAAATCTTGGGTGAGAACCTCCTTCCCTCAGCCAGGGCATTGAAATGGGTCGTGGATGGGTATTCCAGCATGACAATGACCCAAAACACACAGCCAAGGCAACAAAGGAGTGGCTCAAGAAGAAGCACATTAAGGTCCTGGAGTGGCCTAGCCAGTCTCCAGACCTTAATCCCATAGAACATCTGTAGAGGGAGCTGAAGGTTCGAGTTGCCAAACGTCAGCCTCGAAACCTTAATGATTTGGAGAAGATCTGCAAAGAGGAGTGGGACAATATCCCTCCTGAGATGTGTGCAAACCTGGTGGCCAACTACAAGAAACGTCTGACCTCTGTGATTACCAACAAGGGTTTTGCCACCAAGTACTAAGTAGTTTTGCAGAGGGGTCAAATACTTATTTCCCTCATTAAAATGCAGATAATTTTATAACATTTTTGACATGCGTTTTTCTGGATTTTTTGGTTGTTATTCTGTCTCTCAGTGTTCAAATAAACCTACTATTAAAATTATAGACTGATCATTTCTTTGTAAGTGGGCAAACGTACAAAATCAGCAGGGGATCAATTACTTTTTTCCCCCACTGTATATCCCAGCTGTAATGCAGCAGATCAATTACACTTGACTTTCACTGGACTGACTGGGACATCTGACTGGGACCAGACGACCGGCTAATGTCCCGTGAGCTGTTTACGCCTGACTCTGGACACTGGTCAGACATGTCACAGTCCGAGTGTAAAATGCCCCTCTAGGGTCAAGTAAGGCCAAGGGGCTCACATGACACATGTCACTTCCTGTTCTCATGGGCTTGCAGAACATGCAAATGGCCATGGGGGGGGGGGGTGCTTCCGTTCGTTGGTTCGACACTTGTTGTTCTATCCTTGAACAAGGTGCTCACACTAAATTGGCTGTGCAAATGGCTAATGTGTATAATGGAATTGAGAGTTGCCCTGCATAAGGGCGTCTGCTAAGCAAATAAATAATTTAATGCAAATCCCAGCATCGTTCCTCCTGCCAATTAAGCTAACCCGTTTTAGCTGTAAGTGATTTTATTACATTAGCATGCCGTAGCTCTGAATGCATTAGGGAGGGTTTAATCAGTCTGTAATCAAATTAGAGAGCAAGACAGAAGGAGGAAGTGCGGCACTTCCACAAAGCACCTTGCTGCACGCGCACCTGCAGGTCTCATCTGAGAAATCAATATTTAAAATGCTTTTCACACATACGTAGCCGTGGCTATAACACATGTACACCCGTTATATACCTCAAACACACACATGCCCATGCATACACACACACCCACACAGCCACATACCTGTGTTTACACACTCACAAACACACACTGCACAGACCATTCCTTGTGCTGGAATACATCTTGCTAGCATACATGCACAGACCTCATTATACAGTATGTCTTGCCTTGTATGCCTATTATTAATAATGAATGAACAACCCTAAAGATGATGAATGTCTCTTCTTTTTGCTTCGACATATTCACATATTATCTGATGCAGAATGCCACTGAATTCAGTAACATCCTTTGTAATAATGCATGTATATTATAGCTGTAGGTTTGGCCCGGCCTCAAGCCTCTCCAGTGTTCTTTACGATTCATGCTGTATAAACAGGTTACATATTCAACGTATTATTTAAGCAATAAGGCACAAGAGTCAATGCTGTATCATGAATATAGTCACAGGTAAATGACGTTGTTGGAAATAAGGATATTCTTAAAGACAGTAAGGAACGCCCATTGGTTACGTGGGGATCCTTTAACATGTCAATGTCACTATGTCACAATGTCAACTAGGCTACCTGTCATCAGGTCCTAGTGGAAATTAACTGTCACATATAATATAGCTTCACTGTCAGGCAAGCTACATATAGCTTCATTAACATTACTACTAGTCTCATCATTACAATTGTTTCATCACATTCAAAGCAGGGGATTTGGAGATGATCTAGCTATGGCTGCCTACTAAATCATACGCTCAATTTGGAGGAAATTCACTGAGAAGTAGTTGTGCGTAAGCTGTCAACCCCAAACTGGAGCAGCCTTGCAGAGCTTGATCCATCTGCCTTCCTGAGTTAGAACTCTGAGGACTGCCAAAAGTGATACCTTATCTTCTTGTTTTCAGCCTTTTGTTGTTTCTTTTACTTATTGGAAGTGTATGGGGGTTAACATGGGGAATGCGTTTGCCCTGAAGGGGGGAAGAGTGAAGACGGTCTTTAAAGATTCATCAGGAAGGGCTGACGGATGGTACTGAAGCCTGACAGACAGACAGACAGACAGACAGACAGACAGACAGACAGACAGACAGACAGACAGACAGACAGACAGACAGACAGACAGACAGACAGACAGACAGACAGACAGACAGACAGACAGACAGACAGACAGACAGACAGACAGACAGCGTCGGAGATGATGTTGGAGATGAGTTCACTCAAGCTGTTCACCTCCCTCCCTCTACTGTACAGCAGAGTACACACACACAGTTACACAAATCAACTACACACACATGTGCTATATATTTGTACACACGTGCACACACACACACAACATTACACACTAACCGGGGAGAGTTCAAGTGGCCTCCCCCCTCCCTGCTTTGCCTTGATACATTAAATGAGAGGAAGAAATCTCACATCTTAAGACGCTTATCATCGTGTCAAAAACGTGGTGTATAGAGTTCATCCTCTTGGCCTAATTAACTGTTGCCTCTACTGTCAGCCTATAACAGCTCTAGCACTAATGATGATCTTTACAGGGAGGGGAATATACAGAGTTCACTTTAACCTGGCATATAGGATGACATTTCTCTTCCCCATGAGAGAAGAGAAATGGAATGAACAACTTAAAATGGCCGCAAGTGAGGGAGAAAGATAACTGTAGGAAATCTATATTCTCTACAAGAACTAGCTGGCAATATAACCTCTCTTTTTACATGAGGCAGTGTTGTTCAGTACAGAACAATTTAGTGATCGATTCGACCATAACGGGGCTTGATAGTACCACTACAAGCCAAGCTAGCTAAATTAAGCTAGCTGTGTTTGCTATACCTAAAATGCACTTTAAGTCTAACATCATAGCTAGTTAGCAACTAGCTTAGCTAGCCTCAGTGCCTCTCATGAGCAAAACTGGAGAAATGTTTTGATGATGATGGCAGAGAGTAAAGGAATGACTTTGGCTTTATGATTCATATTAGTATTGGATTAACTGTTGTAGCTAACGTGTGTCTGTGAGATGTCTCATATTTCTACACCTGCTGCTACAGTAGGAATACAGACAGTACACAATGATTGCCCATGAATGTCTAATAGCATTCTCGTCTTTCTCTCACAGACAATACCGCTTGGATACAGAGATGTTGATGACTCAAGAGGAGATGTGAAAGGTCCCATAACAACAATCTCCCTTCAATCAAAATGACTCCGAACACCTCACTGCACCACCCAAACACAACATATGCCAGTATTTCCTTTGTAGAACTGTAGTATTTATTATAAGTGTTAGTGGTATATTTTACTTCTACTGTATATATGTCATACATTGCCATAAATGTTCCTGCATACTGCTGTGTAAACTCACCTCAGACTCCAGAGCAAATACACTTTGTCTTGAATACAAGCCATGTCTACGTATTTTCTACAATGACAGATTCATCTACTGTTTATTGAGACATGATTATTTGCCAACAAATTAAAGTTTAAATGATACACCAACTCCCTGCATCATTTGTTTTAGCAGTAAGATTGAAGCTAGTTTATCAAAATACATTTAATGACTATCACAATGAATTGATCCAGAAGTTGAAGTCAACACTTTATTGGTTTCTGATGCAGCTGGAATTATTTAGCCACTTGTCAGTGCACTTTAAAAAAAATACGATATAAAAAACACCATTAAATACATATGTACAACAGCTAGCAATATCTATACCACAATGCATTTGTGAGCATACTAGGCATTCTACTGTATATTATACTACAAAATCAGTCTAACTGAATATGGATGTTGTGTTGGTTGAACCAGGCTGCCTCCGCTCAAGACTCCTGGTCTTGCAGTGTGTGGAGACGTTGGGAGGAGGGCAAGGTAGAAGAGGAGGAGGAAGAAAAAAATCAATCGGAAGCGTCTCAATTAATCTGCGGAGTGGCGGATTGATTGCGGCCCTAAACTGGGTAAACAGGATTGTCTATTTAAAGGGCATGATCCCTTAATCATCACTTTAGCTCAAATAGACCAGGATGGTCACATCTGCTATCTCTGGATACCAAGACCTCCCCTTTGGCCCCAAACCTGTCCCCTATCCTCTCCCCTCCCCTGACCCACGTTCGGCCTCAACCCTTATGGTGGTCAGGGCACGTGGCCTGAAGCCCTCGTCTCAAATTGCCGACATGGGACTCAACCAGCGGACTGACCAGCACAGCACAGAGGCTGAGGCCTAGTTTGACAAGCCTAGGAAATGGCCGCCTCTAGGTGTGAATACAAAAACCATTTAATATTATGTCTCACACAGCCATGAGGACCATATTACAGGTTCTGGAGCACAGAGGACGCACTCACATGCCAACGTGTATGAAAACTCTTGCCTTTCCATGAATTACAATGGGAGTTATTTTACAGCGCTGTGCTGTGAGGTGTGTGGAGCCTGGAGGACCTGAGGGTCTAGAGGAGTTTCAGCCTCTCATGAAAAGACCAGACAGCAGCGGCCAGATGGATGGATGCTGCACATCTCTCTCAGTGTAGTCATCACCATAGCAGGTCTATGTTTCCCTCCCTTTTCCCCCACCCTCCACCCTCTCTCTGACTCACTCTCTCTCTCTCCCCCCTCCCTCTCTTTCTCCCCCCTCGCTCACTCTGTTTCTCCCTCTCCCCCCCTCTCCCCCCCTCTCATCCCCCCTCATTGTGTGGAAGCTCCACTAGCAGATCTTCCACCAGGCAGGCTCAATTCCTCCAGTCTGATTGAAGAAGCTCTCCTCTCCTCAGCAGTTTGATTTACTCAGGCTATCTGTGAGGATTGGGGTGGAAGCCTCCTTATTAAGAGGAGACAGTCTGAACGGTTCCTCTGACTGATTGTGCAATTGAAAGGGAGGCACGTGAGCGGAGATACAACAGCTATCGCTATATCGCCCTGACACACAAACACACACATCAACACGCACATAAACGCACACACGGCCAGACCCCGGTGGTTTATGTATGAGGCCTTGCAGGCACATGTCTGTCAGGATGAGGAGGAGACGGTAGCTCAGTATCTCCAGTCCAGTAAACCTGCAATATCCATATCTATAAAAGGCCCTTAAATCGCTCCCCAGTGGTAACTAGCTCCCATTCCATTTGTGCCACCATCACATGCACATCCAGACACCGACACGTGAAATAAAACCTACACACTGGTATGCTTTGAAAACCTCTTCTGTACGTATGTATCTGCACAAAGACAATTGCACATTTCCATATGAAACACACGTGCACACACTCACAGACATTCTCCCCAACCACTCATGAACACCCCCACACCGAGAGAGATAGAGAGAAACACGCTCAAAGAGGAGAAACGGCGCTTGAGGGAGCGAGGCGAACAGTGAGAGCGAAAGAAAGAGAAAAAGAGAGATTCCGGTTTCTGTAGTCACCCAGCCCTGCGGTCACGTCGACTATCCCGTGTGAATACAAAATGCAGCAAATTCTACCACGCTCACTTCATCTGAGAGACCAAATAAAGCCAGAGAACAAGAAATCTGGTTATGGAGGAGAGAGCAAACGGATTCATCAGATTATCTCTGCCCATTGACGGCTGTCTATGGCTGGAGGCCCAGGCTTTCCCATATGCAGCACTGTAGACACCTCTTTAAACAAAACGTATCTTTCCTCCCCGTATTAATCTGATACCATTGTCTCCAATACACATCATGGCTACTTGATGACCCCAATTTGCTTCAGTCTCTGTATTGTAATAAACAATCTGTTTTTTCTTCTCTCTCTCTCTCATAAGCCGGTGATTTTCCTCACAATCCAATACCCCTGCCATTGTTTTAGCCACAACTGCTATAAATGGATTGTTGGGTATAACTATGATTGTATTTGGAATGATTGGTAAGGATACAACAGGGGTATCAATAATGCTACATATGATTCATGGTTTATATATATATATATATACAGTACCAGTTGAAAAATCTAAAATCTATTTTGATTTGTTTAACACTTTTTTGGTTACTACATGATTGCATTTGTGTTATTTCATAGTTTTGATGTCTTCATTATTATTTACAATGTAGAAAATAGTAAAAATAAAGAAAAACCCTTGAATGAGTAGGTGTGTCCAAACTTTTGACTGGTACTGTATATCGGTAACTGTCAAAATAAAGGAAACACCAACATAAAGTGTCTTAATAGGGCGTTGGGCCACCAGAACCGATTCACTGCACCTTGGCATAGACTCCACAAATGTGTCTGGAATTCTATTGGAGGGATGCAACACCATTTTTCCACAAGAAATTCCATCATTCAGTGTTATGTTGATAGTGTTGGAAAAACGCTGTCTCAGGCACCGATCCAGAATCTCCCATAAATGTTCAATTGGGTCTGAGATCTGGTGACTGAGACTGCCAGGTTGTATAGTTTATATAGTTTTTATGCTAATCAAATAATTCAGTGACCACTCGTGCCCTGTGGATGGGGGCATTGCCATCCCATGGGGGCGTAGCCATGGTAGCAAAAATAATGGCCAAAATAATGGCCTGCTCAGCATTTATATACATGAGTATGATGGGATGTTAACGGCTTAATTTAACTCAGGAACCACACCTGTGTGGAAGCACCTGCTTTCAATATACTTTGTGTCCCTCATTTACTCAAGTGTTTCCATTATTTGAACAGTTACCTGTTTATTCTCAAGAGATAAAGAAATGAAGGGGCTGCCATATGAAGAATGGCAGGAGACTGACTGGTGTTCTATAGCTTCACATGTTCTGCCAACGTTCTGCTGATGCCTCCATGGTTCCATGCTGAGACAAACACGGATGCAAACATAACATCCATCCACAACATGACAGATAGAGGCACACAAACATTTACATTCACTTCACCTTAATCAATTCAATCAATTATTTCATCATTCCAAGAAATTAATATTCTACATTTTTCATATATATAAAATGCCTGTGTCATGAATATTTATACTTTTTTTGTTGATGAATAATGTTGTCTGTTAATTCTAATAAATGGAGTTCTAATGATCAAACATAATTACAATTTACGACAGTTATGGTTCCCTCCTATGATTCTGTGAATTATTAATGAGCAGCTATTGATTGGTTGCCGTAAAAAAGGGAAACCGGTTAATTCCATAAGTGCTATAGTGTAGATTGGTGTGTGTGTGCCCTCCCCCCTCCCTCCCTCCCTCCCTCCCCCCTCCCTCCCCCCTCCCTCCCTCCCTCCCTCCCTCCCCCTCCCTCCCTCCCTCCCTCCCTCCCTCCCTCCCTCCCTCCCTCCCTCCCTCCCTCCCTCCCTCTCAATTCGCTCTCCCATCTCTCTCTCTCTCTCTCTCTCTCTCTCTCTCCATTTGCTCTCCCATCTCTCTCTCTCTCTCTCTTTCTCTCAGTAAGGCCAGGGGCAGGGTCTTTCCTGTAATTCCATGAATGCTGCTCCTGTGGCGGGCCGCGGCCCTGTCCTCCCTGAGGAGAACTTAGAACCTCTCAGACTGTGTGTGTGGGCCTTTGAGCCTCTGCTACTGCACAGTAATGGTGCCACCTGGACAAAAGACTCTGGGCTACAATGATCAGTGATTACAGTGAATACCTAAGTGTCAGTATGCGGTTGTGAAGCACCGGGTAGTGGGTAAGTATGATGACAGAACACAATGGGTTATTTCAGTGGTGTGTGTGGAAGTGGGGGGATAAGCTGGTCCATGCTGTGACGGGCAGTGTGATGGGCTCTGTGATGGGCTGGAGCTAGCTCTCTACCTCTCTCTATCTCTCAACCTGGGTTGGTGTACTGTACAGATTACTTTGTTACAGGCTTCCTGTCGTGAGTTATGCTGGTGAGAGGGAGGGAGGAGCCTGAGAGGAGAGACTTTGTAAAAACGAGAGCGCTCATAATCACAAGAACACAAACACGTACCATGCCTATTCAGCCAGCGCTGACAGACAGAGAGATAAGCACCAGATCTCATCTACAAAACAATCCACTGGGTTTCCCCTTTCATCAACAGGGACAGACCAGACAGAGACTGGGCCTACCTACAGAGTGACTTCATCTCACCCACTTCCTCCTACTCTGAGGGTGTGTGGAGAGAGAGGGGTGAGAGGGCAGAGGGAAGAGGGCGAGTCAAGCGTGGGCTAACCCAATAAACCCACCCATCCCTGATCACCCTCTTCTCCCTCCCTTCCTCCCTCCGCCACCTACCTCTGAGTGCATAAATCTAGCCTGGCTGACAGTTGCAATCAACAAGGGCCGTAGTGAACCATGCGTAATGGGCGGTTAAGACAGGGGCGTAGGGGAGCAGCAGGATTTACGGCAACAATTATAGCCACCATACAGTGAGCTGCCTGGGGTGGGGGTGGGGGGCTGGAGGGGGTGGGGGGCTGGAGGGGGCGGGGGGCTGGAGTGGCCGGGGGCGTGGCGCTGGAGGGAACAATGCAGGTACGTCTCATGATGACCCCGTAGAGTGTCACTCTGGCCGCCGGAGCCTGCATCGGAGAGGTAATACGTATGAGTCTCCCGAGACGGTGGGGACGGCGGAGAAGCCTGGCGGCTGGCCTGGAGAGGGATAGCGAGGAGCAGGAGAAGCGGTGTAAAAGATGTGTGAGATTAATAACGGTGAGTGTAGGGAGATGGCCCTAAACCCATGGATAATGCCATGCAGAGTTACTGCTACACTGTGAGAGGGGCTGGCGGTGAGTTATAGTGCAGCAAGGGGGAATTTCAGTATGATAACCCCTCCTCCAATCCATCCTGTTGCCTCTTAAACATATAAGGCATTACAAACACCGAGCAAAACACCAACCAGTGATATTAGCTGCGATCCTTCAATTGGATCTATCAGCCAGGCTTCCTTTCTAAGTGCGCTCAGATCTATCCATATATTTGCCCGACCTACACCCCTGTAATCCATGTATTCGTGGAGCTCTATATGCATCACTCCATAACAAATTGGCCTACACCCCATTGGACATGACCTGAGGAGGGGCGTGGGCCTGGCAGTGGCATAGCAAAGACTTTTAACGATCACTCATTTTAAATCAACACGTGACCTTTTAAAAGCCATTATGACAAACAGATCCCCCATGAAAACCAGTGACCCGGTGGGTGCCCCCAGAACGTCAGGCCAGAGCCTTCTAAACAGGACCCCCCTACACACACACCCCCTCAGCCCCCACAGACAACCCTTCCCTGACACCTCAGCCAGGAAATGACACAGGGACGACCAGGAGGGCGGGAAGGAAAAGGACATTACTACAGGACCAATGAGTGAGTTTACAGAGGAGAACGACCACTCCACCACCAGCTGATGACTAATCCCACCGGTCACAGGGGTTAAAAGGCAAGTCCTTTTTCTATAGGTAGCAGAGGCTTATCCAATCAAAACAGCTAAAGTTACTCATTAATGCCAGTTTGTTGTTAGAAGTCGCCTTTTTTTGCAGAGAGTAGGAGATAAAATATTTGTGGAAGAAAGGAAACATACTTTTTAATATGTCATTATAAAAAACAGACAGAGGACAGAGACACATAGGCTACTGTATTTGCATGGACAGATTCAGCCATATTACTGTTTAATAATGGCCACATTCTTTATATTGAAATTACACACACTGCAAATCAAAAAGTAGTGTGATTGGCCACAGAAGAAAAAACACTAAACCTTTTTAAAAGGGATGCAAAGTCAGTTAGGTTCATGAAAAGTTTCTAGCATCTTGAGGGAAATTGTAATTAGACACAAAAAATACTCTGAATAATCAAATCAGGTTTTGTACTGGGGGCCTTTGGAATGAAATTAACTCAGTTCATATAGTGGTGTAACTCTGAGCCTATTTTCTCCCTCTAAAATGTGTTGCCGGAACACCAGTCCCCTAAGACTTGATAGGAATCTAATTAACGTGGATCAATATTACTCTGAAATGTCTCTCTGTCTCTCTCTGCAGCTCTCTGGCTGCTCGTGTCTCCATTGCTTTCCTGTCTGAAACGCAGATGAAATTCATTTCTCTGAATGTGCCCTGTCTGAGCAGGTCAACACGCTTACCAGGCCCTCCCTCTGGCCCCAGGGGCCCCAAACCGCCCTTGCTCATTTTCCTCTCTCAAATGCTCATATTAAGTCAGATCTGCAGTGGTCAATAAACAGATCAAATGGAACCGATGCCACAAAAAATATATATTTTCTTGTTTCTCCGCCGAAGCGAATCGGACTCCTACGCAAATGTCCCCAAATGCCACGAGGCTTTCAACCTAACCCGCTTGTTTGGAGCCTGTCACTGGTGCAAAGCTGTCGCCACCGCCCAACTCCTGGGGGAGGACCGATTTCTCTTCTCTCTCTTTCACATTGGATCCCGTGTCCTGCAGAGGGAAAGGAGATCCACCCCTTTTCTTCTGCTGATCCACCATAGCGGGTAGAGAGAGGGGGATGGATAAAGGAGAGTGGGAGTGGAACGTCCTGCCTGCTGCAACGGATGGATAGAAAATACATGTATATGGTAAAAGAGTGATGAAGAGTGATGAAGGAAACCAGAAGTGCTGATTCAAGAGTTGAGCCTGAGATTTGGTGCAGGGAGAATAGGATCCCAGCCATGTGTTGTATATAGATCTATAGTTGGCCTTTTCTACACATGACGTTTCAGATTAATTATGACCATCACGACTTGAGATCGCTCCCCATAAATCACACAGAGTATAAAATAATCTAGTAAAATAATATTCTACATATGGACGGCACCAGCAGTCCTCCGTACAACCCCATTATCACCCATCTTCAGAGTGGAGGGAGAATTAAATAAAATGTGAGACTCCTTATAAAATCTTTTCTCTACACTGGAGCATAAATAATTACTTAGGCAGTAAAATAGAGGTGACGGAAGGCCGTTGAGAGAAAGACAGAGAGAAGATATGTCCGTTGTTTAAATGGAAGTTCAAATCCACTATAAAATGGAGATTTGAGTGGTAAAAAAGCTCTGTGATGCTCGCCTGCCTGCACCTCAACTGGACACACATCCTCTCTGTTATAGATCTGGGGAGGAGAACAGGGACAGGCCCTCCATCAAGAGTCAACACCTGTCAACATGCCCCCTGGAACAGTGTGTGTGTTTGTGTGTGTGTGTGTTTCAAGAGTGTGTGTAAAGCCTGTGTGTGCATGTGCCAGTGCGCGCATCTGTTGCATGCTTCCCAGTCTAAACAGTTTGAGTATATATCATGAAGACATTTTGTGATGTTTTTCTTCGTTTTGGTGTTCGGAAGGTTTTTTCGGCTGTTCGAGCACACACATTTTTTTCATGTGGCTCGTCGAAGTTTGGTAGCCGAAGTCAACGCCCCTTCGTTGGTGATTGGTCAACAGTACTACTCATAGTAGGAGTGGGAGCATGAAGTGTTTGCTGTCTTTCACTTGAGAAGTACTACCACAAACATCTCAGTTAGATGTAAAACATCTCCTCGGGCAAAACCGTCAAAATTAATTACAGATTTCTTGATTTATCTTAGATTCATTTGGACTATTTTGAGGAAGTGTTATGGCTATGTTGTTGCTATGGTGGCTCAAGACAGACAGATAAAAGTAATATTGCCGTTTTTCAAGCAAAGGTCTTTAGGGAGGATGTGAGGACAGACGTTAACTTCACCTAGCCGAGTTCTGCTAGGAGCAAACCCAACCCATGTACGCGGACGCCTTAAGTTAGCTCAGCAGGGAACCCAGTGTGCTCCACCTCCATGAGGCATCCTGCAGTTCAGTGTGATGGTAATCCCCCGAGAGGCCCTCGCTCTGCAAGACACACTTACCTATTTATGAAGGGCCATTATGGCATGAATTAAGCCTTCCGTCTTCTTTCTCATTTAAAACACAAAAATGCTCACACGTACAGTAAGTACACACGCACGGAGGAATATACACACACACACACACACACACACACACACACACACACACACACACACACACACACACACACACACACACACACACACACACACACACACACACACACACACACACACACACGTACACAAGTAAACACACACACGACATGTTGAAGTCTATGTCTATACCAGAGACAACAGTGTAGTCCAGGGAAAATACACAGCCCCGGTCTTTGTTTGTGTTTGATCATGTAGTCACATCTAACGGTACATTACATAGGAGTATGTTCAGAGCAAATGATTCAGTGCCATGTGTTTACTCCAGTGGTATTTGCTTCACCGGTTAAAGTTCCTTTATAGTGTGTTATAGTTTGAAAGATATTGGCTGGTAGAATGTCTTAGACAAAACTCAATCAACAATGGCATAGTAATGTGGTATCCTGCAGGTATACACTAGCCATTCCTCATTTGATTGTCGTATTCATAAAATAAAAAGGAGACTGTTTTTCCTCTAAACTTCTGATGATTCAACGCTGTCTGCATAACCAGCTGCATTACTAACAAAAGCCTCAGTCATAACAATGATTTATTTGTGTCAATTGCCACCACACCCAAACTCATGCATTTGTGATATACACCCAAACATGTGAGGGCCTTTCATTTTCTCTGAGTTCGATGCATCAGGGGAATTGTAAAACACATGGTTTCTGTCCCGATGAGCGGAGATTCAAGCACCTCATTTTTCTTTTAAAAGCTGAGAGAAAGAAAAGTGTGGAGAAACAGAGAACATGGACTCCTGCCTACACCCCCCAAGCTCCCGTTCTCCCAGGACAATAGGGTGGACGGAGGAAGAAAGTCATTATGTCTTTACATAACAGCCACATGTCCTCTCCATGTGATTCTCTTAAGCGTCTCACAGAACAGATAAAAGCACCCAGGCATCAATCAGGCAACATCCTATCAAGAGCCTCTGGGTATGGCTGGTATGATTTGTTCCAGCCCCATTGTTCTAGAAGAAGAAGATACTCTTATTTCTAGAATCTAAGCATCCCACCAATACCCCGCTACACCCCCTCCACTATCTACTCCCTCCTACCTCCTCTCTTAACTGGGAGTCTGTGCAGATCTGGTGCGTTCAGCACATTCCTCCACAGTGGATATTTGAAATGTCAGGACATTTACTCTGCTTATGTGGTGGTAGATCAGAACTCCATACCGCCAGGCACATTCCCCAGCCTTACCACATGTATTATTCATCCTGGGATGTATACAGGGCCAGCGCACTTGACTTTGTCAACGTTCTGTAAACACATGCACTAAATTATTGAGGTGTCTAAAGTAGGGTATGCTGGCGGGCGGGCGGGCGGGCGGGCGGGCGGGCAGGCAGGCAGGAGGATGGCGGGCCCCGTGCCATGACAGTTTGGATGGGCAGTAACGAGGCGCTGTGTAAGCACCCCTGGACACCTATAAAAATGCACGAGCTGCCATCTCCCTCTCGGCCCCACCCCCCACCACGAGTTCCACATGCCAATTCAGCCCGTCACCTGTCTGGCGGACATCACTGTCACCTCCGTCAGGAAGGAAGGGACAATACAGACACAGACCCATTGTCACCAGGACGGCCATTCCCATCATTCCCTGACATTGATTGCTACATCCTGACACTGATGGTCATCCCTGTCACACTGACGGTCATATTCTGAGACAAGCAGGCATGTTGAGGTCATTCCAGGTTAGCTTACAACTTACAAATAACATCCACTGACAAAGGCAGCAGAGTTAATAGGCTATCACACCAGACTGATTGCTAGATGTCGTCTATGCATGGTCAGACAAGTATTAGTAATCCTGTGCCACGGAGATGCAGGTACATTTTTCTGGACCATGATGTTCCAGACGAGTGTTTGTTAAGTAGATATTCAATATAATTGTTTTAAACGGTACACAATCCAATAAATAGTCATTTCCTGATGGTCTAATTGGTCCCAGGGGGACTTTAGTCTTAATCTATAATGAACAGTCCCACAGCACCTGGGCTTTATTGGATCTATGACAGTTGGGAGAAAAGATGCAAAAGGTATTATTTATTCACATCTTTTTTAATTGAGCTGTAGAGCCTTGTGATCTCTGGCACTGTGGTAGAACAAGCTACCTAAGGAAGATTTCCCCCACAATAGAAACTAATGCTACATCATTTTGAAATGAATAGGTATAGTGTAGAGGCCTTTTTAACAGATAATTAGACATCGGAAACTCTACAGGACAACGATACATATGCAAAAATGTTGACAACTACGTCCAAAGCATCCACTACAGACAGACTAATGGATAGTACACATGTACATTATGCCTTGGCTTTCCAATCCACAACACGACTTTCACCTAAAATAAAACAATGATATAATAAATCAAAGCTTCTCTCCATCCTCTATACGAGTGCCAGTGATAGCCGGAGCACTTCCCCTATCCCCAGGAGACAGTGCTGCTGCGACAGCTCCCAAAGGCTCCACCTCACGCTATCATCCACCCTGGTTTGCATGAGTGAGGAACAGAAGTCTAGGTAATTTGAGCCCCAGCTCCTGTCCTCCTTGGCCGCCAACTCACAGCAGGCCTGTGCCTCCTCGCCCCGGCGCCACAAAGTCCCAAAGGTGCACCATTTAAAGCAAAAACACTATTAACTGTTTAACACAATTAGGGCCCAGACATTTATCCAATTTGTTTTGTTAAAGGCTGGGAATCATAATAGATGTGTTTTTAAAGGGGTAATTAAGTCGTTTTCACATCCATCTGGGAGGGCATTAGAATTTCAAAAGCATCTGGGAGATCAGGGGGAAGACTGGCTCAGATCATTGCCGTGGTTTTCTAAAAACATGACAAATGGTAATAACTTCTAGTGGAATACTGGCCTCTGCTTACGCCATTGCCATTCTGGAATTCCAGCTCTATTCTAGAGTTCACTCCTGCTGTGTTCCTAATGAGGAGGTGGGTGTTGGAGATGACTCTCTGAGAACTGTCAACAGCTGCTGAAATTATGGATCAATAAATCACTGTTACTTTATCAGCACCTACATTTCTAATGGGTTCGTAAGCTGATAACTGTTTTGATCTGTGTTACCTGCCCCAATGCATAGTGCCAACTGTAAAGTTTGGTGGAAGAGGAATAATGGTATGGGGCTATTTTTCATGGTTCGGACTGAGCCCCATAGTTCCAGTGAAGGGAATTCTTAACGCTACAGCATACAATGACATTCTAGATGATTCTATGCCTCTAACTTTGTGGCTACAGTTTGGGGAAGGCCCTTCCTGTTTCAGCATGACAAGTGGACAAAGCGAGGTCCATACAGAAATGCTTTGTTGAGATCGGTGTGGAAGACGTTAACTGGCCTGCACAGAGCCCTGACCTCAACCCCATCGAACACCTTTGGGATGAATTGGAACGCAGACTGCAAGCTGAGCCCAACATCAGTGCCCGACCTCACTAATGCTCTTATGGCTGAATTGAAGCAAGTTCCCGCAGCAATGTTCCAACATCTAGGGGAAAGCCTTCCCGGAAGAGTGGAGGCTGTTATAGCAGCAAAGGGGGGACTAATGAGATGTTTGATGAGCAGGTGTCCACATACTTTTGGTCATGTAGTTTAGGTCTTCAAAAAAAAAAATATTAATGTGTATACATTCCAGCGAGGTAGATGTAATTGTGTGCACTAGTTACATCATTCACTTAAGCTTATAAATACATTAGTACACACACACACACACACACACACACACACACACACACACACACACACACACACCACACACACACACACACACACACACACACACACACACACACACACACACACACACGGAAGCAAACAAAAGCCAGCAGATGCTCCCGCCACAATGATCAGTGACCTCCCAGGCTTGCGACACTGTGCTAAATGAGCAACTTTCCTCTGCGGAGTAGTCAATAACCACACAGCCACAACGATCGTGTCAGCGTCCAGCCTGGCCAACACCCCCCGTAATTAATGAGTTCATGTCTCCTGGGATCCTGGGCTCAGACAGGGAGACAGCACAAGACATATATAGTCATCTATTACATGTGCTATCCAGAGGTCACTGCCCTCGCCCGGCTAGAGCAGCCAGAAACCGCCCGGAGCCTTTGACTGTGGCCATAATTTTTTTGGGGGGCGATGAAAACCATGCCCGTTGGCTGTGGTGTCAATCAAACGCAATTTGATTTATATCAATCAGCATTAGAAGACAGTGGATCTATAAGCGAGAGGATGGAGTGTTCAGTAGCAACATTAGCCAGAGTGCACATGATCTACGGATGAGTCAGTGTCTGTCTGCGTTGCTGCTGAGAAAGGCCGGCCTTTCAGTTTGATAGAGGACGGCTCAGTCAGTTTGATAGATGACTGCTCAATCAGTTTGATAGAGGACTGCTCAGTCAGTTTGATAGGGCATGGATAGGTCAGTTTGATAGGGCATGGCTCGGTCAGTTTGATAGGGCATGGCTAGGTCAGTTTGATAGGGCATGGCTAGGTCAGTTTGATAGAGGGCGGCTCAGTCAGTTTGATTGGGCATGGCTAGGTCAGTTTGATAGGGCATGGCTAGGTCAGTTTGATAGGGCATAGCTTGGTCAGTTTGATAGGGCATGGCTAGGTCAGTTTGATAGGGCATGGCTCGGTCAGTTTGATAGGGCATGGCTAGGTCAGTTTGATAGGGCATGGCTCGGTCAGTTTGATAGGGCATGGCTCGGTCAGTTTGATAGGGCATGGCTAGGTCAGTTTGATAGGGCATGGCTAGGTCAGTTTGATAGGGCATGGCTCGGTCAGTTTGATAGAGGACTGCTCAGTCAGTTTGATAGGGCATGGCTCGGTCAGTTTGATAGAGGACTGCTCAGTCAGTTTGATAGGGCATGGCTAGGTCAGTTTGATAGGGCATGGCTAGGTCAGTTTGATAGGGCATGGCTCGGTCAGTTTGATAGAGGACTGCTCAGTCAGTTTGATAGGGCATGGCTAGGTCAGTTTGATAGGGCATGGCTCGGTCAGTTTGATAGGGCATGGCTCGGTCAGTTTGATAGAGGACTGCTCAGTCAGTTTGATAGGGCATGGCTCGGTCAGTTTGATAGGGCATGGCTCGGTCAGTTTGATAGGGCATGGCTCGGTCAGTTTGATAGGGCATGGCTCGGTCAGTTTGATAGGGCATGGTTCGGTCAGTTTGATAGGGCATGACTCGGTCAGTTTGATAGAGCATGGCTCGGTCAGTTTGATAGGGCATGGCTCGGTCAGTTTGATAGGGCATGGCTAGGTCAGTTTGATAGGGCATGACTAGGTCAGTTTGATAGGGCATGACTAGGTCAGTTTGATAGGGCATGGCTAGGTCAGTTTGATAGGGCATGGCTAGGTCAGTTTGATAGGGCATGGCTAGGTCAGTTTGATAGGGCATGACTAGGTCAGTTTGATAGGGCATGGCTAGGTCAGTTTGATAGGGCATGGCTAGGTCAGTTTGATAGGGCATGGCTAGGTCAGTTTGATAGGGCATGGCTAGGTCAGTTTGATAGGGCATGGCTAGGTCAGTTTGATAGGGCATGGCTCGGGCCGGTCCATCTCTGTCTGAGTCAGTGTCTGTCTGCGTTGCTGCTGAGAAAGGCCGGCCTTTCAGTTTGATAGAGGACGGCTCAGTCAGTTTGATAGATGACTGCTCAATCAGTTTGATAGAGGACTGCTCAGTCAGTTTGATAGGGCATGGATAGGTCAGTTTGATAGGGCATGGCTCGGTCAGTTTGATAGGGCATGGCTAGGTCAGTTTGATAGGGCATGGCTAGGTCAGTTTGATAGAGGGCGGCTCAGTCAGTTTGATTGGGCATGGCTAGGTCAGTTTGATAGGGCATGGCTAGGTCAGTTTGATAGGGCATAGCTTGGTCAGTTTGATAGGGCATGGCTAGGTCAGTTTGATAGGGCATGGCTCGGTCAGTTTGATAGGGCATGGCTAGGTCAGTTTGATAGGGCATGGCTCGGTCAGTTTGATAGGGCATGGCTCGGTCAGTTTGATAGGGCATGGCTAGGTCAGTTTGATAGGGCATGGCTAGGTCAGTTTGATAGGGCATGGCTCGGTCAGTTTGATAGAGGACTGCTCAGTCAGTTTGATAGGGCATGGCTCGGTCAGTTTGATAGAGGACTGCTCAGTCAGTTTGATAGGGCATGGCTAGGTCAGTTTGATAGGGCATGGCTAGGTCAGTTTGATAGGGCATGGCTCGGTCAGTTTGATAGCGGACTGCTCAGTCAGTTTGATAGGGCATGGCTAGGTCAGTTTGATAGGGCATGGCTCGGTCAGTTTGATAGGGCATGGCTCGGTCAGTTTGATAGAGGACTGCTCAGTCAGTTTGATAGGGCATGGCTCGGTCAGTTTGATAGGGCATGGCTCGGTCAGTTTGATAGGGCATGGCTCGGTCAGTTTGATAGGGCATGGCTCGGTCAGTTTGATAGGGCATGGTTCGGTCAGTTTGATAGGGCATGACTCGGTCAGTTTGATAGAGCATGGCTCGGTCAGTTTGATAGGGCATGGCTCGGTCAGTTTGATAGGGCATGGCTAGGTCAGTTTGATAGGGCATGACTAGGTCAGTTTGATAGGGCATGACTAGGTCAGTTTGATAGGGCATGGCTAGGTCAGTTTGATAGGGCATGGCTAGGTCAGTTTGATAGGGCATGGCTAGGTCAGTTTGATAGGGCATGACTAGGTCAGTTTGATAGGGCATGGCTAGGTCAGTTTGATAGGGCATGGCTAGGTCAGTTTGATAGGGCATGGCTAGGTCAGTTTGATAGGGCATGGCTAGGTCAGTTTGATAGGGCATGGCTAGGTCAGTTTGATAGGGCATGGCTCGGGCCGGTCCATCTCTGTCTCCCTTTTTGTCTTCCTTCTCTCTCTGCACCAATCTCTCCCCCTCCTCTACCCCATCAGGGGCATTTCTAGTCATACCACCCCATATCGCCTCCTCTCCTGCCCCCCCTAACCTCCAGACCCTCTACAAAAACCTCATATCACCTCTCTGGAAAACAAGCCACATCTCTAGGTGGAGAGAGAATCAATCTCTGGCTGCTCCCAGGGATCCCTCCCTGACCGTCCTGTCAGACAGAATGGGTGCTGGTAGTGGTGGTGGTGGTAATGGGGTGCCTCAATTCTCCCTTCACTCACACCCTGCTGTCTTTACAGCTTTGCACTGAGTCAGTATAAAACTAATTCCAGACAAAAAAACAACACCCCCCCCCGAGTGTACAGCTTTATTGATCCCAAACCAGCCCAACCAGGAAAAAGTACACAGCACATCTGTATCAATCTGTGTATTTCTGTAACTTGTGCATATTGAGCAGCTACGTTGTCTGTCTGGGGGTAACGTTTTAATCAAGGCCCTGCGCATCAGATTAATGGAGAAATTTGATAAACGTCTCATATTCGCATCTAAATCTTGCCAACTCAGTATTCCGGCTCAGAGCAATGGGAAATGAAGAACTAGAGTGGAGACAGGAAGTTCACAAAGCTTTTTTGAAGTAATCTCTTTAAAAAACGACTTTTAATCAGAATATCTGGAATATTTTCTGTAATGATTTAATTAGCGGGGAATCAAGGTGTCATCGGTTTTGAGGCATGGTCGTCCAAACCTTCTCCTGCAGATGGATCATGGGTGGCTTAGCTTTGTGATTCTAGAGCAGCAGCTGGTAGAGGTACTAGTCAGTCACTGATAAGACAGGTCTCATGCAATATTCAGTTTACCTATTTCTCAATTGAATTTGCACACTGTTAATCTTTAATTAAGCATTCCCAACAAAGACTAATTGACACCCCCTGAGATAAGATATTTAAGGATATGTAATTGAGTCCACCACCCATACCTCTCTGTGGTGAGTAGAAATGCACAGAGACACACACAATTTGTTCTTAACTGACTTGCCTAGTTAAATAAAGGTTACATTTTAAAAAATACAATAAAAAAAACTGCCAGCGTATGTACTCTCACACACAGGGATGAGCAAAAATTACAACATACATTTACAAAATACCATTAAGATCAATGTCAACATTTTTTATAAATACTTGCATTTGGTAATGTACTTAATGAAAATACATACAAAAATACATCCGCAAGTACCCGGCCTGAACAGCAACAACAGTCTCACTAACAGTTACAAAGATGTTTTACTTGCTATGACTGTGATATTTTGTCATTTATCTACCTATTTCTGCAAGTCACTCTGGATAAGAGTGTCTGCTAAATGACCAAAATGTACATGTGAAAATGAACATACCAAAATCAACTGCAAAGCACACTGGGTATTGTTTCGGGGTGGAGTGCATTAGAATATTACTCAGCATGCTTTGCAATTGTTGATTTTTACATATACATTTATATTTAGCCCATTTATCAGACTCTTTTATCACGTCATAGTGCTATCAGACTTCTGATACCAATGCACGGTGAAAAGGGGGCACAAAATGTGTACTGCTATAACAAAAACATTTTTTTCTTGAAAATACAAATTACAGAGTTTTGAAAATACAAAATAAATTGGAGTGTAGTTCAGCCCAGTGTAATTCAAATCCCAAAATGCGTATTTCAAATATATGTAAGAAAAATAATGCCCATCTCTGCTCACACACATGCACTGCACGCACACACGTGCATGGCCTACACACAGACCCTGCGAAGTTACATTTGAGGAAAACACAGGCGGGATCCTAGGGCAAGGTATAACAAGGGCAAGCAATGGAAAGATAAACTTGGTAATACACTCTTGCATTGTGTACACAAAGCATACCTTCATTTTTCATTACGCTAAAATGACTGGTGCACAGCAACCACAGACAGCAAAGTTTCATATCAAACCTAGATTGGTTGTTTTCTTGTTCCTTTTGACATTGTCACAGTCCTGGAATAATATTGATGGTGAAATTATTCTATTTATTAAGTAATCTTTGCGAGGCAGCTTTTCAATAGCATGCCGGTTCCATAACCCACCAAAGTGGCACTTTGCGGGCACATTGAACCGTGTCAATGCTAAGCGAGGCTGACACATTGGGAGATGAAAGTCTTGTCATTCATTTGCCAGTGACAACCTGTGTATGCTAATGTCCAAGCATCTTTAGCTCAAAGAGGGAGATGGCTCTGCTGTCTGCACACAGCAAGGCCTGGGAGACCAGTGCAGTCATGGGTTAGTCAGGGTCTGGTGACACTAAAGGAACCACGGTAATGGGAAAGTTATATAGACTAACAAACAGTACAACACATTCTGACCAGGTTCTGGTCCTGTAGTCCTGCTGGGGATGAACAGATGTAGTCCTGGACACCTGGTAACCCTGCCAAACACTAGATCCCGTAAACGTTGTCTCTCAATGGAATGCACCTTTGAGGGTTATTGACATACAGTTAGCTTTTCAAGTGTTCACATAGGCTATTTAGAAGGCAATAATTGCATAGTATGGATCTCTGTTTACTCAATGAATACTTGAAGGGAAAAGGGATTGATGCATTAGACTGCTCCATGGTATAATTAGTTATAAATGCAAAGCTCCGGTTTTGCAGTGAACATTGAATCAGCCTCAGCCACCAAGAACGGAAAGCCATTTGCTCTTTACTTCACTGGGGCCTTGGATTTTAATATAATAGAAGTCTATCTATTTGAGTGGAATTAATTATAATAGAAGTCTATCTATGAGTGGAATTAATTATAATAGAAGTCTATCTATGAGTGGATTTTAATATAATAGAAGTCTATCTATGAGTGGATTTTAATATAATAGAAGTCTATCTATTTGAGTGGAATTAATTATAATAGAAGTCTATCTATGAGTGGATTTTATTATAATAGGAGTTTATCTATGAGTGGATTTTAATATAATAGAAGTCTATCTATGAGTGGATTTTAATATAATAGAAGTCTATCTATTTGAGTTTAGGTAGTGCGGCTAAAATGTCAAAAGTGGCATTTAAAATCCATCACAATCTCTCAGTACATGTATGTGGTATGTAGGCTATATCATTAAGATTCTTCATTCCCTATTCTGTAAACTTGTTGATTTGAACCGGTGCTTGTTAGTTTGGCTCAGGGAGATCTATATTTGATGTGGTGATCAGATGTATTACATTAGACACCTGACATGCTGATATTAGCTCCCCAGCAGCTGTCACAGGTGTGTCTGAATGATTGACTCCTAGCAGATCTGCTTTCAGATTAATATTTCATCTTCCCTTAATAGAAAAACAGATGTTCTACACCTGCCTATACTGGGAGATAGGCTACTAGTAATGTATGCAATACTTACAGCTAACTAAATATAGCATGAAATATGCATCTGACAGATGCCCCACAATCAAGTTTCACGAGCATATAATGGAATATCGACAGATCTCATTTGAGCAGGGTAGACCGACCTCATTGGGGGGAAATAATACAACTTCTTGCACATTCAACCGGAAAGATGCCCTGGCTGTATTTCAGTGTAAGGCAGGCGGCACTCTGGATGCCCTTTAAAGCATTGACCTCTTCAGGGAGTAAGGGCTGCTATGTGATTAATACAGCTAGGCATTTATTGGCTCGCCAAGGCACTTTTACCAATAGGTCACCTGCTTGACCTCGGCGCAAGCGTGGGGATCGAAACCAAGTGGAAAGAAAACTATATGGCTCAGGGTGGTAACAGCAGGCAAATGCTAAAAGGGTGGTCAAACTGCTAACCCTCCCACACACCTACACTACCGTTCAAAAGTTTGGGGTCACTTAGAAAGGTCCTTGTTTTTGAAAGAAAATAAAGATTAAGATGGGCAAAAGAACACAGACACTGGACAGAGGAACTCTGCCTAGAAGGCCAGCATCCTGGAGTCATCTCTTCACTGTTGACGTTGAGACTGGTGTTTTGTTGTCCTCTTGCTCAGTTGTGCACTGGGGCCTCACACTCCTCTTTATATTCTGGTTAGAGCCAGTTTGCCCTGTTCTGTGAAGGGAGTAGTACACAGCATTGTACGAGATCCTCAGTTTCTTGGCAATTTCTCGCATGGAATAGACTTCATTTCTCAGAACAAAATAGACTGACGAGTTTCAGAAGATAGTCTTTGTTTCTGGCCATTTTGAGCCTGTAATCGAACCCAGAAATGCTGATGCTCCAGATACTCAACTAGTCTAAAGAAGGCCAGTTTTATTGCTTCTTTAATCAGACCAACAGTTTTCAGCAGTGCTAACATAATTGCTAAAGGGTTTTCTAATGATCAATTAGCCTTTTAAAATGATAAACTTGGATTAGCTAACACAACGTGCCATTGGAACACAGGAGTGATGGTTGCTGATAATGGGCCTCTGTAAGCCTATGTAGATATTCCATTAAAAATCTGCCGTTTACAGCTACAATAGTCATTTACAACATTAACAATATCTACACTGTATTTCTGATCAATTTGATGTTATTTTAATGGGGGGAAAAATGCTTTTCTTTCAAAAACAAGGACATTTCTCAGTTTTGAACGGTAGTGTATACCATGGATATATGAAGACTAACACACACACACACATACAAAGCTCTTTACTCTCGCTCACATTCACTGAGACCCACCCACACAACACACAAAGCCCAGGGCACAAAAGGTTTCTGTGGCCGGAGCACAAACAAACTAATTTGTTACCTGCCACACAGCACCTTCCAACTAACACGCACACATGCATGCACGGACAAACACATGTACGCAGGCACGCATACACACACACACACACACACACACACACACACACACACACACACACACACACACACACACACACACACACACACACACACACACACACACACACACACACACACACACACACACACACACCTAAGTCAAACAACTTTTGCCCTGTGAGCAACAATGGATCAGACTGGTTATCAGATCCTCTACAGAAGAAACACATCTACATTGACATAACTAAATTGTCCATTAGATATCAACATTTATTCTAATATCTGTTGATACATTTCAACAGGGACACTAGTTCAGGCTCAATCATTATAGATGTCAACATGTTTTCTAATATCTGTTGATACATTTCAACAGGGACACTAGTTCAGGCTCAATCATTATAGATGTCAACATGTTTTCTAATATCTGTTGATACATTTCAACAGGGACACTAGTTCAGGCTCAATCATTATAGATGTCAACATGTTTTCTAATATCTGTTGATACATTTCAACAGGGACACTAGTTCAGGCTCAATCATTATAGATGTCAACATGTTTTCTAATATCTGTTGATACATTTCAACAGGGACACTAGTTCAGGCTCAATCATTATAGATGTCAACATGTTTTCTAATATCTGTTGATACATTTCAACAGGGACACTAGTTCAGGCTCAATCATTATAGATGTCAACATGTTTTCTAATATCTGTTGATACATTTCAACAGGGACACTAGTTCAGGCTCAATCATTATAGATGTCAACATGTTTTCTAATATCTGTTGATACATTTCAACAGGGACACTAGTTCAGGCTCAATCATTATAGATGTCAACATGTTTTCTAATATCTGTTTATCTGTTGACACATTTCAACAGGGACACTAGTTCAGGCTCAATCAGTGGTGGAAAAAGTTTCCAATTGTCATACTTGAGTAAAAGTAAAGATACCTTAATAGAAAATGAATCAAGTTCATGTGAAAGCCACCCAGTAAAATACTACTTCAGTAAAAGTCTAAAAGTATTTGATTTTAAGTATACTTAAGTTTCAAAAGTAAATGTAATTGCTAAAATAACTTTAGTATCAAACGTTAAAGTACAATTCTAAATCAAATTCCTGATAATAGTTTCCTGCAGTCACATGACCAAATCACCCTCTAGTGGCCTCATGGGTGGAATGTTATTAGTATTTTTCATAATTTCATAATTAATAAACATTATTTCAAACCCGCTGAAAATCCAGTGTTTCTATGTCAAACGGTTTTGTTATATTTCAGTCTTCTGTGATGTATAGAAAGTGTAATATTGGGATTCAAACTCAAAATGGAATACATTTCTACTCTATATCTGACATAGTACAGGGTCTTATTTTCTAAGCTCATAACCATGTGTGTGAGGTATATACTTTGTTTCAAAGTAGATTTGTGACCCTGATTTAGCCCACTGCAGTAGAAAGGTTGTTAAGCAAACTAGACGACACACACACACACACACACACACACACACACACACACACGCACACACACACGCACACGCACACACACATATATATATATATATATATATATATATATATATATATATATTATTTATTTACTGATAGCAAGGGGTACACTCCAACACTCAGACATAATTTACAAACAAAGCATTTGTGTTTAGTGTGTCCACCAGATCAGAGGCATTTGGGATGACCAGGGATGTTCTCTTGATAAGTGCGTGAATTGGACAATGTTCCTGTCCTGCTAAGCATTCGAAATGTAAGGAGTACTTTTGGGTGTCAGGGAAAATGCAAGGAGTAAAAAGTACATTATTTTCTTTAGGAATGTAGTTGAGTACAAGTAAAAGTTGGAAAAATATTAATAGTCAAGTACAGATGCCACAAAAAACTACTTAAGTACTACTCCAAAGTATTTGTACTTAGTTACTTTACACCCCTGCTATAGACTTAAGTTACTTTTTGACTGAGTGGCATTGAATTCAAATGTAAAATGTAAAAGCTAGAGAACGTTTTGATTCCGATACCTAGACAATTATGACAGAGAGAGAAATTGAAAACAAATACTTTTAAACCTTTTTCTCCTTTGATTGTGAACTACTTACTGTAAGAAATATTTTCCTTATTTACAGTGGCATTTACAGCCAAAGATATATTTCATACTCAATTATCCTTTAAGGATTTTCTGGAAAACATTATGAAGACAAAGACGGAATTAAATAATGGTAGCCTACTCACTAGCATATTTGACATGTACAACCCTGGCATGGTGTACATGTACTGTAAAAAACAGCTGTATGTCTACCTAGCCACTTAATCATACTGTTGCATACACACACACACACACACACACACACACACACACACACACACACACACACACACACACACACACACACGCACGCACGCACGCACACACACACACACACACACACACACACACACACACACACACACCACGCACACACACGCACACACGCACACACACGCACACACGCACACACACTCATTCTCACACACATTTTCCGAGACCAAAGGAAGAGCTGACTGCAACATTTGTCTCCACTTCAAAAAAGTAGCCGGTGTCAAAATGATAAATGAGGGATCATGAGGGAGAGCTGCATACTTACATTAGACTGCACAGGAGCTTCAGGAGCTTCAACACTATGGACAAACCATGCAATAGTTTCACAGCTATACCTCTTCAGTACCGAGCAAAGCCTTCTGCATAATATGAGGATTTTACACATAACAATGAATGATAGAGATTAGTCAAATTAAATGAGTAGAATTAAATGAGTAGAATCTGCAACCCGGGGGTATATGAGCTAAGATACAGACATAACCTGATGAGGGAAACGCTGTGCTCCTGGTACAGGTGTTTTGCTGGTGAAAGGTTGATTAGTTATTTCACAAGGTGACTGCAGCACACACACACACACACACACACACACACACACACACACACACACACACACACACACACACACACACACACACACACACAGATGTATATGGTTGGCATCAGAGAAGCCTTTAGACTGTCAACAACGAAAAATGTGGGGATTTTTTTAACCATCATTTATAACATCATTTCAGCATCAGTTCTAAAGAAATGGCTGAGGGAAGATTGATGGGTGGCGAGAGCTGGTTAATATGCGTGATTGGAATGATATAACGCCTGGTTGTTTGTTGTGAGGGGGCTTGGGCTTATACTGCAACAGCAGGTCTCGGTAGAAAATAAAAAACATGAATTCCAATAAAACAGCTATTGACATGTATGCATTGCTGTCAGTGGTGTTTTTATACATTATGATTACAAATGACTGTTAGTAAACAAATCCATTTTTTTATATTAGCTTTTTTACTATACCACTTGGTATGACCTTCTAAAAAAGGACTCAATCAAACAGACAGGAGTTCATTCATTCTCCATTTCAATATTTCTCTGCTACATTTCCAGACACATACAACATGTGCAGACCAGTGTGAGATTTCCACCAGGACAACTGTTTATTTAGAGTAACAGTATCACCGATAACACAGAGAGACTGGACCATGAGAAGTTACTGCACATGTACTGTCCATGTCCTTAGATCAATTACAATGTAATTACACTAGCAGACAGAAATACAACCTGGGCTGATGCTCTGTCTTCCCTGATAAGTGATAGATAAGCACCTGAGGGATGGAGAAGAGGAGACCTGGGCTGGAATACATCTCAGAGACATCCATAAATTACACAGTGGAGACCATTCCTTCAAGTGCCTTCTAACGCTATGCACCTTCCCTCGAACACTACAGGTCAGAGGGGTAACACCCTTATCCAAGCCTCTCTGACAAGACATCCAGCTGGCCATGGCAGAAGAGAAAACAGTGGAAAGTCGTTTTTTGCTGTGCTACCACGAAATATGACCTCATTCTGAGCTCCCCCGTTGTGGCTGAGTAGTTGGCATTCTGTCTGCCTCCAGACCTGTGCTAACCAATTAGTCAGTTCAATTTCGAGACTCTGATCTAGTCTAAGCTTATCAAGAGTCACTGAGTAGAGGAACTTAAATGTGTGACATCAATGTAGATGTGCGACTGTTCCTTGGTCAGGGGGGGAGAGGAGAGCAGCGTGGCGGGTTCTGACTGCTGAGAGAGAGAAGCAGCATACAAAAGACAAAGAGATCAGCGATAAGACAAAGAAGTGCACCCATATCGACTGCTGTCAGTTAGGAGCATGTTAAGGAGTGTATTAGGGATTATAGGGGATTAGTCATATCAGATCACTGGAGGGTTATCAGAGGTCACAGCAGCTCCTGCAGGGAGGAGTTCCCTGTTACCTCCCAGCTCCTCCAAAATGAGCCTCTGCTGCATTCCCTACCAAATGCATTCCCTGCTACAGAGAAATGCAAAAGATTAACACATACAGTCGCAGGATTTATGAGTTTGGAAAAGCAATTAAGCTTGTGATTTTTATTAGAGGCTTGATTGAGTGCTCCCACCCCAGTCTCTGGGTGCTACCTAGGTTGAGCCCCTCTCAGGAGAACGGAACGGAGCCCCACTCCAAAAATTACCATGATTTAAGATGCAAAACCAACACACATTAAAACAGCACAGAGCTTATTGCATGCTCGCTTCCACACAAAACCAATTTAGTTTCCATTGATCGCTTTTCAAGCAATTAGATTTCCATTGATGGGAAAAGTAAAGGGTGCTTGTATGAAACGCGGAGGGTCAGTAGTTGGCCGCTGTGATTTGAACATTTATTCGAGCCATTTGACCACCTCCTCTAACCCCTGACAGATGGCTGGCTGGCTCCTTGCCCTCCGCCCCGCCCCACGTGTACGTCCCCTCCTTCCGGACAACAAATAATTCACCCACCATGAAAAAGCGCCTGGCGTCAGATTATACATCCGTCTTTATCTCCAATATTGCCTCTTTGTTTCTGCAAACTTGGCTGATTTTCTAAATTGTGGAGTATTGACTGTTTCAGAGCCTGACCAAGCGAGTCTGATGTAACACATTGGAGGTAATGATATCCCAGCCACGGAAGGAAGAAGCAGTAGCTGCATGGGGCAGAATTGGACCCTGGCCAGATTCTAGAACCATTAGTCTACCCAGAGGCTTGGTTCTGTTCCGGCATGACAGGCTCACTATCACCATAACTGTAACCCAACTCAACCAGGGTTGCCACCAGATCACTCCCCCTGTGCCCAACACAGGGAGATTCCATCTTGAATCACTTTCATTCAGACATTCAAGGTCATTCCCCACTTTTCTGTGTGTTTTTTAAACATATCTAATTTTCAACTGTCAAAGGGAGCAGTGGTAGCAGTGGCTATAAACCTGAACTGTGTGTTAAATAACGGTTCAATATTCAAAATACCCGGCAAAGGCCAATGGGTGAAAGTAGATTCAAGAAATAAAACAGGGAACACTGAATGGCATTAATGTGAAAGTAGGGAGTAATTCCCAGCGTGCTCCCAGAGGAAATCCACCTTTCGCCAAAGCTGGGGATTTTGACAAATGTCTTTCTCAACACGAGCAAAGGAGACAAATGTTACATTTAAACAGAAATACTTAATTTCCACTTTTGGTGACTTGCGGCAGATATCATTAATCAACGGAGGCCTACCACGCTCAGTGAGCCTGCTAAGAACCAGATGATCGCCCTCTTCCACTCAATCCATCAACTATGATTGGAGAAAGAAAAGGTTCAAAAATGTTGAGCCGCACCCACGCTGGAAGAGTAATTACCCATGTGCCAGTTGCTGAGGTGTTCCAGTGACACCTCGACCCTCTGTTTAGCATGCACCAGATTACTCATGGGGTGTCAACCTACCTCCAGTGACAGAGCTAGCATCTCCACCTTACTAGGCTCCCCTCACTCACTGCTCACTGTCGTCTCAGGAAGAAGAAGATAAATAGAACGTTATGAGCCTCCCAACTTCTAATGAGCAAACTTATCACCGGATCGGCCCAAGATAATGTATGCAGATGGCGCCGGAGGAGATGGCTGCCGTTTTACGGGCTCCTAGCAATTGTGCTATTGTGTGTGTTTTTTCACGTTATTTCTAACTTATTTTGTACATAACGTTTCTGCCACCATCTCTTATGACTGAAAAGAGCTTCTGGATATCAGGACAGCGACATATTTTTTCTTTAACGAGTCAGAATTTACTTCAGACACCCGACAAGGCCCAAATCGCCGTCATTCGCATGAAAAAGAGACGGAGATATCGGGGACGTAGCTCGGGTGCCTTGTAAGGATCCGACGGTGAGTGAGTAATCTCCCCGCTTCCATTAATACTATTAGCCAACGTGCAATCATTGGATAACTAAATGGACGAGCTCCGATCAAGACTATCCTACCAACGGGACATAAAAAAATATAATATCTTATCTTTCACAAAGTCGTAGCTGAACGACGACAAGGATAACATACAGCTGGGTGGGTTTTCGGTGCATCGGCAAGATAGAACAGCTGCCTCCGGTAAGACAAGGGGTGGCGGTCTGTGTCTATTTGTAAATAACAGTTGGCGCGCGAAATCTAATATTAAGGAAGTCTCGAGGTTTTGCTTGCCTGAGGTAGTGTAGCTCTGCATGATAAGCTGTAGGTCACACTATTTACCAAGAGAGTTTTCATCTATATTTTTCGTAGCTGTCTATTTACCATCACAAGCCAATGCAGGCACTAAGACGGCACTCAATGAGCTGTATAAGGCCATAAGCAAACAAGAAAATGCTCATCCAGTGGTGGCGGACTTTAATGCAGAGAAACTTAAATGTATTTTACCTCATTTCTACCAGCATGTTAAATGTGCAACCAGAGGAAAAAAAACTCTAGACCACAATTACTCCACACACAGAGATGTGTAAAAAGATCTCCCTCGCCCTCCATTTGGCAAATCTGACCATAACTCTATCCTCCTGATTCCTGCTTACAAGCAAAAACTCAAGCAGGAAGTACCAGTGACTTGCTCAATAAGGAAGTGGTCAGATGACACAGATGCTAAGCTAAAGGACTGTTTTGCTAGCACAGACTGGAATATGTTCCGGGATTCTTCCGATGGCATTGAGGAGTACACCACATCAGTCACTGGCTTTATCAATAAGTGCATCGATGATGTCGTCCCCACAGTGACCGTACGTACATAAGCCAACCAGAAGCCATGGATTACAGGCAACATCCGCACTGAGCTAAAAGGTAGAGCTGCTTTTTTCAAGGAGCGGGACTCTAACCCGGACGCTTACAAGAAATCCTGCTATGCCCTTCAAAGAACCATCAAACAGGCAAAGCATCAATACAGGACTAAGATTGAATCAGACTACACCGGCTTCAACACTCGTTGGATGTGGCAGGGCTTGCAAACTATTACAGACTACAAAGGGAAGCACAGCCTTGAGCTGCCCAGTGACACGAGCCTACCAGACGAGCTAAATAACTTCTATGCTCGCTTCGAGGCAAGCAACACTGAAGCACGCATGAGAGCATCAGCTGCTCCGGACGACTGTATGATCATGCTCTCCGTAGCCAGCGTAGGTAACAACACATCTGCTACGCTGATCCTTAACACGGGGGCCCCCCAGGGGTGCGTGCTCAGTCCCCTCCTGTACTCCCTGTTGACCCATGACTGCATGGCCAAGGATGACTCCATCACCATCATTATGTTTGCCGACGACACAACAGTGGTAGGCCTGATCACCGACAACGACAGCCTATAGGGAGGAGGTCATAGACCTGGCAGTGTGGTGCCAGGTTAACATCTTCTCCCTAAATGTGACCAAGACTAAGGAGATGATTGTGGACTACAGAAAAAGGAGGACCGAACACGCCCCCATTCTCATCGACGGGGCTGTAGTGGAGCAGGTTGAGAGCTTCAAGTTCCTTGGTGTCCACATCACCAACGAACTGTCATGGTCCAAACACACAAGACAGTCGTGAAGAGGGCACGGCAACGCCTATTCCCCCTCAGGAAAGTGAAAAGATTTGGCATGGGTCCTCAGATCTTCAAACGTTATACAGCTGCACCATCGAGAGCATCCTGACTGGTTGCATTACCGCCTGGTATGAGGGGGGTAGTAGTGCGTACAGCCCAGTACATCACTGGGGCCAAGCTTCCTGCCATTCAGGACCATACAAGGTGGTGTCAGAGGAAGGGTTAGGATTAAAAATATATAGGGAAATGTGTGTGATGCTAGAAAAGAGCTGAACCTGAGGATTGTTTGAAGGGGACCAACACAGACAATAACAGTAAAGCAAACAGGCCTTTGCACCGGTGCTTCTTGCCTCCCTAGTGATACATGCCAGAGATAACAGCTTCATTTCAACCTCAGCACTTTTACTGCACTGTCCAAGACATTCACTGTGTCAATGTATCAACACACCACCATGCTAGTCACTCTCCACTGCGACAACTCTCAATTTCTCCTATGATAGAAGTCCTGAGAGGTGGCATGCTCTAGCTTCCACACATCCCGCCTTCCTGTGATCTGTCTCTGGTCTTTGGAGACCAGCCTGGCTGTTAGTGTGTGAGGGGATGGGTCAGAGGGCCAGATGTGTGATTGAATCCTTCATAGTGGGACGAATGAGAGGGTTGGATTTCTCTCCACTGTGATTCTGCCGTGGCGGCACGCTCTTCCCTCAGCGAAGAGATCTATCTCCTCATTCACTTTCAAAGGCAGCCTGCTGTATTATGACACGATCCAACACTCAAAACAACAAGAATCCTCTGATACCTCTCCATATTGGCCATGAACCAGAGAGAAAATACATTTACAAATTTCAGACCATCCCAGTTGTTGCTATTCAATACACCAGCCAAAACCAACACTAGCCTATTCAGTGGCTAGTCTCTATCATTTCACTATCCTTATCAAGCTCACAATGTGAACGGGAAGCTTTCCATGTTGGCAGAGGCTTCCCCTAGTAAAGCTGTGTGTGGTAGAGCCTGACTCTGACATGGATGGGGGGCGCTGGATAGGGGGCGGGGGGAACCAGGCAGGTCAGAGCGCTGGACTGTGATTAACATCGACATCAGGGAGACACCACCTACATCTGTGGGGGTCAGGGGGCGTAACGGGTAACTGTTCAGAGAACATGGCAGAGAGAGAGAGAGCCCAGATCTCTACCCTACATTCTCAGTCCCATCTGTTATGATGAGGAATAATAGTTTGTATGAAATGACATGTTTTTATTGTGTGCTTAAAATGATATAGCTTAATATTCCATTTTTTACATCCAGAGGAAGTTGCACCTCTTTTGCATTCACGGCACCACCGTCTGCAGTGTTATGACAGCAGATCTTCTGAGTTTATGCATCTTACACATGAGTAATGATCCTCCAACTTCAAAACAACACCAGTACACTTATGCAGAGGAAGAAGACAGTGGAGCGGATATACACAGGCAAGTTTCTTCTTATCCTCAGGGAAGTCAGAATGAAATGTGCTTTTATCATGTGTCATAAGCACTGCTCATGCCCCCCCACCACACACCCCTACTTCCACCCCCCCTCGCTCATATCCATGTTGAACCCCCCGTCAAAAAATATTGGCAAACGTTGTAATTACGTGTGGAGTATCTCACAGCCCTTACATGGCTCGGGGGTTCAATCAGTGGCGGGCCTGATATTCCAGCTTTATCATATTTTAGTTTTATTCGAGGACGGTGGCAGCAGCAGGCCTCCAGTCAGCCATAATTGAAACGAGGGGAGGAAGGAGGAAGATGTAGAGGCTCTATGCCCCGCTCCTTGTAATCAAGCCCTTACTCCTGTGTGCTTTGCCCATTTTTCAAAGTGAAATATACTCGCAATCTGTATCGTAATACGTCGCCAGTCGCTCCTTCCTCCAGCCCAGAGCCTAGGGGTAATTAGGCATGAGAAAGTGTGCTTTTGAGATGAGGAAGAACCGAGCATAAAGGCTGTTCATGTAACACAACTGGGCCATGGATGTTGCCTGGCGTATATGCAAAACATTCAATTAACAGGTTTACATGATGAGGCACATTAAATTGTCACACTCCTATATTCACTCAGAATTATTCAATAATTTGGCGCTCGGGCAATGTATTCTGTTTGATTCTCTGCATTATCTGTTCAGCTGAATTCCATACATGTGAATGTGCTATGTGGCTGGTTGGATTGGGAGGGGGAGAATGGTGAGAAAGCGGCACCGGGGGACTGATGGAGAAGTTGATGTATGATCCCTGGTGGCTGGGCTTATTTGAGGCGTGGAGCTGGGCAGGTGATTCAGAGGCGCCGGCTCTTTAAACAGTGTAATGAGCCAGAGAGGATGCTGCCTCTCTCTCGTTCCCTCCATTCCTCTCTCTCTCTCTCATCGCACTGCTCCACATCAGTCGGCAGAGGCTGGGGTTTTTACGAGGGTCAGTCCTCACCCTGCCTGGCCACGCTGCTCTCAGGAAGTCCCTGCTGTTGCCTCTGCTGCTGGGCTCTCTGGGGAATACCTCACCACACGGCGCTGTGCCACGCAGAGCGGAGCGGTGCAGAGCCCAGTGCATGCACCCACGCTGTCACACAACGGCAGCGGTAAAGGGTCCAACAAGCATTACCACAGAGCAGGACACAAAGGGCAGCACGGCAGGGGATGACCCCATCCAGCTGGCACACTGACACACCGGGGAATACTGGTGTGTGTGTGTGTGTGTGTGTGTGTGTGTGTGTGTGTGTGTGTGTGTGTGTGTGTGTGTGTGTGTGTGTGTGTGTGTGTGTGTGTGTGTGTGTGTGTGTGTGTGTGTGAAAGAGTAAATGTGCGTGTATACATGCATGTGGGTGTTTAAGCATAATGTACATGTGTGAGCACATAATTAGTGTAGGTATGCATGAAAGTGTGAGCGTGTGTGTTTGAGTACATGTGTGCTGTGTTTTATGTGATGGTTAGCATACTAAGGCCCCTCACAGCATCATAGGCAGGTACCCCGATGGGGGTACAGAGACGAGAGGGGAGGGCTACGACACACAGCTTTTCATTGATGTTGATAATATATAAATGCATGCACACATGGATGCTGCTCCTAAATAGACAAACACATACATCAATTTCCAAATCTAACACATTTGAAATTCAAATGCCCAAGCACATTTTTTACGATATGTCTCATTTCTCTCGCCGTAATCTAAAAAGAGGACTGAACATTAGAGGGAAAGAACAAATGCTGTTTGGAATTTAAGATGATGCATTTGGTTTGTGGCGTGTTGTTGTTTCCCCCTTTCCTGTAAATCACAGGTGTGTGGAGGGACTGAGGCTGTAGCCCAGGGCTTGTTGCTGCTGACAGGTTCAGTGTTTCAGGACTTCACTCCTTTTCAATGACACTTCTGAATTGAGAAGCAGAGGGAGAGAAAAGAGGTTTCTGCTGGAGGTTGAATTAAAGAGGCTCTCTCTCCCTCTTTTTTTTCGGTGGCGTTTAAAATCAATTCATTCAGTGGACTGCTGACACAGCCAGGCCCGGAGAGCCTAGGATTTATGGCTCCCTCTAATGGGCATGCTCTGAACCAAAGCCCTGCCGTCAGCACAATCCAGCTAGCCGCCCGCCCGCTCCCTCGCTCCTCACTTTTAAAGACGCAGGCACCCCCCTCCGTCCTCCTCCTCTCCCCCAATCCCCTCCACTGTGGAGGAGCTCCTACGGCCATGTGAGGGGGCTGAGGAAAACACTGCCGGCGGTAACACAGGAGGAATTTTGAAAATCTGTGAAATCTAAAGTATTAATCACAAAGTAAGCTAATTATATGTGAGTGAGAGACCAAGAAGACGATGGAGAGAAAGAAAGAGAGAGACTGGAACAGAGGAAGAGATACTGAACAATTCCATTTTGAATTTAGAAATGTATTTATTGGGTGTTTACTTTGAAAGGACCATAATTTCACACAGTTTGAATGGCATATTCTGATTAAAATCGATGCATTGCTATTGGTAAGGTGTATTTAGAGTAAAAAATAATTTCAAATGTAAAACCTCTAATGACAATAAGAAGATTTTAGTACTGTCTATCTACCAATTTCAGAAGTGGTATTTCTTATGGAGTGGTCTATAATTTGGTTCTTTATCCATTAACTTGTCTGACCTGTGGGTTGTATGTGGTCGCTACATATTCATATATTCATAACATAGTATAGTGTCAGAGTGTCAGGAACAATTTATGACTGAAGGAAAAAAGACGATTGAAAAAACCGGCCCATGAGCCCAGCCAGTGTGAGATGTATATAACAGATGATTGCCTGAATTGTGATGACTAGCACAAGTCATTCCCTCAACTCTGCCCATCATCAACACAGTGTTACATCCAGGTGTGTGTGTCCATCCGTGTATGTGTGTCTGTGATAGAGAGAAGCACCGTATATAAAATAGAAAGAGATGGAGAATCAGAACCAAATGGAGAAAAGGAAGAGAGAGAGGGGGAAATAATATGAGATGTGAGGAAATGTGTTGCTGTACAGGGGTGGTATAACAGCAGAATAGATGGTGTTCTGCCGCAGGGCCTGAGGAGGAGAGAGTCCCTGTATAACCTACAACTTCTCAATGCTTTCAATGTTCATCTGCCAGTACAGTGATACCAGAGAGAGAAATAACAACCTTCACAGCAGCCCCACAGCTCCTGATCCACGTCTACCACCAGCTAACATCCCTATGAGGTGAATGTATTACTGGCACTGAATTACCCCTCACGTTACTCCTATTCTCCAGCTACCACTACAGTTAGCCATAACTGACCATTTGGCCGGCTTCATTATGAAGTCATGCATGGAGAATCCAGCTCAGTCTCCAGCCGTCACATTCAATTTCAAAATACAATTCACCCCCCCAAATCCCCACCATTTCTCCCTTAGTTATGTTCAACCTTCTCCTTGTCTGATAAAAGATGATGTGATTAAAATAGATTACACACCTTGTTAGCAGAGTGTTTCATATTTGATACGGCGGTGCTTTGAGACAGCCAACCTCGTCCATGATTCAAAGCGATTGTGGCCTTGTTCTGTGGCTATTTGTTTAATACGCCCTGCTACATCAGTGGACCTTTTAAGTGAACAGACTCCCCTGCAGCAAAGGCAAAGATCAATACCCACACCTGGAGAAAAAAAATAACGGCCAAGGATTGTCTATCCCTGCCCCTTTCATATAGTGAAATAAGAGCAGGAAGATAATCAGTGTGGCTGTTACAATCATAGCTGGAAAAACAGACAGAGGGGAAGTGGCCTATTTTTGAAGGTATCCCACAGGTCAACCATGCAGAGTGAGATGTTTAGAACCGGTTAGACCACCACGGACCAGATGCCTCACACTAAGCCTAGCTAACAGTTGAACCAGTTACTATGGGAGGCCTACTATATTATTGTCACAAAAAGAGCCGTGTTGAATAGACCAAACTGCAGCGGGAATATGGATGCTCATGTTTTAATTCAAAAAAAGAGTAACGCATCCACTGGAAAACAATATACACGACAGGAACAGTTTTGCAGGCACACAACACGCAGTGCAAAAACAACTACCCACGAAAACCAAACAAACACACACCTACTTATGGGACTCCCAATCAGAGGCAACTAGAAACACCTGCCTCCAATTGAGAGTCCAGCACCCAAAACTACACATAGAAAAACAAACCTAGAACCTATACCAAACTAATACACCCCACTACACCACACACAAAACCCCATAATACAAAACAAATGTACCTCTGCCACGTCCTGACCAAATATAATAGAAATAATACCTAAATATTGGTCAGGACGTGACAATTATCTCATGAAGGAATATTAGAAATACAATGAGAAAGTCTTTGTGGCTAAATTAACTCATTGTTATCTCTATCATCTCCGCCTGCTGATTGAAAGCTTCTAGTGTGATGGCTGATTGGGGAAGCCTTCCATTTGTACCAATATCGCACACTGGGACTTCACATCCAGGAGTAATACAGAGCCATATTTACTAGAAATGAGAGAAAAGAAGCTCTTCAGAGGTCTGCTGACACACAGAGAAGAACAAAGTGCGCAGGAGGGAGAAATCTAATATTGTAGTCAATGAGCTCTGTTTGACAGGGGACGATACTCGAGCTGCCTTGAAAACAAATTTTCATTATACTTATATCGTGATTATATAAGAAAGTCTAACTAGAGGCCAAGGTAAATTAGAGTGTCACGATCGTCGTAAGAACTGAACCAAGGCGCAGCGTACGTAGTGTTCCACATCTTTATTATAAAGTGAAACTTCAGCACAAACAAAACAATAAATGAACAAACGAAACGTGACATTCTGGAGTGCTCACAGGCAACTACACAAAACAAAACAAGATCCCACAAAACACAGTGGGGAAATGGCTGCCTAAATATGATCCCCAATCAGAGACAATGATAAACGGCTGCCTCTGATTGGGAACCATACCAGGCCAACATAGAAATAAAACAACCTAGATTACCCACCCTAGTCACACCCCGACCTAAACAACATAGAGAATAAAAGGCTCTCTATGGTCAGGGCGTGAGAGTACCCCCCCCCCAAAGGTGTGGACTCCGGCCGCAAAACATGACTCTACAGGAGAGGGTCCGGGTGGGCATCTAGCGTCGGTGGCGGCTCCGGTGCGGGGCGAAGTACCCACTCCGCTCGCGGATCCGCCAGCATCGGTGGCGGCTCTGGTGTGGGACTTTGCCCCCGCCCAGACCACGGGTCCGGCCATGGAGCCGGGTAGAACGTCGTGCCCGGACTGAGCCATCGGCGCAGAGGAGGACCCCGGCCATGGAGCTGGGTTGAACGCCGCACCCGGACTGGGCACCAGCGCAAAGGAAGCCTCCGTCCCTGGAGCGGGACTGGACGCCGTGCCTGGACTGGACATCGGCGCAGAGGAAGGCTCCTGCCATGGAGCGGGACTGGATGTCGTGCCTGGACTGGGCACCGGCGCAGAGGAAGGCTCCGGCCTTGGAGCTGGACTGGACGCCGTGCCTGGACTGGGCACAGGTGCAAAGGAGGGCTCCGGCCTGTGGACCGTCGCAGGAGGTTCCGGACTGTGGACCGTCGCAGGAGGTTCCGGACTGTGGACCGTCGCAGGAGGTTCCGGACTGTGGACCGTCGTAGGAGGTTCCGGACTGTGGACAGTCGTAGGAGGTTCCGGACTGTGAACCATCGCCGGAAGCACTGGATTGGCAACCGTCGCCGGAAGCTCTGGACTGGGAACCGTCGCCGGAAGCTCTGGACTGGGGACCATCGCCGGAAGCTCTGGACTGGGGACCGTCGCCGGAAGCTCTGGACTGGGGACCGTCGTCGGAATCTCTGGACTGGGGACCGTCGCCGGAAGCTCTGAACTGGGGACCGTCGCCGGAAGCTCTGGACTGGGGACCGTCGCCGGAAGCTCTGGACTGGGGACCGTTGCCAGAAGCTCTGGACTGGGGACCGTTGCCGGAAGCCCTGGACTGTTGATGCGCACTGGAGGCCTAGTGCATGGAGCCGGTACAGGTGGTACCGGACTGGTGACACACACTTCAGGGCGAGTGCAGGGAGCAGGCACAGGACATGCCGGACTGGGGAGGCGCACTAGAGGCCTGATGCGTGGGACCGGCACAGGTTGCACCGGACTGGTGACACGCTCTTCAGGGCGAGTGCGAGGAGCTGGCACAGGACGTACTGGGCTGTGGAGGCGCACTGGAGACCTGGTGCGTAGGGCCGGCACAAATAGTACCGGAACGATGACACACTTCGCACGGCGAGTGCGGGGAGCTGGCACAGGACGTACAGGGCTGTGGAGGCGTACTGGAGACCTGGTGCATGGAGCCGGCACAGTTTTTACCAGACTGCTAGCACGCTCCTCAGGACGAGTACGGAGAGCTGACTCAGGTGGCATCAAACAGATAACACGCTCCTTAGGACGAATGTCGTGCATCATACACCAACACAACAACTCTCTCATTTCTCTCTCTTCCAATTTCTCCATCAACTCACTGACGGTCTCTGACTCTCTCCATTCACTCTCCTCCAATTTCTCCCTCTTCTCCCAGATTGGCTCTGGTTCGCTCCTCTGCTCCGCCGCTACCCCGTGTGCCCCCCCTCCCCCACACATTTTTGGGGGGTCTGTCCTTTGGGCTTTCCTTGAGGCCGCGAACCACGGCGTCGTCGCTGTCCTCCCTTCTTTCCTTGCATCTGCCGCCAAGGAAGGCAATCCTGTCCTGCCAGGATTTCCTCCCAAGTCCAGGATCCCTTCCCATCCAAAATCTCCTGCCAAGTCCAGGATACTCTCTCCTCCTGGGCACGCTGCTTGGTCCTGTTGTGGTGGGATCTTCTGTCACGATCGTCGTAAGAACTGGACCAAGGCGCAGCGTATGTAGTGTTCCACATCTTTATTATAAAGTGAAACTTCAGCACAAACAAAACAATAAAGAACAAACGAAATAAAACAACCTAGATTACCCAACCTAGTCACACCCCGACCTAACCAACATAGAGAATAAAAGGCTCTCTATGGTCAGGGCGTGACATAGAGCCAATTAGTACCATATTGTCTGTTTTAAACAGCGGCAAATGAACAGGCTCTAGAACTTGAGTGTTTATTTCATAAATCATTGGAATGTTGCACCTGTTGAGAATGCAAATAGATTAGGCTCTTTGATTAAAATCTTATATCAAAACATTTGGGGAGCCTTTTTGTTTATACTTGTTTTTTTATCAGCGTAAAGCTGCATTTTGGCTCTTGTTTCGTGAATGAGCACAACACCCACCAGGGGAAACACAACACCCACCAGCTAACACAGGAGCACTGGATGTCCATCATTACCACATCACCGCAATAATATAGAACTATAACCAAGCAATTAGACTAATGGAAAAAAGCACTCTTTATCCCAGTGTGATGTGGTAAGGTGCAATGGGCGCTCCTCTTGGGCCTCGTCAGTGGAGGCTAGAGGCTGGAAGTTGTGGAGTGGAAAGGTAATGGCAGAGAGAGAGAGAGAGAGAGAGAGAGAGAGAGAGAGAGAGAGAGAGAGAGAGAGAGAGAGAGAGAGAGAGAGAGAGAAGGAGGCACGGGAGGTGAGGAGAGAGGAGGTAATGGCAGAGAGAGCTAGAGAGAGAGAGAGAGAGAGGTAGGGGAGGTGAGGAGAGAGAGAGAGAGAGAGAGAGAGAGAGAGGCAGGGGAGGGGAGGAGAGAGAATCTCATGGTAGAGACGGAGAGGCAGGGGAGGGAAGGAAAGAGGATTTTTTAAATTATTTTTTATTTCACCTTTATTTAACCAGGTAAGCTAGTTGAGAACAAGTTCTCATTTACAACTGCGACCTGGCCAAGATAAAGCAAAGCAGATGTAATGGCAGAGAGAGAGAGGCAGGGGAGGGGAGGAGAGAGGGTATACTGGCAGAGAGAGAGAGGGGCAGGAGAGAGGAGGAGAGAGAAGGCCCATTGATCCTTAATGCCACCTGCTGTATGGCTCCTGCGAGGCCAGCCAGGGGAGCAGGGAACACACACATGGGCGCCTGCCTGGGCCACGGCCATATGGATGAAAGCCTTGTGGAGGAGCCGAGCTAGTCTTCCGCTATCTGACCACATCAGGTTGATTGACTGTCTTGAAGTTGGTGTTTTAAAGAAGTACACACAAAGGTGTAATGACAGAGGACACACACATGCAGAGAAACAGGTACAGAGAGAGCGAGTATGGGTGTGTGTGTGTGTGTGTTTGTGTAATAGAGAGAGTATAACAGTGTATGTGTGTGTGTTTGCGTTTGCGTTTGCGTTTGTGTGTGTGGTGTGTGTGTGTGTGTGTGTGTGTGTGTGTGTGTGTGTGTGTGTGTGTGTGTGTGTGTGTGTGTGTGTGTGTGTGTGTGGACAAGTTTAACTATACTTGTGGGGACCCGAAGTCCCCACAAGAATAATAAACAAACAAACATTTGACCAACTGGGGAAATAAGCAAACAGGACACCACTCACCCAGAGGCGGCGCTCCTAGTGGCCGGAGACTTTAATGCAGGGAAAGTTAAATCAGTTCTACCAAATCTCTATCAACATGTTAAATGTGCAACCAGAGGGAAAGAAATTCTGGATCACCTGTACTCCACACACAGAGACACGTACAAAGCTCTCCCTCGCCCTCCATTTGGTAAATCCGACCACAACTCTGTCCTCCTGATTCCTGCTTACAAGCAAAAATTAAAGCAGGAAGCACCAGTGACTCTGTCTATAAAAAATTGGTCAGATGAAGCAGATGCTAAACTAAAGGACTGTTTTGCAATCACATACTGGAACATGTTCCGGAATTCTTCCGATGACATTGAGGAATACACCACATCAGTCACTGGCTTTATCAATAAGAGCATTGAGGACGTCGTCCCCACAGTGACTGTACGTACATACCCCAACCAGAAGCCATGGATTACAGGCAACATTCGCACTGAGCTAAAGGGTAGAGCTGCCGCTTTCAAGGTGCGGGACTCTAAACCGGAAGCTTACGAGAAATCCCGTTATGCCTTGCGACGAACCATCAAACAGGCAAAGCGTCAATACAGGGCTAAGATTGAATCATACTACACCGGCTCCGACGCTCGTCTTATGTGGCAGGGCTTGCAAACTATTACAGACTACAAAGGGAAGCACAGCCGCGAGCTGCCCAGTGACACGTGCCTACCAGATGAGCTAAATCACTTCTATGCTCGCTTTGAGGCAAGCAACACTGAGGCATGCATGAGAGCATCAGCTGTTCGGGACGACTGTGTGATCACACTCTCCGTAGCCGACGTGAGTAAGACCTTTAAACAGGTCAACATACACAAGGCTGCGGGGCCAGACGGATTACCAGGACGTGTGCTCCAGGCATGTGCTGACCAACTGGCAGGTGTCTTCACTGACATTTTCAACATGTCCCTGATTGAGTCTGTAATACCAACATGTTTCAAGCAGACCATCATAGTCCCTGTGCCCAAGAACACAAAGGCAACCTGCCTAAATGACTACAGACTCGTAGCACTCATGTCCATAGCCATGAAGTGATTTGAAAGGCTGGTAATGGCTCACATCAACACCATTATCCCAGAAACCCTAGACCCACTCCAATTTGCATACCGCCCAAACAGATCCACAGATGATGCAATCTCTATTGCACTCCACACTGCCCTTTCCCACCTGGACAAAAGGAACACCTATGTGAGAATGCTGTTAATTGATTACAGCTCAGTGTTCAACCCCAGAGTACCCTCAAAGCTCATCACTAAGCTAAGGAACCTGGGACTAAACACCTCCCTCTGCAACTGGATCCTGGACTTCCTGACGGGCTGCCCCCAGGTGGTGAGGGTAGGTAGCAACACGTCTGCCACGCTGATCCTCAACACTGGAGCTCCCCAGCGGTGCGTGCTCAGTTCCCTCCTGTACTCACTGTTCACCCACGACTGCATGGCCAGGCACGACTCCAACACCATCATTAAGTTTGCAGACGACACAACAGTGGTAGGCCTGATCACCGACAACGACGAGACAGCCTATATGGAGGAGGTCAGAGACCTGGCCGGGTGGTGGCAGAATAACAACCTATCCCTCAACGTAACCAAGACTAAGGAGATGATTGTGGACTACAGGAAAAGGAGCACCAAGCACTCCCCCATTCTCATCGACGGGGCTGTAGTGGAGCAGGTTGAGAGCTTCAAGTTCCTTGGTGTCCACATCAACAACAAGCTAGAATGGTCCAAACACACCAAGAAAGTCGTGAAGAGGGCACGACAAAGCCTATTCCCCCTCAGGAAACTAAAAATATTTGGCATGGGTCCTGAGATCCTCAAAAGGTTCTACAGCTGCAACATCGAGAGCATCCTGACCGGTTGCATCACTGCCTGGTACGGCAATTCCTCAGCCTCCGACCGCAAGGCACTACAGACGGTAGTGCGTACGGCCCAGTACATCACTGGGGCAAAGCTGCCTGCCATCGAGGACCTCTACACCAGGCGGTGTCAGAGGAATGCCCTAAAAATTGTCAAAGACCCCAGCCACCCCAGTCATAGACTGTTCTCTCTACTACCGCATGGCAAGCGGTACCGGAGTGCCAAGTCAAGGACAAAAAGGCTTCTCAACAGTTTTTACCCCCAAGCCATAAGACTCCTGAACAGGTAACCAAATAGTTACCCGGACTATTTGCATTGTGTGCCCCCCCCAACCCAACCCCTCTTTTACACTGCTGCTACTCTGTTTATCTTATATGCATAGTCACTTTAACCATACCTACATGTACCTCAATAAGCCTGACTAACCGGTGTCTGTATATAGCCTTGCTACTCTTATTTTCAAATGTCTTTTTACTGTAGTTTTATTTCTTTACTTACCTACACACACACACACACACACATACCTTTTTTTCACATACCTTTGATTTGATTTGATTTGACATTTTGTTAGTCCCCACAAGGTCAAATGCTATTTCTAAGGGGTTTAGGCTTAAGGTTAGAATTAGTGCTAGGGTTAGAATTAGGTTTAGGGTTAGGAGGTAGGGTTTGTTTTAGGGTTAGGGTTAGGGTTGAGGTTAAGGTTAGGGTTAGGGGTTAAGGAAAATAAGATTTTGAATGGGACTGAATTGTATGTCCCCACAAGGTTAGTTGCGCAAGACTGTGTATGTGTGTGTGTGTGTGTGTGTGTGTGTGTGTGTGTGTGTGTGTGTGTGTGTATGTGTGTGTGTGTGTGTGTGTGTGTGTGTGTGTGTGTGTGTGTGTGTGTGTGTGTGTGTGTGTGTGTGTGTGTGTGTGTGTGTGTATGTGTGTGTGTAATAGAGAGACAGGTAGAGAGAGAGAAAGTGTGTGTGTGTGTTGGAGAGAGAGAGGCAGAGGGACGTACCTGCCCAGCTGGGGGTCTCCATGTACAGGTAACGCCGGACGGGCCAAAGCTGGGTGATTCACTCACTGTTGATACTAACGAACCCTGTAGACACAAGGCAACACATCCTCACTTTAGACAGGAGGACCAAGGCAGGCAGTTGCAGACATTTACATTTCTCAGACATTTTCAACGAGTCAAATGTGTGTGTGTTTATTTGTTTGCGCGTGTGTGTCCCTGCCTGCCTGCTTGCGTGCGTGTGTGTTGTTTAAGTGTGTGAGTGCTCTCCTACTGTGAATGTTTCTGCTGAGCTGTGTATCTGAGCAGGCCTCAGGTTGGCTGGGGCCCAGCAGCCCAGCCGGTGAACCACAGAGAAAACTGCATTGATTTCATCCCCCCAGAAATCCCATCTCGCTGAGCCCGCCTTCTCACCCCGCCCTCCTCCCAATTAAGCATTTGCAGGGAGCCATGCCAACACAATTTGTCATTTATCAAAAGTAATTAAAAGCAATTTCTTCTCTGTTGTTGATTGGGAATTGACTAATTGTTGAGACTGTACAAATGGGGATAAATAAACCAGGGAATGGAGGAATTTTACATAAACTTGGAGGAAAGCATAAACACTGTAAAATGACTCCTCGACATCTGCCTCTGTGATTCCTCTCAACATGATTATGACTGCAAAAACTGAACCAGTTGTTCATGACATTCTGATATACAACAAGTCAAAGCCAGTAAATAATATATTACAAACAACATATTGACTAACTGACTTAAAGAGTTCTGCTGCTAGAAATAGAGAGGGTCTGGTAAGAACAACTATGGCTGGTTTTCTGTCAAGACGAGACATATCACACTGGGCACAATTCAACGTTAATTCCACATTGGTTCGACGTAAATTCATTACAATTAAGTGGAAACATCGTTGATTCAACCAGTGTGTGCCCAGTGGGATGTTTCCCCGGATGGACCAGCAAAGATATTTAATTTGGTAAATATCAACATTTAAGCCCGATATTCATGAAAAAAAACACAAGATAGCAGGCGAGGCAACCTGGGGAGGGAAAAGCAAAGACCATTCAGCAGCAGAGGTTAGAGTTCGTCTGTTCAGTGAAACCAAGCAATACCATTTCAACATTATCGGTAACAACCCCTGAATGCACCATTACCTTCTATAAGGGCAGAATTAAATGTCAGAATTGATTTGGGGAGGGAGGGCTGAGATATAAGCGGGCAGCTCTGGCGGCCATTTTGTTCCAGCGCGGCCCTGTATTTGGTCTCCCTGGATCATTAGCAGACGAAGCAGAGATAAGAGCTGGAAACACATGAAGGAGGTGTGGGCACCCATCACAACTGTCTCCAGTGACAGGGGATGAAATAAAAAACAGGGAAGAGAGGAAGAGTGAGAGAATCCAAAATGAAAAAGGAACTATGCACACAGAATGCCAGAGGAGTTCTTTAAATGTCCCACTGCTTTGTAAATAAGTTAGTTAGCTACAAAAATACCTGGCTTTGTTCTGAGCGGATCACTTTACTAACCAATGCTTCTTTTGGTGCCAACAAATGGAGCCGTTGCTTCAATGAGACGATTAGATTATCCCTTTGAAGGCTGCAGTTGGACAAGCAATTCTATCATTGCCTGGGAACACAAAAATAATTGGGCAACAGTGGGAAAAGTGGGATATTCACGCCTCTACTGAGACTGAACCATGCCTGGAATATCTAATGGGGCCTTTCACTCTCTCCTGCCTTGTTTGGGTTCCCATTCATCATGAAAAACTCAATTACTTATGTTCCCTAACATGCATGGTTATTAATGCTCTAATTATGCTTCTCCCTCTAATCTTTTGCCTTGCAATTTGGGTGATATACCGTATGTGTGAACAACATGGCAGGTCCCATAGAAGTGAAAGCTGAATTAGGAATTGTTGTGCTATAAAGCACCTTCTCTTGGGAGCCATCGGCGAGATAGAGAGAGACTGTCATTGGTTGTCTATACATGGGGATTTATGTAAGCCCACTGAGCATGTGTGTGCATATGCGTTCTCCCTAAGTATGTCATGTATAGACAGGGCTGAATAATCAGTTGCTAATACAGTTACCCACTAATATTATATAGCTAACAGCTCATAGCATTCCAACATGATAACATGATTTAATCAAACTCCAAACTAGCCCCCTATCACTTCCTCTGGTTCCTATTAAGTCGGCCCTGACAGCTTTAGAGGGGTGAAATAATTTGGGAGGTTTTGAAGATGCCTGTGAGAGCCTTGGGGAGCCCCTGCAGAGTGGCTGTGGAGGCCCTGTACTGCCTGCAGCCATGACTGTTCTTCAAGGCTTCTCCTCTGAGCATTTTTACAAGAGCACAAATTAGGAGGAAGGAATGCCTCTGTCAGTGCAGCCCAGACAGCCAACTTGGGCAGAAACTTGGATGACAATGAAGAAACGGAGGGCGTCATAAACTGCGGAAAATAAGCTCTCACTTTCAAACGTTTACGGCAGCTCAAATATCTAATGATACCTCTCATAGCTTTTAATCTTTAATGTGAAAAATTTATCATCCCATTCATTATCTTAATAGCTGTCATTTTTCTCTCCCTAAAGTGATGATTTATAACCATTAAGCCCCGCGTCAGCTTGTGTGAGAGGGATTTATAGTAATGTTTGCACCAGGTAGCCTCCAACCATATTTCATTACTCTGACAAGCCATTAAAATGCCCTGATGATTAAACAACAGCTCTGAGGTCAGTGTGTATGGCTGTTAACTTACACTGTATACTCCAGGCTGGGGATTGAGACAGACACACAGCCTCTCTTCTCTCTCTCTCTTTCCAGACTGTGTGTGAATGTATGGATGTTGTGTATCTCATTCTATACAGTGGGGGGATGAGAGAGTCGCTACCACTGACGGAGATTGGTATAAAGATACGCCAGAGATGCAAAGATATTGCTGTGTTACTGGGTGACTAGAGCCGTGGTGCTTTTTGCTAGAGAGGTTTTGCACCATGAATGAGACTAGGTAGATATTTTAAAGGAACTGTGGAAGCAAAACATTGAGTAGTTTGTTTATTTGGTGATGGAGACGAGGTTGTGCTTTGAGTGGCATAGACCTAACTCACCAATGTTGCTTGGGAAAAAGCAGCCCACAAAATGGATCCCCTTTGGATCCAGTAGGAGGGGAGAGGAGGGGAGGAGAGAGGAGGGGAGGAGAGTGAACGGCAGGCCTGGAAGAGCTACGTAGCTGGGGGAGGATTTACCTCCCCTGCATGTTCTATGATACATACACGTCTAATATCCTATATAGGGTCCAGCGGTCACAATTGATCACCGATGCTGTGTCTGACACTGACTGACAGCGGCTGTAATTGCTATGTTTGCTTTGGGAGTAGAGCAGGGGAACAGAGCAGGGCCGAGCGGTCCAAACACACTGGGCTCCCTCCTCACTGCATTACTACAGCCCAAAACCCCAGGAGCCCCACTCTGGACATTGCATCATAGATTGGACTACACATAGCTGAGGACAAGGGAAAAGTGTCTGATACTGGATGTGTGAAGAATATACAAGGACATTGTGAAAACTTTGGTTGTGGTGTTGGATGACTCCATTTTTATACATGTTCATCCATCAAAATCTCATATTGTACATATTGTTTTTTAATCAGATGCCATTTAAAATCCTGTGTTGATATCTTTGTGTCTAGGCTGCATGGCAGTCGTGTTTTCAGAGAATATATTTTGTCTATCAGTTCTCTCATTTAATGTCTGTGGTACCTGTTCTGTACGTCTAGCTCTCTAGATCCCTTTAAAGCAGTGGTATTCAAAGTCGGGGTCGCTGGGGAACTGCACTGTAAAAATATACAAAGTTTTTTGAGAACGATAAATTCGATTGTATGGTTGTGTCATTAGATTTGGGGTGGGGTCGCGAGAAATGATTGTGAAAAAGATTGAATGCCATTGGTTTGAACGCCATTGGTTTGAATGCCATTGGTTTGAATGCCATTGGTTTGAATGCCATTGGTTAGAATGCCATTGGTTTGAATGCCATTGGTTTGAATGTCATTGGTTTGAATGCCATTGGTTAGAATGCCATTGGTTTGAATGCCATTGGTTTGAATGCCATTGGTTTGAATGCCATTGGTTTGAATGCCATTGGTTAGAATGCCATTGGTTTGAATGCCATTGGTTTGAATGCCATTGGTTAGAATGCCATTGGTTTGAATGTCATTGGTTTGAACGCCATTGGTTTGAATACCATTTGTTTGAATACCATTTGTTTGAATACCATTTGTTTGAATGCCATTTGTTTGCAGGCTATAGCATAGTATACATGTGGAAGAGAATATATCAACTCCTCTCAAATGAGTTAGAGAAAAATACTGTTGTTTTGTCCCTGATGAAAAGCAGAGAAATGCATCTCATTTGCAATGGTTAACGCAAATGTAGGCATACGAATGTTAATTACCACTACAAATACAACAGTGGTAACAATGAAAAATCTACTTACCCATGTAGCGTGATGCCATTCCCCATAACACTTTTGTCAACGTGAAACAGGATGTTTAGCACCCAGCTGTAGTGTGAAGCTGTGAATGCATGGGGAAATGGTACTTGTAACTCAGAGTATTTTCTTTTGCAACTTTGCAAGTTTTTTATCTATCGGCAAGGCACATGAAATCCCAACTGGTCAGACTCTAGGCTTCTGATGCTTGGCTTTAGTCATGAATCAAACCACTGCTGAAATGAAAGCAGTTTAGAAGGCTGCCAAGATTCTACTCAAACAAGTTAGTGATTAAAAATACATGTCAAAAGAATCTTTGTGTGACAACAAGTTCTCCCAAATTATTGTTGAACTTCTAATGTTCCCGGCAATGACTTCAAAGGGGAAATTAAATATTAAAGCTATTATCTAAGACTCTCTTAATGTTATCTAAGGTTAAGTTATATATATAATGCCGACCATTCACAACTATTTTACGTAATAGAGTCCAATTTTGGAGGAGGAACATGATCAAGGGGGAACTGATCCGGTATGTAGACCCACAACCTATGTGACTTACTCCATTCATTTCATACTCCTTTGTAGACCACATTATGCATAGAATGTTCTGCATACGATATGTAATCGGTAACACCCTGTATTTCACCTCGGTCTAGTTTGATTTCTCTGCTACTGGCTGTCTCTATCTGGCATGATATTCACAGACTAGGCCTGATGTACCAACATCATAATGATTACTTTCACCTTGTAGCTGGAGTTTTGCTGTTCTGAATGTGAAATATCATTGCAGCCACTGCACCCGATACCATAACCTCAATCACTACTGTTTACCCAACTGTAAAATGGTAAATAACTAAGCATTTGAGCGAGGTTAGTGTAGCCGGAAAGCGAGTTGAAAGCCCGGGCTCTGATAAATTTGTCTGAAAAATGCTCCTGGAGTATTTGTTGTCGACTGTGCATCAGTGAGGAGCTGGCCTGGGATTTGAGTCTTGCTGAAGCCAAGCAAAGCATGCCAGATCACTAATTGCACAATTTAAAACCAAAGTCCCTGGCAGCTTGTCGTTTGCAACAGAGGGAAGAGCCATTGCTTAATCAGTGAGCTCAACACAGATCTACCCAGCTCTCTGTTGAGATACTAGAGATGTATGATGGAGAGTCCCTCCAAGCTCTGAGTCAATACCAAGAGCTAAGACAATATATATAGTAACTGGTGTCAACTCCGTAATGACACCCTGGTGTCAACTCCGTAATGACAGCCTAGAACGTACTTCAAGGTGGTTATGGCTGTAGAATGACTGAGATGATGAACATGAATCGATAGCAGCTCATCAGGTTGGCATCAGGTGATTGGCTGAGTGTTCATTAAGGGTTGTTATGGAAAATGGTAATCGCCTGAAGGAAGAAGGTAATGATTTTCATAACCCTCTAAATACTGCATATGGTTTCTGAGCTCATAGGTGTAACGGGCGTCATATAGAGGAGACCAAGGCACAGCGTGTTGAGTGCTCATCGTTATTTTTTAATGAAAACGAACACTAGACAAAATAAACAAAATGACAGCCAACAGTTCCGTCAGGTTATACAAACTAAACAGAAAGCAACTACCCATGAAAACCAAGGGAAAAAAGGTTGCCTAAGTATGGCTTCCAATCAGAGACAACGATAGACAGCTGCCTCTGATTGGAAACCATACCCGGCCAAAACATAGAAATACCAACATAGAATGCCCACCCCCTATCACACCCTGACCTACCTAAACAGAGAAAAACCAGCCCTCTTAGGTCAGAGCGTGACAATAGGAGTCATAATCCGATCAGAATAATGATGTAGTTATTTTTCCTAACGGACATAGACATTGATCATTTCTGAGGTGGTGAGATGTAAAACTCTGTCTAGTACTGGCGATTTCCAGCTAGGCCAAAATAAAATATGTCTTGCACTATACCAATGCTTTTTTGGATTCATTTGCTCCATAAAACAATGTTTGGGGATAATAGTTGAAATATGCTTCTTTGCCGCTTTCTTCAACAGGGCCCCTGGAGTTAAATGAACTCTAGTAAGCCAAGCACATATACTTCTCCGTAAGAATGCTTAGAAGTCTGTAAATCTAAGTGCTAAAACGCATTACTGTGGTACACTATTCCTGCAATTTCACTGTTGAGACAAACTGTTAACACTTGTAGCAACACTGGCTAGTGGAGTTGAAAGTGTTCTGGCGGTGAGGACATTAGCTAGCTGTGAAAGAGAGAGTGACAGGCCAGCCAAGGCACACACTAATCTCCATGAGAACAGTTTAACTAGCACTAGTAGGGCTGCTCCACTGGCCCTATAGAGGCAGACATTCTGCCATTCTGTTGTTCAGGTGGACTTCTGCTCTGCTCTGAGCTGGGCCTAACGACATAACACACTCCATCAGCGACAGAGCAGGAAAAACACTGTCCCTCATGCATCACACGCATGCGCGCTCACCCTCACACAAGCACACACACACGCACAGACTCACGCACAGAAAGACAGCCCCGCAGTCAATTCCTCAGTGAAGCAACATCCATCTCATTTTCACTCTGCTCTCTCTCTCTCTGTATCTCTCTCTCTCTCTCTCTCGTGTCTCTCTCTCTCTGTGTCTCAACTAGAAAGATGCGGCACTGAGGGCCTTGAATTAAAAAGCCAATATGTAAAACCATAGAGGGATGCCATTTTGAAAAAGTGTTTCATCAATGGAAATCATATTAACATGATAAAGGGCAGATTGGGAGGCGAGGGGCATTGATTCAGATGACGCTCCTCCAGTCCACGCCGCCATGTCCACTTCAGACATGTTAATGAATCACAACACAACGGAGGGTGGGAGAGATAGAGAGAGAGATGGAGGGAAGGAGACAGAGAGAGTGTGAGAGAGAGAGAGAGAGAGAGAAGGGTGGGGTCAAAGAAGCAGAAGAAGAGAGGGGAGGTGGAGAGGAATGTAGCAGCACTTAGGTAGCGGGCATTTCTGGACACTGGGTTTGATGTTAGGCAGTCAGGGCAGAGGGCTGCTGACAAGGCCGTTCTGAGTGAACTGAACCAAAGCCTGGTTTAAAGAGGTGTGGCTGTGGCAGAGTGTTACAGAGACTACCCTACACCCCCTGGTGACCAGGACTACACACAGGCTGCCTAGGGGAGCCAGCATCCAAGGGTTCACACACACAGCATAGGCTACGACATGAAAGTGACAAGTCCATCGCTGCCAGGCCAAACAGGTGATTTACTTATCAGAGAACACATGGTAGACAGAGAGAGAGAGGCCACAACACAGAGACAGCTGGGTCATTATCAACTCACCTTCAATTAACTGTCCTTGGCACACAGCACTCCAACCAGCCATGAGACATTCATACCAAATAAACCCATTCAAAATGACTCCTCACTAAGGATCAGGTGGATTCTTTGAGGAGCCCAAATAAAACTTTGTCAACATAAAACACAGTCTTCATCAAAGGACGGACTCAAACGGATTATGTTCAATTGCTTGCCATGCTACAGAGAGGAGGGACTGGAAGAAGAAGAAGAAGAAAAGGAGTGCGGGAGAGGAGGAGGCCTCTTTGGAGTGTGATGGCGCAGCACCTTTGTTAAATATGAATAATTAAGTGTGATAATGAAAGTGTTTCATCTTCATTAGGATCAGAAAATAGGACTATGATACATAATTGAGAGTAGTTTCACTTTAATAGAATGAACAGAAGTCATTTGGTATTGGAATGTGCAGGGGTGATTTAGCCAAAAGAAAGTGTATTATTAGGTTTAATAGAATACCTACACATGATCAATGCCATGAGTGGAGCTGGTAGTTTGTCTCGGCTTCTCCAGATGATTAGCGTAATAGAATAATGGCCTGATGAATTCACATTGCTCCGGCATTGATTACAGAGAGCGCCACACATTTTTCATGCCGAGTGCAGCTACACAGACCATTCATTACGCCTCTAATACATGTGACATAACAGCTGCATGACACATTATACAGGATGCAGACTGACTGTGTCTTTGTTGGAACATGCTCTGCCAAATCAGGATTAGGGCAGCAGGTACCCTAGTGGTTAGAGTGTTGGGTTAATAACCGAAAAGTCATCGGTTCGAATACCCGAGCTAACAAAGTGAAAAATCTGTCAATGTACCCTTGAGCAAGGCACTTAACCCTAATTGCTCCAGGGGTACCGTACAGCTATGGCTTACCCTGTAAAATAACACATTTCACTGAACCTATCTGGTGTATGTGACATACAGTACCGGACAAAAGTTTGGACACATGTGAGTACTCCTTTAACCTGTTGGGGCTAGGGGGCAGTATTTGCACGGCCGGATAAAAAACGTACCCGATTTAAACTGGTCACTACTCTTGCCCAGAAACGAGAATATGCATATAATTAGTAGATTTGGATAGAAAACACTCTAAAGTTTCTAAAACTGTTTGAATGGTGTCTGTGAGTATAACAGAACTCATATGGCAGGTCAAAACCTGAGAAGATTCCATACAGGAAGTACCCTGTCTGACAATTTGTTCTCCTTCTAGGGCATCTCTATCAAAAATACAGCATCTCTGCTGTAACGTGACATTTTCTAAGGCTTCCATTGGCTCTCAGAAGGCGCCAGAAATTGGAATGACGTCTCTCCAGTCTCTGGGCGAAAAACAGCAGCAGATTTTGTGAGTGGTCCGGCTGAGAACAGTGACACTGGAGATGCGCTTTCATGTGAATTCTCCATGTTTTTCTTTCTCTCTTTGAACGAATACAACGTCGCCCGGTTGGAATATTATCGCTATTTTACGAGAAGAATCGCATAAAAATGGATTTTAAACAGCGTTTGACATGCTTCGAAGTACGGTAATGGTATATTTTGAAAATTTTTGTCACGAAATGCGCTCGCGCGTCACCCTTCGGATAGTTACCTGAAAGGAAGAACAAAACGGAGCTATTTCAATATAACTATGGATTATTTTGAACCAAAACAACATTTGTTGTTGAAGTAGAAGTCCTGGGAGTGCATTCTGACGAAGAACAGCAAAGGTAATCCAATTTTTCTTATAGTAAATCTGAGTTTGGTGAGGGCCAAACTTGGTGGGTGTCAAATTAGCTAGCCGTGATGGCCGGGCTATCTACTCAGAATATTGCAAAATGTGCTTTCGCCGAAAAGTTATTTTAAAATCTGACACCGCGATTGCATAAAGGAGTTCTGTATCTATAATTCTTAAAATAATTGTTATGTATTTTGTGAACATTAATCGTGAGTAATTAAGTAAATTCACCGGAAGTTTGCGGTGGGTATGCTAGTTCTGAACATCACATGCTAATGTAAAAAGCTGTTTTTTGATATAAATATGAACTTGATTGAACAAAACATGCATGTATTGTATAACATAATGTCCTAGGAGTGTCATCTGAGGAAGATCATCAAAGGTTAGTGCTGCATTTAGCTGTGGTTTTGGTTTTTGTGACACATAGGCTTGCTTTGAAAATGGCTGTGTGATTATTTTTGGCAGGGTACTCTCCTGACATAATCTAATGTTTTGCTTTCGCTGTAAAGCCTTTTTGAAATCGGACAGTGTGGTTAGATTAACGAGAGTCTTGTCTATAAAATGGTGTAAAATAGTCATATGTTTGAGAAATTGAAGTTATAGCATTTATGAGGTATTTGTATTTCGCGCCATGCGATTCCACTGGCTGTTGACGCAAGCGTCCCACCTTGCCCAGGGAGGTTAAGCCTGTTGGAAAAGCATTCCAGGTGAAGCTGGTTGAGAGAATGCCAAGAGTGTGCAAAGCTATCATCAAGGCAAAAAGTTGCTTCTTTAAATATAAAATATATTTTGATTTGATTCAATCTTTTTTGTTTACTACATGGTTCCATATGTGTTAGTATATACAGTTGAAGTCGGAAGGTTACATACACCTTAGCCAAATACATTTAAACTCAGTTTTTCACAATTCCTGACATTTAATCCTAGTAAAAACTCCCTGTCTTAGTTAGCATCACCACTTCATTTTAAGAATGTGAAATGTCAGAATAATAGTAGAGAGAATTATTTCATTCAGCTTTTATTTCTTTCATCACATTCCCAGTGGGTCAGAAGTTTACATACACTCAATTAGCATTTGGTAGCATTGCCTTTAAATTGTTTAACTTGGGTCAAATATTTTGGGTAGCCTTCCACAAGCTTCCCACAATAAGTTGGGTGAATTTTGGCCCATTCCTCCTGACAGAGCTGGTGTAACTGAGTCAGGTTTGTAGGCCTCCTTGCTCTCACACGCTTTTTCAGTTCTGCCCACAAATGCTCTATAGGATTGAGGTCAGGGCTTTGTGATGGCCACTACAATACCTTGACTTTGTTGTCCTTAAGCCATTTTGCCACAACTTTGGAAGTATGCTAGAGGTCATTGTCCATTTGGAAGACCCATTTGCGACCAAGCTTTAACGTCCTGACTGATGTCTTGAGATGTGGCCCAGTAAAATGTAAAAAAATGTAAAAAAAATAATTGTTCCTCCTCATGATGCCATCTATTTTGTGAAGTGAAGTCCCTCCTGCAGCAAAGCACCCCCACAACATGATGCTGCCACTCCCATGCTTCACGGTTGGGATGGTGTTCTTCGGCATGCAAGGCTCCCCCTTTTTCCTCCAAACATAACGATGGTCATTATGGCCAAACAGTTATATTTTTGTTTCATCAGACCAGAGGACATTTCTCCAAAAAGTCCGATCTTTGTCCCCATGTGTGGTTGCAAACCGTAGTCTGTCTTTTTTATGGTGGTTTTGGAGCAGTGGCTTCTTCCTTGCTGAGCGTCCTTTCAGGTTATGTCGATATGAGACTCGTTTTACTGTGGATATAGATACTTTTGTACCTGTTTCCTCCAGCATCTTCATAAGGTCCTTTGCTGTTGTTCTGGGATTGATTTGCACCTTTCGCACCAAAGTACGTTAATCTCTAGGAGACAGAACGCGTCTCCTTCCTGAGCGGTATGACGGCTGCGTCATCCCATGGTGTTTATACTTGCGTACTATTGTTTGTACAGGTGAACGTGGTACCTTCAGGCGTTTGGAAATTGCTCCCAATGATGAACCAGACTTGTGGAGGTCTACAATTTGTTTTCTGAGGTCTTGGCTGATTTCTTTTGATTTTCCCATGATGTCAAGCAAAGAGGCACTGAGTTTGAAGATAGGCCTTGAGATACATTCACAGGTACACCTCCTACTGACTCAAATGATGTCAATTAGCCTATCAGAAGCTTGTAAAGCCATGACATCATTTTCTGGAATTTTCTAAGCTGTTTAAAGGCACAGTCAACTTAGTGTATGTAAACTTCTGACCCACTGGAATTGTGATACAGTGAATTATAAGTGAAATAATCTGTCTGTGAAAATTTTTGGAAATATTACTTGTATCATGCACAAAGTAGATGTCCTAACCGACTTGCCAAATCTATAGTTTAGGAAACAAGAAATTTGTGGAGTGGTTGAAAAACGAGCTTTAATGACTCCAACCTAAGGTTATGTAAACTTCTGACTTCAACTGTATATATTTGTTTTATGTAATGGTCTGGCCCAGTGAGACTAAGGATTATGCTAAATGGTACTACAGTAAGTGCAGCAGTGGTGCACAGAGGAACATCTAGCATACAGCTGCTGTGTTGCTATAGCATGGACGGATACTCAGAACCTTCCAGGAAAACATTCAAGAGTTTAACTCCAGTAGCAATGTGACCCCTGGGGTGTGCTGTACACAAACAGCACAGCCATTTTATAAACATGAACCCATGACAGCGTCCTGCCAGTCAGTCCATATTCAGGGGATGGCTGTCTAGCAGAAAGAGAAGGGTCTTTATCACTTCAAAGGCAACTGTCCCTCCGGCGTCTCTGGGTTGCCATGACTGGTGCTCCGCTCCCTCGCTCCCTCGCTCCCTCGCTCGCCCCTCTTTTGCTGCATTTGTCCAATCTTGGAAAGCCCAGAGTCAGGAAACACAAGGTCTTTTCAAAGTTAGTCAACAGGCCTTTGATGGCCAGCCAACGGAGTCAGCAACCCTGCGACAAGGTGCTGGGCCATTATCATTCAATAGACAGGCGGGATTTTGCATATTTAACAGGAAATTTCACTTAGCTTTTTTGACACAGGGCATTATGCAGGGTCTCTGTACAATAAACCCATCAGCACCTTGCCAATTTGTTGTTTGGGTTTTTTCATTTTGGTGGAAAAATGCATTTTTGTTTGTGCTATGCACAGTACATTCAAAACATGCAGGGAAATAAAATGGTTTGTCTGTTTGTTGACAAGTATATTGGACAAACATTTTAAGTTAAATGTTTTCTTTCTTTTCTCATATTTTGCTATGAACCTCATAAAGAAAGAACATAAAACTGTCCCATTCCATTATCTTCTATAATAGTGGAACCAATATAGGTAAAACATTGAATTCAGACAAAGGCATATTATTAGCTTGGTCAATGTCAAGAGCAGCAGCAAGTCTAGAAAGATCCATGGTGACATTCTGATAGGGACACCTCACCTCGCCACCACAGTGTCTCCATGTCCATTCTGATAGGGACACCTCACCTCGCCACCACAGTGTCTCCATGTCCATTCTGATAGGGAAACCTCACCTCACCACCACAGTGTCTCCATGTCCATTCTGATAGGGACATCTCACCTCGCCACCACAGTGTCTCCATGCCCATTCTGATAGGGACACCTCACCTCGCCACCACAGTGTCTCCATGTCCATTCTGATAGGGACACCTAACCACCACAGTGTCTCCATGTCCATTCTGATAGGGACACCTCACCACCACCGTGTCTCCATGTCCATTCTGATAGGGACACCTCACCACCACAGTGTCTCCATGTCCATTCTGATAGGGACAACTCACCACCACAGTGTCTCCATGTCCATTCTGATAGGGACACCTCACCTCACCACCACAGTGTCTCCATGTCCATTCTGATAGGGACACCTCACCTCGCCACCACAGTGTCTCCATGTCCATTCTGATAGGGAAACCTCACCTCACCACCACAGTGTCTCCATGTCCATTCTGATAGGGACAACTCACCACCACAGTGTCTCCATGTCCATTCTGATAGGGACACCTCACCACCACAGTGTCTCCATGTCCATTCTGATAGGGACAACTCACCACCACAGTGTCTCCATGTCCATTCTGATAGGGACACCTCACCTCACCACCACAGTATCTCCATGTCCATTCTGATAGGGACACCTCACCTCGCCACCACAGTGTCTCCATGTCCATTCTGATAGGGACACCTCACCTCACCACCACCGTGTCTCCATGTCCATTCTGATAGGGACACCTCACCTCGCCACCACAGTGTCTCCATGTCCATTCTGATAGGGAAACCTCACCTCACCACCACAGTGTCTCCATGTCCATACACAGTTCCAATAGTCCACATTAACCTGTTGGGTCTAGGGGGCAGCATTTGCACGTCTGGATAAAAAAAATGTACCCGATTTAATCTGGTTACTAATCCTACCCAGTAACTAGAATATGCATATACTTATTATATATGGATAGAAAACACTCTAAAGTTTCTAAAACTGTTTGAATGGTGTCTGTGAGTATAACAGAACTCATTTGGCAGGCAAAACCCTGAGACATTTTCTGACAGGAAGTGGATACCTGATGTGTTGTATTGACTTTAAACCTATCCCATTGAAAAACACAGGGGTTTAGGAATATTTTGGCACTTCCTATTGCTTCCACTAGATGTCACCAGCCTTTCCAAAGTGTTTTGAGTCTTCTGGAGGGAGATCTGACCGAACAAGAGCCATGGAACGATGATGTCCCATTAGACACCTGGCGCGCGAGTTCATGTTGGGTACCCTCGTTCCAATACGTTATAAAAGAGTATGCATTCGTCCACCTTGAATATTATTCATGTTCTGGTTAAAAAAGGCCCTAATGATTTATGCTATACAACGTTTGACATGTTTGAACGAACGGAAATATATTTTTTCCCCTCGTTCATGACGAGAAGTCCGGCTGGCTTACATCATGTGCTAACGAGACGGAGATTTTTGGACATAAATGATGAGCTTTTTTGAACAAAACTACATTCGTTATGGACCTGTGATACCTGGAAGTGACATCTGATGAAGAGAATCAAAGGTAATGGATTATTTACATAGTATTTTCGATTTTAGATCTCCCCAACATGACGTCTAGTCTGTATCGCAACGCGTATTTTTCTGGGCGCAGTGCTCAGATTATTGCAAAGTGTGATTTCCCAGTAAGGTTATTTTTAAATCTGGCAAGTTGATTGCGTTCAAGAGATGTAAATCTATAATTCTTTAAATGACAATATAATATTTTACCAATGTTTTCTAATTTTAATTATTTAATTTGTGACGCTGACTTGACTGCCGGTTATTGGAGGGAAACGATTTCCTCAACATCAATGCCATAGTAAAACGCTGTTTTTGGATATAAATATGAACTTGATAGAACTAAAAATGCATGCATTGTCTAACATAATGTCCTAGGAGTGTCATCTGATGGAGATTGTAAAAGGTTAGTGCATCATTTTAGCTGGTTTTATGGTTTTGGTGACCCTGTCTTTGACTTGACAAAACATTACACACAACTCTTGTAAATGTACTGTCCTAACATACTCTAAATTTATGCTTTCGCCGTAAAACCTTTTTGAAATCGTAAAACGTGGTTAGATTAAGGAGATGTTTATCTTTCAAATGGTGTAAAATAGTTGTATTTTTGAAAAATTTGAATTTTGACATTTATTTGGATTCAAATTTGCCGCTCTTGAAATGCACCTGCTGTTGATGGAGTGCACCACGGGTGGCACGCTAGCGTCCCACCTAGCCCCAAGAGGTTAAGTTACAAATTGCACTTCATACTTGTATTAACAGTATATTTTGAATGTACTGAATGTACAGCACACTCTCCTATTGCTCTGATGGCTGACTAGTGCTGGAGCTGCTGCTGTTGGGACTGTGGTGGTTGGAGACTGTTCCTGTTCAGAAGATTCCACAGTGGAGCGGCCACCCCTAATGAGTGACAGGCGTTCCCCCTTCTCTCCCCTCTCTGTGGGCTGGCACCCCTCCGTCCCCTACCTCCCTCTACTCCCTTGGCACGGGCAGCCCATGCAGCGCCCCCAGGAGCCCCCACGAGGGCAGCTCCAGAGGACCAGAGTCCCATGGCGAGCTGCTAATGATCCATATGATGGCCGGGGCCAGACATTGTTTAGGCTACATTACCTAGAGAGGGCCAAACAACCATTTGCAATGTCACTTGATAATGGCCCAAAAAACAAATCTCGCAGACCTTCATATGGGTAATTAATTTGTCTGTGCGTCGGGGCACTTCGCCTCTCCCCGCGTCTCTCTTTCTGCCTTCCCTATACTCTCCAAAAGATTTCCAATTGCTGGCAGACAATGGTTTCAGAAAGCAGTAAAAGGCCATTGATCTATTTGCAAATACCCGTCCCCATGCTGCGAAATGCATCTTGCTGTGTTGCGTTAAGCAATTCCACATTTTAATGGGCAGACTATTGATGGCTGATGCCAAAAGACTACGGTATTGACGCACTCAAACATATCCACAATGAGGTCCAAGGGGGATAGCACCAGCTCAGCACAATAAACAAAGAAAGGGGCATCAAACTGAAAAAGAAGAGTTGCATAATGTTGCAGAGCTCTCATAAAAAGTAACTGTAATGTGTGCCTGGTGATTGACTTTCAGAATCGATGGTAGATCCTAAAGTACGCAGCAGAGCTGTTGCCAATAAACACGTTCAATCCATACCGGTTGGGCCAGACTACATAGTAATTGCCAATTAGGAACATGTGCATTATTATATGTAATTAGGTGTTGATTAAAATTGGAACATTGCTTGCAACAGCTCCAATGAGAGTGATAATAGCTGACTTATGTCCAGACAACATCAGGAGCACAGCCAGATCAACACAAGACTTCTGCTCATTTCTGCAGTTCCTCTGCACCTTATACTGTGCACGTAAAAAAGGAATGATCTTTGGATGAGATAGAGACAAGAAGAAAGACAAGACAAATGTTTGTGCTTACATCAAATGTCCTCAGACGAGAGACAATCTAACCACACCAATAAAGCGATCAATGCTAACTTAATCTCTCTCACCACAGTGGCGCCCGCTTGCTGTTTCTCAGAGCCAAAATGAAAGAGGAAAGTTACCCTGAAGGACTTAAATAAATAAACGTAAATTCGGTCGTATTTTCTTGCCACTACGGCAGACTTCACAGACATGCTCCAAACATCTATGCAACAGTTCGTATGCTATGTATTCAACAACGCTGAACAGAAACAGACAAGGTCCTACACTGAGAGGAAGACCTAACACAGTCGTTTAAATAGAGAGTGTGTGTGTGTGAGTGTCTGTATGACTCATCTGTGCCAGGGTCAGTGTGAATGCCCACTGGTTGTGCCAGGGCAGGCTGGGAGTGGAGTCAAAGGTGCTTTGGGGGATAAGCTGGGTGCCCTGTCTCAAATGGGGACACTTCACTGGGTAAAGCCTGCCTTACAAAGAACGCTTTTCCCCACTGTGAATCTTCATACCTCCATCCAAGCAGAACTAAGGGTGCTGCTCACCAAGATACAAAGGGACAAACTCACACACATGCCCTCTCGAACACATCCAAACCACACACACATGCGCATGTACACACACACAAGCAGTCGGGCACATGTATACACAGTCACGCACATATATGCGTGCGGTCGGACACACACGCACACACACACACACACACACACACACACACGCGCACGCACGCACACACGCACACACGCACACACGCACACACGCACACACACACACACACACACACACGCACGCACGCACGCACGCACACACGCACACACGCACACACGCACACACACACACAGACACACACACACACACAGACAGGCACAAGACTGCTCCCTCCTGGCCACAGCCTGTGGCTGCACAGCATTGCGTGCTCCTCACAAAGAGACAGAGTGAGGCTGTAAATCATCCGTCTGCAGTTGTAATTTCACTAATGCTCACTCAAATGTCAATGTCTTGAATGACCAGGGATTCTTAATCCCTCATACAAATGTACAGCCCAAAGGCTGTGGGATAGGTAGAGTGTGAGGCCTCTACTGAGGGCTGCATGAGGGAACACACATTACACACGTCTGGTGTCTGGGCTTTACGGCAGGCTTCTAAAGGACACAGCTGATATTTCAGACAATGGTCAGAGTAAAAGTCCAACAGTGATGACTGGGTCCTTTGTGTTGTCCTTGGGAGAAATACATAGCTGTGAACACTTCCACATAAAGTGTTGATACTGTACACAACCTAACATTTTTTAAGTGACTAGAGAATGACTCTGTCTATCATCCCACCTCCACATGAAGTCACTGTACATCATTAGGTCAAGTTAAGGGAGTCAGTAGTAAGTTATAAACTTGTAGGCTGACACACAAGGTACACACACACACACACACACACACACACACACACACACACACACACACACACACACACACACACACACACACCACACACACACACACACACACACACACACACACACACACACACGGACCACTCTTCCCCTCCGGCATTATCCCCCCATCAGAAGGGATAGCTCCTGCAGTTTCGGCAACAATTTACTACATGTCATAATCAAATCCCTTTAAAATGGGAACAATTCAGCTATTGCCCGGCGTAATCAAATTAGCCCAAGTCTTTTTGGATTTTCAATTATCTCCAGTCGGAAGAGCACTTTATCCAGAGCGCTGGCTCTGCTCTGCAGCATCCTCACAATTACAGGGAGTCCAGACTAATGTGATGACAAGCTCGCCTGCCTCCGTTACTTAACCTTTCATTTGTGCCGGGGCTCCCTGGCGACCCCACCACCACCATCATCAGACAGAGCCCCACGCCAGGCCCACTGAGCTGGCCAGCCCAAAGCCTACCTCTCCGCTAGGCTAGCCCTGCTCCTCCAGGCTCGCCCACTGTGTTGGGTTTACTGCAGCACAGCAACAACAGGAGAGTCCAGAGAAAGAGTAAAAAGTACTCATAGTCCTACTTCTAAAACTTCACTACTGAGAATTGATGAGCTTCACTAGTGTTGAACGCCTCTCAGGATCAGAAGTGACATTTAGATATTTTAAGGAAAGACAGAGGAATATCTACAATGGCATGACTAATACTAGCTACCTACTAAGTAGCTTGAATCAATGCTGACCTCTTCCTGGTGTGAATTATTATAGTTTCTTTCAACACTAAGTGTAAAGTTTAATTCAACACTAATTCAACCCAGGGACTACAGATGAAATTTGCTATCTAGCTAAATCTGTTGCAATGGCATGTTGTACATGATCCCTGACAAATAAAACAATCAAAAAATAAGTGTTTTCACTTAATTCAACACTGTATTAATAATATTGTTTTTAAATGTGCAACATTGATAATAATCTCAATGTGATTGAATGAGTGATTTGCATTCAAATCATACTTCCTTGTTTGAACGGTACTCTGTGTGTTGAAGAGCAGATGTTCTGGGGTAGCTGGGAAAAACTTGAGAGCCAAATAAATGAATAAATACATGTTTTATCTATCAGCCAAAAGAGGGAACTAAATGAATGTAAGGACGAGGAGTATGACAGAACCAGAACATTGTCCTGTTTCAAACAAGTGGAGAGAGAAGTGAGAATTAGCCGGTAATTCATTTGTCAGTCTGTATCTCAAAGCCACGTGTGCTCTTCTTAAGATTAAGAGGCTTTTTAAATAAACAGGGAAAGAGGGATTCTGCCTATTTCCTCCTGAAACAATTAGGTGGGTGTTTATTCAGTGGAAAGCTAAGGACGTGTTGCTGATGCAGGCGTTGGTTGGGGAAGTCACTCACTGCATTGTTTACTGTTAATCTCCCCCCCCCCCCCCAAAACCCAACCAATCTTCATACCTCCATCCAAGCAGAACTAAGGGTGCTGCTCACCAAGTTGCAAAGGGACAAACTCACACACATGCACTCCCATATAATTCTGTACGTAAATCCGAGGCACACATTTAGTATGATATGTTACGTTTCGTGGATCTCAATCACTCATTTCGTATGATATGTTCCGAATTACAATCCATATTATATGTTACAAATTTGCAATTTGGGGTTAGGGTTCGGAGTTAGGGTTAAGGTTAGGGCTAAGGTTAGGAGTTAGGTTAAAGGGTTAGGGGAAGGGTTAGCTAAAAGGGTTAAGGTAAGGGTTACTTAATTATTTCCCTTAAGTAAGCATCTGTCTTATGTAACCATACCAAACGTAACATATCATACTAATTTGAGTATACCGGATTTACATTTACTATGTTACATCAGGTCAATGAGACCAGGCTGCCCATACATGTGGAAGAGTAATCTAACACGGGAATTAAAATACAATAGATTAGTCCAGTTCTACTGAAACACTGGATACACCTGTAGGAGCAATGTGCGTTGTGATGATGTAAAAAAAAACATCTATATTATATGTTATGAGGAAGAGAAATGAGCGAAGTTGGAATACAAAAAGCACATCGATTATTTTCTTAGATACACATGTATAGGCTACACACAGTCAACACTATTACATTCCTAAGACCAAAATATTTCATTTGATTAAGTTCAGTTGAAATAACACAATTACATTCAACATCATCTTTCTATGTAGATTTGAGGCTAATAATATAATATAAAAAACAGTATCTATATCCCTTATTCTCACAGACACAGTGCATGGGTGTTCTTCTTTTTCAGATTGATCACGATAGACACATCGCCAAGCCTCTGCTGCCATCTGCTGGACAGTGTGCCCTAATGGAATAGAATGGCGTGAGCGAGAATGAACATCCAGCCATAAACCTCATTTAAAACAATGCTGCACCTCCTGGAAGAAGCGTTGTCGTCTTCCTGTGGCCATGAAAACTGTAAGATTGAGATTAGCCAATGTAATTTAGTCATCGGCTGCATTAATGAATCGTACTGCTTTTGAAAGATGTTTTTGAATCATGTGATGAGGGGGATAGAGTGTGACTGCTGGAAACGTAGACTGGAGAGACTGGTAATCTAGCA